>NC_081823.1:20535000-21150000 GCF_030704535.1 Vitis vinifera | reverse complement strand
TGCACTTGGACTTCTCGCCACTCAACATATCTCCACTGAAAAGAAAGTAGCAGACCTCTTCACCAAACCAATGTCAAAGGCTACACTTAGTAACTTTCAAACCAAACTTTGCCTCCAACCCCAACACAGTTTGAAGAAGGATATTGGCACAACCTAGCATCTTGACGTGAATTGTGGGACTCAAAGGAGTGATAAGGTTGAGCATAACTATGGAAGTGATAAGGTTGAAAACTCCCACAATTCATGCTACAATAGTGGAGAGATGTTGAAAGATGAAGGAGTATCAATGGCAACAACTTCAACCCAAAATGGTAGTTCGACTAGTTAAGGAAATCTCAAAAAATTGATTGAGCAAATCTCAGATTCAGAATAGAGAATATCTTGGAGTATTCTCGCAAAGCATATCTCGGATCATGACTACTACTCAAAAAGTGCTCTTTTGTAGCTTATTATAAACTCTTTTAAACACTTTTGAGTAGTATTTATTACCTTTTAACTCAATTGACACATGAAAGACCCTTGCAAATGTTTCTAATCAGTTTTTGGCAAGTTTTGGTGTTTTTTGATAGCTTTTTTATTATTAAAATGAACCAAGAATGAGGGAGAATTTTGTATAATCCATGGTAAAGCAAGCTGAAGCTCAAACACATGAAGAATCCAAGTTTTGGAGAGCCTTGTAGCCTTTGCCAAATCAATCAAGTATGCAAGGAAGAGAACCAGAGAAGAAATCTAACATCCAGCAATTTCGCAAAGCATGCGAAATGCCAAAAGGAGTACAAAGCTGAAGAAAATGAATTTTGCAAGCCTTGCAAAAATCCTCATGTGTAATTTTCAGATATTTTTGCACCGACTCTGTTAGATTTTTATCTCGAGATATTTTGTGTAATTACCTATTTTCTTCTTGTAATCAGCTAAATATATTTTTAGATATTTAGAATATCTGATGGAGGGGTTAAAAATATCTCTCTATATATGTCTTAAAATATCTCTTTTTGTAATATCTCGGAATCTCGGAAGAAATTCCTGAGAACACGTGTAAATTCTTTTAGTATGAAATAGACAGAGTTTTTGCTCTACCTTACCTATTCATTTTTTATTGTATTTTCTTTCTAGCCAAACAACCTCTGAGGATGTTTTCTCAGAGGATGAATGGCTAGGTTTTTCGTTTCTTGGACTGAAGGAAGCTAGGTAAGGGATCCGGATACAAAAGTGGGAGTTTTTCTTGTTTTAAATGAGGAAAGTTGTGACCCGTTAATGGTTTTTATTTTTTTAGTTTAACTTAAAATCCCTTAAAACCACCTGGGCCAACACTTGGTAAGCTTTTCGGACTCCCTGTAGATCCATTAGTTATCTCTTGCGAGCCTCTGGGAGGTGGTTTAAAGGTAGGATTACCTAGAATGGCCAACACTTGGTAAGCTTTTCGGACTCCCTAGAGATCCATTAGTTATCTCTTGCGAGCCTTTGAAGGGTAATCCAAGGTTAGGATCACCTTGAATGACCAATACTTGGTAAGCTTTTCATAGTGAGAGGTGATTAGTTATCTCTTACGAGCCATTGAAAGATGATTCACAATGAGAGGTCTTTAGTGTTTGAAACCATTAATGGGAAGCAACTACAGTCTCTCATGGACCAGTGGGATCAAAACTTGATTGCTAAATACACACTGGTTCAGGAGATAACCATTCTTTATGCTATTATCCCCAACACGAGGAAAAGATCTGGAATCTCCCCCCTTTTATCTAAAAAACCTGAACCTGGTGACCTAAAACTCCAAGAAACCTTTTATTTGTAATTAATCTCAGTTACTATTTTTGGTTTACTTAAAACCACCCCTTTTCAACCAAAATTATGTTTTCTTTTAAAGCTAACACATAAAAGAAAAACCACCATTTCAGTACTTAAACTAATATCACGTGTGATATGAAAACCCATCCCTGTGGACGATCCTAGAACCATTATACTATGCTAGCTATGCTACCCTAGTATATGGTGAATTAGGTTTATAAATTTTGTTGATAACTCCCATCTGAGGACTAAATTAAATAGAACACCAATTGGGGACAAATCAGATCATATCTTGGAATGTTGATGTAGCATATCTCAAAAACAAAATAAATCAAATCACTCTCAGATAGTCTTGGATTTTTTGCTACCAGTTATATGGACTCTATGTAATCTATTTTCAAATTAAATGTAATTCTGTTATCCCAACTTTTTGAGTTTAAATAGAGGATGTGGTCCTCTATATGTTGCATTCTAGAAATTAAAAAAAAGAGTTACATATCTAGCGGTATTCACGTATACAAAAGTAGACTTATTCTTTTCTTTCTTTCTTATGTTTTCAAATTTTCTTCTCAAAGAGAACTATTCGAGAAAAAAAAAACTTAACAAGATCAATTCCTAATTTAGAAAACACAAATTTAGAAAATTCGGTACTTTAAAGAGATTTAAATCCATTAAAAATACATTAGATATTAGCACCATTGATTGTTGATTTAGGTGGATAACTGAGTCATTATTGATCATAAATTTCTACTAAGTTAGTTATTAAGTTCTAGTTTGTTTTTGTTGTCATGTTTTTAGAATTTTTTTTTTTTATCTAGCTTTGTTATATTTTCAAGTAAAGAGTTTGAACAAAAATAGTTAAAAGATGTATGAAGATTCAAAGATTGCAAAAGGAATGGAACGACTGTGAACCAGACCTAAAAGCAATTGAAGGAATAAAAGATTTAGGATGATAGGAGTTCTTGTATATTTTTGTAAAACATTTTCAAGTGATAGAGTGACTTTGAAGGTAACATGATTGAAAGATATATAAAAGATTTAGGATGATGAGAGTTCTTGTATATTTTTGAAAAGATCATAAGGATTAAATAATGAACCTATCATCAATCTGTTTTATAAATTTATATTGATTTTATAAATTTTAAACTATTTTAACATATCAAATTTTATTTTAATTATGAATGAGTTCAATAATGAACATGAAAAACTTTAAAGGTGATTCTTTTCATCACATTGAATTGTATATAAATACATTTGGCTCATTATGCTTTGACACTTTCATCTCTTATTCTCACTTTCTCATAGCCTAATATATTCTTTTCATTTTGACATTGTTATCTAAGTGACTTTAGCATTATATGAAGTAACCATCTACGATTCTTCATTCTTCTTATTGTCTTCACTCATCTTATGTTGGTTGTTAGTAATTCTTTATATGTTATAGCTTTGTTTTCCTATAATTTTTGTTTTTCCTTTTTCCTATAAGATCGATGTCTTAGGAAGCAATCTTCACCAATAGCTATAAAATATAAAACCACAAGTTGTATGAAGCACATACAAACACATGACTATCAATCTTATTGAATAAATCACAATTAGTAAATGTAAATCGAATTATGACAATTTTTCTAGTCATTGTTGGGTGATTTACACTAATATATAGATTTGATTAGATTTAACTTTTATTTTATTAATTTATGACATGTTAATGTTAAAATAAAATATCTTAAATAAATGAAGATCTTCTATGAAAATCATTCATTTGTTATCTTAGATATTTAATGAAATTGAGTAAGACGATTTAAAAATGTGACAAAATTATATTTTGTGTAAATTTATACACTATTGATTGTTCTTTTTTTTTTTTTTTAATGGGATAATTTACAACTTTTTTTGGATGATTATAACTAGAATAATTAAATCGGTCCACATTGTAGTATTTTTGAAGTTTACATTCTTGATTTTGAGAAGAAATTTCATTTGTGAAATTTTCATATTCTTTCAATTATGGAAAATGTTCATTTCTATATTCTTGGTTAGTTTTGACAATATTCCTAGATAACATGCTCAAAATCCTAAATGGAATATATTCCTTTGTGAAGAGTTATATAAAATATTTCTTATGTTAATATTTATTTATAATATTTTATTATTTAATGTACATAATAAGAAGAAAATGTTAGAAATATTAATTAACATAAAAATGCATGATTTTCCTTACATATCCATCATGAATGTTACAACTTGCAATACTTAAATGGCTCTATTAATTTTTATCCTTTTAAGATAATTTGATGAGTTTTTGCAAGCTTTGCAAGAAAATAGAATGAAAATCATAACAAAAAATAGATGAAAAGCATTTCATTATGCCACTTTGCTACACCTTTGTGCCCTCATAACTTTGGTAGCCCCCTAGGAAGTCAAGAAACCCCATAGCAAAAGTGGCTTGATGTTGACCATACTACCTAACAAGCAATCTCTTCACTAGCAAACCATCTTCCCCTCACCAACTAACATCATAACCCATACCACTGTCATGTAAGAGGTAGTATGACTTCATAAGGGGAAGATCTCACTCGCCTTATGTTCATAGTAGGGTATCCTTTGGGAATTCCTTCATCACCAAGAATTGATATTAGCATTCTCTTTTATAACCATCAAGAATTGAACATCCCATTGTGGACCCGTATTTTTCACGTGTGTTTCCACTCGATGACAAAACTCATTTTCTTAGTGAAAAAATGATTTTTTTTTTATAAAATTAAAGTTGCCACTTATTTGTTTTTTTATTGTTATTATTTTTAAGAGAAAATAAAATAAGAAATAGAAACCTTAAGAGTGACTCCTTATTTTTGGAAAAACATGTCTTTGAAAAACCCACGTCTAAGTCTAGAGGTCAAGTTACCTATAGGGAAAATACCATAAAGGTAATACTCTTCTAAGCCTTGAAAACAAGTTTCTACTTACTAGGTTGAGGTAAGCATGACAATTAATCGACAAATCATAGGATACCAAAAGATAGCAAAGGTGATTATGTTTAAGGCCAAATAATATGCTATTCATACTAAAACAATCATAGCAAAGAAATCAAATACAAAGAAAAGGAAAGTAACAGTTTATGAGCTGCAATCCAAATCACTTTCATAAAAACATTAAAGTTAGTTCGACAAGTATAACATACAACATGTAATTTATTTCATTCATGAAATTGAACATTAATCAAAACAATCAAAACAATATCATACATAGAAAGTTCACACAAAGTAAGTATATTTACAGAATTAAAGAGATAAAAAGGGTGAGGAGCGTACCTGGATAGCATGAATAACTTACAAGGTGCTTCCATAAGACTAGAGAGGGTTAGCTCATAGATGATAACAAATAACTATGATAGTTATTCCTAATATACATGACATACGTACAACTATAAACGAAATGATAAGAATTTAAAGAAATATCAACTATCACGTATGACATACAATATAACCTATTATCAAAGTTAAACTAATGTATAGGAGAACAAAAATACCAAAAATTAGTGACTAAGACAAAACATACAGAAAAGGATTAGAATAGTAACATCCATAAGAAAAATCTTAAATAAATATCTAGAAGCATATTTCACTATGGAAAAAATCAAACAACTTAATAATTATGTATATATTACAAAAAAAAAAAAAAAAAAGCCAAAGTCAAGTCAAGATATGTCAATTAACTCCATATTAAATAACAAAATAAGTATTATACAAAATTTCAAGCATGCAATCAAAATAGGAGCCTTCAAAAAATAATCCTAAAAAAAAAAAACTTATAAGGAGAATTTAATTACAAAAAATTTTAAGGAACCTTTCCTATGTGTCTAGATTATCACTCAAAAGGTCAAATAATTCATTGAAGCTCCTATTATTTCTAATTTACCAAAATATCCTAAAAGGTCCAAAACATGATTGAATTCTATAGCATGCATAAACCAATTTTTTCAACAAACCCAAGCGTGGGATAAAATCATGCAAAAACTCATACAATATATTCAAAATATTTACTTTACATGAAAAGTAATGCAATGCAAGAAGGAAATAGCCCCTCTATTCCAAATTAGCTTAGTGTACTGAATGTAATAAGAGAAAAATATTTCTCTCAATTGGGAAAAGGTTTTTCTTTTTAATATTTATGTGTTTAAAATCAATTTTAAGAAGTCTAGAATCAAGGGAAAATATAAAAATAATTTTATAAAGACATAAAATAATTTAAAAATATAAAAAATGATTTGGGTGTCCAAAATTGGGTGAAAACTGAACCCACCTAAAGATCGATTCCTTGAAATATGCATTTTGCCACAAACAAAATTTTAAAATCAAGTTCAAGAGGTATACAATACCAAAGAACCATAGAAAAAAATTTAGGAACATCCCAAGTTAATCAAATCAAAATTTTATTTTAGAGGTGCATTAAACTAAATAAGCTTGCAACAAATGGTTTCAAGAAAATTGAGTTTCTGTAGGGGTTTTACCAAATCCCCATTTGATATACACAAATCTAGCCTATACATTCCCAACATTGCATGAGTATTGATAAAATCATCAAAGTTAAGAATTATCTCATTTATTTGGGACTACAAGGTTGGATTCATATTCCACTCAAGATCATAATTTTAATCAAAAACAAAAGAAAGTGCAAACCAATTAAAACATGAATACATATTTTTTTTAAACGAGAGATTTTGAATCTTAAGGATATCAAATGAATTTATGAAATAGATTTTTATATGAATCTTTTGAGACAAGGTTTTCTTTTTAAAAGAGAAAAGAGCCTTTTAAAAAACAATAATAAAACATAAGAATCAAACACCAAGCAAAATGAAGGAAAGGAAAACCACAATGTTAACTTTTTTTTTAGCAATCAACCAAATTAAAATAGTTAGGAAGAGGCTATTCGTCATTTTTTTTTTCAATAGGCCTCCAAAAATTAAATTAAACAAAGGATCACCTAAGCAATGAACTAATGGCTTTTAAATCAAATCAATTAACATGATAACAATTAAGAATTGACATTAGAATTCTAAAAGCACATAAACTAAGATAAAAATCAAGCAAGACCTAACATTAATGATTTTAAACTAAAAACTAAAAAAACCATGAGATCGATCAAAATAATAACTAGAAATTCCAAAAACACATAAGAACAAAAATAGGATCAAGCAAGAATTAAAATTAACAAGCCTAAAACAAGGACATATTGACATGGGTTCAATTACACTAATCAACTAAAAATTCTAAAAAACATACGAAACTAAAATTGGATCAATCAAGAATTGAAATTAACAAGCTTTAGAACATGATTGAAGTAGCCCATGATCAACTAAACTAATGAATTAAAATTTTGAAAGCACTTAAACTAAATAAAATTAATCAAAACTAGACCAAACAAAATTAAAAACATGAATTGAACTATATCACATGGGGTTAATTATACTAATGAACTAAAATTAAGGAAACACCTAAACTAAAAAGATGAATTAAAACTAAATCAAAACAAAGTTCTATCTTTTTAAAATAACATGATGAATCAAAACCTAGACTAAGCAAAATTCAAACCTTTTGAACTAAAACAAAGAGTCAAAACTAAAGTATACAAGATTCTAATTTTTCAACATAATATAGTGAATCAAAACTAAATTAAAGCAAAAATCCTAATTTTTAAACTAAAATAATGAATAAAAATTAACTAACAAAATTCTAACTTTTCAAACTCGCCAACTAGATCAAAAACAAAATCCTAACCTTAATTAACATTAAAAAAATAACAATAAACTAAACAAGATCAAAAAATTTCAAACTAATATAAAGAATTAAAACGAAAATGAAACAAGATTTAAATTTTTTCAATTTAACATGATGGATCAAAACTAACTAAACAAAACTTCAAACTTTTTGAATTAATATAACGGATCAACAAAAACAAAGCAATATTGAAACTTTTCGAATTAACATGATGAATCAAAGACTAAACTAAACACAATTCAAACTTTTCAAATTAATATAAAGAATCAAAACTAAACTAAAACTTCAACTTACCTTTCCAACAAAGCATGTGGGTGGAGAATTCTCAAGGTACATGCCCCTTAATGGATGCGTGATCTCCATGTTGCGTTGTGTTGTGAAGATGTTTCCATTTAAAAAAAAAAATGCAGCCATGCCTTTCTTCTGCTATGTGCGCGGGTGTGGGCTGCCATCTCCATGCAGCCGTGAGTGGAAACCCTTTTATAGTGCGTGATGGTGAGCTTTTGAGAGTGCGTTGCTACTCATCGAAGCCTCTTCAATGTGCAGCTACGTGGTGGCCTTCATTTTTTTTTTTTTTTATATATGCATGTGGGTTGTATCTTATTTATGCAATGGTGGCCGTGTGTCTCTCTAGTGCAACCCATGTGGAATCATCACTATGGATGGTGGCTGTGTGTTGTTTTTTGAAGGATCCCATAATGCCGTTGTATATCCCAAAGGTGCGGACTGTCTTACTCATGCTGGACTGTTTGTGGAAAGTTGCTGCTTGAGAGAAAAGCCCCCAAGATAGTGCATGTGTAGACCTCCTCTCGGTGCGGCTGTTGCTATATCCTTGTGGTAGCCCACTCATCTCTCAATATTTTGGTACGTGGTCCCTCAAATCCAATATCTGCGTGTCTCTTGCAACCGTGGACGTGCTTTTCTTCTGGAATCCCCCAAAAATATGCTGTGTATGGAATGTGCCCTTTTCTTTTTGGAAACTGACAATGTGTGGAGATCCTCTGTATCGTGCGTGCGTGATCCCCCCTCTCATGTAGTTAGTGTGGAGGATTTAAAGATGGCAACCTGTGTTCTCTATCGTGTCATGGCTTTCCTTTTGAGAATGCCCATCAAATATCATGCCAAATAAAAAAGGATCAATGTCAAAATCATATAATCAAAAGTTGAAGAAAAAAAAAACCATGCAATTAAGAAAATGGTAAGCCACTCACATGCAAGTATAAGGGAATTAGAATATCAATTCATGCAACTAGGAAAAATTAGATTCGAACTCATACAGATTTTGTAAAAAAATAAATAATGAATAAAACAAATTGAAAAAAACAATATAGATATCAAACAAATAGCAATAAAAAATTCAAATATTAATCTAATGCAACGGACAATAATGAAAAACGAAATATCAAGTGCTCACAATCATATATTGAAAATTCAATTCATGCAATCAAAAATTAAAATCAAGCCAATACTCACCTAATCCCAAAAATCAATGCAATCAAAACTTAAGAATAAACCTAAGTGCACTAAGCCTAAAGAACCATCTAATTGAACCTAGGTGGGTTGGGTGAACTTACCTAAAATGTGACTAAGGTGGTGTTTGTTTTTTTACTTAATTCTAAATAGAACCTTAATGCTTAATAGTGTTAAATATTAGGGTGTTTGTTTTTGTAGTATTTTTTTTCTATTAAGCATTAAAAAGTAAAAAAAAAAAAAAAAAACCAATATGTTATTTTTTCTATTTAGAAAAAACTACATATTTTGGCTTTTTCTATTTAGTAAAAAGTTTATAGTAAGTAATGAAAAAGTAGAAAAGCAAACAACCTAAATTCTGAAAACAAATTGTTTTAAGTAAAAAGCCAAAAAAACAAACACCACCTAAGTGTGATCTAATTAACCTAAAAAGTGATTAGGTTAACTAAATGGAAAAGCAATCTAAGTGGAACCTAACCTAAGCTTGTAAGGTGACCTAAGTCACAGTGAGGGTCTAGATGTATGAGTGTCAAAGGGCTGCCAAGGGATGACTAAAAAGCAAGGTGAAACACATAAAAAAAAACACCTAGTGTTACATGTGCTAAGAGGACAAAATGGAAGGTCTACAAATATGCTCATCTTCAGTAAAGATGATAAGTGTAAGGAATACTAGTGGAAACATGAGTAATGAGTGGAAAATGGTACATGCCCTAGGTGATAACTTATAGGGGTCAACAAATAGATAGAGTGGTCGTGAAGCCAAGAGAAAGGGTGTGCCCTAGTGTGCAAGATGATCACTAAAATCCTCTAAATGGTAATCCGCTAGGAGAGATAACTAAAATCGACAAATTAATCACCTAAATAAAACTTTAAGGGGGTATGTCCCAGTATCGAATAACGATCAACCATCAACGAGGTGAAACTTCACATGCCTTAAAAGTGTCCTAACAAAAAATCTAAGATATGTCATAATTTTGAAAATTCATTGCATCACCCAAAACTTTATCATAAACATGAGTTGTATCAAGACTCTACCCAATACTCGAACTACAATTGCTAACATGACATATAAGATGCTCAATTGAGAAAAGTAGGATGTTGATAAAACACTCTAAATATAATGACATCAAATTGAACACTCGGATAAAATATTGACATACTAATCAAAAGGTCTATTGAGGAAAAGAAACTAAGCATTGTAAAAAAATATTTCTTCTTAAGACAGATTGGATATAATGTACTCAATATGTGCTTTGAGTCTTTAATGGAATTAAGAAATAAAAAAGATATGAAAATCTTAAAATGTCTACCTAACAACCAAATCAATCTTTTAAGTAAGGACCCATTGTATTGCTTGGTTCATTCTTTGATTTTAAGATACTAGCTCAATGTTTGCGGTCACGATAGAAGTAATAGAATCTTCTAACTATCATCACATGAGGATTAAAAGTTAACTTGAAATATTCTTTGATTCTAAGATATTACCCTAATGCTTGGGTTCATGGTGGAAGTTAAACCATGAATTGTATTGATCAAGAGTGTAAATATATACAAATATTTTGGACTAGAGAAAAAAAAAAAGAGGAAAGTTTGACAACAAACCTACATATATGCTATTACCACAACATACACAAATTTGCTATTTCCAAAACATACACTCGTAGGTCATAAATTAATGTTGAATTGTTGAGAAGATAAAAGGGAAAAATTGATAGTTTTGGAATTTTTCAATGCTAATAATGAGCCTCTACTGGTCCTCTCTTTAAAGGTTTAGAATTAACATATTCTTGCCTAACAAATATATTGCTTGAATTATTACTTTCTATACTAGATGTTTCATCAACCTCCTTTAAGCTAAGATGCGAAATAGGTAGTTGCACAAATAATTCTCCATTTAGATAAAAAGAAATTATTAATTATTGTATTCTTGTCATGTTCACTATCACTAAGATTCTTATAGGTCCTAGTGAATGAGCATGATTCTCAAGTTCAATGGTTGGACAATAATCTTAAGTGGTATTGTTTCATTTTCAATGCAATATACCAATGCAAGAAGAGGACAAGAGACTGAAAAATGAGCAGTTTGTTCTTGTTCAATGGCTTCATCAATTTTATTTTTATTTGATCTTAAAAACCACTCATCAAATTTTGGAAAGGTAGTTAGTGGAAGTGACTCTTACAAAGAAGATGTGATTGTAGTTTTGAAACGAAAGATTATTTTATAAATAAAAAACCACAAGTTGATAAATAAAAACTTTATTTATGACTAGATGTTGACACCTATATTCTTTATGTAATGACTATATCCAATAAAAACATAACTAAGGTTTTTATTAAGAATTTATTCTTCTCATGGTGCTTTAAATGAGAGAAATACTTACAACTAAGTACTTCTAATACCATTGTAATCAAGATGCTTTCTAAATAGCTTGTGATATGGAGTTTCTATACTTGAAGTTGATAATGATTGCCTTTTGATAAGTTATATTGTCGTCAAAAATACATCCACCATAATTTGGCAAGAAGATTTGCATTAAACATCAATATGAGCTTCACTAGTTTCAACTATGTGTTGATTCTTTCTTATTTTTCAATAATTTTGTTTTGAAATATGTGGATAAGAAAGTTTTTGAGAAATATCACATTGTTTAAGATGATTCACAAAAATTGAGGAAGTAAACTCACCCCTTAGTCACTGTGAAAAATTTTGATTTTTTTTTTCTTATCAAATAATTTTCGACAAGACATTGAAATTTTACAAAGAAATCATAAAAATTAAATATGTACTTTAATGGATAAAGTGATGTAAATCTTGTTCAATCATTAATAAAAATAACATAGTATCTTAAATATTGAGTGGAAGAAACCAAAGTTGCCATATCTTAAATATTGAGTGGAAGAAACCGGAGTTGCCCCCAACAATCATTATGAATTTTTTTGAGGGAGAAATCGCAAATTTTATTTGAAAGGTAAAAAAGAAGCTTGCAATGTTTGCCTCCTTGATAGCTAGTGCAAATAGTATGCTTGTCAAGCTAATTTGAAAATTTAATAATATTTTTTTTCTAAAGTTGGTAGAAATTTAAAATTGGGATGCCTCATTCTTTGATGTCATATTCCAACAAGTATTGTTGTAGAGTTAATGACATTAAGAGCTTATAAGTGTCATTCCTCTAAAGCATACAAATATCCTCTTTTATACCCTTTCATTAAAGTTTTTGTGTTGTTGATGCTTGATGACAAAACCAAAAGAAATTTCAAAAACACGAGTTATCATTTGTGAGTTGGCTTATTGAAAACAAATATTTCTTTAAATTAGGAACAACTAAAACATCATTTAATAAAAGATTACCATGTCGTGTTTGAAGAAGTGTAGTTCTAGTGTGTGTGATTTGTAAACTATGAGTATCACCAACAAATATCTTTTCCTTACCTTTGTATGATTTTGCATAAATAAGTTTACTTGTGTTGGTCATGTATGATAGAACTTAGAATTTTCATAGAGATTCTTATTTCTCTTATTTTCATTTAAATTTACTGTTGCTAAGGTTTGAGGAACATTTCTTGTTGATATGCATGATCATATCAAGTGTAACATTTAATGGTAGAATGATTTGCATTACTATAGATTTGACATATAACTCTTAGAGTAGTTTGGTTGTTACCATTTTGAGTTTTCATATTTGTATTGGTTGAGTTTTTCATTAACTTTGATCTTGAAACTGAAATTTTTAAGTGAAACTTTGGTGGTATGATCATCCAATAGGTGGAAAACTATGACTACTTTGTTGAAATCTTCTTTCTCTATATTTCCACGACCTCCACCTTTTTGTACAAAGAAAGCTTGTGCATGATCAACAAATTAATTTTACTTTGTTTCTATTATTAGAGTTTGCTCATGAATTTGAAGAGATATAATAAACAGATTAAATTTAAAATAAGGGGGTTCGAAAGACATTACTATTCAAAAATTTTGATATTTTAGACTAAGAACCCTTGCAAGTTGAAAATTTTTGTTTGTACAAATTTTATTCATAACAATTAAATTTTCACAAAGAAATATAAATTTTTAAATCTAATCATCAAAGGTTGATGAGCCCTTCTTCTATGCAAATAGTTAGTCTTTTAGTTGGACTTCTTTCTTCTTTTTATTGGGTTACAATTGTTCTTCTAAGCATTTCCCAAGTTGTGTTGCTATTTCCATCTTAATAACAAATCCAAAAACTTCTTTTAACATGACACCAAGTAGCCAAGAAGTGCGTAGACCATTTTTTTAATCCACACTTCATATTTAGGATCCATCTTTTTCTTTAAAGGTTTCTTCTAGTTTCTCACAATCAATCAAATGATGTGCTACACCAAAGCTTCAAATAAAAGTCATGACTTGAGACTACCAAAGAAAGAAATTAGAGAGATTTGAGCATTGATGGAAAGATTGTATTGTCAATTTTAGTTCTTCATGCTTAACCATTTTAGAAATAATAGAAGATACCTATGATACTCTGAAGAATGAATTGAAACTTGAAAATATTTTGAAAAAATATGGCTAAATCATAATTATATTGATGAAGAATGTAATATATACAAATATTTTAAACTAGACAAAAAAAAAAAAATTAAATGGTCCTATAAATTTGTGATTACCAAAACATAAACATATCTATTATTACCAAAATATACAAGGATGGGTCATCCTATACAAGGGTAAGGCTAAATTGATGAGAAGATAAAATGAAAAGAATTACAGTTTTGGAATTTGTCAATGTTGATATTGAGCCTCCAACAATCCTCTCTCCAAAGGTTTAAAGTTAGCATATTTCTTGCCTAGCATATTTCCTTCTTGAATTATTATTTTCCATAATAGATTATTCATTAGAAGTAAGAAGTAATGAAATTTCCTCACTATCATCACATGAGGATCAAGAGGTTATTTGAAATAGAGACAAATTTTTCAAAATCTAAATGATCTTCAAAAAGTTTATATAGAATGTAGAGCATTTCCCATGGGATTTGAATACTTCAAGAAACAGCATTTTATTGAAGCAAGAATGTGAACCTATCTCATGGCAGTCTAATCATGGTGCTTCAACCCTACCATTGCAAGTTCTAGGTTTTGAATTGTTTGTGCAACCTCCTAATAGGTTCTAGTCAAAGCATGAATAGAATTCTCTTGGGGTGAGAATAAACCACAAAATTTGGATCAAAATTTTTGCTACCCTTCTTATTTAATCTGATCGAACTTAAATTCATATAATTTCTCCAAGATTTAAGATCACAATCACTACAAATAAAGAAACAACTACTTAACATGTTGCAAATAAATAGCTAAAAACCGCATGACCCACTCCTTTGCAATATGTGAACATGACCCACTTTTTTGTAAATATGAGAACGTTGGAAAACAACTTGACTAAGTCTTTGACAATACATCCATCTTCCCATGCACAATATGACCTCCTTACATGTACCTTGGATTTCTAATAGGCACACATTGAGAACGTCTTGGCTTATCAATACCCCCTTCTTTCACTGGGACCTTGTCCTTAAGGTCCAAATCAATGAACCTATCTCGCAATTCTTGCACATTTTCCTAAGTGGCATCATTTTCAGGAGGTGTTTCTATTCAACCAATCTTTCTTTGACAAAGCGAGATCCCTTTTTCACCCAACATGTATCTAGAATGGCTTCATGTTCTACAATAATTTCTTCATCAATAGTAAGTGGTGGTAATTCAACACTGACATTATTCGTCTCTCCTAATTTCTTCTTTAGCAATGAAACATGGAAGACGGGATGAATACAGGATTCTTCTGGAAACTTAAGTTTGTAGGCCACCTTGCCAACCCTTTTCTCAACTTGAAAAGGTCAATAAAACCGTCTTCCTAATTTCTGATATGCCTTTTTAAAGACTGACTACTACCAATATGGGTGTAGTTTAAGGAAAACCATGTCACCTTCTTGAAATTCAATGTCTCGTCGCTTAGCATCTACTACTTGTTTCATTCAATTATTTGTTGCATGTAGGTTGGCATTGAGTTGTCATAGCAACACATCTCATGATGCTAGGCTTTGATCCACTTCATTCACTAGGAATGTGCCCAATTGCTAATTAGGAATGGTTGGTGGCAAATGACCATATAGGACTTGAAAAGGTGTCACTCCTGTAGAAGTGCGGTATGTCATATTGTATCAAAACTCAACCCATGGAAGAAGTGAGCTCATTTGCGAGGCTATTGGTAAGCAAAATTTTGAGGTACTGCTTTACATTTATTAACTACATCTGATTGTCCATCGGTTTATGGGTGGTAGGCGGAGCTCTCCTTTAATTGAGTTCCTGAAAGCTTGAAAAACTCATGCCAAAAATTACTAATGAACACAAGGTCTTGATCACTAATAATAGTTCTTGGCATACCATGTAGTTTCACCATGCCTTCTACAAACTTTTCAGCCATTGTTTTTGCAGTGAAGGGATGAGCTAATGGCAAAAAATGAGTTGATTAGTTGAGGCAATCTACCACCACAAAAATAGTGTTTTGTCGTTAGAGGTTGGAAGGCCTTCAATGAAGTCCATGATGATGTCATCCCATACTTGGCATGGAATGGGTAATGGCTACAAGAGTCCAACTTGAGAAAGAGTTTCAACATTGGCTCTTTGACAAACATCACAAGAAGAAACATATTCATGTACCACCCTATGCATGGAAGGCCAATAGAATTTTTGTGCTAGTCTCTTGTATGTTTGCAATAATTTAGAATCCCCACCAAGATGAGAATCATGAAACTCCCATAAGAGTTGAGGAATGATGTGGGAATCTTGAGGAACAACCACTCGGTTTTTGTAGAAAACCAACCTATTGTCATCTTGCAAATTCTTTCCATATAAGAATGTTTAACTGCCATTTTTTTTTTCCATAGTTCAACTTGTAGAGCAAACAAAGCATTAAGACTTGGGCTGCCTACCACTCTTGATAGCGTATCTGATGTGGAATTCTTTCAGCCTGGTTTATAACAAATTTCATAGTCATAACCAAGAAACTTAGCCACCCACTTTTATTGTTCTGGTATTGCGAAGTGTTGTTCTAATAAATACTTGAGATTGTGTTGGTCTATTTGAATAAAGAATTTTTGTCCTAATAAGTAAAGATGTCAAGTCCGTATAGCTTGGACAATGGCTAACATTTCTTTGGCATATGTGGACCACAACCGTTTAAACACTCCTAAAATTCTACTCATAAATGCAATTGGCTTGCCTTGCTAAGTAAGAACCGTACCTATCCCTTCACCTGAAGCATCTAATTCGATCATAGAAGTTTCATTCAAGTTTGGCATAGTAAGAGTTAGAATATAAGTCATAGCCTATTTAAGAGGTTTGAAAGCATTTTCAACTTCTTCAGGCCATTCAAATTGGACTTTCTTCAACAAATTAGAAAGCACAAGAATATGTTTTATTGTGAGATCAACATTTATAGTGCACAATTGAGCATTACCAATAAGTGAAGTTGGTAGGCATTTTCGATTTCCAATATAAATTACATCTTGTCCCTTGTAAGGTTTTACATAAACGTTGTTGCATAGGTCATTCCTCATATGATTGGTTGCACTCAAATTGACATAGAATGTTGGTGCATTGTCATCTTGATATGCATAGTTGTACATATGGCATCATTTTGAGGTACTATGATTAATTTTGATTTGGGGTAACAATGATCATATTCATCTTAATATTCATAGTTTTACATATTATAATAGTAATTTTGATTATTTTACAACATGACAATAAAAAAATCTCTGCACTTAGGTCCAAGACCTCTAGCTAACTTCTAATTTAAAAAACCTTGTCCAAATCTTGTATTCCTTGTTTAATGACTATTAGGTTATCACAATTAAATTTGCTAAAACTTCCTATGGTATTCTTCAATGGAGAGTAAACCCTTCTTGATGGTAACAATATGATAAGTTGAGCTGCCTTTTCTTTAATGATTGCAATGGCCTAAATACTATATGATGCTAACTTGAAAATCCAATTTTGAGGTTGTGAAAGAGCAATGGATGATATTGGGGTATATATATATATATATATATATGCATATATATTTAACCCAAAGCTTGTTTTTTGTCAATTAATATTTTGAAGGAGCAAAACTTTTAATCCCATGAAAAAGTTTCATCTATCATTAAGGCATCATCTTACTACAAATTTAGGTCGTAAAAAAAATTATGCTTCATTTGGAGCACAAAAAGTTTGAAAAAAAAATGAGCGATGAAAAAAGGAAAAATTAAAAACAAATATATTTGAAATCTATAAATTTTATTTCTCCTTATAAAAAAAAAAGAACATATAATTTGAAAATATTTGTGTCAATTTTTTTAAATTTTTTATATTTTTCTCATTAATATTTTTCTTGATAAATTAAAAGTAATTAAGAGAATTTGAGATTTCTTTCTACTTTTTTTTCCTTTTCTAACATTTTTGTGATGGAATGAACTTCTAAGAAAATTCATTAATGAACATGATGATTGTTGGACAACAATTTTTTTTTTTTTTTAAGGCACTTGGTGATTACTACTCAAAAAGTGCAATTTCATAGCTTATAATTAACTCTTTTAAACACTTTTGAGTAGTAGTTATTGCCTTTTAACCCAATTAACATGTTAAGGACCCTTGCAATCATTTCTAATCAAATTGTGTAAGTTTTGGTGTTTTTGTTAGTAATTTGATCACCAAAACAATCCAAGATTGAGGAGAGTTATTTGGAATCCATGGCAAAGCAATGAAGAGCTCAAATTCAAGAAGAACCAAGCTTTGGAGCTCCATAGCCCATTGCCAAAGTCGTTCAAAGTATGCAAGGAGAGAAGCAAGGAGAGAGGAAAAACAGAGTGAAGAAAACAGAGGAAAGCTAGCTGCAGTCTTCTTTCGCACTTTTGGAGCACTTCCCGAAGTCCATTTTCTACATTCTATATACCATTTCAAAGCTCAGGAAGTCAAGAATCCAATGCTTCAAACGGTGCGCGATTCGGAGTTGAAACGAAGGAGTTACAGCCATTGCAAGCAGATCACTCCAAAGTGTTGCGAAATCAGCCTTTTGTTGCGAGAATTTCGCAGCCTTTTTGTACAGTGCTATGGAATTCCTCCTGAAGCTACCCGATACATGCGCCACGCTGGAAGCTGAGCACCTCAAGGTGGAAGCCAACTTCGCAGCCCTGTGAAGATAGAATGTTGTTGCGAAAATACTTCGCAACCCTCTTGAGTGTCTGCGAAATCTCGCAGACACCATTTTCACCTGCGAAATGTGCCTGAAGCTTCCCGATATTTTTGCACCGACTCTTCTAGATATTTTCTTCAGATATTTTTGTATAAATTTCCATTCTTCTCCTTGTAATCCACCAACCATAAGATTTCTTAGTTGGGAAGGTTGGAAAAACTCCTCTATATATATTCCCTTGCATCCACTGTAAAAGAGGAGGACCATATATGTAATCCGTAATATTGATCATATATAGAATATACAGAGCCTTGCTCTGTTTTTCCTTCTCTTTCATTTTTCATTTATTTTTCTTTCTAGCCAACCAAACTCTGAGGATTTTTCCACAGAGGATGAGAGGCTAAGCTTTTTGTCTCTTGGAGTGAGGAAAGCCGGGTAAGTTTCCACATGCATAATTTGGAAGTTTTGTTGTTTTAGTTTTTAATGAAGAGAAAGTGTAACCCGTTAGTGATTTCTATGTTTTTAGTTAACTTAAAACACCTTAGAGTCACCTGGGCCAACACTTGGTAAGGCAAGTGATTTCCAACCATGGAAATGCACTAGTTTACCCCTTGCGAGCCTCTGGTAGGTGACTTCAAGGTAGGATTTTCTAGAATAGCCAACACTTGGTAAGCTTTTGGACTCCAAGGAGACATCCATTAGTTATCTCTTGCGAGCTTTTGACGGGTAATCCAAGGTTAAAGATCACCTTGAATGGCAAGTGCTAGGTGAGAGGTATGAGCCATTGCAAAGTGCATTAGTGAGAGGGATTTAGTGTTTGAACCCATTAATGGGAAGCATCTGTACAACACCGGTTGGAGAAGGAACTATATGTTAATTCTCTAATGCGAGGAAAATAAACAAGTGACCGGAACTCCCTTTTTGTATGAGGAATTTGAGCCTAGTGATCTAAACTCCAAGAAACACTTTTCTTTGTAGTTAAAATCAGTTACTATTTTTGGTTAGCTTAAAACCAACTTTTTCCATTTAAACATCTTTATGTTTTCTTTTAAAGCTAACTTTGAAATGAAAAGGCACCAATTCAGCTTTGAATTGATATCATTTGTGAAGTGAAAACCCATCCCAGTGAACGATCCTAGAGCCACTATACTATAGTAGCTTTTTCTTTGCTACCCTAGTATATAGTGTTATAGGTTATAAATTTTGTTGATCACTCCCTCAATCAAGGAGCACCAGCTGGACACGAATCAGCTGAGACACCAATTGGGCACGAATCAAATGGCGCCGTTGCCGGGGATCGAACCCCGAATCAAATGGTGCCGTTGCCAATGCCGCTGCTAGGGACGAATCACTTGGGTCCATATGGTATCCTTTAATCCTTTAAAGTTAACTTTTAACCAACTACCTAGCATTTTATTTTTTGCTTATTTAGATCCAAGGTGGCATGTATATGTATTTTCTTTAGCAAGGCTCATAGTTTTTCTATGCTTGTAAATATGTCATTAATTTTCTCTATTTTTTTTTTAGGAAGAAGGCTTTAGAACTCCTAAAAGATTTTCTACCCATTTCTTCCCTTGGCTTCTTTCTTAATCTCATATTCCTTTCATTTTAAAATGCATAATTAATGTTTAATCATTCATAGAAACACCTCAAGAAAATTGTTATTTATTAAATAGGAAACAATAAAGATTATTGTTATCTAATATCGCATATATGATATTCTTTGAAGTTCTAGAAGAGATAAACTTGGTAACATTGTAGCCAATCAATATATGGTCTTAATTTTAATATAAGGAAAAGAGAAAAATATATAATTGATATTTAAAATGTTCCCAAGTTTTAGAATGCTAAAAAAGAGTATCTTAAATATAAATTCTATGGCATAATTTCATGATGTTGAGTATGCTATTCTCCTAAGTTCATTCTCTATATTTATCACATGACATCAAGATGAGAAAAGCAATATCTCATTTCTTTCATTTGTCTCTTCCAACAAACTTTTTATCATGGAGAAAAAGCAAACTAAAGGTCTCCAAAAGATTGAGATGAAGAGGATACCTAAAGAAGAGGATCGCCTAATTACCTTTTCGAAACGTAGATTTGGAATCTACAATAAGGCAAGTGAGCTTTCTACCCTATGTGGTGAAAAAGTTGGGGTTTTGGTCTTTTCCCGAGCTGGTAAAGCATTCTCATTTGGTCATCCAAGTATTGAGATAATTACAAACAAGGTTTTATACGAAAACCCACCACCAAATGATGGTACCCTCAATCTTGTAGAGGCTCATCGACGATTTAGACTTAATGAGCTTCAAAAAAAATATAGCGAACTATTGAGTAAAATGGAAGTTGCAAAGGAGCAAGAGAAGATTCTTAGAGAAAAAAAAAGTACCAAATCAAAGTAAGGGTTGGTGGGAAGAACCTATTAGTGAGCTTGGCATGCATGAGCTTGAGAAAATGGCAACAAAGATCCAAATTCTCCATAAGCATGTGCGGCATCGAGATAATGAGTTAAGGACTAGCGCATCATCTTCATCTTTGCCATTCTCAAGGGTGAATCAAACTCCTCCAACTAATCCATTCTCTATGACCAAAGTAGAACAAAAGTATTAGTGTCAAACAATGGAAATTCACCTTTTATTGATAATGAGTATCGTCATGGATTCCAATAAGTTTACTTTGTATTATCTAAACACATTCTAGATAATGGAAAATATTTTTAGTCTTATTTCATATATTTTTTAGAATTGAAATTATTCATGTTATGAGAATGATTTGATGTTCAATGTTTTTTTAGTATTATTTCATATAATGTTTGGCCATCTAGGATTTATATATTTCAGTCTGATATTCATATATACACATCAAAT
The DNA here is from genome assembly GCF_030704535.1 of Vitis vinifera. Classification (NCBI taxonomy): domain Eukaryota; kingdom Viridiplantae; phylum Streptophyta; class Magnoliopsida; order Vitales; family Vitaceae; genus Vitis; species Vitis vinifera. Next base: position 21,128,898 of record NC_081823.1, on the reverse strand, counting down.
ATGAAGAATGGAAAATATCTTCATTGTGTATTCTTCATGCTATTTTCATTGAATGATAAGAAAAATTCTTTTATAGTAATGTTTATGTATATTTTTCAATATCAATCAAATTAATGTAGCTAAATTTTGTAAAAAAAATCTTGAGTTTGACAACAAATGATAAGGTGTTTTATTTTCTGATGGTATCTTAAGAGTCTACCATATCTGCCCTCCCTTGGATTCAAGTCCTTGTTTGTCTACCTTATTTTAGAGAATTACCCATCTTGAAATTCTACTTTATAAATAATATCATGGTTTTTGTTACAAAATTTCTATAAGCTTTATTATGAAATTGTAATAATAGGTAAATGATCTATCTCATTCTTTGTTTATATATTTTTAATTAAGTCAAAAGTTTTATTTGCATGATAGAAAGTTTGAGAAAAAAAATTAATAATTAGTTTTCTCTATTATTTTCCAACTCTAGAAAACATAATAGTGCTTAGTGTATGTTTGTTTGTTGCCTTTTAAAAATTTTCATTTTCTTTGAAAATTTTCTTTCATGAAACTAAATATATATATAATCCCGCATTTCATTAAAATGATAATTATTTGTCAGATCCAATAATTAATCTGAGTGGTGGTTGGATACATTTTTTAAAAAATAAAAAATGATAGAAAAATCCTACAGAAAATATAGGAACTCTTATAAAAAAAAAGTATCTTATATTCTTAAAAACTATTGTGAAACAAGACTAATTAATTTAATAAAAACACCTAAGAGAGAAAGTGAATTGGGTTTTAAAAACTTTTTGAAAAACTATTTTCAAGCAACAATTAAACAATAATAAAAATAAAGAGATAATTGATAGAGAGATTGTAAATATTAATTTTATAGTGGTTTGACCAATTCCGCCTATGTCCACTCTCCTAGAACTCCTCCTAAGTGAGAGTTCCACTAGTTTGAAGCTTTAACCAAGTCTTTACAATTGGATTTCAAACTCTAATGATCACTATACAACTTTTCTTCAAGTATATCCTCAACTTGAAGCACTAACACTCAATTCTTTACTTCAATAAATGTACATAGAAGAGCACTCAACCTAGCAGAATTAATGAACAACTACTAAAAAACTAGGATGAACAAAAAAGGTGCACTTGGATTATTTACAAATGAGTTTAATGCACCAAAAGAGAGAATGAAAGCTTTGAATAAGAGAAGTAGGTTGGAAAGGAGTTTAAAGTAGGTGTTCTCTATGTAATAAATGAAGAGAAGCTCTCTACTTATAGGTTTCCAAATTTGGGCACCAAAACGTGCTCTAATAGGCCTTTTTTGATTGAGTTCCAATCAACTAGTTGACTAGCCGTTGGGCATTAAATGTTTGACAAGTGACTATTAAGGGTTCAACCGAGAAGGGGTGTTCCTCAACTAGGAAACGATTTCCCTCGACCGAATGAGCAATCCTTGTAGAAGAGAGAGAAGATTTGGTACACCTCTTGATCGGTCTTTAACTAGAAAGGGTAATTGGTTAACCAGTTCTTTAATAGGTTAAGCCAGTTGTGCCCTTTCTCGATCGATTGGACAATTTTGGCTTAAGACATATCTTTTTCAAATTAAATTCTTTCTAACACTTAGACAACATCTTTAAGCACTTTTTATAAACCAAATTGAAAGGATTTTGATTAATAATTTTGGTTAAGAACTCAAGTTTTAAAAAATATCCCTTTTTTAGTTTCAAAACGAGTATGATGCATGAATTGAAACTCCTAAATGCACCCAAGTGAACATTTTACATTAAGTTCCTATTTTTGAATGGTCTTCATGTTCCCTTGATGATTGGATTGATTCCTTGTTTGAATTTTTCAATTGAATCCTAAAGCTTATCATGATTTTAAACTACACTAACCATGATTTGTTATCTCAAAACATGATTATGGGAACCCTTGGGCACAATCTCTCATTTTTTTTATGATGACAAACCTTGGTTATCTAGGAGGAAACAAAATCTCCTCCTTAAGCTATGCATATATATATAAAGATACTTTACCTTAGATAACATATAACATAGTGTTAGCATATAATGATGAAAGCATAATCATGTCATAAAATCAAGAGAATGATAATGAAGGCAATCATCATGTAATGATTATGTCATAAAGCCAAGAGAGTGAAAATCATAATAATCATAAAATCATCATATAGTAATCTAAAGTACATCCAAAAGATATCTAAAACTAAGCATCCATGAAGTATATAAAGAGGATAATAACATGTCTAAGAGTATACATGTCTAAAAATATATCCAAGTATATAAAATATCCTCCCAAAACTATCCAAGTGTTTATCCAAAGGAAATATGCAAAATATCTCCTAGATGTGTCTAAAATGTCTTTCCCTTTGACAATATATATATATATATATACAAACTAGGGGATACTCTAAGTGGTCTTAAGGTTGTGAAGGAAGTGAAGGAAGCACTAATATCAAATAGGACATCATATCAACATGTTGGGCGACAAAAAAGGCCTTTAGATGATTAATCCACATAGAGACATGCACTATCAAACGAGCTCTCATCTTCTTGTGATACTAATCCATGCGAATCGAAAGATCATCTATATAAGTCCCCAACTGCTCAATCTTAGAGGTAAAATTAGCCTAGTACTAATCCATATTCTCCTTAATCAATTAGAAACCTTGATCACTCACAAGAGCTAACTCATCCATATGAGTCCCCAATGAGCTAATATGAGCAAAGATGTCCATCAGGATGCATGGTCAACAGAAAGGGCTTGGGGAGCCTAAGTGTACGGTGTCTTGATATAAGCAGGCTTGGTGTAGGAAGGCTCATTGTAGAAAGGATAAATGTAGAAAGGCCTAGTAAATGCTAGCTTAGTGAACATAGGCTTGGAAAAGAATTTCCCTCTATACTGCTCTATTCCCATGGGTTTGGCGAAGGCATCCCAAATAAAGTACTTTGTTTCAACCTATGTAGTCTGTGTGGGATGGTCAGTTTAGAGTGGAGGGATATCATGCTTAGGTCCATTTCCCTAGCCATCTTGTGGGTCCACTCCTCTCTCCATGGTTCTAATCTCATCCCTGATTCGTCCCCATTGCAGCCATGCCATTTGATTCTGGCTCAAACAGGTGTTATCAACAAAATTTATAAAACCTAAATCACTTCACACTAGGGTAGCATAGCTAACATAGTATAGTGGCTCTAGGATCGTCCACAAGGATGGGTTTTCATCATACATTTGACTTAACTGAAGGAAATAACATGGTGTTTTTTTCTTATGAAAGTTAGCTTTAAAAGAAAATGGAATTATGGTTGCAAAGATTGATTTTAAGTTAAGCAAAAACAATAAGTGAAATTAACTACAAAGAAAATGTCTCTCGGAGCTGTAGGTCACTAGGATCGGGTTCCTTAGGCAAAGAGGGAGATTACGGATCTTCTCCTCGTGTTGGGGATAATAACATAAAGGATGGTTATCTCCCGAACCAGTTTTATATTTAGCAATTAAGATTTGATCCAAAGGTTTCATGGAAAATGATAGTTGCTTCCCATTAATGGCTTCAAACACTAAAGACTCTCACCTTGAACCACCTTCCAATGGCTCATAAATGATAACTAATAAACATCCATGGATCTAGCAATAAGCATCCATGGAATCTGAAAAGCTTACCAAGTATTGGCCATTTAAGGTGATTTTAAGGGATTTAAGGCTAAACCTTGAAATAAAAACCATTGATGGTTAACAACTACTGTCATTTAAAGCAAGGACAACTCCCACCTTTGAATTCAGGTCCTTCACCTAACTTCCATCACTCCAAGAAATGTAAAACCCAGCCACTCTTCCCCTAAGAAATCATCTTCAAAGGTTGTTTGGCTAGCAAGAAAAATGAAAACAAAAAAAAAATGAGAAGGAAAAGCAGAGCAAAAGCTCTATATATTTCTTAGTATGAGAATTTTTTACAAGTGTTTAATGAAAAACATACATAATAATATCACACACATCTCTCTCCTTATATCTCTGCTACCTAAAAAATAAATAAAAAGATATAAAATAAAATATCTAGGTTGGTTACAAGGAGAAACTAGGAAATTACATAAAATATCTAAAGATAAAAATCTAACGGAGTCGGTGCATAGGAAGATTTCGCATACCATACGAAATTTGGCATCGTGTGCAAAAATTTTTGCTGCCTCAAGTGGTTTTGCATGGTGTGCAAAATTTCGCACAGCCATGCGATGCTGTTGATTATTAGATTTCTTCCTCTGATTTTCTTTCTTGCATCTCTGATTGGCTTGGTAAAGAGTCAGGAAGTGCTCCAAAGCTTGGATTCTTCATGTATTTGAGCTTTAACTTGCATTTCCATGGATTTCACCAAATTCTCCCTCATTCTTGGCTTGTTTCAATGATAAAAAAGCTACCAAAAACACCAAAACTTGCCAAAAACTAATTAGTAACCTTTGCTAGGTTCCTTAATGTGCCAATTGAGTTAAAATGTATTAACTACTACTTAAAAGAGTTTAAAATGGTTAGTTTCAAGCTATAAAAGAGTACTTTCTGAGTAGTAATCACTCCCCCCAACCGACATATTACTAGTCCCTTAGTAATGAAGGAGAGATAAAGAAGAATAGACAGTAAAATAATTTACAAAATCATGCTAATCACTCCAAAAAATTCTCAAGTGGCATGATACGGATTATACTCTCTCATGGAATATCAAAGAGGCAAAACCCAACCTTCAACAAGAGTCATCAAATATCTTGCTTAATCACAATTTATAAAGAGTAGGCATTATGCAAATTTAAGCATAAAAAGAATTTCCACTCCCAAAGGTTCAATCCTTATTTTTCCACAAAAATCTAAGTGTTAAGCTTATTAGTTTCTGATTATAGTATGTCGAACTATTCTCTCCCTCCAACCTAGTTCTTTCTCAAACCTTAGCAAACTGACCAACCTCCAATAGGCTAAAAACGCACATCTTTTATTTCACAATTTTTATTTTTATTTTCATTGTAGGAGTGCAATGCTAAAGGTATTGTTTTCTAAAGTGTCCATGTAACGGGGATCCATCGATGACTCCCAACCAATCAAGGTTTAGGGCATCAAGCTTTAAGGATCTTTTGACCACTAACTCCTCAAATTTTTCCCTAGACTTTTGAGATTGAAATTCAATACCCAAGCACCTACAATATGTTAAACTCCACCTATTCACCCTTTTAACGAGCATTGAGGTCGGTGACTCCCAACCAATAAAGGTTTAGGGCACCAGGTTTTAAAGACTTTGGCCATATACCCCTCAGACCTTGCTCGGGTTTCAAGGCAAGTGAAACACTTTGTTCTTTCTTTTTTGTTTTTTTTTTTTTTTTGAAGGCTCATTGGCCTTTTATAAGGTGTCCTAACACTATTAAAACGAGGTCAAAGGTACCAAGTCGAAATTTTCCTAAGTTTAGGGGTTAGATAGTTTTTCATCTTATAACCAGAACCTAATGTGCACAGTGTGTGGTAAGATTAAAGCAGAAAAAATAAGGTGGAATTCCATAGGAGTTTCAATAATTTATCAACTTCCATAAGTATAGTACAAACTCTAAGATTCAAGTAAAAAGGCAAGAACTCAATGCCTCCATTTCATTTTGAGAATTTTTCCTTAAGAACCATGGAAAGTAGAATGAAAACTTTTAAAATTAAGCAAAAAGTAACTAAAGTAACAAATTAACCTAGCATTATTAACAAAACTTCCTTCCTCAACTCTCCCCCCAACCGAGATCAACATTGCCCTCAATGTTTCAAGAGCAATTGAAAATAAAGAGAAGAAGTGGTACTTCCTGAGTGAAATGGAGTCTGAGTCGTATAGGAGAAACCACATGAGTAAAAAAAAAAACAAAAGGGTAATGAGTAGAGGAAATAGGAAAATGCGAAGTATAATAAAAAACATAATGTATATATATATATATATATTAATCTGAGAAAGTACAATATGAGATATGATCATGTAATACATCCAATCCCAGAATATAAAGTATCAAAACAAGAACAAATCTCAAGTTATATAACATGTAAATATAATAAGATAAAAAGATGTCCTATGATCAAACGGTGGGAGCCTCAGGAGGCGATTATGCCTCCTCTAGTGTAGCTGTGACTGTGGAATGCTCATCCTGAGGTAGTGGAATCCGGACCTATGCTGGTGTAGTGTCCTTAGTTGGAGTTATAGGCGCTGAGGATGTGGGAAGGTCAAGCTGAGGCGGAGGTAGGAGTCACAGGTGCTACTAAATCTGGCAAAGAATAGCAGTCTGCTAGTCCTGATGAGCATGCATCTCAGCCATCTTCTGAAAGAAAGCAGAATGGGTGGTGGTGAGTGTCTGAAAGGTATGCACCAGGGCGCAAAACTCCGAAGCCGATATGGTAATGGACGACTCAGATGTATTCGGCGCGACTAATGGAACAGTAGAAGTAGTAGGCGGAGCAGCAGAAGTAGCCTTAGGTGTGGGTACTGGTGGTGTGGTCTCTGCTGGGAGCTCGCGCATGCTCTGGTTGTGAAGACACTAGTGGTGCTACCATGGGAGGGGCTCCAGGATGTGCAGAATAGCCCGCCAGCTGATTCCAATTGTCGAGAGTGAATCGTTCTCAACAAAGGTGGCGGCGCTCGAGTCGAGGCTTAGTAGAAAAGCCCAAATACTCCAAGATTTGGCACAACAATCTCGAGAATAGTAGTGGAATGGTGTCGACCCTCTAAAGCTTCTTTCTATGGACCTTCTCCTCAAAGTGGATGAGGGAGGCCATGATCAGGTGGTGCGGGCCAAAGTAGAAGCCCTCGGATATACGGAATAATACGTCCAAAATAGCTCATCTTCTCTGTACTGAATGTTGTAATGGAAAAAGGTTGGAGCGCAGCACCACATCTATGAGAAGCATCCAAGGCAGAAGCTCTTTTGGTAGAAAGACCGAATCAATGGAGGTCCCCCTGGATAATATGTGGACCATGTCCCTTTGAGATACGAGGGACCACTGGTGGAAAACATAAGGATCCTCTGGCTCATAAGAAATCTGTAGAGCCTCTGCAATATGTCTCACCTCAAGGACACTAGGATGTCCATCAATACTGAAGTGAATCGCGGTAGGACTCCGGACACCATGATTAGTCATAGATAGGTAAAAGTCTAGTGCTACTCTGGGATAGAAAAACTCACGAGGAGTCATGAGGTGCTCAAGGTGGTACCTCTAGTGTAGGCCATACGAATCTTGGAGCTCAAGCTGCTGTCGCATGACCTCCTAATCAAAATGTAGCTCCGAGTGGAAGGGTCTAGCTCTACAATCTGAGTTGCCTTCAATAGGTAGTGCTATGACCATCAGACGTCTGATAATCGACTCTGGTGACATGTCAGAAGGTAACTCAGAATCTACCGAAGGCTCAAAAGCTCTAAATGACTCCCCGGGACCTGAAGTCTTGGCCCTCTTGGTCGAAGGGCATCGTACTGAACTCTCGAGGCATGAAGTAGTTGCCCATGGGGTAGTAGGTGGTCTCCTTGTCTCGTACCTGCGCTGAAAAATAGGTGAGAAAGGTCCAATGGCCTCTCCACCTTCGGAATACGGAATCCTCGGGGCCTCCGCAGCCAAAGAAGGGGAATCACTTGGCACTTGAGCTGATGAGGGTTTCTGCCTCATGGTGCATCTCGGTGAAGGGGCGGGAGAGGCTCCTCGGGTCTGTGCCATGTCAGAAATGAAATATGAGCCTCGGGTCCGTGCTTTGAGGGGGCGCGATATCGAATCCTCTAAATAAGATGCTCGCGGGGCTCGAAATCGAATGTAGAGGGTGAGATGGCAAGGTGGCGGAGAAAAATGAGGGATTCGCAGGGTGCTTGGTGTTTGCGAAATAAGGAAATTAAGAAATGGGCGGTCGGGGGTTTAAAAATAAATGGGCAGACGGCTTTTGGTTTTCGCAGGTGCCTCTTGTTCACACAGTATGCGAAATTACTTTAGGGTTGCGAAATGGTTTTGCAACCCCTTTAGGGTTTCGCACAGTGTGCGAAATTGGTTTGGTGTGCAAAATTTTTCGCATCCCATACGAAAATTTCGTAAGGTGTACGAATTAATTTTGTAGGGGTTGGCTTATTTTCGCTAGGTGTGCAAACTTGGTTTGCATGGTGTGCAAAATTTCACACCCCATGCAAAATGATTCCTTGATTTTGCATGCCCTGCAAAAATTTCTCAAGGTGTGCGAATTGTTTTGCTTGTTCCTCTGTTTGAAATCCCCCTGTAATCGATCATCAAAAACCAATGTTAAATCAAACCAAAATAAAATTAAAACGATAAATCGAAATCAAAATAAGTAATAATATAGGAAAACTCTTAAATTAGAAATAACATAAAAATATTTGGACTCGATTAGTCTTTAGAAAGACTAAGTCCATCAAAAAACTGGTCTTGTCAAGCTTGATGTGGATTAAGGATGATGAATTCCTCCTTGTCGAGAGAAAAATGCTCCACAAAGGGCTTGAGACGGTGGCCATTCACTTTGAAGCTTCCGGTGCTGTTGGAGTTGAGTAGTTGCACTACTCCATTTGAATGCACTTGGTGAATGGTAAATGGACCTATCCACCTTGATTTCAGCTTGCTCGGAAAGATGTGGAGCTTAGAGTCATAAAGAAAAACTCTTTGTCCATTTTGAAATTCCTTATGGGAAATAAATTGATCATGTCATCTCTTCAATTTATCTTTTGAAATTTTTGAATTGATGTAGGTATCGTTTCTCAATTCCTCCATCTCATTGAGGTCTAAGAACCTCTTTAACCCAGCTCTACTCATATCCATGTTGAGCTGCTTGATTGCCCACCAAGCTTTGTATTCCAATTCCACAAGGAGATGACATGCTTTGCCATAGACTAGGTGATAAGGAGACATCCCGAGAATGGTCTTGTAAGTTGTTCTATATGCCCATAGTGAATCAAGGAGCTTGATTGACCAATCTTTTATGTTTGTGTTCACCACCTTCATCAATATGTTTTTAATCTCCTTGTTTTCTAACTCAACTTGCCCACTAGTTTGAGGGTGGTAAGCTATAGCTACCTTATGCTTCACCCCATACTTGGCTAGGAGAGTTTCAAAAGGCTTGTTGCAAAAATGAGTACCCCCGTCACTAATTATGGCTTTGGGCACCCCAAATCTTGAGAAAATGTTCTCCTTGAGAAACTTGAGAACCACTCTATGGTCATTGTGCTTACATGGGATTGCCTCAACCCACTTAGAAACATAATCTACTCCTACCAAGATGTAAGAGTAGCCAAAAGACATAGGGAATGGTCCCATGAATTTAATGCCCCAAATGTCAAAAAGATCAACTATCAAAATGGGGTTCAAGGGCATCATGTTCCTGCGTGTTAGCTTCCCAAGCCTCTGGCATCGATCACAACTCTTACACATTGTGTGGGCATCTTTGAAAAGTGATGGCCAACAAAAACCCGATTGCAACACCCTCATGGTTGTCTTATGAGAAGCAAAGTGGCCTCCACATGCATTTTCATGGCAGTGATTGAGGATCCCCTGTTGCTCTTCTTCAAGAACGCACTTCTTTATTATTTGATCCGCACAATACTTGAATAGAAATGGGTCTTCCCAATAGTAAGCATGAATTTTTGCAAAGAAGTGTTTCTTATCTTGTGTTTTCCACTCACTTGGAACTTCTCCTATGACTAGGTAGTTCGCAATGTGAGCATACCAAGGGGCAACTTCCACCAACATGAGAGGCTCCTCTAGAAAATCATCATTAATGGGCATTCCATGGGAATTATGTGCGATAGCTAGCCTTGAAAGGTGGTCTGCTACCACATTCTCCACTCCTTTCTCATCTTTGATCCGGAGATTGAACTCTTGAAGTAAGAGAATCCATCTAATCAGCCTTGCTTTAGCATCTTGCTTAGTCAACAGATACTTCAAAGCAGAGTGATTAGTGAAAACCACAATGAAAGACCCCACCAAGTAAGCACGGAAGTTATCCAAGGCAAAAACTATAGCTAACAATTCTTTCTTGGTGGTTGTGCAGTTTCTTTGCGCCTCATTCAATGTATCGCTTGCATAGTAGATCACATAGGTTTTCCATCTTCTCTTTGCCCAAGAACAGCTCCTATAGCAAAGTCATTGGCATCACACATTACCTCAAAGAGTAGTTGCCAGTTGGAAGCCCTTACTATTGGTACAGTTGTCAAAAATAGCTTCAATTCTTCAAAACTTCTCTAGCATCTATCATCTCATATGAATTTAGCATCCTTGACCAATAGTTCACAAAGAGGTCTTGCAAGCTTAGAGAAATATTTGATAAACCTCCTATAGAACCTGACATGGCCAAGGAATTGCCTTACTCCTTTGACATTGGGGATGGCAACTTAATAATGAGTTCAACCTTTGCTTTGTCAACTTCAATATCTTTCTTGGAGATGATGTGCCCAAGGGCAATCCCTTGGTGTACCATAAAATGGCACTTCTCCAGTTAAGCACTAAGTCTTTCTCAATGCATCGGTTCAGAATAGCTTCTAAGTTGACCAAGCATTCATCAAATGTACTTCCATATATGGTGATATCATTCATAAAGACTTCCATAATACGCTCCACCATATCACTAAAAATGCTTAACATGCATCTTTGGAAAGTTGCGGGTGCATTACATAAGCCGAAAGGCATTCTCTTGTATGCATAGGTTCCAAATGGGCATGTGAAAGTGGTCTTCTCCCGGTCTTCAACATCAATTTCTATCTGAAAGTACCCGGAGTAGCCATCCAAAAAACAATAGAAATGATGCCCAAAGACCCTCTCAAGAACCTGATCAAAAAATGACAACGGGAAATGGTCCTTCCTTGTCACAGCATTCAACCTCCTATAATCGATACACACCCTCCAACCTATAGTGAGGCATGTAGAGACCTGTTCTCCCTTATCATTTTGCACCACCATGATCCCAAACTTCTTTGGCACAACTTGAGTAGGACTCACCCATGGGCTATCTGATATGGGGTAGATAACACCGGCCTAAAGTAGCTTAAGAACTTCAGCTCGCACCAGCTCTTGCATGTGAGGGTTCAACCTTCTCTGAGGTTGACGAACTGGCTTAGCTTCATCCTCCATGTAAATATGATGAGTGCAGACTAAAGAGCTGATCTATTTCAAATCAGAAATTTACCACCCTATTGCCTTCTTAGATCTTCTCAGGACTTCAAGTAGATAATCCTCCTGATGAATGGTAAGAGTTGAAGATATAACAACAGGGCACTTCTTGTTGTCTTCCAAGTATGCATACTTCAACTTTGTGGGTAGTGGCTTAAGAATAAGCTTTGGGGATTCCTCCTTAACAGGTCTTTCCGTCTCCTCCTCATTGAATAAGGGTAGAATTTCTTCTCTCCTCCTCCATGGGAGTAGAGTAGCAAGAAAATCTAAAACTCTCAATCAAATCCTCCTGCATTCTCTTATCACAATGCTCCTCTACTAAAGTGTCAATCATGTACACTTCCTCTGGGTCTTCCTCTTCTTCCGAATGGATATGCTTCTTGTACAAATGGAAGATGTTGAGCTCCAATGTTATGTTGCCAAACGTGAGTTGCATGACTCCATTTCTACAATTGATGATCACATTTGATGTAGCAAGGAATGGTCTTCCAAGTATGATAGGAACATAATTAGTTCCTTTGACAACCGGATCCTTATCAAGAACAACAAAGTCCACTTGATAGTAGAATTTGTCAACTTGAACCAAGACATCTTCAATCATCCCTCTTGGAATCTTCACTGATCTATCTGTTAAAGATAGAGTGATGGATGTTGGCTTCAACTCTCCAAGTCCCAATTGCTTATAGACAAAGTAGGGTAGTAAATTCACACTTGCTCCCAAGTCCAACAAAGTTTTCTCCACACAAGTCCCTCCAATACTCACAGAGATGGTAGGGCAGCCCAGATCTTTGTACTTCACTGGAGACTTGCACTGTATTATTACACTCACTTGCTCAATCAAAAAGGCTTTCTTGTTCACATTCAACCCTCTCTTTACAGTACACAAGTCCTTCAAAAATTTTGCATATGTTGGCACTTGTTTGATCATGTCTAGCAAAGGGATATTAACCTTCACTTGGCACAATACTTCAAAAAAATTTGATGCATTATTGGTTCCCTTTTTGCCATGCAAAGCTTGGGGGAAAGGTGGAGGCCTATGTTTCTTCACCATATCTTCCTTGATCACTATCATCTCGGGTTCTTCATCCATATTAGAATCACGGTCATCTTTCCATGTACTTTTCCATTTTCTCTTTCCTTTCATTTCCTCACTCTTTTCTTTTTCTGTTACACTCTCTTCATCATGATTTGGCTTGGATGTGGGCTGATCAAACTCTTTACCACTTCTCAAGGTGATAACTGCTTTGACTTCCCTCACCTTTGAAGATTCTCTCTCTTTAGCCTCCACTTCATGGATACCCTTGGGATTTTGATGAGGTTGAGAAGGAAACTTTCCTTTCTCTTGCACTGTATTGAGGTTAGTAAGCCTTAATATTGCGTATTGAACATTGTCTATCTTCTGAGACAAATCATTTTGCATCTCATCCATTCTTTTGTTCAATGTACTCTCCACACTGTCAATTCTCTTATTCAGTTGAGCATCGATGGACTTCTGATCTCCCACAAAGTCTCCCACAACCTTACTGAGGTTCACAATAGCTTGTTCAAGATTCGAGGCTTGTTGAAGTGCTTAAGCAGGTTGTTTTTACTGAGGTGGCTTTGGTTTCCAAGAGAAATTTAGATGGTTCCTCCAATTCGAATTGTAGGTTTGTCATATGAAGCATTGTTATTGGGTTTGAATTGACCAATAACATTGGCTTGATCACCAAACATCTCTCTCACTACTAGAATTGTAGGACACTCCCCCACCAAGTGCTCATAAGATTGACAAATGGAACAAGGCATAGCCTACACTGATGTCTCAAAAATGGCTTACACTTCTTATACCTTCTTCATTTCTAGCTCTTCCAATCTCCTTGCCATAGCTGCAACTTTTGCCTTCATTTCAATGTCTTCATTCAAAACATAAATCCCACCCTTTGCATTAGGTTGAGACTTCATTCTTTCCACTTCTCTAGCATTTGGTTCATCCCATCCTCTTGAAACTTCAGCCACATAATTTAAAAAATCCATGGCTCCCTCCGGATTCTTACTCATGAAGTCTCCTCCACACATAGTTTCTAGGAGTTACTTCATTGAAGAAGACATACCATCGTAAAAATAGCTCACTAAGAGCCATGTGTCAAAGCCATGGTGAGGACAAGCATTAATAGCTTCCATGTACCTCATTCTCTTTAGCCGAGAAATTCAAAATTTACCTTTTTAGACCATTGGTCCTATGAGTAGGGAAGAACTTCTTAAGAAACTCGGCTTGCAAATCAGTCCAAGTTCGGATACTCCTTGGCCTTAAAGAATTAAGCCATATCTTGGCCTTATCCTTCAAAGTGAAAGGAAATAGCTTGAGCCTCATCAAGTCAATTGAAGCTCCTCCTTCTTGGAATGTATTACAAACCTCCTCGAATTCCTTAATATGCGAGTAAGGATTCTCACTTTCCATCCCATGGAAAGTAGGTAGGAGTGGCACAATGTGAGGTCAGATTACTAGTTGCTCAATGGGAGGCACTATGCATGATGGTGCACTCATACGTGGTGGATGCATGCGGTCCCTCATGGATCAGTATGCGTTGAAATTATCCTCTTGACCATGTTGGCTATTCTGATCTTCAGGTGGAACATCCATGATGTTCAAGCACACTTCCAACTCAGTTTCTCGAGGAGTTTCAATCTTCACAAGTCTTCGCTCAATATCTTTTAACCAATAGGGCATGCATAATTAGAGATCACTGAAACGAAAACAAAAGAAATACAATACTAGGAAAAAGTTAAGGTTAGATAAAAACTAAATAAAAGATAAGCTAAATATAGACAAAGAAAAAGAATTAGTAAAAAGAAAAATCACCAAACTTGTGATGAAGATCACAAGTATTCACCAAAAGTATTGTCAATGTACTGTGGCACCATCCCCGGCAACAGCGCCATTTGATTTGTCCCCATGGCAGTCATGCCATTTTATTCTGGCTCAGACGAGTGTTATCAACAAAATTTATAAAACCTAAATCACTTCACACTAGGATAGCATAGCTAACATAGTATAGTGGCTCTGGGATCGTCCACAGGGATGGGTTTTTATCGTATAATTGACTTAACTGAAGGAAATAACATGGTGCTTTTTCTTATGAAAGTTAGCTTTAAAAGAAAATGGAATTGTGGTTGAAAAGATTGATTTTAAGTTAAGCAAAAACAATAAGTGAAATTAACTACAAAGAAAAGGTCTCTCAAAGCTATAGGTCACTAAGATCGGGTTCCTTAGGCAAAAAGGGAGATTCCGGATCTTCTCCTCGCGTTGGGGATAATAACATAAAGGATGGTTATCTCCCAAACCGGTTTTATATTTGGAAATTAAGATTTGATCCAAAGGTTTCATGGAAAATGATAGTTGCTTCCCATTAATGGCTTCAAACACTAAAGACTCTCACCTTGAACCACCTTCCAATGGCTCGTAAATGATAACTAATAGACAACCATGGATCTAGCAATAAGCATCCATGGAATCCGAAAAGCTTACCAAGTATTGGCCATTCAAGGTTATTTTAAGGGATTTAAGGTTAAACCTCGAAATAAAAACCATTGAGGTTAACAACTACTATCATTTAAAGCAAGGACAACTCCCACATTTGCATTCAAGTCCTTCACCTAACTTCCATCACTCCAAGAAACGTAAAACCTAGCCACTCATCCCCTGAGAAATCATCCTCAGAGATTGTTTGGCTAGCAAGAAAAATGAAAACAAAAAAAAATGAGAAGGAAAGATGGAGAAAAAGCTCTATATATTTCTTAGTACGGGAACTTTTTACAAGTGTTTAATGAAAAACATACATAATAATATCACACACATCTCTCTCCTTATATCTCTAAAAGATAAATAAAATGATATAAAAGAAAATATCTAGGTTGGTTACAAGGAGAAACTAGGAAATTACATAAAATATTTGAAGATAAAAATCTAAGGGAGTCAGTGCACAGGAAGATTTCGCATACCATGCGAAATTTGGTATGGTGTGCGAAATTTTTTGCTACCTCAAGTGGTTTCGCATGGTGTGCGAAATTTCGCACAGCCATGCGAAACTGCTAATTGTTGGATTTTTTCCTCTGATTTTCTTCCTTGCATCTCTGATTGGCTTGGTAAAGGGTCATGAAGTGCTCCAAAGCTTGGATTCTTCATGTATTTGAGCTTTAACTTGCATTGCCATGGATTTCACCACATTCTTCCTCATTCTTGGCTTGTTTCAATGATAAAAAAGCTACCAAAACTTGCCAAAAACTGATTAGTAACCTTTGCTAGGTTCCTTAATGTGCTAATTGAGTTAAAAGGTATTAACTACTACTCAAAAGAGTTTAAAACAATTAGTTTCAAGCTATAAAAAAGTACTTTTTGAGTAGTAATCAATCCCCCTCATATGCATTAGGGGGTGGAGAAGCCACTCCTTTAGGTTTAGTTGGACAAGTCTTCCTCACCTAAGAACCATTCTTTACTCTCTCAAACTTCATCTATCTCATTGAAAAGTCATCATATGTGCCATATATGCTTGAGACCTCCACATCTCTCTCTAGAAAGGTCAATGCTTGCTTCTTTAAACACTTTCATGAGAAAGTGTCCATAGGACAACACCCAAGTTGCACTCTCACAACATGCCATCATGTGATGCATCATAATGTAGCCTAGGTGGATTCTCCATCTAGTTAAAGTTGAATCAATGAGGAAACACCTCAAAATGCAAGACCTCATCTCGATGACCACCTCTAGGTTGAAAACTATAACATAGCATGAGATGGATCACTCTGTTAATCATAGGAAGGCCATGTGTAGAAGGCCTACCAGCCCAGAAGGCATCAAGAAGTCCACAAAAGTGTTGAATCACCTCTCTTGCATCAAAGCCTATGATTATAGACTATGTCTTAGCCTCATATAGCCTAATACCAATAAATGGGACGTCAAAAATATGACAAACATTGTTTGGGTCAAGTTGAATCTCAACTCCTCACACACTAGAGGTCACAGGTCCTCCTCCATATCTGTATCTCATCTTGGAGTAAAATACCTAAACTAGTGTCGAAAATACCAACTCAGTAATTGTAACTGCAAATAACCATCCCATTCATGCAAATATCTCCTAAAAACTAAAATAACTCAACTAAATGAAGTCAACATCTTGGCTTGAAACTACTTTCCTCTATGAGAAAAGGTTCTTATACCTTTGGTACTCATTTGTCATACTAAAATTTGAGGAGTAAAATCTTACCTTCCAACAAGCATCCAACTTAATTACCTCAGTTAGACATTTTCCTGGCGCTTAAGAAGTAGAAGGTTATCTTCTTGGAGCCATAGAAAAAGCTCAATCACAATAGGAAACAACCACGGGTAGAAAGAAATTTTAAAAAACCAAAAACCCTGGCCAAGAGAGCCTTGAATCTCCTCTCAAATAAGTTTTACAAGCCAAAAACTTGCAAAACCCTTTTTTTCAACAATGAATTGGAAAAACCCCTTGAAATTCTAGAGCAAATAAGGTAAGAAAAGAACCATGGGATGCTTTTAAGCTGCTTAGCCCTCAATGAATCGGTTGATCGATTTCCCATCTGGTTGATCACTTAGGTTAATGCCAATCAACACCCTCTAAATTTTGCTAGTTTTTTTCTTATTTAGCCCATTTCAAAATATTTTCTCAATTCTTTATGTCTATTACTATGAGAATTTTGATTTTTGGCCAAGAATTGACCTTTTTCTTATATATGTCTAAATAAGATGCAACAAGATAGTGTGAAGAGAAATTTAAAACACATATAGATTAGGTATAACATATCATCACTTGCAACGATCAAGTCAAATTGAAATTACCCCTAATTCTCTTCTAATTTCAAAAAATTGGTCTTCGCTTAGAGGTTTTGTAAATATATCAAATAGTTGATCTTTAGTACCTATGAATTTAAGTGTGATATCTCCCTTTTGTGCATGATCTCTAAGAAACTGATGTCTAATTTTTATATGTTTTTTCCTAGAGTGTTGAAATGAGATTTTTAGATATGCTTATGGCACTTGTGTTGTCACATTTAATAAGAACATGCTCAAATGATAAACCAAAATCACTGAGTGTTTGTTTCATCCAAAGGATTTGTGCATAACATAAACCGACTATTATGTATTTGGCTTCTACTATTGACAAAGCTACCGAGTTTTACTTCTTACTATGCCATAAAACAAGTGAGTGTCCTAAGCATTGACATGTCTCACTAGTGCTCTTTCTATCAGTTTTACAACTGACAAAGTCAACATCCAAATATACAATTAATTCAAAGTTGTCACTCTTAGGATACCATAAGTCTAAGTCAATTAGTTCCTTTTAGATATCTAAGAATTCTTGTTACTGCACTCAAGTGTGATTCTTTAAGACAAGATTGAAACTAGCACATAAGTATACACTAAACTTGATATTAGGTCTATTAGCGCTTAAATATAGCAAAAAAAACCATCACACCTCTATACATGGTTGAGTTAATGGACTTACCTTACTTATTCTTGTCAATCTTGATATATGAGCTCATTGGATCCCTCATTGATTTTGCATCCTCCATCTTGAACCTTTTGAAAAGGTCTTTAATGTACTTGGTTTGGTTGATAAATGTGTATTTCTTTAGCTGTTTGATTTGAAGTTCAAGGAAGAAGTTGAGTTCTCCCATCATGCTCATCTAAAACTCACTATGCATATACTTAGCAATTTTTTCACATAGAAAAGCATTAGTAGCAACAAATATAATATCATCGACATATATTTGAACTATAAACATATCATTTTCTTTGGTTTTTTCTAAAAAGAGTTGTATCAATTTTATCCATGTTAAAACTATTTTCTAAGAGAAATTTGCTTAGCCTTTCATACCATGCTCTAGGTGTCTTTTTTAAACCATGAAGTATCTTTTTAAGTTTAGAAACATAGTTAGGGAAGTTAAAACTTGTAAAACTGTGTGGTTGTTCAAGATAGACTTATTAAACCAATTAAGAATGAATTTTTCACATCCATTTGATATAAAATAAAGTCTTTGAAACATGCAAATGAAAGTAGCATCCTAATAGCTTTTAACCTAGCCATGGGAGCAAACGTTTCCTTATAGTCTATGTCTTCTTCTTGGTTAAATCCTTGGGCTGCTAACCTAGCTTTGTATCTTACAATTATGCTATTTTCATCCATTTTATATCTAAAGACCCATTTAGTGCTAATAATAGTTTGATTTGAAGGTTTAGGTATAAGTTCCAATACTTCATTTCTTTCAAATTGATTTAGTTCTTCTTGCATAACAATCATCCAATTTTCATCGATTATAACATCATTTATGTTAGGCTCGATTTGATAAATGAAAGCTAGATTATTGCAAATATTTCTAAGTTATGATCTAGTTCTTATCTCACTAGATGGTTTACCTATGATTTGATCTTGAGGACAGTTGATGATAAACTTCCACTCTCTAAAAAGATCTTAACTTTATTCTCCTTGCACTTATTAAAGTGGGAGAAGTGTCAAAGTGATCTTTCTTCCTTTATATCAACCTCTATTTCTTCTAGTTGTCTTCCATTTTCAATTTGCAATCTTCCCATATAGTCCTTCAAACCTAAATCATCATCAACACTATCTCTTCCTTGAAGAGTATTGTTAGATTCATAAAAAAAATCACATGGATGTACTCCTCAACTACCATGGTTCTTTTGTTGAAAACTCTAAAAGCTTTACTTGAAGTTGAATATCCAAGAAAAATTCCAATATCTGATTTTGCATAAAACTTTGCAAAGTTATCTTTGGTGTTTAGAATAAAACATTTTGCATCCAAAGACTTTGAAATAAGTAATGTTAGGTTTATTGTTTTTCCAAAGCTCATAGGGAGTTTTATTGAGAATAGACCTTAATAAAACTCTATTTAGAACATAACAAACAGTGTTAATAGTGTCAACCCAAAAATATTTTAATAAATCATTTTTATTTAACATGGTTCTTGCCATTTTTTTGTAAAGTTTTATTTTTCTTTTCAGCTACCACATTTTATTAAGGAGTTCTAGGAGCTGAAAAATTATGGTCAATTCCATGCTCATTGCAATAAGTTTCAAAATTAATGTGTTCAAATTCTCTCCTATGATCACTTATACCAGCAATTGCAAAACCTTTTTCATTTTGAACCTTTTTGCAAAACTTTAAAAATTCTTGAAAATTTTCATTCTTTTGACTTAAAAATAAGACCCATGTGTATCTAGAGAAGTCATCCATAATGACGTAAGCATAATATTTTTCCCCCAAGACTTGGTGTCTTAAAGGGATCAAATAAATCCATGTGCAATTATTTAAGTGTTCTAGTTGTGGAAATAAAATTTTTATTTTTAAAGAGTTTTTTATTTGCTTTCCCACTTGGCATGCTTTACAAACTTTGTCTTTTGAAAAATTTATTTTGGAAAGACCTCTAACAAGTTTATTTTTGTTGAGTTGTGAAATGAGGTCCATGTTAGCATATCTCAACCTCTTATGCCATAACCAACTTTGATCATGCATGTTTGAAAAACATTTATCATGACCATTATATTTTGGGATATTGAATTGGGTAAACGTTATCACTTCTATGACCCATAAAAATGATTTTATCATTTTGAATATATTTGATGATGCAATGAGATTCAAAAACAACTTTAAAACCTTTGTCACTTAGTTGACTAATTCCCAAGAGATTGTGTTTTAAACTATCAACTAGTAACACATTTTCAATAAGAAAGGATGTGTTATTACCAATATTTCCTTGCCCAATGATCCTCCCTTTGGCATTATCTCCAAAAGTCATATATCCTTATTTCTTCCTTGTGAAGAATGCAAACTGGGATTCATCTCTAGTTATGTGTCTTGAGAATCCACTATCCAAAATCACTTGTCCTTCCTTAAGCCCTACTATACAACTCAACTAGATTTAGGTACCCATATCTTTTTGGGTCCTTAAGGGTTAGTAACCTTAAACTTTTCAACCCAAATCTTCTTGGTTTTTGAATGTGAAATCTTTTAAGAACCATTTCTAAGTGGACAAAGTATAACTAATGTTTCATCTTCTTCCACAAAAGTTGCAAGTGGTGGAAGAGTTTTCATTTATGGATTCTTTTACAAAATAATTTTGGAAATATTTTTTGTTCTTTAAAGATTTAAACCCTAGGCCTTTCTTGTCAAATATGCATTTTTTGCTAGCTAGTATCTGATTACTACTCAAAAAATGCTATTTTATAGCTTGTAATTAACTCTTTTAAACACTTTTCAGTAGTAGTTATTACCTTTTAACTCAATTGGCATGCTAAGGACCCTTGCAATCGTTTCTAATCAAATTGTGTTAAGTTTTGGTGTTTTGATAGTTTTTTGTCACCAAAGCAATCCAAGAATGAGGGAAATCTTTGTATAGTTCATGGCAAAGCAAGTTGAAGCTCAAATTCATGAAGAAACTAAGCTTTGGAGCTTCATAACCCTTTGCCAAAGCCAAACGAGGATGCAAGAAAGAAAATCACAGAAGAAATCAACCATCCAGCAATTTTGCAAGTTGTGGAATCCAACTTGCGAAATATGATGAGGAAAGGAATCACTGCAGGACAGAGAGCTGATAAGTTGCAAGACAATTTCGCAACTTGCGAAATGGACAATTTCAACTTGCGAAATTTTCGCAAGTTACATTTGAACTTGCGAAATTTTCGCAAGTTGCATTTGAACTTGCGAAATCCACCTGTAATATGAGATATTTGCGCACCGACTCCGTTTGATATTTATGTTCAGATATTTGTGTGTAAATCCCTATTTTCTCCTTGTAACCCACCAATGACAAGTTTTCTTGTTTAAAAAATTTGATATCAATTTATTATGATGGCCCATGAGGAAAAAAAAATGAAGAAAGACAAGAAAACAAAAGCAAAAATGATAAAATGGACATGATCATATGCATGGTTTATCCTAAAACCAAAATCCATGGGAAAAATGTTTAAGAACTTCTATTATTGTGCTAGGAAATTAAAATTCTAGAGCTCTAAAATGATCATATGTATTACATCCAAAATGACTCTTATTTCAATCGAAACGTCTTTCGATATTTTTCTCATTGTATAGGAATATTCAGATGGAGAACTAAATGTATAATCATAGACAAAACCTATTTCTATAAGATAACCTTATATTAAAATAGTTTCATTGAAAATGTAGGCAAATTCTCTTATAAGAATATCTACTATAACATAAAAAAAATATCAAGGACTTAAAAATGAAACCTAGAAGCAGGGAATTTGAGACAATAATGAGAATAAAATCAAGTCAACTTGCTTCTTACCCATAACTTTAAATTAAAACTTAATTTTAGTTCTTGTTATAGTTTGTAACTTTTATGAACTAAAAAGTTTTAGTTATGGGACATCACTCTACATGCAACGCACCCTTTGATATATTTTCTTTATGTTTGAGTTCATATGAGTTCAAAATGGTATCAAACCCATAATTATTCACACAAACTAAATCTTCTAATAGATGTTTTCCTTCACTTATTTATTTTGATCTTTATCAAGAAGTTTTCTATGATAAACTAATTTACAAGAAATGTTCTTTTATAAAATACTTAATTTCCATCTACACCACTCTCATTTCCTCTAAGCGTAACAAAGTAGATTTCTGAACTTTTTGCACATGGAAAAATATTTTCTATAACACCCAACATTGACACATATGGAGACAACAATTTCATATGTGACACCCAACCTTCATATGTATAATCAGCAACCTCGATATATCATAAACCTCTAATTTTATCCTTAGTTACACAATATGTATTTGCTCATATATATGTTGCTTTTATCTTATGCATGTACGTTTATAAAAAAAATATATATTTGTTTACTCCATCCCTCGTATCTTTTCATCATACAACAATCAAGATAGACAACAAAATTCAACTTACTTCAGCCACAACAATTTTAAAAATATCATATCAAGTTTTTCTCTTCTCTTAGTTTCCTTTAGTTGTATCCGAAAATAAGTTATGAAAATGGAATATATAAAACACCATTTAAAAGCTTTCAAGTGATATCAAACAAGGATTTCCATACACATGAATAATTGCCAAAACATATAAAATTTCTCAACCAACCATTTTCACCTTATCATATGCCATCACAATGTCTTTCATATACATTTTTTGGTTGCTCATCAACTGCTTGAACATGGATATCTTTAATGTTTTGGAGACTCTTAGCTAAGGACATTCATTTAAACCCCTATTATATTTAAATATGGATCTACTCAAAGTAAGTTTGGGTCTTTCACCTCAAGGCAATTTATCATTTTTCCGTTAAGGGTTCTCACTTAGGGATCATTTCCCCCATTAATTTCATGAGGCCACTTATCAATGCCTGAAACACTTTTCCATGTTGTTCATGTTGCACATCATAGTTAGTTTTAAGTATAACAATTTATTCTCAACAACTAATATATCTCAGCGATGAGCAACAAGTTCTGAAATCATCTATTATTCACCATACTTAGTATTGAAATTTTCTCAACAGTATTTACTTCAACATTCTTGTTACTTTTGAATATATATATATATATATATATATATATATATAGATAGATATAATTCTATTATAAAACACATAAATTCCTCAAGACCACTGAACAAGTCATCCCTTCGGCAGCAAAAAGTTGTCCCTTGGAGCAACTCAAATCATATTTTATAAAACCTTGGAAAGTTTAAGTCACAATGAACTTCCTTACCTAGTGTAATGCTTCACCAAATAATTTTAGTTTTCCATTTCTTTACTTGAGTTACACTTAAATTACAACTTGACACAAAGAAAAGAGCAAAAATAAACTCTTATTTTTTTCAACTCTCTTACGATTTGTTAAACTATCAAACAACATCCAAGAAAACAATTGTTTGACTTTTAAGTTTCTATGATTTCTTATTATGAAGCAATCTAGGTATCCCTTAATTAGCTTTTTGTTACACCAGTATTCAACCCATTTCTAAAGCAAGATTATGAAGGCAAGTTGTCTCCCTTTAGAAGACACAATATGCCAATTTTTGGTTTTAGTTTGCTTTTGAGTGAAATTATCACAACAATTAGAAGATAATATCAAATGTTTTGATGACTATTTCCAATTACAACTCTTTGCTCAAGGTTTAATTTTGTAATCTGTTTCAAAAATCAATTTCACACTGTAGTTTCAGATTTTACTTTGATTTTTAACTAATCATAGTCCTTAGCACCCAAAATAAAAAATGAATTTACTAAAAAAGAACTAGTGAACATGAATAGCAGCTAGGTGGTGTCCTCAAGGGTTAACTTATCTAATTCCTAGATCTATATATAAATGATCTATATTACACTACAAGAAAAGTAAGATATAGTGACAATTTTAGTTGGGCCTGCAAAACCCACAACCAATGCAACATTACAGCTAGAGGAAGGAATAACTACTACTACAAAAGGTCTTATAGTTAAGGGAAGAAATAGGTTGTTGCTATAAGAGCTCTTATAGTTGGGAGAAGAAATGGGCGGCTACTATAAATGGCCCAATAGAGCCCGTGAGCATAGACCTACTATATAACCTCTGCCTCTCCCGCTCACTTTGAACTGTCAAGAACCCATTGGTGAGAATCTTCAAATGACTTATGATTTTGTTTTCTTGCTGATTGTTTGACATTTTTCTTTCATTAGCCCTTCTCAACCCTCAATGTTGAGAAACATTGCTAGTGATGGCCATTGAACCCTTCTTACCAAGGTCATAAAACCCTAGGAATTGAGTTTGCGACTAGATTGTTGATGAAGGACCAACTCACTCACCGAACTCTTTACCATACTCAAATCAGAATTGCATGTCCAAGACTTGAGGAAGAACCCTAGGAACCGAGTCATTTTCCCCAAACCTCTTTCCCTAAATTTTTAATCTCTAAAGAAATTAAATTTGATTGTGTTTATTTTTATCTTTGGCCTTTGTTTGGCTTATTTGAGTGAAAAAAATGAAATTTGATTTTCTATAAGGTGCAGGAATTATTTTTTAGGATTAACTTCCATTCACTATCATGAGTTGCTAAGATATAGAGATTACTGCTAATCTAGTAGCCTCACCTTCTGGTTGGCACTAAAGATTTCTATTTACTGAAGTCAAAGCTTAATGGAAATTTGACTTTCACTTCTTACACATTCCTGGGTGAATCTAGGGTTTCTAGTTTCTGGAAATCAAATTAATGGATAGTTGATGTTGCTTGAGGCATTCAGTTTGTATTGTGTTTGTTTCCTAGTGACAGAATGGTAATGAAGATTCATTCTAATCTTGGTTGCACTTTAATAGGTTGGACTGCATTGAACATTTCATTCCAATTTTTTGTTAATTTCATTATTTTTATTTCTCATCATCTCTAAGTTTTTCTCATTCCACCACTAAATAATGTATTCAATTTTATTAATATCATATTTTCTGTTTCTTACTTCATAAGATTGTTTTTTTCTTTGATTGCTAAGAAAATCAGGGAAAGGAAGATAAATAAATGTTTATAGTTTATTTTCTTAACTGTTTTATCTTTTATATTATTTTTTGTTCTCCTCTAGGTGCTTTACTTTAGAATTGATAAGACTGTTCCTTAGCTCAGAATGGAATGGTATCCATAAAATCTTAATAAAGATTCATTTCAATAAAAAATGGTTTTAAATAGACTCTAAAATCAAAAAGTAAATATATAATTAAATAAATGAATTTGTTTCTGAGCTTCATCCATCTCATGCCAATAAGATTAATTCTCTTAACTGTATATCCAGTCTCTAAAAGAGATGAAATGGTAATCTCCGTGAAAATCTGGCACATCTGATTGTAGTCTCTTTGATCTCTTTGATTGTTTCCTTGCCCACATCCATGAGTGCAATGCCCATCTCTTTGATTTCTTCCTTGCCCACATCGATGAGTGCAATGCCCTTAGCAGCCAACCCTTCAAGCAATTCTTGTTTTTCCTTGCTAGTGCTTTCTCCTCAATAAGATGCAACACATTATCTTTCACCCACCTCCCTCTCTTCAATACCTTATATATCTTTCAATTACAGCAAAACCTGTTCCATGAAAAATGCAATCTTTGTACTTAATGAATACCGTGTCCATCTGCATCCTCATACATGCACTAGGCCATCCTAGCAAGATTCATTGCAATTCCAATAAAAGTTTGAGTGAAGGGGGACTCTACTACTTGATCTTAATACATCCTCTTCCATGTCTCTCCAATCAAATTGCTTATGTAATTATAAGCATCTTCTTCAGAAGTACCAGTATCATACAAGTAACATTGAACTGTTTTCATGGTTATTGAGGGGAATGTTGTGATATAGTGTGTATTTTGTGGATTTTGGTTGATATTGATTTTTCTCAATTTGTTGGATACTGTAAGCAGTCTCAGAAAAACCAGAGGCCCTTTTGAAAGTTCTCATTAAACATTTGATGGTAGAGGAGCTTGTTTATCAGTAATGGGTTTTACCAAATTTTCATCCCTTGACGGATCATATCATAGATATTTGATTTTGTGTTTTAATATGAACATAAATTTTCCTTGAAAAGAAGTTTGGATGGTTTTGGACAGTTATGGCAACTGGTGAGGGAAATTCATTTAGATGTTTTCTCCTCTCTGTAGGTACATGCATTGATCAGAGGAGTAAAATGAAATTGTGGTATCATCCATAGAAGGTATGCTTCTAAATAATTGCAGAATAAGGCAGTGTTTAAAATGCTTCATAAACCCTGATCATTAGTTGATAAGATAAAAATGCCCTATAACTAGTGATGACACTCTTGAGGGTGTGGGTGAAAGGAGCAATGAAATAAGATTGGTAATAGTGTGGTACTAAGAGTTTTCCACCTTATCCCAAATCTGTTCTCTAATAAATGATTTAGATTGCATTTAGTAGTGATTTTAGAAAACGTTTTTAACCTTACTAGAACTTGCATGATACTAATTTTTAAGTGTTAAAAATGTTAGAAACACTTCTTGTCAAGTGGGCTCTTAAAATACCATAAGCATAAATCTCTAAAAAGTTTGCAGTCTTTTGAGAAGAAGGGGAAACATCTCACCTGAAATCAATCTTACTGTCTTCCTAATGATGAGGGAAACTGATACCAAATAACCAGATGAGTAATATTGATTCTGGGGTAAGCTTTCAAGGTCCCCCACCGGCTTCCAACTTTCTAACCTTGATAATTAGCCAGGAAAATTGGAAGCCTTTGAGGGAGGTTGACAACTTCCCTATTTACTCTCTATAATTCACACCTGCTCTTTGTTGCTGATACTGGAAATTACAAACCTCCATGCTCTTTATATAGGCAATCTAGCTGCAACTTGAAACACTCCAAAGACGCGCGAATCTCGCACTTATTATCATGATCTTTATCCATATATCTATTTCTTTTCACATCATCAAATTCTGAACCACATAAATTAGTATATGGTCTTCTATTCTCCATCCACTAATGAGTTTATCTTGTCCTAACCTCAGAAAGGTAGTCAATGTGTCAACTACTGCACTGAAGTTTGATACCTATGGGAATATAGGACAAGTATCTGCATTGCCTCTTCACCCATCCAACGGTCAGGCGAATGTATGGAACAATAATTCACAAACAAGATTTGATTCTTGATCGGTACATACTTAAGAGTCGATCCTAGTGGAGATCATTCACAAACAAGATATGCATGGAACAATAATTCAGAATAGTTTTGCCCAGCCTTAGTAGCTGGGACAAGACTAAGTGTGTTGTGTTGATGAAACTATAGTTAGAGAAGGTCCCAGAAGACAGAAGGTTGCACATAGGTTCAGCCCAGCCTTAAATAAAACTGACTTTCTCATGGTTAGGTTCCAAATGGGATTTTCTCAATAGACTACTGAAGAACTTTGGGTTTGGTATATGGTTGACCATAAACCCTGCAGCTTCAGAAATGAATCTATTCCAGTTGACTTGATAGTTTCAATACATAATTCAAAGGCCCACAGGTTGTCCTTTAGGCAACATGAACAAGATGAAAGAAGTCTTTCAAGATTCTTGGTTCTTTTTACCTATTTCTAGATATCAAACTTATTTCCTAAAGAATTATGGGACCACACATTTCTCCATTTGAGCAAGTGATATGCTCTTCCTTCTTCATCGTCCTGAAGAATTGATGCCTATTCATATAGTTGGTGGTAGTGATAGTGGCTTGTAGGTTGTAGAAAATATGAACCAAAATACCAATTTTATATTGCCAACTGGCAAACATGTATGATACTGATGCAGTTGCTTTCAGAATGAGAATGTCAACAAATCCACGATCTCCTATTGATCCTTGGAACTCAGTGAAAAGGCAATCAGCTGAGTAGAGAATCCCACTCTGCTAATCCACTTCAAGAATGTCAAACTAGAGCATATTCATATCTATGAAACCAGAGCCAATTATTAATCTCCTGAGATTGACTTTAACTTTAATTTCTCCATTGGACATGAAATTGAAGAACTCAGACCAATTAGGTACTAGCATATATATAAACTGAGGAGAGTAGTTTACGTTCTTTTTCATTATAGAATCTACCATTTAGGGAATAGGGAAAACCCATGACTTAAAGCACAAATCATTTCCCCCCCAACCTAAATTTTGTTGGTCTCTAGAAAAAAATAAAGAGTAAAACTCCTAAACAATTAAGACAACAACTACTAAATAGCATGAATTAGCTTCAATAAATTCAGTTACTGAAAATATATTATCCCTTCAAGAATAAGCTCATAGTCAAATAGCATAACTCCAAAAAGATTCACTCACTACATAAATGTATACAAAAGCATGCCTCAATGTTTAGAATCCATTAGTCTCTTCGACATCAACTTCAGAAGTGATTTCCTAACAAAACTCAAATGTTAGCTTAAGAGCATCCTCATGGAGCACCTATTTTAAGAATTTCCTTCCTCTACCTAAGATAAACTGTTCATGACTAGTTTTGGAAGAGCGCCATTTTATCTCATTTTCTGCTTTTTCATTCCATTGTTTTTCATATCTATTTTCTTTATTATTATTTTTATTTCACATGTCCATCCTAGGAAAGCTCCTTCTATGTAGCTTAGAAAAGATCAACTGACAACTCCTAAGATTCTTCCCAAGACACTAGGTATTGAGGATGATGAAAGGCCACTTACCCTTTAAGGTTTCTCCCCAATCTCTTTAGAACAAGGTACAATTTCTTAGATTTTTATTTCCTCAGAGTGCTAACTGGTTCTTAGCTTTTATAACAAGCACAATGTCAATATATGAGTACCAATTAGTTGGTCATGGGCATTAGGGTTTGAAGACAAACATACCATGACCCCCTTAGGACAAGTGCTCAAACCTTGAAAAAGTCCGTGAACTCTATCTAAAAATTATTTGTCGATTCTGCTACTCCGTCAAAGACAACCTGCCAATACTCCTTAGACCTTAAAGGATTTCTCCATCAACATGCTCCAATGGTCATATATAGTGACCATCAAAGTATGGGATTATAGGGTTAGACAAAGTTTTTAGAGGCTATCCCTTACTGTTGCTGTTGCAAAAACAAAATAAATTGAAATAGGAACTGCTACTAAAATTCTCTCTATCTCACGTCCTTTCTTTTTATTTTGGCTCTTAACTTTTCTCACTTTCTCAATTTTCAACCAGCTCTGATACCACTATTACAAGTAGAGGAAAAATCTTGGAAGAGTACAAAAATTTGATAAAGCTAAAAAATGTATAGAAAAGTTGGAAGAGAAAAGTACTTTTGATGATCTTATTTCATCAACCAAATAGCCTTTTAAAGAGGCAGTACATCAATGGGAAATTGCTAAGAAAATAAAGACCTCTAATCCACTACTTTTAACCACTAGCTAAGACCATGAACCATGTAAAGACTAACTCCTATAAACTACGTAAATTCAACCATGTTTTGCAACAAATCAAAAGAACAAAAAAATAGATAACCTTGAGACTAGGACAACTCAACAGATCCATAACAAAAACATTGACTCCTTCAACATTTCCTTTACCTTAATAAAAACTTTCCATTAAACAAATAAATTCAAAATCAAATTACACTTTATATATAAAATTTATTAATTTGTAAAAATAATTTGAATGTTAAAACCCAATTTAATTACTAATCATGGAACCCAATAACATTATAAAGTCATAAACTAGGATTTATTTTGAATGACTTGGACTAGTTTCTTCTTTACATATAATCATATTTTTGCAAAAAAAAAAAAATTCACTACCCAAATAAAGTCCAAATCAAGCAAGACTTATGCTTAGATTTGCTAATAACTAATAATTTTTATAAATAACTTGAAACTCAAATAGTGATCAAATTAATATTAGAAATTTTTGGACAAAAATTTGTCAAAAATGACTTTATTGTTTTTCTTATACATAAAACCAAATTTTTTTTTTTCACTAGATAAATAAACTTTAAATAAAACAAAACTTAATGTGTTGAATTTATTAACGAGTTTAGTATTTTTAAAATAATAGTTTGAAACTCAAATAGTGAACTAATTAATAACATAAATTTATAAATAAAAACTGGTTCACAATTACTATTATTTCTTTTCTTTACATAATTACATTTTTATAAATTTTTTCACCATAGAAATGAATTTCAAACCAGATGACATTTTATATTGGGTTTATTAATGAGTCTAATCATTTTTTTTAAATATTTTAAAACTAAAAAATTGATCTAATCATTACAAAAAAAATAATAATAGACCAAAATTGATATATTATAAGTCATAACTTTATTATTTCTTTTATAAACACAACTCTATTTTCTTAATTTTCTAAATATGTAAATAGATTCTAAATTAAGTGAAACATAATTAATAATTTAAATTCTTTAATAAATGTTCTAATTTATAAGAATAATTTGAAATTTAAAAAGTTGATATAATTAATTGAATATTAAATCAAAGCATTCCAATTATGTCCTTAATTAAGTACTAAACATGTGCATGTAATGAAAAATTTGACTCATTTACATGTTATAAAAGTTAGAAACCTTCTAACACTTAACAACTCAAAAATAGAAATTAAAATAATTATTCAAAAACAAAATATTCTCCTTAACTTTTTTCAGAAACTAAATCTAATTTAAAATATTTAAAAAGTTCCTAATTCAAGTTTACTTTCCAACATATACACACGCGCGCAAAGTTACGAGAGTTTCAAATTTTGGGTACGTGTAGCTTGGATATATATATATTAGATATGCAAGAAAATTCTGTCATGAGAATCATAATATAAAAAATATTAAAAACTTTAGTTGCGGCCAAGCATATTCTACACATTAAACCTTTACTAGCAACCACAAAAACGTTATATCCATACGAACCCCTATAATGGCGGAAACAATACCTCGTGTGTATAAACAATATATTTTTAAGTTTCCTATTCATCGCACCCTTGTAGTCATGGCCACGAGAAGCTGCAGCTAATAGAACCTTTAGTAGAAGAAAATACATGGTCGCAGCTACAGTTTCACACCCTCTAGTCCCATGTTTACACGTGGCTGCAACTATAGGATTTATTTGCACCCCTTATAGTTACTATGCGCTGCTGTCTACTTGATTTGCACCTAAATATTATAGTCGCGCTTTTTCCTACTTGTCTTCTTGCAGTGCTTAAAATTGAATTTTGGAGTGTTTTTAACTTGGTTTAATGGTGAAAGAAGTTTGTTGTGTGCTTTATCTATAACAGATGTTTGTTTGAGAATCTGTACATGGATATATCAAAGTTAACATATGCCTGTCCAATGATCCTTCCGGATAGATTTTGCGTCTTTGAATGAAGAATGTTTGGATGAACTCTGCCATTTGTATCCATTCTTCGTTAATATGCCTTAATTATTTTCCATGAATATCTGTTGACTCTAAATGAATATATACTGTTTTTGGAAATGTCAAGCTTTTTTGTAATATGTTTTCGGATTTTTGTTTGCACTCTGAAAATGCAGAATGAAAAAAAGGATAAAGATAAGGGCTAGCTAGGCACTAATGGTCTACGAATCTGAATCCACTGATTCAGATTTAGATGCCCCAACTATGAAAAGGATTGATGTACAACCTGTCATTGAGCAGATAGGAGGAATCATTATTGATGGATCACCTAGACTGATGATAGCTAGTGAACAATCACTACAAGCTGTGAAGAATAAAAAGTGGAAAGAAGAAGAGGTGCAATCTGAGGGTAAATCTCCTTTGAAAGGGAAGTCTCCTATGGAGAAGAATGTGGCAGTAACCACACCAAGTAAGAAGCCAAATAAAGAGACTATGAACAGACAGAAGAAAGAGCCTGAAACTGAAATGACTCTAGAGGAATCTATAAAAAAAAAAAAAAAAAGCTAAAAGAGATGAGAAGGATAAAGAAATAGAAAAAGTTTAGCCAAAGAAATTGACAGAAAAAAAGAAGGGAAAAGCTGTGGTTACCAGTCTAAAGGAAACCGGAATGCATTCTTATTGGCAGACACGGATTATTTGGTGCCTGATGAATACATTACTTTTCCAGAGACAATGAGTTCAATGGAGCGAATGAGGAGATATGGGATAGAGCCTATGGTGTATTCCATAGATTATTTTTATCCTATTGTGGTGAGAGATTTTTATGCTATCTTTGAGAGGAGAGCCCCTGGAAAATCTGTGTTACATTTTTCCATTAATGAAAGAGAGGGGATGATCACTGAAAAATCTTTGGCATAGGCTTTGGGTTGCCTACAATGCCATCTTAAGGAGGAAATTTTCTACCTTACACTAATCCTACTTCCCAGAGGATGGTGGCCACTTTAGTGCATTGTGGTTCTAGCTCTCCCACAACTGCCAGAAGACTAGAGACATCACAGGAGCTATGGTTTGTGGATCAGGTGTATAGAACCAATTTCTCTCCTTATAGACATGTCACAGAAAGGAGAGGTTTTCCTTTAGAGGAATTGTATTGTTTATGTAAGGGGGGATGGTGATCTCCTGTATTGATGGTGGATACGTTTTTATATTTTGTGGAAAAAGTGAATGAAAACAAGACTTCTCACAGCAAGAAGTATGCATTCGCATTGTCCAAGTTTGTCACTGGCTATTCAATTAGAAAGAGTTTAAATTCAGTGGGAATGAGGAAAAATATGACGCTACAAAATTTTACAATGTGGAAGCTTGGAAATTTTACAGAATTTTCATGGAAAGAAGTACAAAGAAAAGGATGAGGCAGATGGTCAGAATAGTTGAAGAGGCAGTTGCTCATGTACCTTTAGTAACAAGTTCGACACAAGATCCTTCAACTATTCCTACTGTCCCCACTGTATCTTCATGGAGATATTTCATATTTTATGTAAGTAATGCTCCAATTTATGCAAAGGATGGACAGGAGAATGGAGCTGTTAACTGACTGTGTGAAGCTCTTATTGCTAAAGGAAAGGACATGAGGTTCCTTCATTTGATATAGACCTTCAGGAGGGGGGAATTCCAGATGTTGTTACTACTGATGTTAATGAGGTGCAAGCTAAGGAAGAAGAAGATGAGAAGAGGAAGAGCATCAAGAAGGTACTAATTAGACTAGAGAGCAAGAGCAGCATGCAAAGGAAGTTGACTCAGTTATTATTATTGAGGTAGACTCAGATTCTTCTCATTGGGAGTCAATACTTGGACCTAAAGATCATCAGGTAGTTGATAAGACAGAAGTGATGAAGGGTGAAAAGGCTCAATCAACGGAAATTGCTTGTGTAGCTAGCTACTGAAGATCATGTTACTACTCTTGATGGTGTTACTAATCGAGTCATGGTGGAGTTTTAGGAGGGTAGATTGCCACTATTGATGTTGAAGCCATCATCGCTGCCACTCTTACTGAGATTTAAACTTCTGGATTGATGCTGATGCTGAAGCCACCATTCCTACCACTCTTACCATCTATGTTAAATTAATTATATTATGCAAAAATAAAAAATTTAGTTACCATGATAACCCTAATTTTATTAGTCTTCCTCCTTATGTTATTTACAGATAAAAATCAATCCAAATTGAGAATGTACAAATAAAATAATTTTAGTTAATAGTATAAACATTTATTACTTACCTAATTTGTTGTTCCATAAAATCATCTCATTTCTTTATTAAGTAATTGATTTCAATGTTAATATTCTAAATTAAAGTATAAAACAAATTAAAAAATATTACATTAAAATAACTTATTTTGTATGCAAATTTTTATTTTATATATCTATAAAAGTCAAATTTGGATTAAATTGATTATACAAAAATATAAAAAGGGGTTTGACAACCATAACTCTATTAGTCTTCTTCATATTAAAGTGGAAAAATGAATCCAAATTAACTCTAAATGTAAAAGATAATGAAATTTTAATAGTAACTTACATTGATTTTTTCATAATATTATATTTTTATTATAATTCATATATGAATTTATAAGATAATGACATTTTAATAATAATTTATTTCAATTCTTCTTTTTTCTTAATTTTCTAATTGATTTTTTTAAAAGAAATATAAAAATTTATATGTGTGTAGACCCCCCCGAGGCAGAGAGTTTTCTGGGGATTTATTTTATGTCTTTTCTTTTTCCTACCTTTCTTCCGGAGCCGCTCGACATGATGGCTGTTTTTGGGGCAGAGAAAAATGAGACTGATAGGGGAGGCTCTCGGGCGGCAGATGGGACAGGGTACGGAGATGGCTTGATGAGGAAGACTCAAAACAGGGGAAGGAAGCTAAAGAAAAGGGGGAAGAAAAAAGAAAAAAAAAAGAAGGGGGGGATCCTTTAGCTTAAGGAGGAGATACGGACGAGAGGAGGAGGATTTCATTGCGGGTAGGGAAGAACTCTTCTAGGTTACGGAGATATTGAAAGGAGAGGTATGAATACCACGGGTCCTTGGATTTACCTTATCGATATATAGTCTCATTTCTTTCTCTCAATAGTTTCTGTGGATTGTTTGATTATATGCTCAGTTTCACGGATCATGTTTGAGTTATGGTTTATTTGTTAATATCTCTTTCACTTCTTTGGATTGCTTTGAGAGCAATACAGCTCTGTTCTAACTTTACCCTGCATCGTGTAGGGGACTTGTTTTGTTTCCATTTCTATGAGATGCACTCTAGTTTACTCACCTACAGCTAAACTTGTTGTTTAAAATATGAAGCATGGTTTGGGTTGCTTTAGTTAGCTTCATTAGTTTGCGCTCTGTTTTGTCTCGTCATTCCCCTGTTCCCGTTTCTGGTACTGGTTTGGCTGCTATATGAGGTAGCAGCATAGCGGAAGAGGATGGTTTTGACGGGGGGGTTTCCTGAGGCGGAGAATTTTCAGCGCATTATAGACTGGAGGTCGTTGCTTAAGAGAGTGTCCTCTTTTGTTTCCGATCAGAAAGCAACAGCAAGAGAGCTCGGGTTGCTCACAGAGAGGATGCTCTGTTTTGCACACCCGGCTGCCCGCCATACCCGCGCCTAGCTCATCCCCATAAGAACCCCAAAGCCACTCGCATACCTGCATGGGAGCCATGCATGCAAGCCCTACCCCCGCGGTTGCCATTCGCCTGCACCACCGGTAGCCCTCCACTTCCCAACCAGTCCGGCCACCTCTCTGCGCCTGTTTTTTTTCTTTTTGCTGGGTGAATGACGCGAGTAGGAGTTTTTTTGTTGCCTTCCTAGCGCCGCCGGAGGACTTTGAAGGCTGGTCCCATAGGCTAAATCCCACCAGCAGCAACTCCGCCACCTTAAAGCCGCCATCCTTTTCCCCTCATCTATGTCGCTGACGATGGAGACCTCATCTGAGGGTGACGCCTAGCTGGAGATGGCTGCCTTGGGCTTGCTCATGCATGGCCACGTGACGCCCGCCACACCCATTTCTTGCTCAGCATACCCATTTTCTCTCTCAAACTCATCCACTGCAAGCTGCCAAACCATGGGCTATGGGACATAGTTGATGATTTTGTGTATCAGTTTGAGAGCTTTCGAAAGTAAGGGCCTTTATTTTGCGCACATGCATGCTGGGACCCATCTTTTTGAAGTCATCAACCAGGTGGTAGAGGCTGTAGAGAAACGCATAGAGGAAACATGTAGGAGTATTATGGAGTGCTATAAGGATGATGCCTCTCGAGCGAAAGATATTGCCCTGAGGAAGTTCAGGGATAAAGACCTTTTGGGTGCAAAGAAATTTGTATCCTGGGTGTGAGGATATTTCTCAAATGTTAACTATATTTGATGTGTACATCTCAGCTGAGAAGAAAGTGAGTGGAGGAGTGGATTGGTATGGGATACTTGGCGTAATCCCCTTGGCCGATGAGGGAACTGTGAAGAAACAATGCAGGGAGCTGGCTCTTATGCTTTATCCTAATAAAAACAAGTCCATTGGTGCAGATGGTACATTTAAGTTTGTTTCAGAGGCTTGGAGTTTATTATCTGACAAGAGCAAGTATTTGCTAAATGATGGCATTGTTTAAACAAATTGGTGGATAGAAATCAAAGACATAGTTTTTTATATTATTTTTTATTCTTCATTGGTGGCATGGTTCCAGCAGGCTTCAAGTATTTGCTAAATGATGGCATTGTTTAAACAAATTGGTGGATAGAAGTCAAAGACATAGTTTTTTATATTATTTTTTATTCTTCATTGGTGGCATGGTTCCAGCAGGCTTCAAGGTGGTTTATTATTATTTTTTCTCTTTTCTCCCACGTGCCATCTTCTTAATTCCACTTTACATGTTAAAATTTTCATTTTTTTTGCAAATTCATTCATTTATTCATTTATTTTATCTATTTTATTCATTTATTTTTATTTATCTATTTATTTATTTATTTATTATTTTATTTAAGAATATATATATATACACGTATCATTTCCAAAATAATCTCGCAAAATGTGATTTTTAAATTTATTTTACGAAACTTCAAATCTAACATTCAATTTTTCAAAACTCCAATATTTTAAGTTCTAAAAAAATTTTCACTATTCACGTTCATTCGTTTAAACATTATTTTTATTATTATTATTATCATTCCATATTTATTTATTTATTTCTTGTAAAAATTCAAATCATTAAAATTCAATTCTTGAAAAATCTGACTGCCGAATTTAATTTTCAATCTCAAAATATTCCACTATTCACGTTCATTCATTTAAATATTATTCTCATTATTATTATTATTATTATTATTATTATTATTATTATTATCATTATTATTATTATTATTATTTCATTCATTTATTTTACAAATTCCAATAATTAAAGTTCAAATTTTTCAAAATTCCGTTTTCCGAATTTAATTTTCAATCTCAAAAATTCCACTATTCACATTCAGCTGTTTAATGATTATTTTCGTTATTATTATTATCCCGTTCATTTATTTATTCACTTATTCATATATTTAAAAATCTCATCTCCAAATAATTTCTCAAAATCTCAATCTCTAAATTCGGTCTCCCATCTCTAAAATTCTATTTTTTGCAATTATTTACCTAATTTTTTTATTTCATCATTATTATTATTTCACTCATTTATTTATCCACTTATTTGTTTATCAAAATTCCGTATTTAAATAATTCTTCAAAATTCCGATTCCTAAATTTACTGAAATTCCAATTCCTTTCAAATTTAATTACTAAAATTCTCATTCTTATATTTAACTTCTAAAAATCTAATTTTCAAATAATCTCTAAAACTCCAATTTTCAAATAAATTTCAAAAATCCAGTTTTAATTTCTATTTGGTGATGCATGTGGTATGTTTTGTGTTCTTTATTATACACTGACCCCATTTTTATGATAGCGCATGATGGTTCGTTGCCCAGGTATGTACCCATTTTCCCTTTAATCGTTGTCTATGCATGTCCCGATTCTCACATGTGCGTGATTTATCCTGAGTGTTCATTGATTTACTCATCCATTGCCATGATTGCTTTAATTTTATTAGTAGAGACCCGACTTAGGGACTTAGAGGGGTGCTACGATCTTTACCGTACCTTCCTGATAAGTAACCTGACCCCCGAACCCGATCCGGTTTTTCACAGACCACCTTTTCAAAAATAAGGAGTCACGCTTAGGGTTTTCTTTCTTATTTTGTTTCCCTTTTTAAAAATAAAACAAAAATAAGTGGCGACTCCAAGTCAACCCTTTTTAATAAATAAAATCATTTTCAAACCAAAATCGAGTTTCGCCATCGAGTGGGAAACGCATTGAGCCGAAATGCGGGGTCCACAATATGACTTAAAGTTGATAAAAAAAAAACTCATTTCTCTTTTAATAATTTAACAATATAATGTTTTACCAATCTCATCTTTTCTATAAAATCATCTCAATTCCTTAATTTTTTATAGATATTTCTTATGGTTATTCTTTAGAGAGAAAAAATTCTAATGTTAACTATATAAGACAATAAATTTATATTTTTAAAAATTAATCCTTTATAAAGATTTTTATAAAAGTTTTAGTTAATTCTATAATAGTATAAGTATCTATTATTTACGTAATCTTGTACACCCCATAAAATAACATTATGCTTTTATCTAGAAGTATTTGATTTTAATGTCAATATTTTAAACTATCCTTAATAATTAATAATAAAATAATATATAATTATAAAAGAAATAAAATTTTTAAATTAAAATCATAAATAAATAAATATATCTATGAATTATTTTCTCATAGAAATCAATACATAAATTAAAAAATATATAAAATAAGGAGTAAAACGTAAATTTTTGTCAAACCCAAATTATAGGAGTATTAAAATGTCAAACAAACTAGTGATAAATTAATTTTTATTCAATAAATAATTTTTTTATTTATGCCAATAAATAATAATTAAATAGTTTTTTGTTGTAATTTGATACAAATAACCTCTTTGAAAAAGTGAAGTTTTTTCCTCAAATCTACAATTTTCAAAATTAGTGTCAATATTTAATATAAATGTCAAAATAATATAGTTGAGATACAAATGATACAAAATTTTATTTTACTCCAATCTTAACTTTTGAAATGTCTAAACTATACTATGAATCTATGTTATATATCTTGAATTTATAAGTAGGAAATATGTCTATGAATTATTTTCTCATAAAAATCAATACATAAATAAATAAATAAATAAATAAATATATATATATATATATATATATATATATATAATATATAAGGAATAAAAGGTAAATTTTTGTCAAGCCCAAATTATATAAGCATTAAAATGCCAAACAAGCTGGTGATAAATTATTTTTTATTCAATAAATAATTTTTTATTTATGCCAATAAATAATAATTAAATAGTTTTTTATTGTGATTTGATACAAATAACCTCTTTGAAAAAGTGAAGTTTTTTTCTCAAATCCACAATTTTCAAAATTAATGTCAATAAAAGAACTTGTGAAACATCTCCCAACCTTACATTTACCCTTAGAAAATGAATATAAAATAGTCCAAACTGATGCTAGTCAAACAGGATGGGGAGGTATACTTTTAGTTGTAACTAATATAGGAGAAGAAAAACTTTGCAGATATTGTAGTGGAACTTTTAATGATTATCAAAAGAACCTTAGCTCTACAGACTTAGAAATTGAAGCAATAATATTAGTCTTAGAAAAATTTCAATTATTTTTGAACCAAGAACACTTTACTTTAAGAACCGATTGTGAGAATATTAAAAAATTCTTTGAAAACAAAAATTCTTCAAAATTGTCCACCAAAAGATGGATAAAGTTTCAAAACTCTTTAATTGGTTTCAAACCTAAATTTGAACATATTAAAGGAAAAGATAATATATTAGCAGACTGGTTAAGTAGACAAATAATTAATAATGTCGATAATACTAATGATTGATTTCATGATTACAGGAACATGGCTCAAAGAAAACCTACGAAAGCTAGAACCTTTCAATATGGAACCATATGTCTAAACGAAGTGTTGAATCCAAACCTAAGGTTTAACTCTTTATTTTCTCAAAACCTTTTTGAAGAACATAAGGTTATTGTAGATAATTTTTGGTCTTTAAAACCACAAAGTTTTCCGAACCAAAATTTAGAATACGCTTATGGAAAAACAGTGTCAGCTTTAGCCCAACATTTACAAAACCTTCAAAACCAACTGATTGCTTTAGAAACCCAAAAATTCCAAAACCTCAAAATCCAAGAAAATCAAGAAAAACTGATAGAAGATTTGAAAACCAGTACAGTGTCAACCAATCAAACCAGCTGTTCAAACAGTCAACCTGAAGTAATTAGTTTAATTAAGAAATCAGCTCTTCTGACTGAGCAATATGAAAGGCTCGTTGTTAAAAATATAATTGGAGTTGATAACTACTCTTTTGTCAAAACCTTTTTTCTACAAAACCAATACAACAAAGTGTTTAAAAATCAAGAACTTTTGTATAAACATTTTAGAACTAAAAATGACGGGATAAAAACAGGGTATATGGCATATCACGACCCTGAATTTTTCTTTGTTATATATTTAGCTTATGTAAATATGTCTGTTGTAAATAAAGAAAATTTTGATTTAGTACCGCAACTTATGGATCAGGGAATTTTAAAAAATGTTTTTATGAACCATATATCTCAAATTCCTGAAAATTTCCCAGAAAAATTGAAAGATATTTTAACCTATCTTTTTAAAACCGAAAAATATATAGATATTTCTTTTGAAACCATTCCACCTTTATTTCAACCCGATGGATCAGTAGTACCAGCCTATCATCATGTATATATAAAACATAATAAAGAACCACTCATCCCTCAACAAGAACCAGAATGGGAAATGACCCGTTCAGATGAATTTCCAGAATTTTTTACTCGCTTTAGAGCTTTTCAAATCTATGATCTTAGACCAACCCGGAATAAATTATTTCATCTCATTCGTGAAACAAAAACCATGTCTATATGGAGAGTAAAACCTTTAGAACACATCATTGTTCCAAACCCTTTTATTACTTCTGAAGAACAGGATTTTATAACCGAACTCAGTGTAGATATACCAGAACCATCTTCCTACCTCAGCGATGACGCATTATTTTGGGACAACCTGAACGATGAAAGTTATCATAATCTACAAAATGCAATGGAAGGATGATGTCAGCAATGACGACATTGAAGCAGTAAATGCGTCTTCAACTACAAAAATTAAACATGGCAGTACAAGTTCAGAAGCAGTAAAGACATCCAAAAGCCACGTGTTATGCATAAAGAGAAGAAAAGGACAAGAGAAAGAGACAAGAAGGAAGAGAAGAACGGATGAATAAACAAAAGTCACAAGTCTCAAAAGTAAAAGTCTCCAAAAGTCTTTGTATTTATTTTATACCAAACCTCTGAACACCGTAAATATTTTTCCTACCATCCAACCACTTGAAATTAATTCTCACCTGTATTCTCACCTGTCATTTGTAAATGCTTTGCATATATATATGTGGTAGTAAAAGAAAAGAGAGGTGTGCCCGAGAGAGTGTGTCAAAAGGTGTGTGCAAAGTTGTCTGTAAAAAGAAGCTCCATCTTCAGCCTTGTACATTCATCAGCAATCAATAAGAAAGTAAGAATTTTCTGTTAAATTTTTTGCCTTCATTTAAATTTATTATGTATTTTTCTTACCCTTAGGGGGTAAAAA
Source organism: Vitis vinifera (assembly GCF_030704535.1). Taxonomy (NCBI): domain Eukaryota; kingdom Viridiplantae; phylum Streptophyta; class Magnoliopsida; order Vitales; family Vitaceae; genus Vitis; species Vitis vinifera. Next base: position 21,088,128 of record NC_081823.1, on the reverse strand, counting down.
GGGGTAAAAAGGTAAAGTAGGGAAATGAAAATTATTTGAATTATTTTTAAGTTTTCTTTACTAGTTAATATATGTAATATACATGGATCCTTTTTATATAATGTTCTCATCAACATAAAAAAAAAATAAAAAAAAATCGGTTTATTTAGAAAATTTTGGGTGTAAAATCATGTTTTAAAACTAGAGTCTTTAGTCTTAACCCTTGACCTCAAACCCATTTTTGCCGGAAAATTGGCGTTTTAGGGAGACTATGTCTGGTCAGAAGGGGGGTATTACCTTGACACGAAGTGATGTTTTAAAATTTTTGAATTTTACTACCTGAATTTTTGAGATATCCGATTTCAAAAACTTAATTTTTATACGTTCAAGATTTCAAAAACTTAATTTTATATGTTAAAAAACTTTAACTATAAGCACAGAACCCTTTTTGTATTATTTTATTAAGTGTTTGAAATTTTTATACTATTTTAATAAGTCTTTGTAAAGTTTATATTAAAATATTAAGTATGGGAGAAGTGTTTGTATTATTTTAATGCTAGCAATAAATGTGTTCACACTTTGTTCTCACTTTAAATTCTATTAAACTTCCATTGCTAACGGAGATTTCAAACAAACTGTTGTTGAAAACAAACTGTTGTTGAAACTGACTATTGGGAAAGTGACTGGTGATGAGAAAAGTTGGTATCAGAGCCCCTCTCTGTGTATTGCAGTATATTAATTAGGAAAGGAAACTGTAGATTCAAATTAATTTTCAGAGTACCGAACTTTATCTTACCCCATATAAAGTCTGATTAAATTTTGCTTAATTTATTCTGAATCTTTATTTGCTCTGCTTACTTAACATGAATTAGTGTCATAAGAATTAATGTCTTTTATTCCTTATCCTCCTGGTATATATAATATAGATTATGATCGTGTAAAAGAACTTAATAATAGGTTGTATGCTCAACGTAAAGAATTTAGAGAAACTTGTGACAAATTACATAATTTAAGAACTACTGTAAAAGATTTAACTACAGATATTAAAAACTTAACTTCTCTTAAATATTTGAATGAATACTAAGTAGCTATACAAGAAGCTTTTGACGAACTTTTTGCTACAGAAACCGTAATTAGAAGAGAAATTATAAAATATTATATTGATAATTTATATGCTAGCTCATCTAATTAAAACATATTAGAAATAATGAACCCTCATCTACAAACCCAAGAGGTAAAGCAGTTAAAATTTTTAGTAGAGACACAATTAAAAATAACAAACGAAGTATTACAAGAACAAATTCAGAAAGAAAACCAAAATAATATAGATATTTTAAAAGAAATCCAGAAAAGACAAATAAAATCTGTAGAAAAACTAAACACGGTCTTAGGAATTAGAAAAGAAGCTGGAAGACTTTAAGAACCATAATTTGCTAAGAAATAACCTAGATTATATTAAAGAACAATTAGCTAGAGAAGAAAAATTTGTTAGAAAAGAAATAGAACAAATAAAATTAGAACAACAAAATTTAAAAGAAACTTTAGAAAAAATTAACCAAAAAGTAGATAAACTTTTAGAACAAAGAAATATAGTAATATCAGAGGAACAAAAATTAAATAATCTTTTAAAACAATTTGAAAACTTTAATTTAGGAGAAAAACCAATAATTAAAATAGAAAGAAAAATAAATCCTTTTGAACCAAAAAATCTAGCAATAAAACCATGGAAATAGTAGAAGCAATAAACCCTCGAGACAATGTAAAAGAATTTATTGAAGAAAAATTAAAAAAGGCAGTAAAGGAAGTAACACCTTACAAAAAACAATTAGTTCAAAATTATAAAATAACTAGATTTTTAAATCAACATACTATAAGTTCAATAGGAAATATTGTATATTTAGATTTAGTATCTCCAGAAACAAAACATAAATTACTAAAAAATAAAACCGATAAATATATGCACTTAGGAATAATTTTGATAGGAATAATAGGACTTCATCGTAAAGAAATTGGAGCACTTATAAATATTAACCTTTTAGATACTAGAAACAATACAGTAGGACGAGCTCTTTTAGCTAGTGCAGAAGTTAATATGAACCAAAATTACGCAGTTATTGGTTGTATACCTCAATTTTGTATAGATCTTAAGGAATTCACAGAAAAAATAAAAATAACTGTAAATACTAAAGGTTATGATATGGAATTAGGAAGTAAAAACCTTAGCATAGCTATAGGATTTATAGGAAAAACTACTAATGCTTTAAGTTTAAAATGTATGATGGAATTCGATGATATAGTAAAAACCTTTGGAAGTAAGACAGTAAATATGATAGAAGCAAAACCTGTAAATATAGACTATTTACTAGGACGGGAGTGGGAATTACCTCAAATAAATAAACCAATAATAAGATATCCAACATCCAATAGCTTATATGAAAACCAAGATGGAAGTGCAAGTATAACCTTTGGAAATTATAAAACTGTAAATGTAGAGGTAGAGTCAGATAGTGAGATAGAAAATGTAAATGTTATACAAGAAGATATTTTACTAAACATTGAGACAGTAGAAAACCTATATAAAAACTCAGAGTTAGTAAATATAATGTTAGAAGAATTTAGTAATCCAATATTACTAGACGAACAAATGGATCAAGAAAACTTTGTTAATATAATGTGTAACAACTATACAGATGACCAAATAATAGAACAACTCTATAAAACCAATTTAATCAAAAAACTTATAGATATAGAAATGATAAATCAATTTGCTATTCAACCAAAAGTTAACGAAAACATAGAAATAATCTCAAACGAATCAATAAATACAATAAATGAAGAAAAAGAAACTGTAAATGTAAAAAGTGAAATAGTAAAATATAATAAGCCGTATAGCAAGCCAAAAGGACCTCAATGGAAAACTAAAACAGAACCTTCTAGTTCTTTGCAACCAATATACGAATATGGAACAATATTAGATATAGATAGTGCACAAGATCTTAGAAAAACCATAGAAAATTGGGAGCAATCTTTAAATTCAGCAGGTGTGGTAGTATCCTTTGAAAATCAACAAGAAATTTATGAATTTTGTAAAAGCACCCTTAGAGGAACTGTACTACAATTTTTTAGAAACATGGAACAAGAAAACAGCAGTTATTTTCAAGAAGTCAGAAATAATTTTAGCATATCTGTATTTATAAATCTAATAAAACTTTATTTTTTAGGAACAACACAAGAAGATGTAAAGGAACCTGCAATATACCTTCATAAGTTAGAACAATTGAAATTATGTAACCTTTCATATATAAGAGAATATGAACAAAAATTTAGGAAATATGCAATCCATGCTAGAGTAGACAGAACCCCTGAATATTTAAATAAATATATATTAAAAATACAAGGACCCGTAGGACTTAGACTATGGAATGAATTTACAACCTCCGAGTATAAAAACTCTCCTTATATAGGTGCTAGAATAGAATTTGTAAAAAATTGGTTAGAAAGAGAATGTGTAAGCATAGGAGAAAGAAGTCAGATAAAGAAACAAGACATAAATCAACAACTTTGTAGAAAATTACATATAGGGGAAAATCTAGATATAGGATGCAGAGAATATAAGTTTAGAAAACCTAAGAGATATAATAAATTTTTAAGAAGAAAGTCAAGAACCTTTTATAAAAAACGACCATATCATACAAGGTATAAAAAACCTGGAAAGTTTTGGATAAAAAGAAAAAGAACCTCAGAAAGAAAAAGACAGTGTAAATGTTATTTGTGTGGTCAGGAAGGCCATATAAGACCTGAATGTCCTGAACTTAAAAAACCATTAAATGAACGAAATAGAAAAACCCAAGTAAAAATAAACCTAATAAATGAGTATCAGCTAGATAGTGAAGAAGAAGAACTTATCAGTGAATTAGACTTTGAAAGTGAAAATTCAAGTGTATATAGTGTAGAAGATAGTGAAAATGAAAAAGAAGAAATTTGTATGATTATTGAAAAAGAGGAAAATCAAGCTAAGAAAACCCCTTTAAATTTAGAAAACCTTGTACAACCTTTAGAAAGTAAAATAAAACCTTATAATATATGGAAAGATTTACAAATAATAATCAAAGGAAAATTTTCAAAAGAAGAAGAAGATAGTAGTTCAAAAACTAAGGACACAGAAGAACACACAGAAGAACCAAAAAGTCCTGTAAAAGAACCAATGAATCCTGAAAAAATAACCATACAAACAATAGAACAAGTAAATATGGCAAATAAAGTTAAATCTATTATTTTTCCAACAACAATTAAATTAAAAACCATAGAATTAAAGGTAGACGCAATGTTAGATACTGGAGCCAGTAAAAACCTTTTATTTGAAATCTTAGTACCTCAAGAAGATCAGCAAACATTAGTTCAACCAGTAGAATTAATCCAATACAATCAACAAAAACTAATACTAACCAAGTATATTTCAAACGTACCAATCATAATTAATAACATAACCTTAGTATTACCCCAAACTTATCCTGTACCTACTATAAGTTTATATCCTTTTATTTTAGGTTTAAATTTTGTACATTCTTTACAAGGAGGGATAACAATACAAAATAACCAAGTTAGTTTTCATCCCAAAACCACAACAATTGTTTATACAAACATGGAAAATGTATTAAATAAAAATCATAATGTAACATCTCATCAAATTAGCAAAGTGGAGGCACAAAAGGATAGCATAATTAATGACTACTCAGAACAATTAAGAAATGCAAATAGATTAAAAAACCTTATATTAGAAGCAGAAAAAATAGGAATTATAGGAGAAGACCCACAAAAACATTGGAATAAAAATAAGACAACCTGCAAAATACCAATTAAAAACCCAGACTTAACAATAAAAACAGCAGATATAGCATGCAATCTTATAGATACAAAGGAATTCAAAATTCAAATAGAAGAACTGTTACAGAATAACCTCATAAAACCAAGTTTCAGTCCCCATAGATCCTCAGCCTTTTTAGTTAGGAACCATAATGAAGAAAAACGAGGAAAAGCTAGGATGGTTATTAATTATAAAAGATTAAATGATAATACATATGATGATGCCTATAAAATTCCGAACAAAGATTCTTTAATTAATTCTATTCAAGGATGTAAATATTTTTCTCAGTTAGACTGTAAAAGTGGATTTTGGCAAATCAGATTAGAAGAGGATAGTAAACCATGGACAACGTTTTCATGTCCTTGTGGATTATATGAATGGAATGTAATGCCATTTGGACTAAAAAATGCTCCTCAGATATTCCAACGAATGATGGATAATATTTTTGGAAAATATTCTTTTGTTCTTGTATATATTGATGATATTCTTGTCTTTTCATATACTCTTCAAGAACACATAAAGCATTTAGAATTAATTTTTGAAAAATTAATTAGTCATGGATTAATAGTAAGTAAAAAGAAATTGAAATTATTTAAGACTCAAATAGAATTCTTAGGATTAGAACTAGAGGATGGACAAATAAAATTACAAGAACATATAGTACAAAAAATAAATAATTTTCCAGACAAACTCAAAGACTTAAAAACCCTTCAAAGTTTTTTAGGATTATTAAACTATGCTAGGCCATATATTAAAAACCTTAGTAGATTAGCTGGACCCCTTTATAGTAAAACAAAAAATACAGGGCAGAGATATTTTAACCAAGAAGATATTAAACTTATACAGAAAATAAAAGAACTTGTGAAACATCTCCCAACCTTACATTTACCCTTAGAAAATGAATATAAAATAGTCCAAACTGATGCTAGTCAAACAGGATGGGGAGGTATACTTTTAGTTGTAACTAATATAGGAGAAGAAAAACTTTGCAGATATTGTAGTGGAACTTTTAATGATTATCAAAAGAACCTTAGCTCTACAGACTTAGAAATTGAAGCAATAATATTAGTCTTAGAAAAATTTCAATTATTTTTGAACCAAGAACACTTTACTTTAAGAACCGATTGTGAGAATATTAAAAAATTCTTTGAAAACAAAAATTCTTCAAAATTGTCCACCAAAAGATGGATAAAGTTTCAAAACTCTTTAATTGGTTTCAAACCTAAATTTGAACATATTAAAGGAAAAGATAATATATTAGCAGACTGGTTAAGTAGACAAATAATTAATAATGTCGATAATACTAATGATTGATTTCATGATTACAGGAACATGGCTCAAAGAAAACCTACGAAAGCTAGAACCTTTCAATATGGAACCATATGTCTAAACGAAGTGTTGAATCCAAACCTAAGGTTTAACTCTTTATTTTCTCAAAACCTTTTTGAAGAACATAAGGTTATTGTAGATAATTTTTGGTCTTTAAAACCACAGAGTTTTTCGAACCAAAATTTAGAATATGCTTATGGGAAAACAGTGTCAGCTTTAGCCCAACATTTACAAAACCTTCAAAACCAACTGATTGCTTTAGAAACCCAAAAATTCCAAAACCTCAAAATCCAAGAAAATCAAGAAAAACTGATAGAAGATTTGAAAACCAGTACAGTGTCAACCAATCAAACAATTTTAATAAGTCTTTGTAAAGTTTATATTAAAATATTAAGTATGGGAGAAGTGTTTGTATTATTTTAATGCTAGCAATAAATGTGTTCACACTTTGTTCTCACTTTAAATTCTATTAAACTTCCATTGCTAACGGAGATTTCAAACAAACTGTTGTTGAAAACAAACTGTTGTTGAAACTGGTGATGTGATGAGAAAAGTTGGTATCAGAGCTTCTCTCTGTGTATTGCAGTATATTAATTAGGAAAGGAGACTGTAGATTCAAATTGATTTTCAGAGTACTGAACTTTACCTTACCCCATATAAAGTCTGATTAATTTTGCTTAATTTATTCTGAATCTTTATTTGCTCTGCTTATTTAACATGAATTAGGAATTAATGTCTTTTATTCCTTATCCTCCTGGTATATATAATATAGATTATGATCGTGTAAAAGAACTTAATAATAGGTTGTATTCTCAACGTAAAGAATTTAGAGAAACTTGTGATAAATTACATAATTTAAGAACTACTGTAAAAGATTTAACCACAGATATTAAAAACTTAACTTCTCTTAAATATTTGAATGAATACGAAGTAGCTATACAAGAAGCTTTTGATGAACTTTTTGCTACAGAAACCATAATTAGAAGAGAAATTATAAAATATTATATTGATAATTTATATGCTAGCTCATCTAATTAAAACATATTAGAGATAATGAACCCTCATCTACAAACCCAAGAGGTAAAACAGTTAAAATTTTTAGTAGAGACACAATTAAAAATAACAAACGAAGTATTACAAGAACAAATTCAGAAAGAAAACCAAAACAATATAGATATTTTAAAAGAAATCCAGAAAAGACAAATAAAATCTGTAGAAAAACTAAACACGGTCTTAGGAATTAGAAAAGAAGCTGGAAGACTTTAAGAACCATAATTTGCTAAGAAATAACCTAGATTATATTAAAGAACAATTAGCTAGAGAAGAAAAATTTGTTAGAAAAGAAATAGAACAAATAAAATTAGAACAACAAAATTTAAAAGAAACTTTAGAAAAAATTAACCAAAAAGTAGATAAACTTTTAGAACAAAGAAATATAGTAATATCAGTATAAAAGTTCTTGACTTTCTTCTTAAAAATTTATTATATCTCTTAGGTTTTCTAAACTTATATTCTCTGCATCCTATATCTAGATTTTCTCCTATATGTAATTTTCTACAAAGTTGTTGATTTATGTCTTGTTTCTTTATCTGACTTCTTTCTCCTATGCTTACACATTCTCTTTCTAACCAATTTTTTACAAATTCTATTCTAGCACCTATATAAGGAGAGTTTTTATACTCGGAGGTTGTAAATTCATTCCATAGTCTAAGTCCTACGGGTCCTTGTATTTTTAATATATATTTATTTAAATATTCAGGGGTTCTGTCTACTCTAGCAAGGATTGCATATTTCCTAAATTTTTGTTCATATTCTCTTATATATGAAAGGTTACATAATTTCAATTGTTCTAACTTATGAAGGTATATTGCAGGTTCCTTTACATCTTCTTGTGTTGTTCCTAAAAAATAAAGTTTTATTAGATTTATAAATACAGATATGCTAAAATTATTTCTGACTTCTTGAAAATAACTGTTGTTTTCTTGTTCCATGTTTCTAAAAAATTGTAGTACAGTTCCTCTAAGGGTGCTTTTACAAAATTCATAAATTTCTTGTTGATTTTCAAAGGATACTACCACACCTGCTGAATTTAAAGATTGCTCCCAATTTTCTATGGTTTTTCTAAGATCTTGTGCACTATCTATATCTAATATTGTTCCATATTCGTATATTGGTTGCAAAGAACTAGAAGGTTCTGTTTTAGTTTTCCATTGAGGTCCTTTTGGCTTGCTATATGGCTTATTATATTTTACTATTTCACTTTTTACATTTACAGTTTCTTTTTCTTCATTTATTGTATTTATTGATTCGTTTGAGATTATTTCTATGTTTTCGTTAACTTTTGGTTGAATAGTAAATTGATTTATCATTTCTATATCTATAAGTTTTTTGATTAAATTGGTTTTATAGAGTTGTTCTATTATTTGGTCATCTGTATAGTTGTTACACATTATATTAACAAAGTTTTCTTGATCCATTTGTTCGTCTAGTAATATTGGATTACTAAATTCTTCTAACATTATATTTACTAACTCTGAGTTTTTATATAGGTTTTCTACTGTCTCAATGTTTAGTAAAATATCTTCTTGTATAACATTTACATTTTCTATCTCACTATCTGACTCTACCTCTACATTTACAGTTTTATAATTTCCAAAGGTTATACTTGCACTTCCATCTTGGTTTTCATATAAGCTACTGGATGTTGGATATGTTATTATTGGTTTATTTATTTGAGGTAATTCCCATTCTCGTCCTAGTAAATAGTCTATATTTACAGGTTTTGCTTCTATCATATTTACTGTCTTACTTCCAAAGGTTTTTACTATATCATCGAATTCCATCATACATTTTAAGCTTAAAGCATTAGTAGTTTTTCCTATAAATCCTATAGCTATGCTAAGGTTTTTACTTCCTAATTCCATATCATAACCTTTAGTATTTACAGTTATTTTTATTTTTTCTGTGAATTCCTTAAGATCTATACAAAATTGAGATATACAACCAATAACTGCGTAATTTTGGTTCATATTAACTTCTGCACTAGCTAAAAGAGCTCGTCCTACTGTATTGTTTCTAGTATCTAAAAGGTTAATATTTATAAGTGCTCCAATTTCTTTATGATGAAGTCCTATTATTCCTATCAAAATTATTCCTAAGTGCATATATTTATCGGTTTTATTTTTTAATAATTTGTGTTTTGTTTCTGGAGATACTAAATCTAAATATACAATATTTCCTATTGAACTTATAGTATGTTGATTTAAAAATCTAGTTATTTTATAATTTTGAACTAATTGTTTTTTGTAAGGTGTTACTTCCTTTACTGCCTTTTTTAATTTTTCTTCAATAAATTCTTTTACATTGTCTCGAGGGTTTATTGCTTCTACTATTTCCATGGTTTTATTGCTAGATTTTTTGGTTCAAAAGGATTTATTTTTCTTTCTATTTTAATTATTGGTTTTTCTCCTAAATTAAAGTTTTCAAATTGTTTTAAAAGATTATTTAATTTTTGTTCCTCTGATATTACTATATTTCTTTGTTCTAAAAGTTTATCTACTTTTTGGTTAATTTTTTCTAAAGTTTCTTTTAAATTTTGTTGTTCTAATTTTATTTGTTCTATTTCTTTTCTAACAAATTTTTCTTCTCTAGCTAATTGTTCTTTAATATAAAAAAAAAAAAATTATAGTTAAAGTTTTTTAACATATAAAATTAAGTTTTTGAAATCTTGAACGTATAAAAATTAAGTTTTTGAAATCGGATATCTCAAAAATCAGGTAGTAAAATTCAAAAATTTTAAAACATCACTTCGTGTCAAGGTAATACCCCCCTTCTGACCAGACATAGTCTCCCTAAAACGCCAATTTTCTGGCAAAAACGGGTTTGAGGTCAAGGGTTAAGACTAAAGACTCTAGTTTTTAAAACATGATTTTACACCCAGAATTTTCTAAATAAACCGATTTTGATTTAACCGATTTTGATTTTTTTTTTTTTTTTTTTTTTTTTTTATTGATGAGAACATTATATAAAAAGGATCCATGTATATTACAGATATTAACTAGTAAAGAAAACTTAAAAATAATTCAAATAATTTTCATTTCCCTACTTTACCTTTTTACCCCTTTTTACCCCCTAAGGGTAAGAAAAATACATAATAAATTTAAATGAAGGCAAAAAATTTAACAGAAAATTCTTACTTTCTTATTGATTGCTGATGAATGTACAAGGCTGAAGATGGAGCTTCTTTTTACAGACAACTTTGCACACACCTTTTGACACACTCTCTCGGGCACACCTCTCTTTTCTTTTACTACCACATATATATATGCAAAGCATTTACAAATGACAGGTGAGAATACAGGTGAGAATTAATTTCAAGTGGTTGGATGGTAGGAAAAATATTTACGGTGTTCAGAGGTTTGGTATAAAATAAATACAAAGACTTTTGGAGACTTTTACTTTTGAGACTTGTGACTTTTGTTTATTCATCCGTTCTTCTCTTCCTTCTTGTCTCTTTCTCTTGTCCTTTTCTTCTCTTTATGCATAACACGTGGCTTTTGGATGTCTTTACTGCTTCTGAACTTGTACTGCCATGTTTAATTTTTGTAGTTGAAGACGCATTTACTGCTTCAATGTCGTCATTGCTGACATCATCCTTCCATTGCATTTTGTAGATTATGATAACTTTCATCGTTCAGGTTGTCCCAAAATAATGCGTCATCGCTGAGGTAGGAAGATGGTTCTGGTATATCTACACTGAGTTCGGTTATAAAATCCTGTTCTTCAGAAGTAATAAAAGGGTTTGGAACAATGATGTGTTCTAAAGGTTTTACTCTCCATATAGACATGGTTTTTGTTTCACGAATGAGATGAAATAATTTATTCCGGGTTGGTCTAAGATCATAGATTTGAAAAGCTCTAAAGCGAGTAAAAAATTCTGGAAATTCATCTGAACGGGTCATTTCCCATTCTGGTTCTTGTTGAGGGATGAGTGGTTCTTTATTATGTTTTATATATACATGATGATAGGCTGGTACTACTGATCCATCGGGTTGAAATAAAGGTGGAATGGTTTCAAAAGAAATATCTATATATTTTTCGGTTTTAAAAAGATAGGTTAAAATATCTTTCAATTTTTCAGGGAAATTTTCAGGAATTTGAGATATATGGTTCATAAAAACATTTTTTAAAATTCCCTGATCCATAAGTTGCGGTACTAAATCAAAATTTTCTTTATTTACAACAGACATATTTACATAAGCTAAATATATAACAAAGAAAAATTCAGGGTCGTGATATGCCATATACCCTGTTTTTATCCCGTCATTTTTAGTTCTAAAATGTTTATACAAAAGTTCTTGATTTTTAAACACTTTGTTGTATTGGTTTTGTAGAAAAAAGGTTTTGACAAAAGAGTAGTTATCAACTCCAATTATATTTTTAACAACGAGCCTTTCATATTGCTCAGTCAGAAGAGCTGATTTCTTAATTAAACTAATTACTTCAGGTTGACTGTTTGAACAGCTGGTTTGATTGGTTGACACTGTACTGGTTTTCAAATCTTCTATCAGTTTTTCTTGATTTTCTTGGATTTTGAGGTTTTGGAATTTTTGGGTTTCTAAAGCAATCAGTTGGTTTTGAAGGTTTTGTAAATGTTGGGCTAAAGCTGACACTGTTTTTCCATAAGCGTATTCTAAATTTTGGTTCGGAAAACTTTGTGGTTTTAAAGACCAAAAATTATCTACAATAACCTTATGTTCTTCAAAAAGGTTTTGAGAAAATAAAGAGTTAAACCTTAGGTTTGGATTCAACACTTCGTTTAGACATATGGTTCCATATTGAAAGGTTCTAGCTTTCGTAGGTTTTCTTTGAGCCATGTTCCTGTAATCATGAAATCAATCATTAGTATTATCGACATTATTAATTATTTGTCTACTTAACCAGTCTGCTAATATATTATCTTTTCCTTTAATATGTTCAAATTTAGGTTTGAAACCAATTAAAGAGTTTTGAAACTTTATCCATCTTTTGGTGGACAATTTTGAAGAATTTTTGTTTTCAAAGAATTTTTTAATATTCTCACAATCGGTTCTTAAAGTAAAGTGTTCTTGGTTCAAAAATAATTGAAATTTTTCTAAGACTAATATTATTGCTTCAATTTCTAAGTCTGTAGAGCTAAGGTTCTTTTGATAATCATTAAAAGTTCCACTACAATATCTGCAAAGTTTTTCTTCTCCTATATTAGTTACAACTAAAAGTATACCTCCCCATCCTGTTTGACTAGCATCAGTTTGGACTATTTTATATTCATTTTCTAAGGGTAAATGTAAGGTTGGGAGATGTTTCACAAGTTCTTTTATTTTCTGTATAAGTTTAATATCTTCTTGGTTAAAATATCTCTGCCCTATATTTTTTGTTTTACTATAAAGGGGTCCAGCTAATCTACTAAGGTTTTTAATATATGGCCTAGCATAGTTTAATAATCCTAAAAAACTTTGAAGGGTTTTTAAGTCTTCGAGTTTGTCTGGAAAATTATTTATTTTTTGTACTATATGTTCTTGTAATTTTATTTGTCCATCCTCTAGTTCTAATCCTAAGAATTCTATTTGAGTCTTAAATAATTTCAATTTCTTTTTACTTACTATTAATCCATGACTAATTAATTTTTCAAAAATCAATTCTAAATGCTTTATGTGTTCTTGAAGAGTATATGAAAAGACAAGAATATCATCAATATATACAAGAACAAAAGAATATTTTCCAAAAATATTATCCATCATTCGTTGGAATATCTGAGGAGCATTTTTTAGTCCAAATGGCATTACATTCCATTCATATAATCCACAAGGACATGAAAACGCTGTCCATGGTTTACTATCCTCTTCTAATCTGATTTGCCAAAATCCACTTTTACAGTCTAACTGAGAAAAATATTTACATCCTTGAATAGAATTAATTAAAGAATCTTTGTTCGGAATTTTATAGGCATCATCATATGTATTATCATTTAATCTTTTATAATTAATAACCATCCTAGCTTTTCCTCGTTTTTCTAGTTTTATAGATATCTAGTGTTTTATATAAGAAGTAAAAATGTTATAAAAGATTAATTATTTAAAACTTTGATAATTGGTTTAAAGTTTCCAAGGATAAAACAACAAGTTTTGGGACAAGTTTTTATTTTGAGTTTTTATTCTTTTAAAAAAAATTTCAAGATTACTTAAAAAATACTTGATTAAATATTTTATATTTTAAATAAGATAAATATAAAGAAACCAATCTCTTTTGGTCTTATAAATATATGGTGATTTAAAAAGAAAAAAAATGTTATAATAGATTATATTTAGAATTATAATAATTACTAATATAATTTATGAAAATATATTTTTTCTTTGAAGTGATCCATAGCCTTTTTATATCTCTAAAAAATATTAAGAAGAAAATTAACAAAAAAAAATAAAGAAGAATCGAAGAAAATTATTATTAAAATGTTAATTATTATATGATAAATTCATATACATATTAAAGTATAATATAATATTATTAAAAAAGTACAATTTTTATTTTTTTTATCTTATACATTTACAATTAGGATTAAATTTTATGTTTTTGTATGATGAAGACTTATACTATGGTTCTCATATGTAATTATTCCTTTTTTTGTTTTTTTTTCTTTCTTTTAATCTTATGCATTCAGAATTTGGATTTATTTTAATGCTTTCATAAGAAGACTAACAATGTTATGGTTATACATGATAAATCTATTTTTATATTTTGTATAATCAATATAAACCAAATTCGATTTTTTTAATATATATATATATATATAAAGTAAAAGTAAAAAAAAAATATTTTAATTTAAAATTTTATTTATTTTATAATTATATATTATTTTATTATTAATTATTAAGGATGATTTAAAATATTGACATTAAAATCAAATACTTCTAGATAAAAGCATAATGTCATTTTATGGAATGTACAAGATTACGTAAATAATAGATACTTATACTATTATAGAATTAACTAAAACTTTTATAAAGGATTAAGTTTTACAAATATAAGTTTATTGTCTTATATAGTTAACATTAGAATTTTTTTTTTCTAAAGAATAACCATAAGAAATATCTATAAAAAATTAAGTAAATGAGATGATTTTAATTTATAGAAAAGATGAGATTGGTAAAACATTATATTGTTAAATTATTAAAAGAGAAATGAGTTTTTTTATCAACTTTAAGTCATATATAAATTTTTATATTTCTTTTAAAAAAAATCAATTAGAAAATTAAGAAGAAAAAAAAAAGAAGTGAATTAAATTATTATTAAAATGTCATTATCTTATAAATTCATATATGAATTATAATAAAATATAATATTATGAAAAAGCCAATGTCACTTACTATTAAAATTTCATTATCTTTTACATTTAGAGTTTGGATTCATTTTTCCACTTTAATATGAAGAAGACTAATAGTGTTATGGTTGTCAAACCCCTTTTTATATTTTTGTATAATCAATTTAATCCAAATTTGACTTTTATATATATATAAAATAAAAATTTATATACAAAATAAGTTATTTTAATGTAATATTTTTTAATTTGTTTTATACTTTAATTTAGAATATTAACATTGAAATCAATTACTTACAAATAAAGACATGAGATGATTTTATGGGAACAACAAAATTAGGTAAGTAATAAATGTTTATACTATTAACTAAAATTATTTTATTTGTACATTTGCAATTTGGATTGATTTTTATCTGTAAATAACATAAGGTAGACTAATAAAATTAGGGTTCTCACATGGTAACTAAATTTTTTATTTTTGCATAATATAATCAATTTAATCCTAATTCCTAATTGAACATTTTTAGATATATAAAATATCAAGTTATATACATGGAAATGAATCTCAATGTATTTTTGTTTTATTTTATTATATATTATTAAGGATTGTTCAAAGTATTTACATGAAAATGAAATTATTATTTAGAGAAAAAGAAAAAAAGTTATTTTATAGGAAGTATAAGATTAGAAGAATAATAGATGGTTATATTATAATAGAATTTACAAAAAAAAATTTATTATCTTATAAATTCATTAATAAAATAAAATATTATAAAAATAAAATATGTTATGATTAGAATTTTACCATATTATACATTCTAGATTAATCTTTGTGTTTTTGTACTCAAGAACAAGAAGAAGACTAATAATATTATGGTCCAAACATTGTAAACCTTTTGTTTTTTAGGTAATTAATTTAATCCATATTAAATTCTTTTATATATAATTTCAAGTTATATACTAAATAAAATAATATTTTTATTCAAAAAATATTACATTTCACATATCATGAGTATGATATCCAGAATTGAAGATTTCAACATTGGCTAAAAAAATTTAAAATTCTTACTTTATTACACATAGTATTAAAATTTAAATATTATTACATATTGATATATATATATATATATATATATATATATATATATATATATATATATATATATATTAAAATTTAAATATAATAACAATTGTCATTATATTTAAATTTTAATACTATATTCTGGACCCCGTATTTCGGCTCATGCGTTTTCACTCAATGGTGAGCTCAATTTTTATTTGAAAAATGATTTTATTTATTAAACAATGATTTGGAGTCGCCACTTATTTTTGTTTTATTTTTAAAAGGTGAACAAAATAAGAAAGAAACCCTAAGTGTGACTCCTTAATTAGAAAAGGTGGTCTGCGAAAAAACGAGTCGAGTTTGGGGGTCAGGTTACTTATCGGGAAGGTACGATAAAGACCGTAACACCCCTCTAAGTCCCTAAAAATGGGTCTCTACTAATGAAATGAAACAATCATGGAAATTGATAAGTAAATCGAGAGATACCAAAATGATCATGCACATATGGGAATCGAAACACACATAAAGAATGGCTAAAGTGAGAGCGGGTGCGTACCTTGACAATGAGCCATAATGCGCTATCAAGAAATGGGGTTAGTGCATAATTAAGGAATATAAAAGTATAGCTCGCATGACACCAAACAGAATACGAAACCATCAATGGCGCACATGGCACTAAACTCAAGTTCATTTCTTTTTATTTTAAATAAAGCTTATTTTGATGTCAGGCCCCCCACCAAGGCCCAATTTATCTTACATGAATTGGTCTCACAAATTTTGTTATTTCGGAATTATGAAAAATTCATCCTTACTTATGTAAAATCAAGAGAAACAGAAAGTTATTTGAAAACCAGAGTGGAATTAAAACTATTCGAGAGAAAACTGGATTTTTAAAATCTATTTGAAAATTGGAGTTTCGGAAATTTTTTTGAAAATTGGAGTCTCTAGAATTAAATTTAAGGATTGGAATTTCGGAAATCAATCGAAGGTGGAATTTATTTGAAAAATTGTTTAAAGATGGAACTTTTAAAATAAATAAATAAATGGAATAATGATAATAATGACGAAAATAATAATTAAATAAATGAACGTGAATAGTGGAATTTTTTAGATTTGAAATTAGATTTGGAAGTCAGATTTTTAAAAATTTGTTTAAAGACCGAAATTTAAAACAAATAATCTATAAATAAGTGGAATAATAATAGTAATAATGAAAATAATACTTGAACGAATGAACGTGAATATTGAAATTTTTGGGATTTGAAAATTAAATTTGGAAGACGGAATTAAAAAAAAAAAAAGAAAATTGTTTAAAGATTGGAAATTTTGAAATAAATAAATAAATGGAATAATAATAATAATAATGAAAATAATACTTAAACGAATGAACGTGAATAGTGAAATTTTTTAGATTGAAAATTAAATTTGGAAAACGGAATTTTAAAAAATTGAACTTTAATGACTGACATTTTTAAATTAAATAAATAAATCGAATAATGATAATAATAACGAAAACAAAACTTAAACAAATGAATGTGAATAGTGGAATTTTTTAGATTGAAAATTAAATTTGAAAAATGGAATTTTAAAAACTTGAACTTTAATGATTGGCATTTTTAAAGGAAATAAATAAATAAATAAATGGAATAATGACAATAATAACGAAAATAATATTTAAACGAATGAACGTGAATAGTGGAATTTTTTAGATTGAAAATTAAATTTGGAAGAAGGAATTTTAAAAAAATTGTTTAAAGATTGGAATTTTTGAAATAAAGAAATAAATAAATAAATTGAATAATAATAATAATAGTAATGAAAATAAACTTAAACGAATGAACGTGGATAGTGAAATTTTTTATATTGAAAATTACATTTGGAAAACAGAATTTTAAAAAATTGAACTTTAATGATTGACATTTTTAAAGAAAATAAATAAATAAATGGAATAATGATAACAATAATGAAAATAATACTTAAACGAATGAACGTGAATAATGGAATTTTTTAGATTTGATTTGAAAGGAAATGGAGTTTCGAAAATTTATTTGAAGGTGGCATTTTGAAAAGATTAAATTCAGAATTGTGGAATTTTGTTGGAGAATTAAATTTAAAATTTTGAATCTTGGGGAATAATACCTAAAATTGGAACCTTAGAAGATTATTTCAAGAATGGAAATTTGGAAAATTGAATTTTTTTTTATAAAAAAAAAAACGAAGTTTAGGTAAATGAATTTTCGAGAATCAAAGTTTTATAAACTAAATTTAAAATCAAATTTTAGGAAATTATTTCAAAAATGGTATCTTGTATAATTAAATTTAAAAAAAGGAGTTTTGGAAAATTGAATTTTCGAGAATTAAATTTTTGTAAACTAAACTTTGAAAATTGGAATTTCGGAAGAGGATTTGAAATTTGGAATATATGAATAGAAAGTGAATTTTGAAAGGTTATTTGAGGATGGAATTTTTATAAAAAATTACATTTGTATCATTAAAAAAAATGAAGACTTGAGCAAGGATGAAAATATCGGTAATCATGGATATATTGGTACTTCGATTTTATGGATATATCAGCGGATATTTTGGAAAAAAATATTGGTAAGCTTAAAATTGTTAAAAACTCATGAAAATGTAAGGAAAACCTCATACTAATATAATTAGAAGTATAATAGAGATTTTAAAGTTATTTTATTGAAACTTTTGACATATGTATAACATGATTTATCATATTTGATAATAATATCGTATGCATCGATAAAAATATGAATTTTATAAGTGTATATTTATTATTAAATTACACATAATATTATGATATTTGATTATAATATGTCTAATTTTAAAATATATATTAATATTAAAATATGATCCATTTAATTCATTTGTATTAAACAATATAAAATAAATTATGATATATATATAATTTTTTAATATTTAATTAATTATTAATGATATTAAAAACATTATAAAGAAAATTATATAATTTTTATATTTTTGGTAATTAATTAAAAGATTTTGCATTTAATTATAAAATAATTATAATTAATTTGCTCTTTAAAATATTCTTTTAATATTTTCTTTATATAATGAGTTTAAGTATATATAAATTTAGTGCACCTTATATATCAATGGGTAAGTTAGCCCAAATGGCAAGTGGGTGCACCTTATAAATGTAGCGCGTTTGACTTTCGTTGACCCGTGTTGACCAAGCGATATATCGGGAAAAATCGCCAATTTATGGCAAAACCACCGACATATCGTGAGATATCGTCGATTTCTCGAAATTTATCCCGAAATATCGCTGGATCGATATTTCTCCATGAAATATTGTGCTGATACCATTCGATACACGATATATCGTCGAAATATCGCGACATTTTCTTCCTTGGACTTGAGAGGGCCAAATGTTTGGCCCATTGGGGTCTACACCAAACGGACAAAGGCTTAGAGCAATATAATGAAAGAAAAACAACATGCCAAGTAACCTGTAGTGAAGCCCAATCATACAAAGCGCAATATAAACTAATCAAGCCTAAATTCAAAGAATGGGGCTTAAGGCCCACATGAACCAACTTAGGCCCACAGCTCAATGCCTTGGGAGCCCACCAACAAAACCCATTACTCAAAACATCCATCTTGAAGATCAAAGAAAAGGTTTTACCCCATTTTTTAAAATTTTAAGTTGAAGGTCCATGGGTGGCAGGCTGGCAGTGAGGAATAGGGCTTGCACATTGAATGATGGTTGTGATGAAATGGAGGAATGGGGTGGGAGTTGCTGCTTGTAAGCCACCGCGCAAGCAAGCGGACAAGGGCATGGGTGTGGCAGAGAGCTTCGTCGTCATTCATCACTAAACATCGCCGCTTCATCACCACAGGTATTGGAGGAGGCGAAATAGAAAGCGGAGAGGGGGGACAACTGCTCTCCGCCGACACTATCATCAATTTTAACGGCGATGCTTGGAGGCAAACCCAACAATACCTCTCTTAGCTATCTTCATGAATCTTTCGCGCTCTGCTCGAAGCTTCATGATGCTGCCTTCGATGCGGCCTTGGAGTTCGCGGCGCTTGGAGTTTAGGCTGCCCATAGACCAATGAGCCTCCTCTACCTATGAGAAACGGATCGAAGACCGATACAGGCGGATCCACCTGGGAAGAGTTGAATTTGACGTCGGTGTAGCTACGGGGGCGAGGAAGACTGCCACCTTAGGATCTTTTGGGCCAAGCGGCTCAACCTTGGCTGTTGGGCGACTGTTGGGTGGCAATCAAGAAACTTAGGGTGGCAGATGCATGGGTGAGATAGGGGTGAGCAACCAAAAATAGAGCATGGGTGGAGAAAAGAAATAGAAAATGGCAAACCATCGAACGAAGCCCTATTCCATGCTCTAAACAACAAGCTTAAACAGGTGAGTGAAACTAAATGCATTTTTAACAGGAATAAAAACATGATTGGGCATCTTAGAGGGGGATCAAAACAGAGCCAACGAAATGAAGTCAATAACAGACATAAGATACAAATAAAAAAGCAATCCTAGAGTCTCCAAACGTGCACAACGTATAAAAACATCACCGGGCATCAAAATGGAGGTAGAATAGAACAATGTGGACCAGAGGAATATAAAGCATGTTGTAATCATACATGGATAAAACCAGCAAGCCTTCCCCTCCTTTCTTCATGCTATCTGAAAAACCCCTTAAAAAAAAATCCACTCTCTCTTTCCTTCCCACCCTCTTCAAAGTGTTCCTCTGTTTCTGTCTTCTCCTACAAACCACCACCTGCTCCACTGTGCATCACTCAGTAGGCATGTCATCCTCTCCAACCACCACCATGGGCGAGCCATGCTTTTTGCCACCTACCCATGCAGTTCCCGGCATAAGGAGGTCCCCCCTTTTTCAACTATGCAAGGAAATGAAGGAAAACAACTCCCCCCAGGCCCCTCACCACAAAGGGGTCTACACATATATATTTATATTTATATTAATATTAATATTATAATAATGACAATATCACATTATTTCTAACTAATATTTACTTTCTTTAATAATAATTGTATTGTTTCATGAATATTAAAGTATTATGAAACTTTCTCAAAAAACAAATAAATCATGTTAAGTATTCAATAGTATAAATAAATTAAAAAATGATAAATTCATTTCGAAAAAAGGAAAATGCATTTTAATGGGGATAAAATAGTTTTGTCTCCAATATTGAGTTTTTACAATAAAACAATTTACTCCCCAATAATTTTCTTTGTTCTTTCATCTAGTGATATTAGGACAATATTTTTGTCTCCCATTGTTAAGATTTTTCTCTCCAAAACTATTTTACAACAACATAATTTTGTTACCCATTATTTACCTTTTGGGACGACACTAGGTTTTTGTCTCCCAATATATTTTGCACCATGAAATATTTTGTTGTTAAAATTTATGATGTCGTCACAAATAATTTGACCTCATTTCACATTCAATTAAAACTTTAGACACAAATTTCATAACAAACTTGAATTTTGTCTCCCAATATCATCTTTAGAGATGAAATTATATTGATGGCCAAAAATTTTGTGGTAGAAGGTGAAATTTCTTGTAGTGTCTACTCAATTAAAGGATGCAGCATGGCTTTGGCTTTTTTGTTATGGGCGTCTAAACTTTGTTGGTCTCAAGACATTGCAACAAAAAAATATGGTGAAGCTTTCTCAAATTGAATGCTCTCAACAAGTTTTTGTTGAATATGTGTTGTTAGCAAACAACACCACAATCAATTTCCACAAGGAAAGTCATGGAGAGCAAAGAAGACGTTAGAGTTGGCTCATTTTGACTTTTATGGACAAATAAATCCATCTTCCAAATAATGGAGGTAAAAGATACATAATTACCTTCATTGATAATTTTAATCGAAAATTTTAGGTGTATTTTTTGTAGGAAAAATTTGAGGTGTCTGTAGCATTTAAACTTTATAAAGCACTTGTTGAGAAAGAAGTCAGTAGCCTAATAAAAATATTGTACACTAATTATGGGGGAGATTATAACTCATATGAATTTGCAAATTTTTATGAGACTTATGGCATCAAAAGGCAACTTATAGAGGCCTATTAGCCTCAATAAAATGATGTATGCGAGAGGAAGAATTGCACGATTCTTAATGAGGTGTGACGTCTTTTGGCAAGGATTAGAGTTTTGAAGAGTTTCTAACCTAACATTATCAACTAGAGCATTCATATTTTGAAGAGAAGTACAACATTTATTGTTCAAAATATAACACTATAGGAAACATGGAATAGATGAAGACCTTAACACTATAGAATTTTTAGTTGCATAGCCTACACTCATGTCCATGTTCTAGATGAGAAGAGGAAAAATATAGATGACAAGGGAGAAATATGCATTTGTCTTGGTATTAATGATCAGTCAAAGGCTTATAAGCTATATAATCTTAGCACAAAGAAAATCATTATTAGTCATGATATTGTTTTTTATTAAGAACAAACTTGGTCTTGGAGCAAGAATGGTGTTGAAAAACTTATTCCAATAGATTTTGATGATGATGGCATAAGGCAACAACCTATGGGAAATGTTCAATAGCTCGAAGTTACCTAAAAATGTCCTTGTTGATGCTCAAAGCCCAATTGCAGCTAAAGAGGTGATAAACAAAGGACAAAACATGGTTAAAGAAGACCTATGTGGATGGAGGAAATAAAATTGACCCATTGAGAACCTGCTTACACATTTTGCTCTATTTTCATATTTCAATCCTACAACTTTCAAAGTGGAGGAAGGCTATGAAAGACAAACTGAAATTATTAACCAAAATAGCACTTGGGAGTAAATTGATCTTCCAAGAGACCACAAAACAATTGGTGTCAAATGGGTATACAAGACAACATTGAAGGAGAATGACGAAGATGGCAAGCATAAGGTACACTTAGTAGCTAAAGGCTATAAACAAGAGTTTAGTGTGGATTATAAAGAAGTCTTTACCCCTATTGCAAGACATGATGCAGTCAAGCTATTTATTACATTGACTTCTTAAAACTCATGGTCCATCTTCCAACTAGATGTGAAATCAGTATTTTTGCATGGTGATCTATAAGAACAGGTTTTTATCAATCAACCTCCTGAGTATGCAAAGCCTAAAAGTGAGCATAAAGTTCATAAATTATAAAAATAAAAATAAAAAGGCACTATATAGACTAAAACAAGCTCTGAGAGCTTAGTATAGTCATATAGATGCTTATTTTTTATGAGAGAATTAAAAAAATACCCATACAAGCATACTCTTTTTACAAAGGTTGGCCATGGAGTTAAAATGTGTAAGTTTTCCGATACACAAAGTCCATGAATAGGAAAAACATGAATTCTTCCAAGTATAGGGAACTTCTTTGTTCAAAAACCTAAATAAAACAGGTGAATTAGGTTTGTTCTCAAACTTTAAACTTCACCAAATTCTTCCTTAATTCACATCTTAAGTGCAAAAAGTCTTAGTTGGCCTATGTTAATTTAATTAAACTTTAATTTTAGAATTTGGGGCTTAACAAATTCATTCAATCATTCTCAAATTCCTAAAATTTCAGAATATGAACCCTCATGAGCATCATGCTCATTTGTTTCTACTAGGATCATTAAGATGGAAATCACACAAGAGTCAAGGGTTAGAAACCAGACAAAAATAAAACGACCTTACTATTATGAAGATAAGGAATCTATACAAGAATCACATGATATGTCACCCACATCAACTATTAAAAGACTTCTTTTCAGTGGGGAAAAAAGAAGCTTAATCAATCAATATCACATTTTTGGCTACTCCAACACAAAACCCATTACACCAAAATAAAAGCATTGAACCATTATCGTTTGATACCGAAATGTTCAAGACTCTCAATAATACAAAGCACATTTATTTAGCATGGCCCTCTTCCATGGCCATGGCCAACTGTTTGGGTATCAGATGGTAAAGTTGAACATGATTCCATGGTCTGTAGCTCCTTGATTTGGAGTTGCACATGCTTATGAAGCTTTTGAATCAAATCTGCCCTTCTCCTGAGACCATCCATATCAAGCTCAATAACAGGTTCTTCCCACCACCCCTTGATCAGGCTTTTTTTCTTGATTTTTTTTTCTTGCTCTTTGGCTACTTTCTTTTGCTTGCAAGCTTCTTTATAGTTATGGTGAAGCTCATTAAGCCTAACACGACAGTAAGGCTCAAGAAGATTTTGGGTACCATCACATGGTGTATGGTATTTCACTTAAAAGCTTATTAGTAACTGACTTGATACATGGATGACCAAATGAGAATGGCTCCTCATTTGGGGAGAAAGCTAAAATACCAACTTCTGTACCGTAAAGGGTAAAAAGCTCACTTGCCTTTATGTAGATCCCAGATCTACACTTCGAGAAGGAAACAAGGTGATCCTCTTCATTATTCATCCTTCTCATCTCAACCTTTTCATGGCTTTTGGCTCGCTTCTTCTTCATGGCCAAAAATCTTTATGAACATAAAATATTTCAAAAGATAGAAATGAAAGGAATGGGATGTTGGGCAGCTTATGAATTGATTTATCAATCCAATAAAATGTGAAACAAAATGAAAGATTAAGGAAAGTTGATTTATCATTTCCAATGCATGGAATGAAAATGCAAAACCATGGGCATGCTTATGAATTGATATTGTAAATGCTGAATAATAATAATAATAATAATAATAATAACGTGGAAGGAATAATAATAGCAATACCAATAAATAATATTCATCTATTATGTTCTATATATGATTATGAATTTGAACTATGGTTAGAGTTTTTTGAAGTAGATGTGCAATAAGCCACATTGGTAGATAGAGTACAAAAGAAGAGGTTTTTTCTCTTGAAGCCAAATCCTAGGGCTAATCTAAAGTATAATATGAAGAAAGCTCCCAAAGAAAATTAAAACAATTTCAACAAAATTAATTACATAACACTAAGATTTATTGTGGTTCGACCTTCTAACCTACTTCCACTTTCAACACTCCCATCAGTATCAATGCACTAACCAAAGATAGTTTCCAAACTTAACCTAAAACTATTATAACCTTGTATTAAAAAATAAGCATGCTCAATATAAGATCATGATCCAAACAAAAGGCAAAGCCTCGCACAACTGACTTGAGGTTTACAAACCTCAATCAACTAACATCGTTATCAATAGTAAAAAATAAAGCAATACATGATAATATAAAGGTTACCGCATGTATCTTCTACCACCATTCTCCTTTCTAAAGACTTCTACCATCTAAGTATCAAGCTTCAAGGAAGAGTAGTAGGGTGGGAGATTGGGGGTTTACAAGATCTTCTATGGATTTAGAGTTTTTCACATCAACAAGAATCAATATGGGAATATCTAAATCTTAGGTAAAGATTCACTATCTTTAGATCTATATTTATTATTGTTTTTTAATACCATGTTTCCATTGTGCTTAGATCTAGAGTATTAGGAATATGCACCTAACCTAATACTAGGACAGGGAATGAAGTAATTTAAGGTTCTCTACAGCAACAAAATCACTTAATTCTACTCAAGATAAAAGAAAGGATCTCTTACGACTAGTATTTCAACTGTGAATTGTGTAATAAAGTAGGGAAAACAATATGAGAGACCCAAAGCGACATAAGATAATACTATATATGGCGAGTCTTACACTATTACAAGCTTCCTAGCAAGTGATGACGAATATGCCAAACCCTACGATTGATCTAAACCTCATCCACACCAAGTCCCACTAAGTGAGATGCCTTTTCATGGTGGTCTCGCTCTCCTCTTGGAGAAGGTGAATCTCACTTGTCTCGATTGATCAATCCAAAAGGCAGTCCTTAAGTCTAAAAATGCTTGGGATACTATATTTATGTATGAAGTCATATCCTGAAAAGACTCTTCTAGGAAGAAGTCTTATTTTCTCCGTCTCCAATAGCTTCTTGTGGCTTCCTATGCCCTACATCCATGGCAATTTAGAGGCAAGAAAAGAGAAGTGATGGGCTAAACATTTATATAGAGGCCTTTCTAATAGTCCGGTATACCTAAAGTTTATGTAGGTTTTTTGAGTATGGGAACTTTACTCTCATTGTATTAAAATAAAAATACTTTATTTTTTCGATAATAAAAATGAAAATTAATTGTAAAAAATTTGCTATAAATAATAAATAATTTAAATCAGAGAGGAAGATAATAAACAAAAGATGAATGATATAACATCACAATCTAAATATATGGCAATTAAGATTATTTAAAGCACTAACAAAATCTTTTGTAGTTAAGATATGCATAGATTTAGGATTCAGTATTTACTAAGAAAGCAGGCATATTTTCACTCTTCAACATTTTGGGGTTTCTAAAATAGATTAATGAAAAGTTATCTTCCTTAGATTCTAAAATAGATTAAGAAGAGAAAGGAAGTTTGGAGGTTGTTTGGCTTGAATACATTCAACTTGATGATGGTCTTTTTGTACTTGATATTAGAATTTTGTGACTCATTTAAATATATTCAAAATAATTAATCAAACTGATGTTAATTAAGCATTGACTTGCGTTTGCGATTGATTACTACTCAAAAAGTGTTTTTTTATAGCTTCTTATAAACTCTTTTAAACACTTTTGAGTAGTATTTATTACCTTTTAACTCAATTGGCACATTAAGGACCCTTGCAAGTGTACTAATTAGTTTTTGGCAAGTTTTGATATTTTTTATAGTTTTTTTATCATTAAAACAAGCCAAGAATAAGGGAGAACTTAGTATAATCCATGCCAAAGTAAGATTGAAGCTAAATGACATGAAGAATCCAAGTTTTGGAGAGCTTCAAAGCCTTTGCCAAATCAATCAAGTGTGCAAGGAAGAGAATCAGAGAAGGAATCTAACACTGAAGAATTTCGCAAGACACTTGCGAAATTTCGCAAGACACTTGCGAAATTTTCGCAAGACAGAAGGAAATTTCGCAACCACTTTTCACCACTTGCGAAAATTTCGCAACTCCTTTTCAGCATTACGAAAATTTCGCAACTCATTTTCAGCATTGCGAAAATTTCGCAACTCCTTTTCCTCTTGCGAAATTTTCACAACTCCATATCTCAATTGTGAAATCTTCATGTAATCTTCAAATATTTTTGCACCGACTCCGTTAGATTTTTACCTCAAGATATTTTGTGTAATTATCTATTCTCTCCTTGTAATCAGCTGAAGATCTTTTTAGATATTTAGGATATCTAATTGAGGGGTTAAAAATATCTCTCTTTATATATCTTAACATATCTCTTTTTGTAATATCTATCTCAAAATCTCGGAAGACATTCTTGGGGATCACTTGTACATTTTGTAGTAAGAAATATACAGAGCTTTGCTCTGCCTTACCTACTCACTTTTAATTGTATTTTTCTTTCTAGCAAAACAACCTCTGAGGATGTTTTCTCAGAGGATGAGTGGCTAGATTTTTTGTTTCTTGGACGGAAGGAAGCTAGGTAAGAGACCCGAATACAAAAGTGGGAGTTTTCCTTGTTTCAGTTTTTAATGAAAAGGAAGTTGTGACCCGGTAATGGTTTTTATATTTTTAGTTAACTTAAAATCCCTTATAATCACCTAGGCCAACACTTGGTAAGCTTTTCGAACTCAATCCATAGAGATCCATTAGTTATCTCTTGCGAGCCTCTAGGAGGTGGTTTAAAGGTAGGATTATCTAGAATAGCCAACACTTGGTAACCCTGGAGACATCCATTAGTTATCTCCTACGAGCTTTTAAAGGATATTCCAAGGTTAAGGATCACCTTGAATGACAAATGCTAAGTGAGAGGTATGAGTCGTTGCAAGATGCATCAGTGAGAGGGATTTAGCGTTGAAACCATTAATGGGAAGCAACTGTAACACACCGGTTGGGAGGATAACTATAGGTTAAATCCCCAATACGACGAAAAGATCCGGAATCTCCTCTTTTGTATAAGGAGCCTAAACCTAGTGACCTGAAAATCCAAGAAACCTTTTCTTTGTAATTAAAATCAGTTACTATTTTTAGTTAGCTTAAAACCAAACCTTTTCAACAATCTTTATATTTTCTTTTAAAGCTAACTCATAAAAGAAAAACCACCATTTCAGAGTTGTAACTAATATCACGTGTGAAATGAAAACCCATCCCTGTAGACGATTCTAGAACCACTATGCTATGCTAGCTATGCTACCTTAGTATATGGTGAATTAGGTTTATAAATTTTGTTGATAACTCTCGTCCGAGGACTGAATCAAAGGAACACCAATTGAGGACGAATCAACGATGAATTCATTGTTATTTTAATTCATTGATTACTTTAAAATTTGATTCAAGACTTATGGAATTTACTATTAAAATACCATATTTATTGATTCTAGTGAATCTAAATTTTTTTAATACTTTGGGAAAGAACAATTATGAGTGAATAATAAATATGTTATTTGGATGCATTTCTTGTTTTTTACTTTTATAAAACAAAAATAAAATATAAAATCAAAGAATTTTTAAAAATTTAGCTTAAAAGGATAATGAATTTTTAAAAATTAAGATATAAAAAAATTGTACCATCTCAAATTTTAAAATAAAAAACAAGAAGTCTATGTAAACAAGCTTTAATCATTCTAATTAAGTGAAGATTCATGACATTAAATATCATTATCATATTAATAATGTATAATTCTCTTGTAATTGTAAATCTAAGCTTGATAAATAGTGCTAAGGTGAAAAGTGAGTTTTTGGTGTTCATGAACTTGTGTCCTTAACTTCTCAAATTAATTAACCTAATCAAATCTTCAAAAATCATAGTTACAATAAAAAAAATTATCATACACTTAATGATATGTGCCCATCATCATAGCCATCAACATAATTGATCACATGGCAATTCAATAAGAGTGTCATTTCTCACATGATACTAAGCACATTCACATTATATATTAGCTACTTGCTAGTGTTGCAACCCTCTTTTCACATGGCACATTAACGTTAAAAGTAAATACATTCATCATTCATAATCATGCCATTTACAAGATTTAATAACAAGTTAATTAACTACCTAAATACCATTATCCAAAGAAAAATCTAATTTTGAGCAAAACATTCAAATAATATATATATATATATATAATGCATTTTAATAAGAAGCAAATATAATAAACATATTCAAGAAATATTGATTTATCACAAATTTCGAAAGACATGTACTATATAATTACTTGTAATGGTGGTCATAATCAAAGTAAAGCTTAAACCTGTTGATAATTTTATGATCCTAAATTTTTTTAAAATAATTTTAGGTAAAAGATCAGCCTGGCTAGTACCTTAAATTTTTTGATCAAAATTGATATAGAATACCTCCATTTGATATCCTTAACTACATTTCCTCGAAATTTAATTCTTAATGAAGAGTAGGACAAATTGAACCCATATTCTAGGATCACTAAATGTAAAGAATGTCCTCATCAAATTTGTTATACATTACCACTTAATACTCACAACAATTACCAAATTTAAAAAAATTTAAAAAAATCCCATTGACATAAGAAATCCATGGAACAGAAGTGGTTCCACGTGTCATTCAAATCTTTCAAAGTAATTGGAGGTCCCACAATGACTTAACTAAATTTAGTGGGTGTTCTACCTTTGGTACAAGGGGTGTTGCGTTGTTTTTAAATATTCTAGAAGGTTGAAACTAAGTCTAAACTAAGCTGAGTACAAAACATCAATAAATAAGGAAATAACGAAAGGGAATTTAGGCACTTATCATATTAGATTTATTGATGTTGATGAAAATATTATTCTTAAGGTAGATTCACCTTTTTTGGAGATGAATCTCAGTACTGTTGTAAAGAATTAATGTCTTACCTTCAAAATTCAATAGTTAGAAGACTCATTTAAGATACACTTAATAGGTAAAAGAGTTGATAGATGTTTGCAAGAAGACTATAATAGTGAGTATGGTTGTAATATAGTGAACTTAGTTGCAACAATGTCAACAGAAAACTCAATTGTAGTAGTGTCAAGGGTGAACTTAACTATAATAGTATCAAATATAGCGGATTGCATGAGTAGGCCACTTTACTTTTTCTTTGTTTTTATCATGAATTCCATAATTCCTTTTGATATCGGTCTCCTTTCTTTTTCTTTTTTTTCATTGGATTTCTCTTCCTATATTTAGATCATTTGCATTTTTAGAGCATATTTTTAAAGCACTGCCTTATCAAGTGATGTCAACCACATTTAGAAAACTAAACTTTTTTCCAATACTTGGATTTCCTCTTTTATTTTGAGCTAATGCTCTTATTAAGGACTCCAAGGTTCCTAGGTGATGGTCAACTTATTTTTTGGGGGTAATATAGATCAACAATGTACTTTTCACTACTTCAATGAATATTGTCTTTGAAGTCAATAACATTTCATGAGCAATTGAGTTGTTGCCCTTGAAGAGATTGAATTTTGCAAATGCAAATTCCAGCTTCATGGTAGATTTGATAGCCCTAGTTTTCCATCTTTTGGGTTTCTCTTGTTGTTGAGCACCCTTTGTAGCACAAAGTCACTTTTTTATCATCTACTCTCATTATAATGTATTAATATTCTAGGTTACTCTGCTAAGTGGGAAGGTGTCCAACATTAGTGACCATGTATATTAAATAAATATTTTGTTTAAAATAAATATCTTACAATTTTTTTAAATTAATTATTATAATATTATCAAATAAATATTTTTTATAATTTGTTTTTAAAAATAATAGTTGATTTTACTAATTTTAATAAATAAATTAAATAATATTTTAACCTCAAACTCTACTCTCACAAAAACCGAGTACTAAATAGTTTTTTTTTCCTTTTCAAATGCTTGTATTCATTGGGCATTGAAAAGAAGCTTTGTTATAAAAACTATCTACAAGGTGTTTTCGAAAATAATTTTGAAATTTTTTTTTTGATATTTTGTAAAATAAAAATTTATTTGAAAACTTCAAATGTTTTAAAACTATTTTTATATTTAAAATAATTTTTATTTATAATATTTTATCTTTAGTCATTTTTTTATATTTGTATAATTATTTTTTAAAACAATTTTCATCAAATAATGAAAACAATTGAATATAACCAAAAGATATTCTCAAAAAATATCATCGTGTTTTCTATTTTATATTATTAAACATGTTTCTTTTTTGTGTTCTAAACAAATTGAGAGATTAACAAACATGCTTTATATTTCAATATCTAATTTCTATTAGAAGTAACAAATATATTTTTTTAATTTTAATAATAATTTATAAAAAAAAAAAAAAAAGATGTGACACTTATACCATATGGAACAAGAATAGATATTAGGAATGCGTTTGGTAGTAGTAACCTTAGGAGGTGTTTCTGACCTTTCTAACACTCTAAAAATTTTTATCTTTCAAAGTATTAAAAAGATTATAAATATTCTATAAAATTATTGTCAAACATAATATAACATTATTTTAAAATAATAATAATAATTTTAGTAAAAATGACATTTGTATTCAAATTATACTTTGACATCAATTTTTTTGGATTTCAAACTTTGGGTTAAAATAAGAGCGAGTAGGATAGTTTTGGATTGATATTTTTTTCCTTTATTACTTTTTATGAATATTGAATAAAAAATAATTATATTAATTAGCAAAAACACACTACACACATAGTGCTGCTGGATTTTGCATCACACTAGACATCCGTGCACCCTCTCACCTCTCCTGCATGTAAAGCAGAACCCTAAAGGTGGGAAAATTTCGGAAAATCTCCGACAGTCCTCAGAAATTTCTTAATTCAAACACCATGAATGAAAGGAGGCTCTAGGCCCGTCACCCAAGTTTACCCATTTTCTTTCTCTTATAGGTAAATGTTCCAACACCTATTTATTTAACTTTCTCACCATCCAAACAGCCCAATATCGTACAATATCAGCTGTGGACTGGATTCTATTTTAATATAATTTTTTTTAATGATTTTGAAGGGCCCTGTAATTTTTTATGTTCTTTTTAGCCTTCGATTTGTTTCGAGTTCAAAGACACCCTCGTTGTGCATTTTGTCTTCGTGAGGAGGCTTCATTTGCTAAAATGTTGCCATTTTCAGGGACTTTAATTCCATCAAACTTCAGGGAAAATTTTGTAGTGAGACCTTCAATTCTACTGAAAAACTGAATGATAAAGATTATCAATTTCACTATTTGGCTCTGCTCTTTTTGGTAGATTTGTTGTTCCTGTGAGGTGTTTGATTTCCTAATTTATGTGATTTATCACAGTAACAATTTCGCCACGATTTCTTCCTTTCAGGAACTTCATTAAGTTTTATGCAATTTCGCCTGTAATTTTAGAGACCTAATTCTTTCTTTGGTCCCCTCTTTTTGGTGACCATGGCTTTCTGCTTAATATAAATTATTGTATCTAGTTAATTGCATAAAAATAATGCTGTATCTGCTATAGTTTGTCTACAATACTTCTTGGCCATATAAAGAATGAAGTAACCATATATTCTGTGTACAAAATACGAGTTAGAAATTTTTTAAGACAAAGTTTTGTTGAAGTATGCATAACAGAACCCCAAAGCAATCTAATGGTTAAGAAATATGTTTTAAACTGCATCGACCCATGTGAGATATAAATATTGTTGTATTTACTGAATCAACTAGATGAAACCCGAGTTTTTGTTAAAATTGCAGCTACAAGAAATGAATGAATTTTGAAATTTGTCCCATGTATAGCTTTCAAGGGATTGATTCATATGTGACATGTTACCTTATCGATGGACTCGATTTTATATTATTTCTTTTGGGCCTTCATACAGATGTATGCTAAAAGTTGCAATCTATGAGGAGTTTCATCCTGAGACAAAGTTGGCAGGCTTTGCTATCATTTTCCCCTGCATATTTGGGGTTTTGAGTGTATGAATCATGGTTCTAGATTTTTTTTGTTTGTGCTGATAAGTGATAAATATTAGTTGATGGTTGTATACACATAGATACATATGTATCCGTCCATGATTTATGCTACTAAATTTTTGTTTACTCAGGGAAAAATAAATAATGGCCTTAAAAAGTTTCATTTATTAAATAAGTTTTTTACTCTCTCTCTCATGCATTTGTTATATTTTCTCAATGGAATTAATAAATTTGATTTAATTCCTTTAACTTCCTTCCTCATTGCTATTACAAGCTGGATGAGTTTGTATGGAGATAGGATGTTGCTTTGATTTTTAGATGTTTTGTTATTATATGGATGTAAATGCAATTCATTACTTCTTTTGGCCTGGCAAATTACTTGCTAAGGTTTCCGAAAGTTTATTAGCATTTTAAAAATTGCATTGAAGTAGAAATATTTTTGTGATTGAAATATGTGAAACTTTTACATATTGAATTGCTTTGGTACCACACTTCATTCCCCTTCTTCAAATATGAATAATCTAGTAGAATTGATGCAGTTTCCTATAAATTTCTATCTCTGTGTGTGTGCGCTTGTCCACATGTGCATGCTCTTTTGCTTTATCCCTTATATTAGTCAAAAATAGGGTAGTTAAAATAGAGCTATGACCAAGTAGCATTTGCAGCTCTTTCCTTCAAACCAGATGTTCCTTAGCTCATGAGATGTGGTTCCATTGTACAAGAAATTTTATTTATTAGAGTGAACCAGAGCAGGAATATGGCTGTGTTGAAACTAGGCTGGTTTCAGAATGACAATCTTACTTTTGTTCTTATCTTGTTCAAAACTTGGTTACAATATCCTTTTAACCACCTTTTGTTTGTATTGAAATGAATAACAATAATGAACCTACTTCAATTAGCAATTTTAAGGATTTCTTAACTATTGTAACACTTTTGAATTAGAAGTCAAACCGCTATTATACATCTCAAGAAAACAAAAAGGTCAAACTTCCATTTTTTTTCTCTGCTTCAAATCAGAATAGGCACTCTGTACTGTTTTCTCTTTCGGATTCTTTTTTCCTTTTTAAATTATGAATAATATTTAGTCTGCCAAAGTAGCCCAGTTGGTCAGGGCGAATGTTGGGAGGTGTGGGCCCTGAATCTTGCCATTGATGATACCTTGATTTACTTGGTGCTGGTAAGGGCTTGGCCATAGAAGGTTCCTCAGTTATCGAAAAAAAACAAAATTATGAATAATATTTACTTACGATTCATGCTACTCTTAAATTCTATGCTATATCTTTGCTTTCATTTCCAATTGATTTTCGTACTGTCTTACCTCAATTCTAGGGAACTTTAGTTCCTAAAAAGGCACAAGGTATAAATTATGGGGTGTAGTGTTATCATATATCAGACTTTTTGGGATGTTGTGTTGTTTTAAACCTTCTTATATACATGATTTGAACTTAGTTTTCACCGTTGGAACCAAAATTAAGTGTGGTTTTTACCTTGAAGGCTTGAACAAGTATAGCACTTACTAATGGATTGGTTGCATTATTTTATAGTAGGTAAATGGAAAGTAATAAGTCAATATATTGCTATCTTTATTTTGGAGGGGAGATCATAAAGGCTGACGATGGGTCCATCAATTATAAAGGTGGATGTACTAATGGCATATGTATTAATCAAGGAATCTCACATGCTGAGTTTGTTTCTAAAGCAAGTAAGAAAGTCCAAATTGACCCATCTAGTCTGTCATTTAAGTGCACCTTGAAGTTTGATAAATCTTTACTCCAGCCATTGGATGACGATGATGACATATATAACATGGTCCTCTTCAATGACGGTTTCTCAAGAGTCTATGTATTTGAAGCTCATAACGGAAGAGTAAAGCAAGGAGTAATAGATGAACAAAGCACTTCGTAAGTCACACCTGCATATTATCTTGCTTATCAGCATGATTAAATTTTATCGTCCTTTTTTATTCTAACTTTACATGAATATGTTAATCGTGCAGTGTTAATGTGGAAAACAATCATTTTTCATCGCCATCATCATCATCTCAAGGTGTAAATGATGATAACACCATTCAGAGACATGAAGTTGTATCAAGATGCATAGAGTTTGAAGCAATTCCTCCAGTTTCAAGTACTCTTGGAAAGGCTATATCAGGTAGTGGGCAAATTTTTACAAATGCTGATGAATTCCGGAATGCACTATACCTTACCTCCTTAGCTGGACGATTCAACTACAAGTTCAAGAGGAATTCTTTAAAGCAGATGACTGCATGTTGCACAGCTGGTGGATGTCCTTGGAAGATAACTGCTCGTGGTGTTGGGGCTACCAAAATTGTGAGAGTGCACACATTTGAAAACAAACATAATCACTCTGCACAGGAGGAGTCTTCATCAGTGCCTGCATTACGACCAAATAAAGCGGCACTTGTAATTGATGATATGATAAGGGCTAACCCTGATTACCTGCCCCGTCAAATCTGTGAAGATTTTGAAAGGCAACATGGAGTGAAATTGACCTACAATCAAGCTTGGAAATGTAAAGAGAAGGCGAAGGAGAGAATATTTGGTCTTCCACACAATTCATATAAGTTGCTGCCCTGGTTATGTAAGCAGTTAATGGAAACTAATTCTGGGACAATTGCTGAATGGACTTCCTCAGACAAAGGTAATTTCATGCAATTGTTCATTGCACATGGATTTTCTGTGCATGGGTTTTTAATGGGATGCCGACCTATCATATCCATTAACTCATCCAACTTGAGTGGGCCACACAAAGGTGCTTTGTTTTCAGCCTTGGCATATGATGCTGATGATGACATGTTTCCATTAGCATATGCCATTGTGAGTTCGGAAAATTATTATAACTGGTTTTGGTTCTTACAGAGGCTAAAGCAGTTGGTTGGTGAAATGGAGGTGGTCATCATTTCTGGAAGGCATCATGCGATTATTCGTAGTGTTGCAGAGGTTTTTGGAGTTGAAAACCATGCATATTGTCTTCGTCATCTAAAGGAGGACTTTAGCCACCAGTTGATGATGGGAAGGGAAGGTAAAGATAACGCTCTAAAACTACTTGATGCTGTTGCATATGCAAGGTTAGAAATTGGTTACAACAGTGCAATGGAGAACTTAAGGAGATTTGATGCTAACTTAGCCAAATGGGTTGAAGATAACAATCCTGAACACTGGGCGATGTCAAAGTTCCCTAAAAAGCGTTGGGACAAAATGAATACTAATATCTTTGGGTCAATTAGTGCTTGGGTCAAAGAAGAACAACATCACACAATATTTAGTTTCATTGAGAAGCACATGGATATGCTAGCCTCTTTGTTAGTTGAATGTAAAACCACAATGCAGAGTTGGGAAAGATCCATTGGCCCAAAAACTGAGGATAAACTCTTGCATAACATTGCCAAAAGCAAAACAGTTTCAGATGGGAAGGCAAAGATAAGCGTTGACTTGAGGCAGCATACTTGCACTTGTTTGGCTTGGCAGATGTCGGGCATCCCATGTGAGCATGCATGTGCAATGATACAGAAGATGAACCAAGATGTTTATGAATTTGTTGATGATTGGTATCATTTGTTCAAGCAGGAAATGGTTTATTCTGGCACTTTGCATCCACTTGAGTTTCAGAATCTGCCAACAGTTCATTCAGATGGAAATGTGCATGATCCAAATGGTTATGTGCATGTTTCTCTTGATCCTCCTGTTACAAAACGTTGTCTTGGAAGACCTCGACGGCAACGAATCAGGCCAAATTTAGAGAACAGATAATTGTTCATTGCTCTCATTGCAACGGCAGTAGGAATTGTGCTACCTGCAATGATCCAAATATCTAATCTAAATCTTTGTATGATTTGATGTGCAGCTATTGCAGACATTTGATCTAACCTTTTTTACATATTGTATTTGGTTTTCCAAAATTCTATCTGGGTGTTATTTGTAACCGAGTGTGTTATGACCTTTTCATTTTGTTAAGTTGCTCCTGATTCTTAATGCTCAAATTGATCAAAGAATTATGAAATTGATCTATTAGTTGTTCTTCAGTATGTTTGTCATGGAAGTTTGAACTGTTTTTTATTACTCTTTCCCCTAGTTTTGTTTGGGAAGAAATTTTAATTTTACCATTCCGTTTTCAGTAGTTACACTCTAAGGTATGCATAGTTGTTGAAGCTGGTGTTTGATTGAATGAATTATTCCATGTTTGTGACAATGGTTAGATTCTTTACACTAACAGCTCCAAATTTTGTGCCTTGAAAATTCATCTTATGGAATTCTTTTTACAGTTTCACATTTTGTCATAGGATGGCCTGGACGAGAGATTGAGATGATGGTGGCTCTTCCTGAGGGAACAGAGACATGAGTAATTTTGAAGGCAAGAGGTAAGGCATGCCTTTGTATCTTATTTTTCATCTCTGGTAGCAAGAGGTGAGGATGAAACTAATAAGATGCTGTAAAGCAAATATTGAAGATGAAGAAGACAAGTGACCAACTTGGAAGTTCACTTGCACTTAAACACACCAATGATGAATAAAACATACCTTCAGCTTTAAAACTAAGTAAAATACATTCAAAATAAAACCAATCATTGTGGGTTTTAGAAATCATGCAAATAAGAATGGGGAAAAGTTTCAAATTGTTGAAGGCCAACAAAGATAATATTTGGTTTCTGATGTTATTATTATGGTATAATGTTCTGCTTGCAAATTTTTATGTTCAATAGCTGATTTTTTTTTTTATTATAAGAAGTTGGATTTGATTTTGAATTCCACATATATGCTGAATTCTATGATGTTCTTTAGTTTGTGTTTCTGGAAGTAGAACGGTTGTATGATCTGCCCTTGGAATAAAATTTTGAAATCTCATTTTGGATATGGTTTTGTTTAACCTTAATATAGGCTTATTCTTTGATTTAATCCGATAATCTTATCTAAGTGTCAGTTCAGTCCTCTTAGTTGCACTGGTAGCACTACACTGATGGTGCATTTCTAGGTTGACAAATGATATTTACTGAAAAACAACAATATAATATCAGTTGCCTTTGGATATTTTCTGATATATGCTGCATTTCTTAATTGCTTGTCTTTTCCCAGTGTCCTCTTTCTGAGGAAACCGAGTTCCATAAAAGAAACAGAATCCAGAGTTGAACAAGTCCAAGATAGTTGGAGGCTTGGAGCAGAAGACATCTAATTCATCTGAATCTTTCTGTCTATTTTTAATATTCTCCAAAAGAGAAGACTAAAAAAAATGTATCTTATTTTATAGGTTGAGTATCAAGCCAAGTACAAACTGCTTTATGTGTATACTGAAATTAAAACCATCTTTTTGACTCATTTTGGAGCCCCCTTCCCATTGTTTGTGCAGGAAATTTTGTAGAATATTTTGCCTTTTTCCTTGTTTAAAAATACATATGGTTTGTCAAAAAAATGTTACCTTGGGATTTGTGTGGTTTAAATTTCATACTCTAGCTGTTTTATCTCTCCAAGTTGTATGTCCCCAGGTAAGTGTTCCCTTGTAAACAATGTGTGAGTTTATTAGTGCAATCTTTACTGTCATGACTGATCAATGACTGCTAGAAATATTGCTTTCATTAACAGTGTCAACTATCATGAATTCAGTCTTAACTCTTTATCAGACCATGATTTTTTGTAGTTCTGTCTATTCAACAAGTAAGCCCCATCCTTTTAGGGCACGTAATCTGGACATTTCAAGCATTGATTGTATGCTCTTTACTACTATAGGGATACCTTGTCCATGCTAAATATTCATGATGTATGTGCTAGCTCTCATTGACAATCTTGAAACAAAGAACATGTGCAGGTGTCCATTAAAAGGTCCATCCATTAGTATGGAGCCCCATAAAAATCACTGAAGATAATCCTATTTTTGCACAAACCTTCTCCTTGCTCCAACCCCACAAGTAAATATTAGCAAATAACCAAACTCTAAGTCACAAATTTAAAACAAGGTCCCTGTGTGAAAATCACAAACCATCTACCCCTCAGAACAAGCCCAGGACACATCACTTTCATTCACTCACCATGTTTTATAATTGAGAAGATGTAAGCATTAAAATTCCTGGTTCCTGACTCTGTTTTCTCAATGGAACATGCCAGTGTCAACCAGAACCAAGTCCAGAAGGTGTTTGACTAGTAGCTAAAACCAGTGGAGATGTAGAATCAGTTATTTTATTTTCCATATTTGTTTTTTTTTCTTTTTTGTTATTTTATTGATCACAAAAAGTGTTTGAACAGTAACTGTTAAGAACATGAAAGATTGATTTGTTGTTTTTAGGTTTTTGTATTGCTTTCAACTAAGAAGTCTAGAAGTAAACGTTTTCTATTATTTAGGACTATATCCCGGAATAATTTTATTTCAGTTAATTTTGTTATTGTGTCAGAAATAAGTTGTAACCATCTGAGTATAGTAATATTTATGGGATTAGTGTTTGGAGGGGGAGTTGAAGCTTGAACCCTTTTCCTTATATCATTGTTATCATCATCATTATTGTTATTCTTATTGTTTATCTTTGCTGCCAGTAGAGTTACATATTACAAATTCACAGCTAAATAAGACAGTCTATGCAGATGCATCTCCAGGAGCACTTCGGCTCCCATCCCTGCACCAAATCTCAGCCCAAGCAAGCTGCCTGGATGTGGTGGTGAAGTTTAGGTCAAACAAGATTCCAGGTTCTTAATTGAAACTTAGAAGTGGGTACTAATTTGTATGCTTTAGAATTGTTACTATAGGCCATCAGCCATCAAATCTGTTTGAACATTTTCTTCTTCAATTGTGAACAGAATGCATTTTGGCATGATTTTTAGGAAATGGAATTGGCCTTTGGAAATTCAACTACTGGTTAAATGGTGATCATTTAGTGTTTAATGAAGCATATGGAACTTGAATAATGTGAACTAATTGAAAACTGATACTGTTGCATGTTATAGATACCTCAATCTGATGGTTTCTGCAACAACCAGGTCCAAAAGATGCTCCCCCTTACTGTGTATCTCCCCTGAACAATCTATTCTTTTGCTTCCCTTTTCATCAATTCTCACTCCCTTTGTACTACAATTTCATTCTTGACCAGGGGTG
Organism: Vitis vinifera; assembly: GCF_030704535.1. Taxonomy (NCBI): domain Eukaryota; kingdom Viridiplantae; phylum Streptophyta; class Magnoliopsida; order Vitales; family Vitaceae; genus Vitis; species Vitis vinifera. The sequence goes on along the minus strand of NC_081823.1, from coordinate 21,048,544 downwards.
GATTCATTTGGAATGACATAGAGTATAAAAAGATTGAAAAACATATATAAAAGCAAGCATGCATCCATATCCATGTCAAAGAATGCTTGGGTTTCGGATGTGTGGAATCCGGTTGGTGATGGGATTGGCTGGACTCCTCTCTTTGCAAGGGCGTTTTAACGATTGGGAGATTATTTTGTTGGAGCAGTTGTTGCAAAAGATCCAAGTTTTCAGGGTTCAAAGGGAGGAGGAAGATAGAGTGATATGGACAGCTTCAAAGGATGGGGTTTTCTCAGTTAGATCCCTTTATTCTATGTTGGAGCCGGGGGGTCTTCCTTTGTTTCCTAGTGAAAGAATTTGGAGGGCAAGAGTGCCTCCCAAGGTAGCTTTCTTTGCTTGGGAGGCTTCTTGGGGCAAAGTTTTAACTCAGGAGCAACTTCAAAGGAGGGGGTTCTCTTTGGCAAATAGGTGCTTTCTCTGTTTATCTGAAGAAGAAACAGTGGATCATCTCCTACTGCATTGTATCAAGACGCGGGTCCTTTGGAACCTCCTCTTCTCTCTTTTTGGTATATCTTGGACTCTCTCGTGTTCAGTGAAGTCAACCCTTCTTGGGTGGACTGGAGGGTTTGTGGGCAAAAGACGCAAGAAGGCTTGGCAAATGGCGCCGTTATGTATTTTTTGGACAGTTTGGAAGGAGAGAAATAGGTTAGCGTTTGGGGATGAGGACCTTTCACTTCAAAGGTTGAAATATTCTTTTGTATGTAATCTTTGGTATTGGGTCAGGGGTTCCCTAGCAGAGAGTCATTCTTCTATTGTAAGTTTGTAGACTGGATAGGCTCCTAGTTAGGAAAGGTGTTGTGTATACTCCCTGTATACTTAGAGGGCACCGGTTTTTGGTGTTTCCTCTTTTCGTTTAATATACTTTTTTACTTATCAAAAAAATTGATATGAATTGAGCATATCAGTATGCACATGAAAAATCATTTAACTTTCATCAAATCTTTGCATAAGACTAAACATGCATGCACTTCATGCATTTGAGCATATAGAAGGAATCAACCTACCAAATCTATAATATTTAGTTGATACTAGCGCTAATAGGAAGCTATAATATAATGATGTAGGAAAATTAAGCCATATCAACTGCTTATTAATATTATACAAAGACTTACAAGTATTTGACTGTCATCAAACCACACAACTTTCAAGATGTTTTCATCTTGACCACACCTTGATGTCAATTAGATACCCTTTCATTTTTTATTTTAAACACAAGGTATAATGTTTTTCAAACTTGCTTAGAATTCTGAAGCAAAAAGCTTTCTTATTGACCTATGTAGTTATGACTAGCAAGCCAATTGGACTTATGGCATTAGGTTTTAAGAGATCGTTTTGGAACTTAAACTCGAGTAAATAGACTACAACCTCCAGAATTTTGTACACACAAGTTATACCCCTCTTTTTATGTAAATCTTCATGCTTGATATGGCTCTCAAGATCTAGTTACTTGGTTAGGGCTTACAAAATATTTTTTCCTACCATTGTTTGATGTGAATTTTCATGCTTCATGAGGTATCCAACATCTAGTTACCATCTGTAGGAATTTTTCTTCAACAAAACCATTCAAGCAATTTTTATTTTTTCTTTCTCGCATAAGAGCTGATAAAGCAAGAATAGAGATAAGCTAGAAAAACTTTCAAGCTTCAATTATCAACTTTCAGAAAAATCAAGTGATGTAAAATCTCATTATATCAAAACTTGTACTGCCTCGACCGATTCAACGTTTTGGCCCCAAAAACCTATCTTTTTCTATTCTTTTCTCTTCTAACACTTAGGCAAGGTATTTAGGTAAATTAATATGCCAATTTTGAAACATTTTGCCTAAGGTGCATTTGATAAAACTCGGGTTTTAATGAAACTGTAACTTTAAATAATAAACCAAGTTTTCCAAATATACATGAAATGATATGTAAACCCTAAGTGCACCCATGCATTCATCTTACATTTTTTTCCTATGAATAAAGGTCTTCCAAACGTCTTGATTTTATATCCATTAGGTCATTTGATGAATTTTCAAATTAATACTTGAAATTCTTTACAAATCAAACCAATTAGTAACTTAACCATAGATGTAGGGAACCTTGCAATCATGCTTAAAATATAAGTATATTAAATGAAATTTTTGTTTAGGAAATACGATTACACAAGAAAAGGAAATAAGATTGTTAAAGTGTTAGAAACCTCTCTGGTTCAAAGCCCCAAGCATCAAATAGATGATAATAACAATTATCATAGGAAAAATAGGAAAGGAAAAGAATATATAAATATTTTTTTTCCTAAACAAGGGATTTCGCATTTTATATATATATATATATATATAAGAATTGTTTAAATTACTATAAAAAATTTATATACTTTACAATAATTATATAATCTATAATTATGTGTTAAAATATAAAATTAATATACTTATAATGTAAAATTAATGTCCTTATATAAAACATATCACTCAAATTAGATTAAAAAAAAATTCAAAACATTGACAAACCATTTAAAGAAAATACAATAGTAATAAACTAAAATAAGGTTCTATGGAATAATATTGAAAAAACAACATCCTTGATAAAGTGGGTTATCTCTGAACTTGAAGATGATCATATTTCTCAAATTTGAAGATGGTCAAGATAAAGTTTCCTATCATATTTCTATTTTGTTGGAATTTGAATCAGTACATAATAATTTTGTTTTATTTTATGGAGGATAACTTCGTTTAACATGTTAGTATTCATCATCTTTCATTTTACCATCCATTTTTAGAGACTTTAAATGCTTTCTTTAGATACCCATTTTTCAATTTCAATGAATAAATTAGGTATAAGAGATTTGCTAACTTCACTCAACAACTTCTATTTAAGATTTAGAAACTTGTATCTCATATTTGAGAACCTTTTAATGCATAATTTATGCCAATTAAAAGGGGAAATATCATGTTTTCCCCTTTGAAAACATTGAAATTTTGATATGGAAAGTTAAAATATCACATAAACAATCAATTTTAATTATTTAAATTCACTTCTCAAAATTAAAATTAAAAATCCCTCTTGTATGATCTAAATTATCTTAGATTTCAACTTTTTAATTCACTTAAAGTATTGAATAAGTTAAAAAAAATTATTAATTATGATAATATATATATATATATATATTTGTCTTTGTTTAAATCCCTGTACTCCTCTATTAATAATTATAAAAATAGAGAGATAACTAAAATGACATGACATAAGTGATATAAAAATAGATAACAACTACATTGATATAAGTGAGATTAAAATTGGGAATTCACTCAAGTTGGAGAATTATTTATTCTAATAAAAATACTAAAAAAATACATTATGTTGTAAAACAAGGACAAATATAATGCAAATCAAAGTAGTAGAGATAAAATATATCTTACTTTGATATATAATATGGAAGAAAGAATCAAGGAAGAGAATTGAGAAAGTGAAAGAAAGAGAGAGAGAGAGAGAGAATGAGAGGAAGAATTTTCTTTCTTTTCTCGGGATGCTTTTACATGGAGGGGTAAGAAGCCTTTTATAGGCTTCATAATATGAACTCCCATTACTCATCTTAAAGATGAGTAAATGGAGTTCATAATGACCATCAATGTGGTCATTCATTACTCTTCATTTACAACACTTCCCCTTGGATGACCACCATATTAAAAGAATATGCCTCATTAAAACCTTGCTAGTAAAAAACCCTATAGGAAAAACCTAGCGAAGGAAAAAGAGTACAATATTCTTTTCTTGGTATATTAGGACTGCCTCGTTAAAAACCTTGCCAGTAAAACCCAGTAGGACAAAACCTGGACGAAGGAAAAAAGAGTACAGTACACTAACACCCTTTTACAAGCATACTCCCCCTCATGTCGATATCCTTGAGTTGACGCATTCCAATCCTGTGTATTGACTTCTTGAATGTTGAGGTTGACAATGATTTTGTGAATAAATCTGCTAGATTATCACTTGAGCGTATTTGTTGCATATCAATTTCACCACTCTTCTGGAGTTCATGTGTATAAAAGAATTTTGGTAAAATGTGTTTAGTTCTATCTCCTTTAATATAACCCCCTGTTATTTGTGCAATGCATGTAGTATAATCTTCAAATAATGTTGTCGGGTCACCTTTGATAGAGGAGAGTCCACATGATTCCCGAATATGCTGGATCATAGATCTTAGTCATATACATTCACGACTTGCTTCATGAATTGCCAGTATTTCTGAATGATTTGATGATGTGGCTACCATTGTTTGTTTGACAGATCTCCATGAAATAGCAGTACCATTGCAATTAAACACATACCCTATTTGTGACCTGCCTTTATGTGGATCTGAAAGATATCCTGCATTTGCATATCTAAGCAATTGTTCCTTTGATTCCCTTGAGTAAAATAAACCCATATTAGTAGTTCCGCGAAGATAACGCAATATATGTTTGATATCATTCCAATGTCTTCGAGTTGGAGCGAAACTGTATCTTGCTAATAAATTGGCAGAAAAAGCAATGTCTGAACGTGTATAATTGGCAAGATACATAAGTGCACCAATAGCACTAAGATATGGTACTTCAGGACCAAGTAACTCTTCATCATTTTTGCAAGGACGAAATGGGTCCTTTTTCACATCAAGTGATCGGACAACCATTGGAGAAATTAAAGGATGCACTTTATCCATATAAAAATGCTTCAAAACTTTCTTAATGTATGTTGATTGATGTACTAAAACTCCATTTGGAAAATGCTCGATCTGCAGGCCAAGACAAAATTTTGTTTTTCCAAGATCTTTCATCTCAAATTCATTTTTCAAGTAATTTGTTGTTCTTGTGAGCTCTTCAGGAGTTCCAACAAGATTTAAGTCATCAACATACACTGCAATAATTGCAAATCCGGTTTCTGATTTCTTAATGAAGATGCATGGGCATATAGGGTTATTCACATACCCTTCTTTTAGCAAGTATTCGCTAAGGCGATTGTACCACATGCGTCCAGATTGCTTTAATCCATACAAGGATCGTTGTAACTTGATTGAGTACATGCTACGAGGCTTTGTATTATTTGCATAAGGCAATTTAAATCCTTCGGGGATTTTCATGTATATATCATTATCCATGGATCCGTATAAATATGTTGTAATAACATCCATGAGACGCACATCCAGTCCTTCTGAGACTGCTAAACTAATTAGGAAACGAAATGTGATTGTGTCCATGACAGGAGAATATGTTTCCTTGTAGTCAATACCAGGTCTCTACGAGAAACCTTGTGCTACTAATCGCGCTTTATATCTTATGATCTCATTATTCTCATTGCGCTTTCGTACAAATACCCATTTGTACCCAACAGGCTTTACATCTTCAGGTGTTTGGACTACAGGTCCAAAAACTTCTCGTTTTGTTAATGAGTTTAATTCTGTCTGTATAGCTTCTTTCCATTTTGGCCAATCATTTCTATGTCGACATTCTTCCACATTTCGTGGTTCGGGATCTTCATCATTTCTTATGATATCAGAGGCCACTTGGAAAACAAAAATATTGTTAATAAAAATATTATATCGATCCCATTTTTCTCCCGTTTGTACATAACTTACTGAGATCTCACAATTTTCAGGTACCTATGCCTCTTCAGGGGCTTCTTGTTCAATATGTGCCTCTTTAGGGCTTTCTGCATTATTTGTGCCTCTTCTAGGGCTACAGATTTATCAATTTTAAACTGATCAGTCATTTTGATGGTCTCTTCTAGAGTGCCAAGTTTTTCTTGGGTTCTCCTCTTCCGGGGAGTTACATCCTTTGAGCCGACAGGTCTACCACGCTTCAAGCGTATCTTAGATTCATTTGTTAACTGTCCTACAGGGACATCAATCCGTGCTGGAGTATTTGCAGCCGGGATATGTGACTTTGTCACTTTCTTGGTATCAATAAATGCATCTGGTAATTGATTTGCAAGATTTTGCAAATGAATGATCCTTTGAACTTCTAGTTCACATTGATTTGTACGAGGATCAAGATGGGTCATAGTAGATGCCTTCCAACTAATTTCTCGTCGTTCTTCAGGAATCGACTTTTCTCTCCCTAATGATGGGAAAACACTCTCATTAAAATGACAATCCGCAAAGCGGGCTGTAAAAACATCGCCTGTCAAAGGTTCAAGATATCTTATGATAGATGGAGAATCAAAACCTACATAAACCCCAAGTCTTCGTTGGGGACCCATTTTAGTGCGTTGTGTAGGTGCAATTGGTACATATACTGCACAACCAAAGATTCGTAAGTGAGAGATATTTGGTTGTTTTCCAAGCACAAGTTGTGAAGGGGAGTATTCATGGTAAGTTGTAGGTCGAATACGGACTAAAGCTGCAGCATGCATAATAGAATGTCCCTAGGTGGAAGTAGGTAATTTAGTTTTCATTAGTAATGGTCGAGCTATTAATTGGAGACGTTTGATGAAGGATTCTGCTAAACCATTCTGGGTATGAGTATGAGCAATAGGATGCTCAATATTTATCCCTACTGATATGCAATAGTCAATGAATGTTTGAGAAGTAAATTCGCCAGCATTATCAAGACGTATTGTCTTAATTGGATAATCTATAAATTGTGCTCGTAATCTGATTATTTGTGCAAGGAGTCTAGCAAATGCTACGTTACGTGTAGAAAGGAGACAAACATGTGACTACCTAGTAGAAGCATCTATTAAGATCATAAAATAACGGAATGGTCCACATGGTGGATGGATAGGCCCACATATGTCCCCATGTATTCTTTCTAAAAAGATTGGTGACTCCGACATGACTTTAGTAAAAGATGGTCTGATTATCAATTTACCTTGTGAGCAGGCAGCACATGAGTATTCATTGGGCGAAAGAATCTTCTGGTTCTTTAGTGGATGCTCATGTGAGTGTTCGATTATTCGACACATCATTGAATACCCTGGGTGACCTAGTCTGTCATGCTAAAGGACAAAAACTTTTGGGTCGTTGAACTTCTGGTTCACGACAACATATGATTCAATAGGCTTTATAGTTGTATGATACAACCCAGAGGAAAAAGCCAGGAGTTTTTCCATTATAAGCTTTTGGCCAGATATAATGGAAGTAATATAAAGATATTCTACATTATCTTCATTCATAGTTTCAATATGATATCCATTTCTACGGATATCTTTAAAACTGAGCAAATTTCTTTTGGATTTGCTAGAATATAACGCGTCATTTATATGGAATCTAGTTCCATTTGGCAATGTAATGTTTGCTCTTCCAAAGCCTTCAACTAAGTTTGTAGTACCAGATATGGTACTTACATTAGCTTTTATTAATGTCAATTCAAGGAAATATCTTTTATCTCGAAGAATTGTGTGCGTGGTCGCATAGTCTACGAGACATACATCATCCTCATTCATCTTGAGACCAAATAACACATGGATTTCAGATATAACAAAAAAATAGGGCATAATGTAAATAACAAAGTAAATCAGATGTAAATATAAGACATAATAATATATTATTTTATATATAAAGTAACATCAATCAATGTTAATTTTTTCATCATTTATCAAATGGTCTGTTTTTTCATTGGGACCTCCAAAGAAATCAATGTCATAGTAGGTTAGGTCCAATCCATCACCATCGGTAAAGTTCATCTCTATCTCTTTTCCTTTAGCTTTTATTGATGCTTGGTAAAGGTCGACCAAATGTTTGGGCGTACGATAGGTACGCGACCAATGCCCCTTCATACCACATCTATAACAATTATTCTCATGGTTCTTAGGAGGTTTATCTTGTAAACACTTCCCATTTTCTTGTATTGTCTCAGTATTGTTCCACTTCTGGTGGTGCAATGAAGCTTTCATTTTCTGAGAATTATTACTATAAGAACCATGGTATCGGGGATTTCTTTCACGACCACGACCACGTCCTCATCCTCGTCCACGTCCACGAGTTTGAGATGATATTGCATTCACTTCAGGGAATGGTTCAGATCCAGTTGGACGAGACTGGTGATTTCTCATCAAAAGCTCATTATTTTGTTCAGCAACAAGAAGACATGATATTAATTCAGAATATTTTGTAAATCTACGCTCTTGATATTGCTGTTGCAGGAGCACATTCGAGGCATGAAACGTAGTAAAAGTTTTCTCTAACATGTCTTCCTCTGTGATTTTTTTTCCACACAGCTTTAATTGAGAGCTGATTTTGAAAAGTGCAGAGTTGTATTCACTAACAGTTTTAAAATCTTGCAACCTTAGGTGCATCCAATCATATCGAGCTTTTGGGAGAATCATAGTTTTCTGGTGGTCATATCTTTCCTTCAAATTACTCCATAGAGTAAAAGGGTCCTTTACCGTAAGATACTCATTTTTTAAACCTTCATGGAGGTGATGGCGAAGGAAAATCAATGTTTTTGCGCAATCCTGTAGGGATGCTTGATTTCCTTGTTTGATTGTAGCTCCAAGGTTCATTGCATCAAGATGTAATTCAGCATCAAGGATCCAAGATAGATAGTTCTTTCTCGAAATGTCAAGTGCCACAAATTCGAGTTTTGTGATATTCGACATTGTCAAATAACTTCATATATATGACAAAACAATATTATTAAAATCAGTTATAATAACTTGATAGCATTGGTATAACAAAATCAAATAATTTGTTTATAACTTTTAACAATATATAACAAAACAAATCAACAATAATATACGAGAACCTTCAGAGCAATTCGTGTTGATAACGTGTTGTAAAACAAGGACAAATATAATGCAAATCAAAGTAGTAGAGATAAAATATATCTTACTTTGATATATAATATAGAAGAAAGAATCAAGGAAGAGAATTGAGAAAGTGAAAGAAAGAGAGAGAGAGAGAGAATGAGAGGAAGAATTTTCTTTCTTTTCTAGGGATGCTTTTACATGGGAGGGTAAGAAGCCTTTTATAGGCTTCATAATATGAACTCCCATTACTCATCTTAAAGATGAGTAAATGGAGTTCATAATAACCATCAATGTGGTCATTCATTACTCTTCATTTACAACACATTAATTATTGTAGCAAATTCTTTTTTTCTTCCACTCTATTTGGGCATCTATTATATTGAAAAAAAGAAAGAAAAGAAACCTCATACATATTTAAAATAATTTATTCTAGAAGATTCTATCATTAAAAATTCCACAAAAGTTCCACAAAAAAAAAAAGGATGCTAGAAATAATGTGTATAGAGAAAAGAGTGCAAAAGACAAAAATGTATATATTAATTAAAATTTAAAGAGAAAAGGTAATAGTAATAAGTCAACATTGAAAAAAAAAAGTTTACTTTAATAAAATTAAAATCTCATAAATTAAAAAGTTCAAAAGTATCCAATCAAATCCTTTAAAATTCTTTCCTTCTAAAAATTCCCTCTATTCCAAATCCATTATTTCCTTTTTCATTTAAATCCCTTCATTCCAGAGTGTAAAATAAAATAATAACAATCTTCCTAATAAGTTATTAACATATAAAATAAAAAATAAAAAATAACAATCTTTTAATAATTTAGGAATATATTAAATTTTTTTTTCTTCAAGAAAGATGTAATTTTTTCTTTTATCTAAATATATTACATTTAGAAATAATTGCTCTTCTAATATTGAAAATTAAGAAATATTAGAAGAGTAATTTTTTTTAATAAATTATAAAAAGATCCAATAAAAAAATATTTATTCCTTTAGTCAGGCATATTAAAAAAAGACAATATTCTAAAAATAGGTAATAGAAAAAAATATCATAATGAAAATGTTTATTTCTTTTAGTTGTATTAAAAAAAAAAGAAACAAGGTTAGTTCAAAGATAGAAAAAAAATACATTAGAAATATTATCAGTTTTTTAGTCTTATTTTCATATTCATCTTGGGGTTTTTATAAAAATTATTAACAATATGTTTTGTGAATAATTATTAAACTGTTAATTATTTATTCGGTGGTATTATAATCTGAGATGGTGAGATTAGGGGAGTAAAGCACAGGTCACTTCTGATGTAATATATCTTTTCTCTTCCAACTAAGGCCCAAATAAATAATGGGCTTGGGGCAAAGCCCTAGTACGTACTCAACTGAATGGACTGGGCTTGGTTATCTAAGAATTTGTTGCTAGTGCCATCATCATTATTTGTGGGTATCTAAGAATTTCATTTAACCATGAAGATATTTCTTTACAACAAGGGATTGCAAGAGCTTTTTAAATCTTAAAAGTGGGGTTTAAAAATCAAGAAGTTTTAATTCCTTAAAATTTTTAACAATTTTTTTAAAAATATTTTTAATAAAAGTATTTTTAAAAATTCAATTGCATAATAATGGTAATTATTTTCATAGATACTTGTTCTACTAAACAAAATAAATAAATAAATGCGATCCTATGAGAACACACATTCCAATTTTTTATAGGTATTTGATAAAAAGATTCTTTTTCCACTTTGTTAATATAAACTTTAATATTATTCAATTCTTTTTTAAATCCAACCCTTATTAGGAGATTAAAAATAATATTCTTATTTTAAATTTTCATTAAATCTTGTTGACACTCACTACATATTAATACTTAAATTTTTTTAAATAGCTTTGAAAAATTATTCTCTTTTTAAAGTAAGTCTCTGGTAGTTTTTTCTAAAATTATATACCTCCCAACTAGTTTTGTATTGTGCTATTTTTAATTCCACTTTCAATATAATGCTTCTTATCAATTTTTTTTTTCAAAAAAAATAAAATTATAGTAGGAATCATTTAACATTGAATACATATTCAACAAAACTTCAATTAGGTGAATATAAAAAATTATATATTGAATGAGTCTAGATATTGTCAAACACTTGTGAAAATACAATAAGAAGGTAATACTATTGTAATACTCTCCTTTTTTATAGGTAGGATCATATTCATACAAACATAAATTAAAATTTAGATTGGACTTTCTAAAATATAAGTTTTCATCATTAATTTGAATCAAGCTACAAAATTGGAAGTCCTCTAAAGAAGTTACAAAGAAAATTATTATAGGTAATCATTAATTGAGGGGAAAGAAATTTTATTTTTAAAAAATATCAAGATCAGAAAGAGAAAATTAAAGTCATGGCTAATCCAATTGATGGAAATTTGAGAAAACCTCCTAACAGCCAAAGTAATCAACCCTAAACATAAAAATAAAGCATTAAGGGCATGAGGACTTAAATCCAATTGATATGAAGACTAAGACTAATTGCTTTCTCCAATATTACAAATCATGTACATACACTTCTCTAAAAGATATATGTATATATATATATTTCACTTTTCCTTCAAATAATGTAATTTTTTTTTTTCAAATAATCTTTAACAAAACTTTTATTATATTTATTTTTCAACTATTGTAGCATTTTCCTATATTTAAAATTTACATTCCGTGGACACTACAAGTGATATAAAAATTGACATGACTTAAGTGATATAAAAATAGACATATAACTACAATGATAAAAATGAGGTTAAAATTGAGAATTCACTCAAGCTGGAGAATTATTTATTCTAATAAAAATATTAAAGAAATACATTACTTATTATAACAAATTTTTTACTTTTTATTTTCATCCCTATGTGAGCATCTATAATATTGAAAATAGAAATAAAATAATCCCCATTCATATTTAAAATAATTTACTTGAGAAGATCCTATCATTGAAAAATCCATTAAATTTCAAAAAAAGGAAAAAAGATGACATGAATAATATGTACAAGAAAAGAGTGAAAAAGACAAAAATGTATGTATTAATTTAAATTTAAAGAGAAAAAACAAGAGTAATAAGGCAACATTGAAAAAGAGAAAATTTGCTTTAATAAAATTCAAAACTCCTATCATTGAAATTTTACTTTAATAAAATTTTGTACAAGCATTTGATAGAAAAGAAAAAAAAAGAAAAAAAAATATTTTTTCATTTTGTTAATGTAAGCTTTAATATTATTTTTATTTTTTGAAAACAAACCTTAATTAAGATATTAAAAACAATATTTTTATTTTTATTACTTATTAAATCTTATTAACACTCACTAATTATTAATTCTTTATATTTTTCAAATAATCTTAAAAAGTTATTATCATTTTAAAGTAAGTCTTTGTTAAGTTTACAAAATGAATGACACTTAATTCATTAAAATTATATGCATTATTTTTCAATTCCATTTTCACTATACTTCTTATCATTTTTTTATGGTTAGAATCATATAACAATGAATACATATTCAACAAAGCTTCACCCAAACAATAAATATGAAAAATTATAAATTGAATGAGACTAAATATTGCCTAACATTGATGAAAGCGTAATAAGATGGTAATACTATTGGAATACTCTCCTCTTTGATAGGTTGAATCATATTCATACAAACACAAGCTAACATTTGGATTAAACTTTCTCAAATGTAAGTTTTCATCATTAATTTATCAAGATGCTTGATTGGAAAATTGGAAGTTCTTCAAGGAACTTCTAACACAATATTATAGGCAATCATTAAGTAATTATGAAGATTTGAATGGAAAGAAATTTTATTTTAAAAAAGATAGTGATAAAAAAGAGAAAATTAAAAATCATGGAATTGCTTTTAAAACTAATTCAATGGATGGAAATTTGAGAAAGCCTCCTAACAACCAAATTAATTAACCCTAAACATAACAATAAAGCATTAAGGGCATGGGGACCTAAACTTCACTCAATGTAGGCCTCCATCTGCATATCTAATTCATTCAATGGGCCATACTTTTATAGTTTTTGTAGAGAAGACTAGACTTTTGGCCCCTTTGTTATCCAAGGCTAAAACAAAGACTAATTGCTTTCTCTATTCCAAGTCTTCTGCATACCTAAGCCATCCAAACGAGTCATACTTTTTATGGATAAGACTAGACCTTTGGCCTAGTGATATGAAGGCAAAGGCGAATACTATTTGCTTTCTTTATTCTATGTCTTTCGTGTACCTAACTCATCTAATGGGCCACACTTTCCATGAATAAGACTAGACTTTTGCCCTTGTGATATGAAGGCCAAGACTAATTGCCTTCTATGTAGGGTAATAACATAAGGAAGTTTCATATGGTTTTATAACGAAAGTCTAGATTTTATGCATATATTTGATGTCTATTTTCTCTCAAATAACATAATTTTTTTTTTCAAATGCTCTTTAACAAAACTTTTATCATACATTTTTTTTTTTATTGTTGTACTATTTTCCTATATCTAATATTTTCAAAGCATCCATCCTATTATGCTATTTATATCTTAGCAACATTCCTTGCTACCTACAACAATTACTTTTATTTGGAAACCAATATGTATTTAGATACATGACTTAGAACTTTAGAAAAATTTTGTTCATCAATGTAACTTCATGTCCAATATATATGCATATGTTTTGAAAAAAAAAATCATAAAATATACATTATAAATGTTAAGATTCATATATCGATGCAAGTACAAAACAAACAATTCAACAATAAAACTTTCTCCCTTTGAAAGTGAAGATTATTTTTACTTGGAAACAACATTTATATACAATGAAGTTTTTCAACCTTAAGTTTTTGTCTCTCAATCTAATCCACTAGACACATTTGTGCTTTAAAAGCTAGAACTACTTAATTTATAGGAAAGACCAAGACTTCTAGCTATTGATATAGAGTTTTCTTTAAAAGATAAGACTAAGGCTACATAATTCTTATTTATAGACTTGTACACAAATCAATAACATGAAAAGGTAGAATCCACACAACTTTGTGGATGAAAATCAAGATTTTCGGCTCTTTTCTTTTTCTTTCTTTCTAGTGCCCAAGGTTTAAGGTTGTGTTTTATATACATAACTTAAAATACAAAATAAATGACCCAACCAAACTATGACTATCCAGATAGTATTTTAAAAAATATATAAATTTATAATTTAATCAATTTGATTTCAATTATGTTTGGACACTCTGAATCACATTCATCTTTGTCATCCAGATATATATATATATATATATATATATATATATATATATATATATATATATATATAAATTAAATCCATAATTGCATCCAAATCTATTTTTAAACATGAGGGATTTATAACCCCCACTACTTGATGGGTATTTGTAACGTTAATCTCTAACAGTGGCCATAAAGGGTATTGTGGGGTCATTCTCATTAAATGAGAATCTTGAAAAATCCAACCCTTTTAGAAGGGTATGAAGAAGGTTTCATATTAGGGGACCCATGTCTTACTATTTCACCTAAAGCATCATAATGCATTGTAATTTTTTTGGCAGGAAAATTATTTGTAATGTCAATCTCTAACAGTGGCCATAAAAGGGTGGGATTTAGAGCCACACAAGTCATATCATATTCTGCAGATTGTTGCCTCACAAGTCAAGTCCACTGGATATATATATATATATATATATATATATATATATATCATCTATTTATTCTGCAGATTCTTTGTCATATTTTTTTCTTTCGTGGACAGCCCAGTCACCAATGACTATCACTCTTTCATATCATATTTCTTTTTAAGAATCCAAACATTTTAAAATGGGTTGTGTGTGATCTGACAAAATTTTACTTTGGTGATTTTTTTTTTTTCATTTGAAGTCTTATTTTGTTTGAAATCTAAATAGAAAATGATGGAAAACTGTTATTTAGAGTTGAAATTTCATTTAAAAAAATTTATTTGAACAAAATATCTAAAAAAAAATTAACTTAAAAGGAAATGGTTTTGTCACTCACTAGCTTTAATAATATTTAATTTTATAACTAATGGTAATTGGATCATGGATCCCACCAATCAAATAAGTTTTTTGGATTCATGCATTGTGCTCTTTGATTATAAAAACATTAATAATAACTATAAAATTTTGTGTATATAAAATTATCACATTTTCAAAAAAAAAAAAAATTATGCAGGATTGTCAAACAAGTAAATATTTAAAAAATTTTAGTTGGATTTTATTTTTTTGGCTTTTTGTTGAAAATAATTTATTTTTAAAATTTAGATTGTTTGATTTTCTATTTTTTCATAATTTATTATAATTTTTTTATTAAATAAAAAAAATTAAAATATGTAGTTTTTTCTAAATAAAAAAAATAATATATTAGTTTTTTTTTTTTTACTTTGTAATACTTAATAGAAATAAAATACTAAAAAAAAAATTAATATAATATTTAACATTATTAAATATTAAGATTCTATTTAAAATTAAATAAAATAACAAATAATAAGTTTCTTGATTTTCTTATACATTTGAGTGATATTAGTGGTTGAATTTTTTATCTTAATATGAGTACTATAAAGCATGATGTTTTCCGGCCACTTCTCCACCTATTGTATTATAAAATTCATGCCACGGATGCGTCATCAAAAACCACATCCACTACATGTGGCCCATGTGATATGTCCACATTAGCTTGAATTTTGATATATGTGAAGTTGTTCAATTTCTCTGTTTTTTTTTTTTTTTTTACTTTTTATGGTAATTTTGTGTTACTTTTATAGGATTTATTTTTAGAAACTTTTCAAAAAATACAAGAGAAAAAAATAAAAATATAAAAAAGTATAGGAAAGTTAAAAAAATAAAAAATAAAATTAACAAATTAATTTTAATTGGTTTCTCAAATTCATTTCATTTATTTTTTTATTTATATAAAATAAAATAATTTAAATACATATAATTATTTTAATTATTTTGATTTGATTTTTCTATTATAAATCAAATACCAGAAAATAATTTTTCTTAGTTTTTTTTTTTCTATATATCTTCCATATGTTTTTGTTCTTTTTTAGAAATATCTCATAAAATATGGACCTTTTCTAATCAACCAAACACCCAGGAGGAACAAAAAAGAAAAGAAAGAGAGAGAAAGAGATTAGAGAAGAATAAAATGAAAAAACCGCTAAAGATAGTATACATTTTATATAAAGTTGGAATATAAATCAATAGAGCCACACCCCTTCAACAACCCTTAATCATGTTGTATCCATAATAATAATTCACATTTTTTTTTTTTCATATCAGTACACATGTGACCTGATCATGAGCAATAATAAATGTCCATATTTTAATAGATTTGAAATCTTCACCCATTAATTTAAGTTCTTCATCTAATGAATAATAAATGTCCATATTTTCTATCATGTTACATGGGACTTGGAATAGTTGTAGGTAGACAAGTTAATAATTGATTTGAAATCTTCAACCACTAATTTAAATTCTTCACCTAATCAATAATAAATGTCCATATTTTTCTACCAGGCCACATAAGACTTTGAATAGTTAAAAGTGAACATGTTACCTCATTAATTTGGAGACTTTACATACTGTATAATACTATAAAATGTTGGATAGATCACTAACCTCATTTAAATAATAAAATCTTCTAATTCTTTTTTTATTTTTTTTATTTTTACATGATTGTGTTTTATTTTATAAATTAATTAATAATTATATTTATTTATCTTGGCTTCCCGTACATATTTTATGAAAATATTATCCATGTATGTAATACACAAGATGAATGCACCCTTACAATTAAATTCATCTTTTAAATTTGAAGAAAAAAAACTAAAAATTGATATTTTTTTACTTAACATTTAAGTAATAAAAATAACATAACCAATTTAATTTTTGGTTTTTCATTTTTTAAAAATTACTTTTATATTTCACAACTTTTCATCCTTAATGTGCTACAAATCTTTTTACCACTATAAGGGTCATGAAATAAAAATTATGTGTATGGAATAAATAAGAAAAAGAAAATTAAATTGTCTTATTATTTTGCAATGTAGTTTCGATTCCCAAACTTTCCTCAAATATTTTTGGTTATATTTGATTATTGGAAAATGACAATAAAAAATATAAAAAAAAATGTTATTCTTTAATGTTTGGTTTTCATATTGAAGATATCGGAAATCATTAAAATTAGTTAAAAATTTTGGTATTTTTAAATTATTTATTTTTATGTTGAAAAGTTAAAATAAATAAAATGAATTTAAAAAACATACAAAATAATTTATTAAATTAAAAACTATCTTTAATTTTTATTCATTTTTTTCTTCACATTTTCTATTAAGCTTACGGATAACCAAACACATCCTTAGTATTTTCCTTCTTTTTTTGTTAATGTTGTTTTCCCTTGTTTTTTTCCATAGTATTTAAAAATAATAAATTTGTTCCTCTTTCTTTTAGATTATGTTTGGATTTTGGAAAATTTGAGGGGAAAAAAATAAAAAGAAAAAATAAAATAAAATAAATGAAGAAAAAAAATTAAAATTAATAAATTATTTTTATATGTTTTTTCAAATTTATTTCACTTAATTTCCTTCAAAATAATTTTAAAATACATAAGTTTTTTATTAATTTTAATTATATTTAATTTTTTTTTTTTTATAAATTTATAGTGAAACCAAAGAGAAAACTTTTTGATTTATTTATTTATTTTTCCTAAGAACCAAACCTAACCTTAGCATTTTTCCAAATTTCGGATCCAAAAGTAACTGAATGTTACGAAAAAAAAAAAAAAAATGAATGAAGTACAGGAGCATAAATGGTACATCAATTTTATATGACTACCTTCAGTACCTTTAATTGCAGCGTGTTGACTTGTCCACCGAATCCATAATATCAGCCAGTACCCATGTGACTTGGCCCATCCCACCCCATCCACCCCCTATTAAGATATCTCTTACTTTGTTCCCTATTCTCTCACAATTCCCTCAGCTTCTCATCTTGTACGTGCTGTATTTTCTTGGCTTTCTGCAACTTTGAGTGGTTCCAAAATGGCTTACCAAATTCCATTCGGTGTTGTGGAGCACATTTTGACCAACTTGGGGTCCTCGGCGTTTCAAGAAATTGGATCCATGTATGGTGTTCCAAAGGAGATAACCAAGCTCAATGGGAAACTGGGCACCATCAAGGCTGTGCTTTTGGATGCTGAGGAGAAGCAGCAGCAGCAGAGCAATCGTGCAGTCAAAGATTGGGTCCGGAGGCTCAGGGGTGTTGTTTATGACGCAGATGACTTGCTGGATGACTATGCAACCCATTATCTTCAGCGAGGAGGATTGGCAAGGCAGGTCAGTGACTTCTTCTCATCTGAAAATCAAGTTGCTTTTCGTTTTAAGATGAGTCATAGACTCGAGGATATCAAAGAAAGGCTAGATGATGTTGCAAACGACATCCCCATGTTAAATCTCATTCCACGGGACATAGTACTAAACACAGGGGAAGAGAATAGTTGGAGAGAAACCCACTCATTCTCGTTGCCGTCTGAAATTGTGGGAAGAGAAGAAAACAAAGAGGAGATAATAAGGAAGCTGTCATCTAACAATGAAGAAATTCTTTCCGTTGTTGCCATTGTTGGCTTTGGGGGATTGGGTAAGACCACCCTCACTCAGTTGGTATACAATGACGAAAGAGTAAAACATTTCGAGCATAAGACATGGGTTTGCATTTCTGATGATTCTGGTGATGGTCTTGACGTCAAACTGTGGGTCAAAAAGATTTTAAAATCTATGGGAGTTCAGGGTGTGGAGAGTATGACCTTGGATGGTTTGAAAGACAAGCTTCACGAAAAAATAAGTCAAAAGAAGTACTTGTTAGTACTTGATGATGTTTGGAACGAGAATCCTGGAAAATGGTATGAAGTGAAAAAATTGTTGATGGTTGGTGCTAAAGGTAGTAAAATTATAGTAACCACCCGAAAACTTAATGTTGCATCCATTATGGAAGATAAGTCTCCCGTTGGTTTGAAAGGTCTAGGAGAAAAGGAGTCTTGGGCTTTATTTTCAAAATTTGCATTTACAGAACAGGAGATTTTGAAGCCAGAAATTGTGAAAATTGGAGAAGAAATTGCAAAAATGTGCAAGGGAGTTCCTCTCGTTATTAAGTCTTTAGCAATGATATTGCAGTCTAAAAGAGAACCGGGGCAGTGGTTGTCTATTAGAAACAATAAAAATTTGCTGTCACTTGGAGATGAAAATGAGAATGTTCTAGGGGTGCTGAAATTAAGTTATGATAATTTGTCAACTCATTTGAGACAATGTTTTACATATTGTGCTTTATTTCCAAAAGACTATGAGATTGAGAAAAAGTTGGTGGTACAACTATGGATAGCACAAGGTTATATTCAATCTTCAAATGATAATAATGAGCAATTAGAGGATATAGGGGATCGATATTTTGAGGAATTATTGTCAAGGTCATTGTTGGAGAAGGCGGAAAACGATCATTTTACTAATACATTAAGGTATAAAATGCATGACCTTATACATGATCTTGCACAATCAATTATAGGATCTGAGGTCCTCGTTTTAAGAAATGATGTAGAAAACATTTCAAAAGAAGTTCGTCATGTATCATCATTTGAAAAGGTGAATCCTATAATAGAGGCTCTAAAGGAAAAACCTATAAGGACCTTTTTATACCAATATAGATATAATTTTGAATATGATAGTAAAGTTGTGAATTCATTTATTTCAAGTTTTATGTGTTTACGTGTGTTGAGCTTAAATGGCTTCCTGTCAAAGAAGGTGCCAAACTGTTTAGGTAAATTGAGTCATTTAAGGTATCTTGATCTTTCCTACAATACTTTTGAGGTACTTCCGAATGCTATTACAAGGTTAAAGAATTTGCAAACACTGAAACTCAAAGTGTGTCCGAATTTGAAAAAACTTCCAAAAAATATAAGGCAACTTATCAATCTTAGACACTTGGAGAATGAGAGATGGAGCAACTTGACTCATATGCCACGTGGAATAGGAAAGTTGACTTTACTTCAAAGTCTACCATTGTTTGTTGTTGGGAATGAGACAGGGTGGTTAAGGAATCACAAAATTGGTAGCTTGATTGAGTTGGAAAGCCTCAACCATCTAAGAGGAGGGTTATGCATAAGTAATCTTCAAAACGTGAGGGATGTTGAACTGGTATCCAGGGGAGAAATTTTGAAAGGAAAACAATATCTTCAGTCCTTGAGATTGGAATGGAATCGGTCGGGCCAAGATGGGGGGGATGAGGGTGATAAGTCAGTGATGGAAGGCCTTCAACCACACCCACACCTAAAGGATATCTTTATAGAAGGTTATGGAGGTACGGAGTTTCCAAGTTGGATGATGAATGATAGGTTGGGTTCCCTGCTTCCCGACTTAATTAAAATTGAAATTTCGGGATGTTCAAGATGCAAAATTCTGCCACCCTTTTCTCAACTTCCTTCTCTCAAGTCTTTGAAGCTTGATGATATGAAAGAAGTGATGGAGTTAAAGGAGGGTTCATTAGCAACGCCACTCTTCCCTTCTCTTGAATCGCTCGAACTCTCTGGCATGCCAAAGTTGAAGGAATTGTGGAGGATGGACTTACTAGCAGAGGAAGGTCCTTCATTTGCTCATCTTTCAAAGTTACATATTCATAAATGCTCTGGTTTGGCATCACTGCATTCTTCTCCTTCTCTTTCTCAATTAGAGATCAGAAATTGCCATAACTTGGCATCCTTGGAACTGCCGCCGTCCCGTTGTCTTTCTAAATTAAAGATCATAAAATGCCCTAACTTGGCATCCTTCAATGTGGCTTCATTACCTCGTCTTGAGGAACTAAGCCTGTGTGGAGTCAGAGCAGAGGTACTGAGGCAGTTAATGTTTGTCTCTGCTTCTTCTTCATTGAAGTCTTTGCATATACGGAAGATTGATGGTATGATATCTCTCCCAGAGGAGCCGCTTCAATGTGTTTCCACTCTCGAAACTCTCTACATTGTTGAGTGCTTTGGTTTGGCAACATTACTACACTGGATGGGCAGCCTTTCCTCGCTTACGAAACTTATTATTTATTACTGCTCTGAATTGACATCACTGCCAGAAGAGATCTATTCCCTTAAAAAATTGCAGACATTTTATTTCTGTGATTATCCACACCTAGAGGAAAGATACAAGAAGGAAACAGGCGAAGACCGGGCCAAGATTGTTCATATCCCACATGTTCGTTTCAACAGTGATTCCTATATGGAATTGGAGGTAGGTCCGAAATCCCTAACCTTTCTTCCCATTTTTATTAATTTAGAATCAGAATGCTATATTTTCATTTTGCCTCTGGTAATTCTTTTATGTTGGCACCTCATGTGTTTGTTTAAATGCTCACATCAATAACTTTTCAAAATTTTTTTCCAGCTTGACTACATTTTCTGATGCTGTGCACTAAAAATCATTTTACTTGGAGTTCTACATTCTAAGAGTTTGAGGAAATACTGAGGTCTGGTATGATAACTCTCAATCTTAAACGTTGTTTTGTGTTTGGAATATTACTACACTTGATAGATACCCTCACCTCACTTATAGAGCTTGGAATTCATGGCTGCCCTGAATTGACATCACTGCTAGAAGATATGTTCCCTCAAAAACCTGCTGACACTTGACAATCTGCATCTGTTCACACTTAAGAGGAAAGATGCTGAAAGGAAAGGTGAAGACTAACCCAAGATTGCTCATATCGCATAAATTGATATCATACATCCATGAAGATTGAACTGATACAAAATGCCTTTCAGGTCTGAAATCCCTAACTTTTCTTCTCATTTTCTGTTGCTTCATTTGTATTATCTTATGTTTAAAATGCTCTGTTTTAATTTGTTTTGGTGGTTCTTTGTATTTGCACCTTGTTTGATTAAATGCTTACTTTAGTAAGTTAGAATTTTACTTGAGTGTTTTACATCCTAAGAGTTTGAGGAAATACTGAGCTCTAATATAAATAGTATTGGTCACAAAGTCCACCTTTCCTAAGAAGCTTACCATTGGCCTAATGCCCAAAGGAAACAACTTTGGATTGGCTTGAAGATTTCACATGGTCTAAACATTTGTATTTACTAGATGCCTGATACAAAAAGTAGTTTCAATTTAGCTCTTTGATATAAAGATTAAATACTTGGAAAATGTATAAATTTTTATATTTTACTTCAAATTCATTTAACTTATTTTAACTCTTTGATATAAAGATTAAATAATTGGAAAATGTATAAATTTCTAATTAATCTTAATTATATTTTATTTTCTTGGATATTTTTCATAAGACAACCAAATATGAGAAAATAATTTTCCCTATCATTTTTTTCTTAGTACTTTTTGGGAACCAAATATAACCTAAATGTTTTACTTTAGCAGCTTCATCAAATTAAATAGACAACCTCACATCTCTTATTGAGCTAAGGTGCTATCTAAGGTAATGTTTTGTCTTTACTTATTCATTCAAGTCTCTGTCTATTGGATGCACAGGTGATATGATCCAAACTCAAATTGAACACTGCTCTTGTTTTGTAACATTACTACATTGGAAAGGCAACTTCAACTCACTTATAGATCTTTCTATTGGTGATTGCACTAAATTGATGTCACTTTGGAAAAGATGTGTTCCAAATGGAAAATCTTTCATTATATGCACCTACTTGCAAGATACCAAAGGGAAACAAGTGAATACTTGCCCAAGAATACAGAGGGCCATACTTGGTGAAGGTTTCGTCAATACGGAGAACCATGTTAGGTATGAAATCCTCCCTTCTCATTTTCTGATGACTTCATTTTTATTCAATATCCATTTGATATTATTTCTGTTGATTTTATTTTGATATAAGATTTTCTTGCTTGCTCAATAATTTCATTGAAGTTGTTTGGATATCACATTTTCTTTGATGTTTTTTTTTCTTTTTAGAATAATTCAAAATATCATTTTTAATTGTTCACAAAATTTGATCACAGTTGAGTGATTAAAATTCAAGTTTATTATTATTATTATTATTATTATTATTATTATTGTTATTAGCTATTGGACATATTCGTTTTCTAATATAGACATAAGATTGACAGGTAATGTGCATAGAGTTTGTAGAAGAGAAGAAAGATTTGATCCAAGATATTCCTAAAGACCAAAAACTTTCAAAGCCGCCCAAGATCCCATAGGTTGAATTTGGATTCACCCAATTTACAATCCACTAATTCTACTTATGTCATCTTTGTTATGTTACAATTCACCTTTACTTGTTATGCAACCTGCCTTAATAATTTGGGGAGACCAAGATATGACATTCCTAGTAGAACCAACTTACAAATTGAAAAGGTAAACTTGTATCACCTGCCTACAACAATACAAACACTAGCTTATGTCTTTCTCACTATTGAGATTGTTATTGCATGTAGGCATTTTGGGTGAGGAGGCCCAACTTGTGATCATTAATAACATAGAGCATACTTTTATTATAGAGAAGCCCAAGGAAATATTTAAGCACTTGAAATCCTTTCTCATTGATTTGCTTCCACCTCCTAGGCAACACTTGGAACCACTCACACCATGACAAGGTGAAAAGAAACTAATGCAACATTCTCAATATATCAGAATATATCAAAGCAAAGGTCAAATTTTAGATTTTTGTGTTTTTTCTATCACTGTTTCTATACTATTACTAGTGCACCTTATTTGTTAATATGATTAAAATAAAATTCCCTAGGATAACTAGTGTCTCAGGTGATCTTAAGGTTCATAAATTTTTGGTTTCCACAAGATAGGTGCCAACTAATTTTATTTTTTTCTACATCCATGCAATATTCTAGTCATCTATTAACAAGGGCTAAAAATTCTTGTAGAGAATAGAATAAAGAACTAGATTAAATGAAAATAGGACATTAGTATTCTATTTACCAGTAAGGGTAAAAAATTCTTGACGGCCATCAAGCACATTGTTCCTAAAATAATAGCATCCATGTCGTTGAGCAAAAGTTTATTGTAATTGCATTTAGCATATAAAGCAAAACTAATTTATTTATTTATTTTATATTTACACCTTATGCATTTGATAAAATGCTTAAACAAGTAAGTTTGAAAAATTTCCTCTTCAAATCATTTGATAATTGAAGGCCAAACTAATCAAATTGATTTAAATTTTACATTCAAAAGTTGAATTTATTATTATTATTATTATTTTTGCAAATTTTACTTCACTTTAGAAGTTTGTGATTATTCTCTAGTCCATCTTAAAATGAGTGCCTCCATTCTTCCATTCCTCTATCACTACAAAAAGTTTTAGATTGACCTAAAATTTTCTCATGACCCAGAAACTCATATCTACTAGATGGTTAAAGCAAAAAAAGACTTTTGCCTTATGTTTTAAGTAATCTCCCTATTATCTATTTGTTGAGAGCATCATACAAGATGTAATTATATTTCTTAATTTTTTTTATGTAATAAGACAGTAACTAGATTGAGAAAGTTGCAACTTGTAGAGCAAAAAATTTCTATACTACTTCCCTTGTATTTGCTTTGTGTGTATCAACTATGCTTTTCATTATTTTAAAAAATATCACTAACAAAAAACTTATTATTGTTATATATCATAATTTAGCTGATTTTTTTATTTATTTAGAAATCATGCTTGTCATTGTGTTAATCGGTAGGTAGCCTAATAACTATATTGTTCAAGTTATTTTGTGTTGGCATTCTTCATGTTTCAAAAGCTTGTTGGACTAGCAATTTTATTGCAAATATAATGTTCTCAAATCAATACAGAAATGGATGACTGTGGGGATTAGGCATTGACTTCCTTGAGAAGTTGAATTGAGGGTTTTTTAAACTAGGTCTCTATATCAACAAATGCTACATTTTATCACTCTTGAGACCTTAGAATAAATATTGCAGAAAGCTTCATTTGCTACATAGTAAGGATGAGGTTGGCATATAAATCCTAAGGACTTAAAAGCTTGAGTTGTTGTCTCTTCCAGGGGGCCTTTAGATTTATTAATGAGTTCCAAATCATTGTCTACCTTGAATTTGAATCACTGCTAGAAGGATGTGCCGCTAAGCATGCTCATGTTCTTGATATGGAGTAGAAATGGACTTCTAATTCATGAAGAACTGATGGGCTCTTTGATTATGCCATCTATAATGTACTTCAGATTCATACTTCAACCCCTCTTCTTGCTTTTGATAACTTCATTTTAGTTTTACACTGCTTTCCTTCCTTCTTATCTGTGTTTATGTATGTTTGTGCATATAATGTGAACTTTTTCCACTGTTACTTTAAAGTTTTTTCATTCTCGGGCTTGGGAAATTACTAAATTTGATTTTAATATTTTCTTGTAGATTTCACCTTGCTTAAAAAGCTTTTGATTATTCATATTTGCAAGATGACTAAGACATTTGATTGTGCTCAGAACTTCTGGTTTCCATTAAATTTAGGTATGTTGTTTGCAATTCTAACCCACTTACTCTTCTTGAAGACTACATAAATTGCTAGTGTTTTTACTTTAATGGTTATAATCAATGTGTGCCCTTGGTACTTCTTGCTTGCATTCTATATGTTGAAGAGCTTTATTAGGCTAATTATTTTATTGAAGATATAATTGTTGTCAAGTCAAAGCAAAGCCGAATAGTGATGTGGTTTCAACTTCTTAGAAGTAACCGAAAAGTAAGGAACTCTCTCTATGGTAGTACTTTGATGTCACATTCGGCTTTCAGATTGCTGCCTTGAATTGACATAAATAAAATAGCATCTTTCCTAGTTGAGTCGTTTTAACGTGTTGCTATGCTTCAAACTCTCTCAATCATGTCTTGTTTAGGTTTGGAAACATTAGAACACTGGATACGCAACCTCAACTTACTCACACAACATAAAATTCATCTTTGTTGTTAACTGACATCACTGCCACAAGATGAGTTCACTCAGTACTCTACAGACAGCTATAGTTTGGGACAATTCTGGTTTGGCAACATTATCAGACTTGATAGGCAACCTATCTTCACTTACAAACACCTTCAAATTTATAGTTGTCCTAAACTAGCATCACTACTGAAAGACATGTGTGTCCTCAGCACCCTATGGGCACTCACAATTGGAGACTGTTATGGTTTGGAAACATTCAACAGACTTGATAGGTAACCTTACACCACTTATAGAGCTTCAAATTCATGGCTACCCTGAATTGACATCACTTTCAGACTAGATGTTCACCCAAACCTCAATTGACACTCACAAATCAAGGCTTCTCTATTTTGGCAACATTACCAGACTTGATAGGCATCATCACTTCACTTACATACCCTGGAATTAATAGCTACCTCGAATTCGCATCACTGTCAGAAGAGATTGGTTCACTTATATCCCAACAAAGATTCATGATCTTTTATTGTCAATGTTTATTAGAAAGACTTATAAGGAAAATAGGTGAAGATTGGGCCATTAATCTTTAATCCTAGATATTGATATTTTGGTGAAGATTGGATTAATATAGAGTTAGTTCAAGTTTGAAATCCTAACCTTCTCATTTGTTATGGTTTTGTTTTTATCAATATACTCTGTTTACATTCTATTTGGTAATTCTGGTATGTATTAGCATATAGATCAAAAAGGACTTAGATGATTAATTTGAAAAGTTTGCATCTTCGATTAATTAGTAATTAAGAGTTCGGGAAAAATGTTAGGGTCGATTGAACTATTATTTTGTAACAGATTTCACCTTGCTCAAGAATCTCATGATTATCCCTTGGCATAAACATTTCTCGGTGTCTGAGAAATTCATATCTACTACATGGCTCAAGAATCTAGTAGCATTCAAAATGTCTGCTCTCTTTCAAATTAGGTGTGTTGCTTGCAATTCCAGTCTTTTTCCTATTTCCGAATGCTATATTTTTGTTTTACTATCAATGTGTTAAGAGCATTATGTTCTATTTTCTATAGTATTGTTTTCTTACTTATCATATGTATTAATTATTTCATTGCAAATGTATTTGTTGCCAAGTTAAAGCAAAAATGGAAAATGATGATTTTTCATAGATCAATGTCTTTCTCAATTGCTGCCACACCTGACTTCTCTCTAAGTTGTTGAAAATTTAGAAGTGTGGTAGCATAATGTCTTTGGCTCAAGTGCTTTAGCGCCTCATTGCCCTTGAAGCTTTAGAAGATGTCAAAACAATTGGTGTTTCAACATGTAACTAGTTTGGAAATTCTAAGAAGTGTAAGTACTATGGTTTTGCAACTTTGTTAGATTGGATAGGCAACTTCAAATTATTGAATGCCCTGAATTTAAATCACTACTAGAAGGGACCCACAAGCACTTTATAGAAACTCATAATCTACTACTCGTACCACTTATTAAGAATGCCAAAAGGAAAAAGTGAATATTGGCCTAAGCATGGTTGATTAATAAACTACTCATGGTCTCCTTAATTCAAGTGTGTCATTTATTATATGTTTCATGTTAGTAATCCTACATTTCTCTTGTTTTTGTTGGCTTTATTTTTTTGAATTATTTTACAATCAATATTTTATCGATGTTCTTCCTTTTGTACAATTCTATTTCTTGATTCTCAAATGAATTAAGACATATCAAGAAAAAAATCACATTGTTTGCTTTCCATATACTATATGCTTATATGTACATGTGTTAAAAACTTTTGATTTTTAATTGATTACTTTCTATTTAATTTGTTAAAAATTGTTAGTCTATTTGGAGATGATTTTTTTTTTTCATATGTAATAGGATACCAACAAATTGAGTGAGGAGCACATCTTACTAAATCGTTTGTCAATTTATTCACCTTCCTAATCTCAAGCTTCTTCATGTTTGAATTAAAACACCTTGGAGTACACAAACAAAAATGATGGTAATAAGTCTTTCTCATCATCTTTATTTTCATTAGAAGGCAATTTGTAGCATCCTCATTCCCAATCCTAAAAATAGGTTGAGAAATTAGACATGTTTTCTTAAATGATCCTCTTGGTCCATGCATGCTTTCTATATATTTAATTTTTTTTAAAACTAAGTACTTAATTACAGATATGATAGTTTTCAAGTTAATGCACAAATGGTGTTGGTGAGGATGCTAAATATAGTCCATGCTCAGCCTATTTGTTGAAAAACTACTGAGGGCTACTGCCAAGGGAAACACTTAATGCACTTGTATCATACTCTCTTTTCTTTGCCCTCTCTAGTCGTCATCCAAGGTTCATATATAATATGTCTTTATCATTAAACTTTTCATTTTTGACCTTTTGTCTTTTTATGGTCTATTACATGGCCATCAATTTCTAAGAAAGTGGTGTACACTATTTATAAATCTTATCTCTTTGTTCTTATAGACAATAGAACAACATGCTAATTGCATGATCTACAATTTGTAATAGATGTTCGGCTATCAGGTAATCTTTAAGTACCTTGGAGCTAAAACATTTGATGTTAATAGGGTTTGATGATTCTCACTTTGGTGCGTAGGTGCTTTGTTGGATTTCAATTCAGGTGATTAATTAATCTTATTATGATTATTTGATTGCTATAATAACTAAATAATCATTCCTATTTTTCTTGGTAATTGACTTCAATGACTTTTTAACAATTATATCATGCATGAAATGTCCAACCTATTATTGTTAGTATTTCAATAACATACCTCTAATGCTACCACTAATATACTTCATGTATGCATATTTATAAAATGTTTCATTATTTTATATAATTTAATGCTTTCAAATTTCTTTTTTGAATGGGAGAAATGACCATTAATCTTGACAACAACACAAGTATCATTGGTCTGATATTGCTTTCTTGAGTAATTTGGCAATTTAATTATGAAGTTTAGTTGGACATTACTTGAGATTCATGCTTTATGTATATGGTCTATTGTCTAAGCTTCAATGACATTTAGTAGACTTGTGAGTGGTGTTTGTCTATGAGTTTCAACTCTTCAAAACTACTGTTGAAATTGTCAAGTTCTATATTTGTTTAGAAAGTTGGAAGAAGTATTTAATTTGACATGGTTTGGACATCTTGCTGCTATCTTTTTAAATTAGTTATCAATAATTTTCCAAAGTTGACATTTTTGTTTATCTCATACTCCTTTTATATTAGAAGGTAATGCATTGGTATTGTGTAGACAAATCAAGCCTTCTTTAATTGAGGCGGGCCTTTTGCAAAATATTTCAAGTTTGTTTTCTTTCCATTTGTTGCTTCATATCTATTTTTTGTAATCAACAAAGCAAGGGTTTCTTGTCATGCCATAATGGTGACTTGTAATAATCAATTATTGATTGTAAGGATACTTGGCTTTATCAATTATTATATTGAAATCAATTCAGTACTATGGCTAATGCCAAAAGGATAATATTTAGTTTCGGTTGACCATAATTCACTATTCTGGAAACAAGTGCTCACAAATTTTGCATTTTTGAAGGATATGGGAAAGATTGGCTTAACTGCATCACCAACTTACAAGCTCCTTATAGCATGCATATATATAACCTTCATTGTTAAGGTTTATAATTCCTATCTCATTTTTTTTTCATCTCTTTATTGTTTATAATTTTTGAATTGATTTGTTAAAAAAAAATTTAAACCTTATTTGCAATATTGATTTGTTTTATTCTTATGTGCAATAGAATAATAAGTTGAATAAGAAGCATACACTACTTAATTGATATAACCGTTTAGTCAATTCTCTTCTCAATTTTTTTTTGTTTTTCTCCATTTTTGTTCAAGGTAATCAAAGTATCATTATTTCTATTTCTTTAAGACAAGTTAAAGTGGAGAACCATTCCCAAAACAAGTAATAACTACAGTTGGGTTATTGATATCATATCCTCGATTGACATCTATGCCATTGCATTTACATCTAAAGGATTTATGATGAAAATAAATATCTTCTTCATTTCCATTTTCCTCACTTTTTTTTATCATAATTTATGTGCATATCATAATCTATTGCTAGCATATATATGCATGTCATAATCGCAATAATCTATTGCTATCATAATTCATAGCCTAATATATTTGCTAGCATATATATGCATGTCATAATCTATTGAATTTTTTAGCGTAAGGTCTTAAAGTATTCACATATCTATAGGTTCTATATATTTATACTTTTTAAAACATCAAATGAAGTATATCAGCCTTATCCCGAAGGTGAAGTCTCTTTAAAATGAGCTTTAACATGTTAGCAGTTACCTAACTTAATAATCTAACAATTTGGTATTATATATCATTTTGCAACTCTTCCATAAAGTAATTGTGTTTCCTCTATTCATATTTTCTTTCCTTATTTTTTTTAAAAAAAAATTGAATTAGTAATTGTGTGTCAAATCATGCTTACAATCATTAATAGGTACTTATATGATAAATTGATAAAGTTATTTTACAATTTTTTAAACATATTTGAAAAACAAAAAAAAAAAAAAAATTAATAAGCATATCTTTCTAGATGTAATCACTACCAAGCCCATGTGAAAAGCTATAGCAATGAGGGTATAAGCTTCAGTTTTGTTTTGGAGATTCATATTGAGAGTTGTGGATTGTGGATGTAATTGTGTGCATAATGAAGACACTAGCAGTATAAGCTTTGGTGTCTATTTTTTTTTAACTTGAAATATCTATAGCAGAATCTGAGGTTCAACTTCATCACCAATAACATGGTCAAGGACATAACTTCAAGAGACAGCAAACAGTTTCATATTAATCTTTTGGGGTGCGGGAATTTGACATTCTACAACGTTGCAATTAGTGCACCAAAAGACAGCCTTAACACAGATGGAATTCACATTGGACGTTCCTCAGGGATCGATATCACCGATTCAGCCATAGAAACCGGAGATGATTGTGTCTCAATTGGTGATGGCAGTGGGCAAATTAATATCCAAAGAATAACCTGTGGACTTGGCCATGGCATCTGTGTGGGAAGTCTAGGAAAGTACCCCAATGAAGAACCTATGGTTGGCATTAGTGTCAAGAACTGCACCTTCATCAACACCCAGAATGGCGTCAGAGTGAAGACATGGTCTGCTTCTCTCATCAAGACACTACCTCTGAAATGCATCTTGAAGATATTGTCATGAATAATGTTGGCAATCCCATAATCATAGATCAAAAGTATTGCCCCCATAACCAATGCAACTTAAAGGTACTTCTAAAGGAAATGAAAATTGCCATTTTTATTGCTTATTTTCCCTCTTTTTCCCTTCATTTTTATTGGTTTGGAACTTAACTATCCGTTGTTTTCAGCGTCTATCACGCATTAAGCTCAGCAATGTTAGCTTCAGAAACATCCAGGGCACTACCTCAACTCAGGTTCCTGTCAAGCTTGTTTGCAGCCAAGGAGTACCATGCCAAGATTTCGAGCTTGGTGACAACAACGGAAATGAAGGCCTTGCCATGTCACAATGCAAGAACATTAAGCCAAATCTACTGGACAAGCAACTGCCAAGGACTTGTGCCTAAGATGCTTAATCTTCTTCCAAAGTCTGAACAAATTGTACTGCTTCTATTATATAGCTACCTCTTCATGCTCACGCATCTGCTATTTTATTGGTGAATAAACTACAATGAACAAACAATGATATGATACTCGGCTATTATGGAAGGTATGTGCAGTTTGATCCCATAAGAAAAAACAAATGTCTATTTAGTCTTTTGCTGCTATAGTACAAATTGAAGCTCCAAAGAATAATGTTAATGTAAATTATTTAATGTTAATGCAGTTTGGATGAGAAAATGCAGTCAAGTGAATTAAAATTCCTTTGGAGTGTATTATTTGAAATTTTATCTTTGGATTACTACAACCAAGAAAAAACTATAGATTGGTATCTGGTGTGTTGGAAATGCTTGATGGTTGGTAGTCGAACTAATGTACTAATGACTTCGAGAAAAACTAAGAATGATAAAGACAATAGCAATAAATGGCAAGAACTGAGAAAATATTGAAGTTGTAATTGTCTCAAGGAGCGTATTTTGGGATTTGAATTATATGTAAAGAAGAAATGCTCTTGGAAACTGCAACATAATGGATCTTGAATGGTTTTCTGTCATATGTGTTCGTTGTTTGGAGATGACTGAGTAATATTAGTTTTATCATGCCCCTTTAAGCTGGCATGTGGAAGTCATAGCATTAGCGGAGAGTTGCTAATACTTTTTGGGTAGTTGGAAGCTTGAACACCAACATGTTAGTGCAAGGACATGAAGATATTAATTCATTCATACGATTTATTGTTTGAGAAGATAGAAAAAAAAATATAAAACTATTTAAGATCCTAAAAACATCCTATATTTCTCTACTTTTTGTATTTACACTCTAATCCATGGACTTTCACCCCACAAAATATCTCATATTCTTTTTCAAATTTCTACCTACCTATAAACTTCTCATGTCTATTTTTATCTTATTACTTTTTTCTCCTCATGACCTAATTAAAATATGTATAGAGATAATTCTAACAACTTTTCTTATATTATAGGCAAACCTATTTCTATAAGGAATTAATTGTAAAATATCCTATATATGTTACCTTAACTAGTTGAATTATGTTATAAATTTTATTTTGATAGGATAAATGACAAAAATCCATTTATAAAAAATTTATCAAAATCCAATAACTGTATAGGAGAAACTATACTTATTTTGGATAAATAATGAAGTACATTATCCAAATATTAAAAGATTATCTTTGGTGTGTATAATTTGGAGAGCCCCAAATAATGTGCAAGTAGATGAGACTTAGGATGATATGTCTTATCTTTCAAATCAATTTTAGAGGGACCAAATCCAAAATTTTAGTCTCTTTTTAGAAGTGTTTTAGAAAATAGTTTGGAAAAACACTTCTTGATAACAACTTTTGAAAATTATTCTCTAATATTTTATAGCACATAAGTTTGTTTGAGAAACTAAAATGTTCTTAACTTGTTTCCTATGTTTTTAAAAATAATTTTCATATGTATTGCTTTATTTTTAATCATTCTCCACATTTGTATAATGATTTTTTAAAACAACTCTAGAAAGAAGTAAAAAGAAACAAAAATAACTAAAAGATGTTCTTTCAAAACATTGTATTTTTTTGTTTAAAAGTTTTTTTATTTTTTATTTTTATGTTTTCTAGTTATCAAACTGTACTTTCTTGTTTTTTTATATTCTAGATAATAGAAAACTGTTTTCAAAGCATGACCTCAATTTTTACTATGAAAATTGAAATGGTGCTTAAACTTAGACTTCAAATTGATTTTTAAATTGATTTTAATCAAATATGTTTTTTTTTCTCTTTTTTCCTATTAAATCAAAACTCAATTTCTCTCTTTTCTATAAATTGGAAATTTCAATTTCTATCACTAGACTAAGAGCTCCAAATCATTTTGTGTTGGCAATGGAGTCTTTGATTTAAGGACACGGGATGCACATGACAAATCTCACAATAGTGTGTGTGCATATATGATATATATAAAGAATGTTGGATGAGGAAATTGTGGATATGGCCAAATCTGAATCACTTATATTTTGGCAATAGCATGTGATTTACATAGAAACTTGATGGTGGAAGGAGCCTATAAATAAAGGTCTCCTCTCCTCATTCTATTTATCCCAAAATTGAAAGAAAAAGAGTGGTTTAACTCTTTAAGTGAAAAAGTGAGGTTCTCTTAACAATTAGAGGATTATTATTCTTTTGGGTGTAATCAGGATATGGATTGTGAGGAGTGAGTGATTATAAACACTTGTGGTTATTTTTCTCTCTATAATGAAGATCTATAGTAGCTCTATGGACGTAGCCTTGTTTTGGGTGAACCATGTAAATTTCGTGTTTTGTTTTGTTTGCTCTATTTTATTATTATTTCCATGTTTTTTTATTCACTTCATTAATTTGGTCTATTGGGAGGTTTATTTCCTAACATTTTTCAAGTCAATTTCTTATCTAAAATTGAAATAGGAATTGGTTTCATCCTCAATTGAAATCGATTTTTGGAATACTTCACCATTCCCTTTCCACATTGCCCACCATCCAACCCAATAAATACAATTACTTGGATCCATTGCATATTTTTCCTTATCTTTTATTCACATTCAAAACTAGTTAGAAAGGAACCTTGAGTTTAGGAAGTTCCCAATTATTAGGATTTGATTTAGTTTTCTAAAAGTCAATTAGAATACTTACAAATTTGAGTGGTTGATTTAATTATATGTTTATACATAAGTCTTACAAGTTATTTTTTTTTTTATACTTTTTGTTATTAGGAATATCTATTTGTTAGGTAAAGGTGTCCATAAAAAAAAAAAAAAAGAAGTGTGATAGTTAAACAAGAGTGGTGGAAAATAATGTCATTTTCTTGATTTTTCTCCATTACTTACCTTCTTACCTTGACTTTCCATCATGATTTATTTCTCTCTATGGATTTGTTTATGTGTTATCAACTCTATTACTTGAATAAATTAAGTTGTAAGAAAAAGATGACAAGTAGGACATATTTGTTATAAGTTCTTTAGCTCAATGAAAAAAACTTACAATAATTAGAGTATGAAGATGAAGCCTTTACTTGATTCACAAGATGCATGAAAAGCTTATAGAGGAAGGCTATAAACAAGGAGTCATAACATAAAACCACTATTCTAAAAGCAAAGTAATTTTTTGAAAGGTATAAGGAAAAAAAAAAAAAAAAAGAAGAAAATTTTTGGAAAATTTTCAAATGCAACCATGCACTACCA
Organism: Vitis vinifera; assembly: GCF_030704535.1. Lineage (NCBI taxonomy): Eukaryota > Viridiplantae > Streptophyta > Magnoliopsida > Vitales > Vitaceae > Vitis > Vitis vinifera. The sequence goes on along the minus strand of NC_081823.1, from coordinate 21,014,031 downwards.
AGAAAGCATGGAAGATATTAGAAAATGCACATAAAGAAATTGATTAATTAAGAAAAGTTTATCTTTGTATTGGGTTTTGTGTAGAGGAATCAAGTCTTCTTTAAATGAGATGAGTCTTTTGCAAAATATTTCGAGTTTGCTCTCTTTCCATTTGTTGCTTCATGTTTATTTTTTTTTGTAATCAACTAGGCAAGAATTTCTTACTTGTCATGCCACACTGGTGAACATGCTTGCATGAATAGTATTCTCTATACTCTTTCATTTTTATTTTTTCTTTATTATATTGATGGATATACTTAGAAGTGATTAGTTAATTGGGTTTTTAATTAAAAGAAATCAAATATTGGTAATGCTATTTAGTATCATGCTTGTAATAATCAATTATTGATTGTAAAGATACTTGGCTTAAACAATTATTGTATTGAATTCAATTTAGTACTATGGCTAATACCAAAAGAATAATATTTAGTTTTGGTTAACCATTATTCACTATTCTAGAGACAAATGCTCACAAGTTTTGCATCTTTGAAGGATATGGGAAAAGTTGGCTCAATTGCATCACCAACTCACAAGCTCAAGCTTATATACAACCTTCATTAATCAGGTTTATAATTCCTATCTTTTTTCTTCTTTTTTTCATCCCTTTATTGTTTATAATTTTTGAATTGATTTATTAAAAGGAATTTCAACTTTATTTGCAGTAATGATTTTTTTATTCTCATGTGCAATAGAATAATAAGTTGAATAAGAAGCATATGCTACTTAATTGGTATAACCCTTCAGTTAATTCTCTTCTCAAATCCTTTTTGTTTTTTTGCATTTTTGTTCAAGGTAATCAAAGTATCATTCTTTCTATTTCTAAAGGTACTTGAACCCAATTTGAAAAACTTTAAGACATGTTAAAGTGGAGGACCATTCACAAAATAAGTGACATCAGTTGGGTTACTGATATCATATCCTTGATTGACATCTATGTCATTGCATTTGCATCTAAAGGATTTATAATGAAAAAAAAATATATCTTCTTCATTTCCATTTTCCTCTCTTCTTTTGACCATAAATTTGTGCACATTGAAAACATTCATAGCCCAATATTTTTGCTAGCATATATATGCATGTCATAATGAATTGAATTTTTTAGCATGAAGTCTTATAGTATTCACATATGTGCAGGTTCTATATATTTATAATTTTTACAATATCAAGTGAAGTATATGAACCTTATCTCAAAGGTGTAGCCTCTTTACAAGGAGCTTCAACATGTTAGTAGTTGCTTAACTTAATAATATAACAATTTGTCACTGTATATTATTTTGCAACTCTTTCATGTAGTAATTGTGTTACCTCTATTCACATTTTCTATCTTTATTTAAAAAAAAAATTGAATTGGTAATTGTGTGTCAAATCATGCTTACAATCATTAAGAGGTACTAATATGCTAAATTGATAAAGTTATTTTACAATTGTTTCAACATATTCAAAAAAAAAAAAACAAAAGAAAAGAATAATAAGTATATCTTTCTAGATGTAATCACTACCAAATCAATGTGAAAAGCTATAACAATGAGGATTTCAAAGATTAAATTATGTCTTGGAGACTCATATTGACAAGTTGTAAATGGTGGGTGAAGTCTCTTTAAAAGGAGCTTCAATATGTTAGTGGTTACCAAACTTAATAATCTAACAACTTGACACTATATATCATTTTACAACTCTTTCATAAAGTAATTGTGTTACCTCTATTCACATTTTCTATCTTTATTTAAAGAAAAAAAATTGAGTTGACAATTGTGTGTCGAATCATGTTTGCAATCATTAACAGGTACTTATATGCTAAATTGATAAAGTTATTTTACAATTGGTTCAGCATGTTTTGAAAACAAAAACAAAAGAAAATTAAGAAGTATATTTTCTAGTTGCTATCACTACCAAGCCTATGTGAAAAGTTATAACAATGAGGATTGCAAAGCACCAGTTATGTTCTGGAGATTTATATTGAATGTTGTAGATTGTGGATGTATAGTATAGGAGTTAACTTGAGTTTATCATTCTTTCTATCTTCAATATCTTAATTTTATATGCATTGTCCATCATATATATTTGTTATCACCTATTCTTTACAACCAATTTTTTTAATGACTTCTACAATTTGTTTATAATGTGTATATTGTTTTTATTTGTACCAAAGCATCATCAAGCTACAAAAGCATCACAAGTTTTGCGATTGGAGTTCATGGGTCGGGTATTTTACTAGTTTTTGTACTTGTACCTAAGATTTTTTTATGACACTAATGAGGACGTTTACCTTGATTAATTTAGCACTTATATTGCAAGTATCTATATATATAAGAGTTCTATAGATTTATTTAAACATTTATGGGCATATTTATCCTCCTTCTAGCATATTGTAATGGTATTTTTAACATGGATATAAATTATTTGTTTGAAGGTTTCAACTATTGAAAATTATTATTCAAGCCCAATGTTAATATTTTTCTATAGTGGATTTCAAATAATAAATTCTTATTTGATTATTTGTAGGGAAAATAAACAACTTCTATGTTTGATGTGAAAAAATATAGAGTAGATTACTTTCACAATATATGGATGCTACTCCTATACTTTTAAAGATGGTTACAATTGCCTTTATGATGGATAATGATTTTCTAGTTCTTTTAGTACTATTATATTATGTCCAATTTTTAATTCTGATATGGTCGATAATCTCATCGTATGTACTATTGATAGATTACAATGCAACAAGTGTAATGCAAATCTCAAAGATGATTATTACGTTGAAAAGTAAGTTCCCCCATGTTTTATTTAATCATTTTTTATTCTCTAGTGATTGTTTTATTCTTTTTATTTTTAAAGGCTCAAATCATCTTAAGTTTATTTTTTCTCTTATTTCAATATACAGTTGCAGCCCATGTACGAGAAATTTCTCTAAATGAAAGGTAAAGAAGAACAAGTGTATTTAACTTGTTACACTTGCAAACTAGAAGACAACATCATATTTCAAAACCCCACATTGCATTATTTCAATAAAAATTAACATTGTTGACTGAGAGAGGAATGGTGAATTGAAAATTCTCCATAATTTCCATTGTTGGTGCTCTTGAAGATTTTTTTAAAAGGCCGAACAATTGAGTTTAGCATGTCCTTGAAATGTATTTGTTTTATGAACCAATGCAACTTGGTTCAAGTCTCTATAAGTTATACACAACATATTTTCCCTTTAATATCAGCTTATCAATTTTTGTTTCCAAGCTTTTTGTCAATTATATTTTTTTAATCCTTTCTATTGTTTTTTGGTCTTCCAATGGCTTTGTTTCTATTTTCAATACTTGAATCCAATGTGAGGTGTTTGTATTTTAATTTTATAATTTTCTTTATTATTATTTTTTATTTTTTATGGTGTTTCCTTTGTAATCACTTACTAGATGCATACTTCTAAGAAAACATGTTTCTATAGAAACATATTATGAAAATTTCTTATGCTTCTATTAACCTAAAATGATGATAGTGATAAGAAGTGTATTTATTATCATATTGCATTACAAGTTTACTAGTGGATCACTCTTAACAAGTACATCTTATCTTATCTAAAAGTTAAAAAATGTTTCTCTTTGGACATAACTTTACTACTATTTTAATTGCTATCTTAGTATGTTATGGAAAAACCACGACAAATAACAATAATAAGGAGAAGAAATAAAAGAACAAAAATAGAAAACTTGTAAAGTAGGACGATTTATGTGGTTTGGCCTAAAACCTACATTTATCCGTGAAAATGAAGAAGAACTTCCACTATTATTAAAGGAGATTACAATCCTAAAGCTCTCAAATCCCATAATTACACTAAAAATGGACTTTTTTTTTTAATCAAAATCTCTTCCTTTATTTTCTTGATTATAAAAGAATATTCCATAAAGAATTAATTGTGTAATTATCAAAGATAACTATTCCTAAAAGAAAATTTTTATAATATGATATTTCCTTCATAATAAAAGAAAAATCTCTTATTTAAATATATCATAATAGGAAAATATTAAAGACTTATAAATTGACTCAAAACAATTTGAAATATTTTTCAATAATCTCCACATTAGCTCAAATTCCCAAGATTCAAATAAACTCAAAAGTTTTTCATGTTACTTTGCTCTTATACACTCTTAAGGGGACTTCAAGTAATGTCAATACCAATTAAGTCTAAGCAATGCATGAACTTAATCATAGAAATAAGTTTAGTCATCATATATATATAATTATCAACTGTAGGGATCTTTTTCATTATATTAGTACCTTGTTCAATCACATCTCTAATAAAATGCATTCTAACATCAATATGTTTGGTTCTCTCATGTAACATATAATTTTTAGTCAAAAGTATGACACTTGATACCATGATAACAATATACAATGATTGGAACCAAATAATTACATTTTATGTGCCTAAACTTCGGCATTCATATTTAATATCCAATTCTAGTTTCATCCCTTTACTCAATTTTATTCCTAAGTCCTTAATTTTGGGTTTAATGTATTTTTTAAACATTTTCCTTCATTTTTGGTATGTTTATATCACATTTTTGCTAGCCATTATATTTTCATGTATTGGTTGCTAATTTTCTACTCCATAGTTGTCACGTCATCCAACTAATATTTGTTACATTATCCAACTATAGGCTACCACATGCTCTAGCTACCTTAGCCTCCTTGTCAAGTGTTTTCCATGCCAACAAAAGATTGACAACTATTGCAATTGCTTGGTAAAGTTGAGAGCTTCTACCAACCTCCCCATTAAGTTGTGCTCCTTGCTCCAGTTTCTAATTTTGCTTCGTACCCTCTTGTGGAGTTAGTGTGGAAATGACTTTATATAAGGGAGATGAAGGTTGATTTTAAGTAAGGTAGTTTATTTATAAACTTGTATTTCATTTGTTCAATTGGCAGTTCTCATTTCTTAGCCTTGATTTTCAATTTTGATTCTCTTGTCTTGCCACTACGAGTGGCCAACATCCAAACCAAGGAATAATTTTTAATAAAATATTAATATTAATATTATAATAAAATCATATATTTGTATTCCTTAGCACATTTATTGGAAGAGAAATATTTGGGCACTAGGCCTGGTTCACTTTTTATAATTATAAATATTATAAAAATATGAATATTAATATCCTTATCCTCATAAAAGCGTAATTAATTTATTTTATAAAAAATTAATAATAATAATAATAATACAATAATAATTACTAGTACGATTTTATTTTAAATGGATTTAAAAATAAATAAAGTTTAATTTTTTAAGGTATACATAAGTTTTTCATTACATATACACACTTAATACTTAATTAGTAATAGTGTATTCTAAATTTTTTTATCTAATCTATAACTAATTAATCAATTTTTTGGAATTCTAAATTGTTCTTAAAAATTATAATATTCATTAAAGAATTGAAAGTGTTTATTATGTTTAACTTAATTTAAAATTTATTTATCTAGTAAGAAAATTCATAAAATATAGTTTTATGTATAGAGGAAATAGTAAAGTCATGACTTTACATTTAATGAATCTTTTATTTTATATTGATTCTTTTAATAGTCTATTATCTTGTAGTGATTATATATATATATATATTTAAAATTTATTAAACTCATTAATAAATTCAATACAAAGTTTCACTTAATTTTAAATTCATCTCTCTAGTGAAAAAATTGAAAAAAAAAATTATTTTATGAAAAAGAAAAACAATAGAATTATTTTAAATTAATTTTTATCCATAGATTTTTTGTATTTATTAGTTTATTATTTGATTTTTAAATTAATTTTAAAAATTATTAGACTTATTAATGAATCCAACACATTATTTATTTATTTATGTTTAATTTGCTTACCACACTATGAAACAAACTTTTATTATTTATAAAAGGCCTCTCAAAAGGTGTTTTTTATTTCTAAGTAAAAATAAAAAATTATATTTTAATCTATGTTTGATTTGAGAGTTTTAAAAAAATGAAAATACAAATTATTTAAAATTATGTGTACGTATATTATTGTAAATTTATTTCTTTTTCCATTATTATTTCCATTCCTACCTAACATTGAAATAGAAACAAATAATCAATCAAACCTTACAATATTCCTAATCCAATGACAAGAATTGGTATCACTAAATTCATTCCAATTCAAGAAATAAAAATATAAATGAAAATAAAGTATTCATTTCCATCCTCTAGTCTCATGTACCAAACATGGTCATATAGCTAGTACCAAAAACTTCTTCTAACTAACGTGGGATATCACATTCACAATCATGCAGATACAATTTTTATTGCATTACATGGGATTGTGAGATCCTTAGGTACCATTTATAATGACCAACCTCTAATTGTATAGATATTATTTGGTCTAAATCCAATGGGCTCTAACGGTTTTAAAACTCATCTATACTATTAAGAGAAGTCTACTATGTATACAATGTTAGGAAGATCTTCCCCTAATGAATGTGTGACATAACAAATGGTGGGACTCAAACTAAAGCAAGGCCTTTCAAACTGTCTACCATCTTAGTTTTAGCATGAATTCAGTTTGTTCCAAACAACATTACTCTAGAGTATTTAAACATTTATAGGCATATTTATCCTCTTTCTAGCACATTCTAATGATATTTTTAACATTGATATAAATTGTTTGCTTGAAGGTTTCAACTATTGAAAATTATTATTCAAGCCTAATGTTAATCTTTTTCTATTGTTTGGTTGAGAAAATATTGGATGACTTAGGGTCAATTTTTTCCCCTAAACATCATTACTAGGGAAAGTATTGAAATTTTTATGTGAGAGTTAAGTAAAGTTTATGACATGATTGTACAATATGTGGGTAACAAGGAAAATAAAATGGAGTGGTTCATAGTCGATTGAAATCTTTCACAAAGGGTAACCTTATACACCCTTGTACACTTAGTACATTTTCATTGTACAATGTGTAATACTCTTGTACAGTGACACAAATTCCATATCCCTCTAAGTTATGTGTTCATGTAGATGTGTTAATCATGTTTCCAATGGTTTGGTTGAGAAAATGGTGGATGACTTAAGGTCTGCAAATTTTTTTCTCCAAACATCATTACTGTAAAAAGTATTGAAATTTCCATGTGAGAGTTAAATAAAGTGTATGACTTAGGGTTAAACTCTTTTGAGTTTTTTTTTTTATTTTCATATGAAAAAATAATACTAAACAAGTTTTTCAATTTTCATTTTTAAAAATAGTTTTCATTTTTTAATTAAACGTATTTTTCAAAAAGAGACCATATAGAAAATAAAATATATTTTTAAAAATCAAAATAAAAATTAGAAAAATATTTTTAAACCAAACTCAAACACAATCTATATAATTTTTAACTTCTTGTTTTCATCTAAAATAAGTAAATATACCTTTTAACCCTTTTATTTAAGAAAAATTCGATATGTACTATATATAGATATAATTCACTTCTAAAATTAAGTCATATGAAAACATTTTAATTAATTGCATATTTAAAATAAAAACTCTCCATCCATCATATTTCTTTCTTTTTCTTATGTTGATAAATTTTCAATTAATTCAAATCATTAAAAAAAATCATTATTAAAAAAATTTACAACATTTCATATAACATATTACTAAAAGTCATGTTCAAAAGTTATTAAAATAAGAAAGGAAGAATTTTTTTTAAATTGGACTTTTTATTTTATAATAGGAAAAATAAAAATTTAAAATACTTTTTAGAATAAAAGAAAATAATATAGTGAACATATTTATTTTAAATAGTGTTTTAATCATTAAATTATTTACTTCTAAAATATAAAAGTTAATTTTTATTTATTTAAATTAACATTTTTTAGAAAGTATTTTCCAAAATAGTTTTTAAATCATCAATATAATTTTTGTTTATTTATAATTTAAAAATATAAAATAATGTTGATTTTTTAATTATTTATAAAAGAGTTTAAAAAAACCAATGAAAAATCCAAAAATGGTTAAATAAGAGAGAATATGTTAATAGTGACACGTAAAGAGTGGTAAAATAAAGACGAAAATGAGTTAAATAGGTATATGTGTCCATTACCATTTCATATCCTTGTAATCAATTATGGATGATAGGAGGAACTTAACTCACTTATTCAACTCAACTAGGGGGAAAACACAATTCTCCATTTTTTTAGGAAAATTCTAGGGTACCTCCTTCCGTACTATATCAAAAAGGGAAGAACCAGTTGCGGCCTTCCACTGTCTCCTTTAATTTCTTCCTCCATTCTCAACAATTTTGGGTTTTAAAAAAAATATATGAGATAAATATTGAGATAAAAATAGAATCGAAAAAAATAAAAATAAAATTGATATAAAATTTGAAAACATGTTTATTAGTGATACTAATCAAGCTTAGAAATGATGAAATTTTATTTTTTAAATTAAAAATTAAAACACTAAGTAATTGTAAAAGGTACAAATAATATAAGGAATGGTATAAAGAATGTGAGGAATCCTCACATCTTAGCACCCTTCGTCACATCCTCTTTACTTTCGAAAATTTTACACATTTTCAAACTTTTCAAATTTTTTTTCCACATGGAAATACAATAATATTATTTATTGATACTAATTAAGCTTAGAAATGAAGGAAATTACCCTTAAAAGAAATTAAAAAAAATTAAAACATTAAAAAATTGGAGATGGTACGAAAAATGTGAGGAATGGTATGAAGAATGTAAGGAATCCTCACAATTTTCGTACTCTTTTTCACATTCTTTGTATCCTTTCTCATATTCTTTGTACCCTTGAAATTTTACAAATTTTCGATTTTTTTCCACTTAAAAATACAATAATATTGTCTATCGATACTAATTAAGCTTAGAAATGATGAAAATTATCCTAAAATTTTTTTTAAAAAATTAAAACACTAAAAATTTGGGAAAGTACGAAGAATATGACGAAGGGTACGAAGAATGTGATAAATCCTCATATTCTTCATACCTTTCCTCACATTCTTCTTCGCCTTGAAATTTTACAATTTTTCATATTTTTTGAATTTTTTTTCCATTTGAAAATATAATAATATTTTTTTATTGATATTAAGTAAGCTTAGAAATGATGGAAATTATCCTAAAAAAATTTAAAATTTTAAAACACTTAAGTAATTGTAAAGGGTACGGAGAATGTAAGTAAAGGTACAAAAAATGTGAGGAATGGTACAAAGAATGTGAGAAAGGGTACGAAGAATATGAGAAATCTTCACATTCTTCGTACCATGAAAATTTGACAATTTTTCATATTTTTTGATTTTTTTTTACTTGATAAATATAATAATATTGTTTATTGATACTAATTAAGCTTAAAAATGATAGAAATTATCCTCAAAAAAATTAAAAATTGGAGAGAGTATAAAGAATGTGAGGAATTCTCACACTTTTCGTACCCTTTTTCACATTTTTCGTACCCTTGAAATTTTACAATTTTTCGAAATTTTTTTTTCCACTTGAAAATACAATAATATTGTTTATTGATATTAATTAAGCTTAGAAATGATGGAAATTATCCTAAAAAAAATTAAAATTTTAAAACACTAAGTAATTGTAAAGGTTATGAAGAATGTGAACAAGGGTACAAAGAATGTGAGGAAGGATATGAAGAATATGAGAAATCCTCACATTCTCCATACCCTTCCTCATATTATTTGTACCTTGGAAATTTGACAATTTTTCATATTTTTTTGAATTTTTTTCCACTTGGAAATATAATAATATTGTTTATTGATACTAATTAAGCTTAGAAATAATTATCCTTAAAAAAATTAAAAAATTAAAATACTAAAAAATTGGAGAGAGTACGAAAAATGTGAGGAATGGCACAAAGAATGTGAGAAATCCTCATATTCTTCGTACCCTTGAAATTTTACAATTTTTTTAATTTTTCGATTTTTTTTCCACCTGAAAGTACAATAATATTGTTTATTGATATTAATTAAGCTTAGAAATAATGGAAATTATCCTAAAAAATTTTTAAAAATTTAGAACACTAAGTAATTGTAAAGGGTACGACGAATGTTAGTAAGGGTATAAAGAATGCGAGGAAAGGTATGAAGAATATAAGAAATCTTCACATTCTTCGTACTCTTCCTCACATTCTTCATACCATGGAAATTTAACAATTTTTCATATATTTTTTTTAAAAATTCACTTGGAAATATAATAATATTGTTTATTGATATTAATTAAGCTTAAGAATGATGGAAATTAACCTCAAAAATTTTAAAAATTAAAATACTTAAAAAATTGGAGAGAGCATGAAGAATGTGAGGAAATGTATGAAGAATGTGAAAGGTACGAAGAAGCTGAGAGAACTTGTAATGAAATTTGGAAATTACAAGATGCAGCTGAACCATACGATGAAACAACATCTCAGGGAGATGAAAAGAATGATAAGAGAGCTTAAGACATTCAAACATGTCCTCACTGATGAGCAATAGGTTGAGGCAGTCATCAGATCTCTACCAAAGAGCTAGGAACACATAGTGGTGAACATGACACATAATGAGAGTGTCAAGACCTTTGATGATATGGTTCGTCATTTTGAATTGGAAGCCGAGAGACTTGTGGTTGCTAGGCTTAATGAACAAGCTTATGTAGCTGAATCCAATTCACGCAAAACAGGTTTGCTAGACGGTTGTCTTCATCAACATTGTACTTGTAATAAAATGATGGATCCATTTCAAACTTTCCACACAAGTAAGCCAAAGCACCCTCTGCATCACTATCTCTCATATGAACTCTACGATCAACATCAACATGGTTATATAAATCTTTTTTTGTGAAACCAACATTGTTATATCCACCTGATTGTTGCACCATGTAATCCATAATTTGGCTAGTTCCCATGCCAACACCTTGCATTGCATTCAATTGAGCCTTATCTGCATTTTTATGACCCTATGGGATCGAAATTGGATATTTTTTGTGTTCCACCAAAGGATGATTATGATCGGCCATAAACTCTTTCACAATCCACATGTTCATTTGTTTGTTAAACCCAATCCAAAATGTTGCCTCACAACCAACTCTAGTTACTACCTTAGGCTCTCGTTTTCAATATTCATTCTCCAAACACACTCTTTGTTGATATCCTTCTTTCGAGCAAACCCACTTACGAGATACTATATTTTGATTTTGATCCCATTTCACTTCATCATTTCTAACACTAAATCCGATAACTTTAGCAAATAAATTATAAATTCTTTTGTCTCCTTTATTGAGCTGAACTTCATCTTCTATATATGTTCAAAAGTTAAACCATTCAAAATCTTCTTTGAAACTAGTATGGCCTCTTCATCAGACTCTATTTTCACATTGTTATCATATTGGTAATCAAAGTCTTCATCGTTCAAATCGATGATGAATTCCTTTCCTTTGCCTTTGTCCATCGTATCCATGAAGAATTGAAATATAAAAGAAAGAGTAGCTAGAAAATTACATTATCTAGTCATACTTGTTATCAATTTGGTTTTAAAAAAAATATATTTTTATATCATTTTATACCTTGTTTCAAATGTTTCATATGATTTCTCAAATTCTTCTATGTTTTTTTTTTCACATTTTTTTTAATAATAAAGATATGATTAATATTTTATAATCCCTAAATATGTTTGTACATTTTCTCAAAATGTTCGTACCACCTCTCACAATATTTGTACCTCTTCTCACAAAATTTGTACCCCTTCTCACAATGTCTATACCCCTTCTCATAATGTCAGTACCTCTTCTCACAATGTTCGTACCCCCTCTCACAATGTTCGTACCCCATTTCACATTGTTCGTACCTCATCTCACAATGTTTGTACCCTATCTCACAAAGTTCGTACTCCATCTCACAAAGTTCGTACCCTCTCTCACAAAGTTTATACCACCTCTCACAATGTTCATACCACATCTCACAATGTTCATACCACATCTCACAATATTCGTACCATCTCTCACAATGTTCGTACCATTTCTCACAATATTCGTACCTCATCTCACAATGTTTGTACCTCCTCTCACAATGTTTGTACCTCATCTCACAATGTTTGTACCCCTTCTTACAATGTTTCGTACCCCTTCTCACACTGTTCGTACTCCATCTCACAACGTTCGTACCATCTCTCATAAAATTAGTACACCATCTCACAAAGTTCATACCATCTCTCACAAAGTTTGTACTCTCTCTCACAAAGTTTGTACCCCTTCTCACAATGTTTGTATCCCCTCTCACAATGTTTGTACCCTCTCTCACATTGTTCTTACCTCATCTGACAATGTTCGTACCCTATCTCACAAAGTTTGTACCCTATCTCACAAAGTTTGTACCATCTTTCACAAAGTTTGTACCCTATCTCACAAAGTTTGTACCTCATATCACAATGTTCGTACCATCTTTCACAAAGTTTGTATCATATCTCACAAAGTTTCGTACCATCTCTCACAAAGTTCTTACCCCCTCTCACAAAGTTCATACACACTCTCACAAAGTCTGTACACACTCTCACAAAGTTTGTACCAACTCTCACAATGTTCGTACCATATTTCACAATGTTTGTACCCCTTCTTACAATGTTCGTACCCCATCTCACAATGTTTGTACCCTCTCTCACAAAGTTTGTACCCCATCTCACAAAGTCCGTACCACATCTCACAATGTTCATACTTCCTCTCACAATGTTCGTACCCCCTCTCTCACAATGTTCGTATTCTCTCTCACATTGTTCGTACCCCCTCTCTCACAATGTTCATACCCCCTCTCACAATGTTCGTACCCCCTCTCACATTTTTCATACCCCCTCTCACATTGTTCATACCCTCTCTCACATTGTTCATACCCCCTCTCACAATTTTCGTACCCCCTTTCACAATGTTCGTACCTTCTCTCACATTGTACCCCATCTCACAATGTTCGTACCTCCTCTCACAATGTTCGTAACCTCTCTCACAATGTTTGTATCCTTTTTTACATTATTTATATCCTCTTTTCACATTGTTTATACTCTCTTTAACGTGACATTTCCACCTGAAAAAATTTATATTTAAATAAAAAAAATCAAATTTTACCTTTAACACTTGTAATCAATTGGAATATTTCATATAATATCTTCTCAAGAGACAAAAATTCTTGTTTTCCTTCTTCAAAATATATAAAATTTCATCTTCAAATTTAATCTACAAATACACAAAATAATAACATAAAAATATTGATGACGATTTCATAACAAATGACTAAATGGTCTCAATTTAATTAATAATAACTCATAAAAAAAATTCAAAAATCTAAATGTTATAAATCATTACATATTTAAATGTCATTTAACATGACATTTCTACCTACAACATTTATATTTAAATGAAAAAAAAAATATATCAAATGTTACCTTTTAACACTTGTAATCACTTGACATCCTCCATATAATGTCTTCCTCAAGACATATAAAACTTCATCTTCAAATTTAATATATGAACACACAAAAAATGATATAAAAATATTAATAACAATTTGATTAAAAAGATTAAATTATCTTAACTTGATTAATAATAACCTCATAAAAAATTCTAAAATTTAAATTTTATAAATCATTACATATTTGTTATTTAACATAACATTTCTACCTAAAAAATTTATATTTAAATAAAAAATATCAAATATTACCTTTGAGACTTGTAATCACTTGAAATCCTTTATCTTCTTCATAGAATACAAATTTTAAATTTTCTCCCTCAAAAAGTTTCAAACTTGATCTTCAAATTTGATTTATCAAAACACATCCCACATATTTTGTAATATGGTAGTTGAAACTATTTAATTTTCATATTAAATTAGTATCCCTTCTTGTATATATGAATAATGAGAGTATAAGGGTAGTTGGTAGGATTTTCCTTTTTGAGATAGAGTTAGGTAGTTCATTAAATAACAAATTATATTTGATATTTAATAATAAATTATATATAATAAAAAATGTAATATTTATATATGTATAAAATGCATGTGATTATTTCTCATCAATAAGTAATCTTTACCGATTTAATAAGTTTTTGTAAATTTTTTAATGACATGCACTTTACACGTGTCATTTTATTATTGGTGTCAAATGTGGGTAGCACCCCAAAATAAAGAGTGGGTACCAAAGAATAACCCCTTTTTTTTTATAAGTGTACGATAGTTAAATTATTATAGTAGGAAAAATAATTTCGAATTTATCATTTAAGAGAGATTTTTTTTTTTTAAAATCATCTCTTCAAAAAACATTTATAAACTTTTAAAAAAATTGTTTTTCCAAGAGATTTCTAAAATTCCATTTTTACATGAGAAATTCTCTTGAAGATATGATTTTGATGAAAAAAATTTGAGAAAATAGAAATTGTCTCTTCAAGAGCCGAGTTTCAAAAAAGTGAGAAATCATATCTTTAAGAGACGATTTTTACAAAAATAAAATAAAAAAAATAAGTGAGAAATCATCTCTTCAAGAGACGATTTCCACAAAAAAAAAAAAAAATAATAATAAAAAATAAAATATAAAATTAAGAAATGAGAAATTTAATACAATTATTTATCTATATATTATAAAAAAAATACAATTTAATATATATATTATAAATTCAGTTTGGAATTAAAAAATTAATTATACTCATACAATTATTTACAATAATAAAATTATTATAAATATATATTATAAAATTAATTAATTTTATTTACTAAATTTAATATAAGATAAATAATATTTATCTATTATTTATTTTCTTTCACTTTGGAATAATAAAAAAAAAGATACTATTATCAATTTTATGTGAAAAATAGTTTAAAAAAAAAATTGTTAGTAATTTATGTAAACAAAAAAAGGGAAGTTGTGTTTCAGGAGGCCCATTTGAAGGTTATATGGGAATGAAACCCATAGAAGCTGGAATACGGGCTTTGTCCATTAATGATCAGATTTTTTTTTTTTTTTGTGCACTAATTACTGTTTGGATAAGTTATTCCAAAATTGCCCTTTTGTTCTCCTTGTTAGTAGCCATCACGATCTCCATGTAAGCAGCCACTGGTCTCCAAAATTGCCCATGTAATCAGCACTCAAAACTGAATCGAAAAGAACCCAATAAGAGGAAACACGACATGAGGTATGTGGTTCTTCGTTCAGTGGGTTTTACCTTAGGTGTTTGTTTTATTTTTGGGCAAAGAGGTGTCATTTTACATATGGATTTGGATCTGATCGATGATTTTGCTGACCATTCATATCCAAATGACCAACTTTCAATTTTTTTTGGCACTACAAGTACATTTTTGGATTTGTTTTGGTAAAATATCTCGTTTTTACACATGGGTACGAATTCAGTTGATAATTTTTGTAACCATTCATCTAATATCCCAGTTCAATTTTTGAAGGAAAATTCTCTCTTTTGGGTGTGGGTTTGAGGATTTTGATGAACATTTCAGCATTTTTAACGCATTCTTCCTATGACCTAGGTGAAGTTTTGGCATAACAAGTAAATTTGAGAATGTGTTTTTGGGAGACAATCTCATTTTTACACATGGGTTTGAATGTGATTGATGATTTGGTGAGCATTTCTTAACTATATGGCTACTCATGAAATGACCCATGTAAACTTTTGACTGTATTTTTTGGGGAAAAAGGTCTTAGATTAGATCATTTTGCTGACCATTTCTGTAATACATGGCCATCCATCTAAAGGCCCACTTCCAAGTTTTGGCACCACATGAACATTTCAGTGTATTTTTAGGAAAGTATATAAATAAAGCCTCTCTTTTACATATGGGGTTGAAATTGATTTGATGATTTTGGTGAGCACTTTTCAATTATAGAACCATTCATCCAATAACCCACCTCAAGTTTTGGCACAATAATAATATTTCAAAAGCTAATTTTGGGAAGTAGTCTCGCTTTTTAGAGACTGTACCTTAGGTACTACCTTAATGGCCTTTAGGTACTACCTTAGCTAAACTTGAACTCAACCTCTCCCAAGCCTCGGGTCTTCCTTTGTGACCCTTAGACCATGCCATTATGTGCTTTTCTTGAGTGCTCAAGTGGTCCACCAATGGTTTTCTGGTACTGTACCTTAGGTACTACCTTAATGGCCTTTGGGTACTACCTTAGTGGCCTTCAGGAACTACCTTAAGGGACCCTAGGTACTACCTTAGGAAAACTTGAACTCAACCTCTCCCAAGCCTCGGGTCTTCCTTTGTGACCCTTAAACCATGCCATTATGTGCTTCTCTTGAATGCTCAAGTGGTCCACCAATGGTTTTTTTGTACTGTTCCTTAGGTACTACCTTAAGGGACCCTAGGTACTACCTTAGCTAAACTTGAACTCAACCTCTCCCAAGCCTTGGGTCTTCCTTTATGACCCTTAGACCATGCCATTATGTGCTTCTCTTGAGTGGTCAAGTGGTCCACCAATGGTTTCTTGGTACTGTACCTTAAGTACTACCTTAGTGGTCTTTAGGTACTACATAATAGCCTTGAGGTACTACCTTAAGGGACCCTAGGTACTACCTTAGCTAAACTTCAACTCAACCTCTCCCAAGCCTTGGGTCTTCCTTTGTGACCCTTAGACCATGCGATTATGTGCTTCACTTGAGTGCTCATGTCCTCCACCAATGGTTTTTTGGTACTGTACCTTAGGTACTACCTTAATGGCCTTTAGGTACTACCTTAATGGTCTTCACGTACTACCTTAGCTAAACTTGAACTCAACCTCTCCCAAGCCTCGAGGCTTTCTTTGTGACCCTTAGACCATGCCATTATGTGCTTCTCTTCAGTGCTCAAGTGGTCCACCAATGGTTTTTTGGTACTGTTCCTTAGGTACTATCGTAATGGCCTTTAGATACTACATTAGTGGCCTTGAGGTACTACCTTAAGGGACCCTAGGTACTACCTTAACTAAACTTGAACTCAACCTTTCCCAAGCCTCGGGTTTTCGTTTGTGACCCTTAGACCATGCCATTAAGTGGTTCTCTTGAGTGCTCAAGTGGTCCACCAATGGTTTTTTGGTACTGTACCTTAGGTACTACCTTAATGCCTTTAGGTACTACATAATGTCCTTGAGGTACTACCTTAGCTAAACTTCAACTCAACCTCTCCCAAGCCTCAGGTCTTCCTTTGTGACCCTTAGGTCATGCCATTATGTGCTTCTCTTGAGTGCTCAAGTTGTCCACCAATGGTTTTTTGGTACTGTTCCTTAGGTACTACCTTAATGGCCTTTAGGTACTACCTTAAGGGACCCTAGGTACTACCTTAGCTAAACATGAACTCAACCTCTCCCAAGCCTCAGGTTTTCCTTTATGACCCTTAGACCATGCCATTATATGCTTTTCTTGAGTGCTCAAGTGGTCCACCAATGGTCTTTTGGTACTGTACCTTAGGTACTACCTTAATGGCCTTTAGGTACAACATAATGGCCTTAAGGGACCCTAGGTACTACCTTAGCTAAACTTGAACTCAACCTCTCCCAAGCCTCGGGTCTTCCTTTGTGACCCTTAGACCATGCCATTATGTGCTTCTCTTGAGTGCTCAAGTGGTCCACCAATGGTTTTTTGGTACCGTTCTTAAGTACTACCTTAATGGCCTTTAGGTACTACCTTAGTGGCCTTCAGGTACTACTTCCCCGCTAGGTACTACCTTAGCTAAACTTGAACTCAACTTCTCCCAAGCCTCAGGTCTTCCTTTGTGACCCTTAGACCATGCCATTATGTGCTTCTCTTGAGTGCTCAAGTGGTCCACCAATGGTTTTTTGGTACTGTACCTTAGGTACTACCTTAATGGCCTTGAGGTATTACCTTAAGGGACCCTAGGTACTACCTTTGCTAAACTTTAACTCAACCTCTCCCAAGCCTCAGGTATTTCTTTGTGACCCTTAGACCATGCCATTATGTGCTTCTCTTGAGTGCTCATGTGGTCCACCAATGGTTTTTTGGTACTGTACCTTACGTACTACCTTAATGGCCTTTAGGTACTACCTTAGTGGCCTTCAGGTACTAGCTTAAGGGACCCTAGGTACTACCTTAGCTAAACTTGAACTCAACCTCTCCCAAGCCTCGGGTCTTCCTTTGTGACCCTTAGACCATTCCATGATGTGCTTCTCTTGAGTGCTCAAGTTGTCCACCAATGGTTTTTTGGTACTATTCCTTAGGTACTACCTTAATGGCCTTTAGGTACTACCTTAGTGGCCCTCAGGTACTACCTTAAGGGACCTTAGGTACTACCATAGCTAAACTTGAACTTAACCTCTCCCAAGCCTTGGGTCTTCCTTTGTGACCCTTAGACCATGCCATTAAGTGGTTCTCTTGAGTGCTCAGGTGGTCCACCAATGGTTTTTTGGTACTGTACCTTAGGTACTACCTTAATGCCTTTAGGTACTACATAATGGCCTCGAGGTACTACCTTAGCTAGACTTCAACGCAACCTCTCCCAAGCCTCTAGTCTTCCTTTGTGACCCTTAGACCATGCCATTATGTGCTTCTCTTGAGTACTCAAGTGGTCCACCAATGGTTTGTTGGTACCATTCCTTAAGTACTACTTTAATGGCCCTTAGGTACTACCTTAGTGGCCTTCAGGTACTACCTCCCCGCTAGGTACTACCTTAGCTAAACTTGAACACAACTTCTCCCAAGCCTCAAGTCTTCCTTTGTGACCCTTAGACCATGCCATTATGTGCTTCTCTTGAGTGCTCAAGTGGTCCACCAATGGTTTTTTGGTACTGTACCTTAGGTACTACCTTAATGCCTTTAGGTACTACATAATGGCCTTGAGGTACTACCTTAGCTAAACTTCAACTCAACCTCTCCCAACCCTCAAGTCTTCCTTTGTGACCCTTAGGCCATGCCATTATGTGCTTCTCTTGAGTGCTCAAGTGGTCCACCAATGGTTTTTTGGTATTGTTCCTTAGGTACTACCTTAATGGCCTTTAGGTACTACTTTAAGGGACCCTAGGTACTACCTTAGCTAAACTTGAACTCAACCTCTCCCAAACCTCGGGGTTTCCTTTATGACCCTTAGACCATGCCATTCCAAGCTTTTCTTGAGTGCTCAAGTGGTCCACCAATGGTTTTTTGGTACTGTACCTTAGGTACTACCTTAATGGCCTTTAGCTACAACATAATGGCCTGAAGGTACTACCTTAAGGGACCCTAGGTACTACCTTAGCCAAACTTGAACTCAACCTCTCCCAAGCCTCGGGTCTTCCTTTGTGACCCTTAGACCATGCCATTATGTGCTTCTCTTGAGTGCTCAAGTGGTCCACCAATGGTTTTTTAGTACCATTCCTTAAGTACTACCTTAATGGCCTTGAGGTACTACCTTAAGGGACCCTAGGTAGTACCTTTGCTAAACTTTAACTCAACCTCTCCCAAGCCTCGTGTATTCCTTTGTGACCCTTAGACCATGCCATTATGTGCTTCTCTTGAGTGCTCATGTGGTCCACCAATGGTTTTTTGGTACTGTACCTTAGGTACTACCATAATGGCCTTTAGGTACTACCTTAGTGGCCTTCAGGTACTAGCTTAAGGGACCCTAGGTACTACCTTTGCTAAACTTTAACTCAACTTCCCCCAAGCCTCGGGTATTCCTTTGCGACCCTTAGACCATGCCATTATGTGCTTCTCTTGGGTGCTCATGTGGTCCAGCAATGGTTGTTTGGTACTGTACCTTAGGTACTACCTTAATGGCCTTTAGGTACTACCTTAGTGGCCTTCAGGTACTAGCTTAAGGGACCCTAGGTACTACCTTAGCTAAACTTGAACTCAACCTTTCCCAAGCCTTGGATCTTCGTTTGTGACCCATAGACCATGCCATTAAGTGGTTCTCTTGAGTGCTCAAGTGGTCCACCAATGGTTTTTTGGTACTGTACCTTAGGTACTACCTTAATGCCTTTCGGTACTACATAATGGCCTTGAGGTACTACCTTAGCTAAACTTCAACTCAACCTCTCCCAAGCCTCAAGTCTTCCTTTGTGACCCTTATGTCATGCCATTATGTGCTTCTCTTGAGTGCTCAAGTGGTCCACCAATGGTTTTTTGGTAGGATTCCTTAAGTACTACCTTAATGGCCTTTAGGTACTACCTTAGTGGCCTTCAGGTACTACCTCCTCGCTAGGTACTACCTTAGCTAAACTTGAACTTAACTTCTCCCAAGCCTCAGGTCTTCCTTTGTGACCCTTAGACCATGCCATTATGTGCTTCTCTTGAGTGCTCAAGTGGTCCACCAATGGTTTTTTTGTACTGTACCTTAGGTACTACCTTAATGGCCTTGAGGTACTACCTTAAGGGACCCTAGGTACTACCTTTGCTAAACTTTAACTCAACCTCTCCCAAGCCTCGGGTATTCCTTTGTG
This sequence comes from Vitis vinifera, assembly GCF_030704535.1. Classification (NCBI taxonomy): domain Eukaryota; kingdom Viridiplantae; phylum Streptophyta; class Magnoliopsida; order Vitales; family Vitaceae; genus Vitis; species Vitis vinifera. The sequence goes on along the minus strand of NC_081823.1, from coordinate 20,993,629 downwards.
ACCCTTAGACTATGCCATTATGTGCTTCTCTTGAGTGCTCATGTGGTCCACCAATGGTTTTTTGGTACTGTACCTTAGGTATTACCTTAATGGCCTGTAGGTACTACCTTAATGGCCTTCAAGTACTAGCTTAAGGGACCCTAGGTACTACCTTAGCTAAACTTGAACTCAACCTCTCCCAAGCCTCGGGTCTTCCTTTGTGACCCTTAGACCATGCCATGATGTGCTTCTCTTGAGTGCTCAAGTTGTCCACCAATGGTTTTTTGGTACTATTCCTTAGGTACTACCTTAATGGCCTTTAGGTACTACCTTAGTGGCCTTGAGGTACTACCTTAAGGGACCCTAGGTACTACCTTAGCTAAACTTGAACTTAACCTCTCCCAAGCCTTGGGTATTCCGTTGTGACCCTTAGACCATGCCATTAAGTGGTTCGCTTGAGTGCTCAAGTGGTCCACCAATGGTTTTTTGGTACTTTACCTTAGGTACTACCTTAATGCCTTTAGGTACTACATAATGGCCTTGAGGTACTACCTTAGCTAAACTTCAACTCAACCTCTCCCAGGCCTCAAGTCTTCCTTTGTGACCCTTAGGCCATGCCATTATGTGCTTCTGTTGAGTGCTCAAGTGGTCCACCAATGGTTTTTTGGTACTGTTCCTTAGGTACTACCTTAATGGCCTTTATGTACTACCTTAAGGGACCCGAGGTAGTACCTTTGCTAAACTTTAACTCAACCTCTCCCAAGCCTCGTGTATTCCTTTGTGACCCTTAGGCCATGCCATTATGTGCTTCTCTTGAGTGCTCATGTGGTCCACCAATGGTTTTTTGGTACTGTACCTTAGGTACTACCATAATGGCCTTTAGATACTACCTTACTAGCCTTCAGGTACTAGCTTAAGGGACCCTAGGTACTACCTTTGCTAAACTTTAACTCAACCCCTCCCAAGCCTCGGGTATTCCTTTGTGACCCTTAGACCATGCCATTATGTGCTTCTCTTGAGTGTTCATGTGGTCCACCAATGGTTGTTTGGTACTGTACCTTAGGTACTACCTTAATGGCCTTTAGGTACTACCTTAGTGGCCTTCAGGTACTAGCTTAAAGGACCCTAGGTACTACCTGAGTTAAACTTGAACTCAACCTTTCCCAAGCCTTTGGTCTTCGTTTGTGGCCCATAGACCATGCCATTAAGTGGTTCTCTTGAGTGCTCAAGTGGTCCACCAATGGTTTTTTGGTACTGTACCTTAGGTACTACCTTAATGCCTTTCGGTACTACATAATGGCCTTGAGGTACTACCTTAGCTAAACATCAACTCAACCTCTCCCAAGCTTCAAGTCTTCCTTTGTGACCCTTAGGTCATGCCATTATGTGCTTCTCTTGAGTGCTCAAGTGGTCCACCAATGGTTTTTTGGTAGCATTCCTTAAGTACTACCTTAATGGCCTTTAGGTACTACCTTAGTGGCCTTCAGGTACTACCTCCCCGCTAGGTACTACTTTAGCTAAACATGAACTCAACTTTTCCCAAGCCTCAGGTCTTCCGTTGTGACCCTTAGACCATTCCATTATGTGCTTCTCTTGAGTGCTCAAGTGGTCCACCAATGGTTTTTTTGTACTGTACCTTAGGTACTACCTTAATGGCCTTGAGGTACTACCTTAAGGGACCCTAGGTACTACCTTTGCTAAACTTTAACTCAACCTCTCCCAAGCCTCGGGTATTCCTTTGTGACCCTTAGACCATGCCATTATGTGCTTCTCTTGAGTGCTCATGTGGTCCACCAATGGTTTTTTGGTACTGTACCTTAGGTACTACCTTAATGGCCTTTAGGTACTACCTTAGTGGCCTTCATGTACTAGCTTAAGGGAACCTAGGTACTACCTAAGCTAAACTTGAACTCAACCTCTCGCAAGCCTCGGGTCTTCCTTTATGACCCTTAGACCATGCCATGATGTGCTTCTCTTGGGTGCTCAAGTTGTCCACCAATGGTTTTTTGGTACTATTCCTTAGGTACTACCTTAATGGCCTTTAGGTACTACCTTAGTGGCCTTCAGGTACTACCTTAAGGGACCCTAGGTACTACCTTAGCTAAACTTGAACTTAACCTCTCCCAAGCCTTGGGTATTCCTTTGTGACCCTTAGACCATGCCATTAAGTGGTTCGCTTGAGTGCTCAAGTGGTCCACCAATGGTTTTTTGGTATTGTACCTTAGGTACTACCTTAATGCCTTTAGGTACTACATAATGGCCTTGAGGTACTACCTTAGCTAAACTTCAACTCAACCTCTCCCAGGCCTCAAGTCTTCCTTTGTGACCCTTAGGCCATGCCATTATGTGCTTCTCTTGAGTGCTGAAGTGGTCCACCAATGGTTTTTTGGTACTGTTCCTTAGGTACTACCTTAATGGCCTTTAGGTACTACCTTAAGAAACCCTAGGTATTACCTTAGCTAAACTTGAACTCAACCTCTCCCAAGCCTCGGGGTTTCCTATATGACCCTTAGGCCATGCCATTATACGCTTTTCTTGAGTGCTCAAGTGGACCACCAAGGGTTTTTTGGTATTGTACCTTAGGTACTACCTTAATGGCCTTTAGGTACAACATAATGGCCTGAAGGTACTACCTTAAGGGACCCTAGGTACTACCTTAGCTAAACTTGAACTCAACTTCTCCCAAGCCTCGGGTCTTCCTTTGTGACCCTTAGACCATGTCATTATGTGCTTCTCTTGAGTGCACAAGTGGTCCACCAATGGTTTTTTGGTACAATTCCTTAAGTACTACCTTAATGGCCTTGAGGTACTACCTTAAGGGACCCTAGGTAGTAACTTTGCTAAACTTTAACTCAACGTCTCCCAAGCCTCGTGTATTCCTTTGTGACCCTTAGACCAAGCCATTATGTGCTTCTCTTGAGTGCTCATGTGGTCCACCAATGGTTTTTGTACTGTACCTTAGGTACTACCTTAATGGCCTTTAGGTACTACCTTAGTGGCCTTCAGGTACTAGCTTAAGGGACCCTAGGTACTACCTTTGCTAAACTTTAACTCAACCTCTCCCAAGCTTCGGGTATTCCTTTGTGACCCTTAGAGCATGCCATTATGTGCTTCTCTTGAGTGCTCATGTGGTCCACCAATGGCTTTTTGGTACTGTACCTTAGGTACTACCTTAATGGCCTTTAGGTACTACCTTAGTGGTATTCAGGTACTAGCTTAAGGGACCCTAGGTACTACCTTAGCTAAACTTGAACTCAACCTTTCCCAAGCCTCGGGTCTTCGTTTGTGACCCTTAGACCATGCCATTAAGTGGTTCTCTTGAGTGGTCAAGTGGTCCACCAATGGTTTTTTGGTACTGTACCTTAGGTACTACCTTAATGCGTTTCGGTACTACATAATGGCCTTGAGGTACTAGCTTAGCTAAACTTCAACTCAACCTCTCCCAAGCCTCTAGTCTTCCTTTGTGACCCTTAGGTCATGCCATTATGTGCTTCTCTTGAGTGCTCAGGTGGTCCACCAATGGTTTTTTGGTACTGTTCCTTAGGTACTACCTTAATGGCCTTTAGGTACTACCTTAAAGGACCCTAGGTACTACCTTAGCTAAACTTGAACTCAACCTCTCCCAAGCCTCGGGTCTTCCTTTGTGACCCTTCGACCACGCCATTATGTGCTTCTCTTGAGTGCTCAAGTGGTCCACCAATGGTTTTTTGGTACCATTCCTTAAGTACTACTTTAATGGCCCTTAGGTACTACCTTAGTGGCCTTCAGGTACTACCTCCCCGCTAGGTACTACCTTAGCTAAACTTGAACTCAACTTCTCCCAAGCCTCAGATCTTCCTTTGTGACCCTTAGACCATGCCATTATGTGCTTCTCTTGGGTGCTCAAGTGGTCCACCAATGATTTTTTGGTACTGTACCTTAGGTACTACCTTAATGGCCTTGAGGTACTACCTTAAGGGACCCTAGGTACTACCTTTGCTAAACTTTAACTCAACCTCTCCCAAGCCTCGAGTATTCTTTTGTGACCCTTAGACCATGCCATTATGTGCTTCTCTTGACTGCTCATGTGGTCCACCAATGGTTTTTTGGTACTGTACCTTAGGTACTACCTTAATGGCCTTTAGGTATTACCTTAAGGGACCCTAGGTATTACCTTAGCTAAACTTGAACTCAACCTCTCCCAAGCCTCGGGTTTTCCTTTATGACCCTTAGACCATGCCATTATATGCTTTTCCTTAGTGCTCAAGTGGTCCACCAATGGTCTTTTGGTACTGCACCTTAGGTACTACCTTAATGGCCTTTAGGTACTACCTTAGTGGCATTCAGGTACTAGCTTAAGGGACCCTAGGTACCACCTTAGCTAAACTTGAACTCAATCTTTCCCAAGCCTCGGGTCTTCGTTTGTGACCCTTAGACCATGCCATTAAGTGGTTCTCTTGAGTGGTCAAGTGGTCCACCAATGGTTTTTTGGTACTGTACCTTAGGTACTACCTTAATGCCTTTCGGTACTACATAATGGCCTTGAGGTACTACCTTAGCTAAACTTCAACTCAACCGCTCCCAAGCCTCAAGTCTTCCTTTGTGACCCTTAGGTCATGCCATTATGTGCTTCTCTTGAGTGCTCAAGTGGTCCACCAATGGTTTTTTGGTACTGTTCCTTAGGTACTACCTTAATGGCCTTTAGGTACTACCTTAAGGGACCCTAGGTACTACCTTAGCTAAACATGAACTCAACCTCTCCCAAGCCTCGGGTTTTCCTTTATGACCCTTAGACCATGCCATTATATGATTTTCTTGAGTGCTCAAGTGGTCCACCAATGGTCTTTTGGTACTGTACCTTAGGTACTACCTTAATGGCCTTTAGGTACAACATAATGGCTTTAAGGTACTACCTTAAGGGACCCTAGGTACTACCTTAGCTAAACTTGAACTCAACCTCTCCCAAGCCTCGGGTCTTCCTTTGTGACCCTTAGACCATGCCATTATGTGCTTCTCTTGAGTGCTCAAGTGGTCCACCAATGGTTTGTTGGTACCATTCCTTAAGTACTACTTTAATGGCCCTTAGGTACTACCTTAGTGGCCTTCAGGTACTACCTCCCCGCTAGATACTACCTTAGCTAAACTTGAACTCAACTTCTCCCAAGCCTCAAGTCTTCCTTTGTGACCCTTAGACCATGCCATTATGTGCTTCTCTTGAGTGCTCAAGTGGTCCACCAATGGTTTTTTGGTACTGTACCTTAGGTACTACCTTAATGGCCTTGAGGTACTACCTTAAGGGACCCTAGGTACTACGTTTGCTAAACTTTAACTCAACTTCTCCCAAGCCTCGGGTATTCCTTTGTGACCCTTAGACCATGCCATTATGTGCTTCTCTTGACTGCTCATGTGGTCCACCAATTGTTTTTTGGTACTGTACCTTAGGTACTACCTTAATGGCCTTTAGGTATTACCTTAAGGGACCCTAGGTAATACCTTAGCTAAACTTGAACTCAACCTCTCCCAAGCCTCGGGTTTTCCTTTATGACCCTTAGACCATGCCATTATATGCTTTTCCTTAGTGCTCAAGTGGTCCACCAATGGTCTTTTGGTACTGTACCTTAGGTACTACCTTAATGGCCTTTAGGTACAACATAATGTCCTTAAGGTACTACTTTAAGGGACCCTAGGTACTACCTGAGCTAAACTTGAACTGAACCTCTCCCAAGTCTCGGGTCTTCCTTTGTGACCCTTAGACCATGCCATTATGTGCTTCTCTTGAGTACTCAAGTTGTCCACCAATGGTTTTTTGGTACCCTTCCTTAAGTACTACCTTAATGGCCTTTAGGTACTACCTTAGTGGCCTTCAGGTACTACCTCCCCGCTAGGTACTACCTTAGCTAAACTTGAACTCAACTTCTCCCAACCCTCAGGTCTTCCTTTGTGACCCTTAGACCATGCCATTATGTGCTTCTCTTGAGTGCTCAAGTGGTCCACCAACGGGTTTTTGGTACTGTACCTTAGGTACTACCTTAATGGCCTTGAGGTACTACCTTAAGGGACCCTAGGTACTACATTAAGGGACCCTAGGTACTACCTTAAGGGACCCTAGGTACTACCTTAAGGGACCCTAGGTACTACCTTTGCTAAACTTTAACTCAAACTCTCCCAAGCCTCGGGTATTCCTTTGTGACCCTTAGACCATGCCATTATGTGCTTCTCTTGAGTGCTCATGTGGTCCACCAATGGATTTTTGGTACTGTACCTTAGGTACTACCTTAATGGCCTTTAGGTACTACCTTAGTGGCCTTCAGGTACTACCTTAAGGGACCCTAGGTACTACCTTAGCTAAACTTGAACTCAACCTCTCTCAAGCCTCGGGTCTTCTTTTGTAACCCTTAGACCATTCCATGATGTGCTTCTCTTGAGTGCTCAAGTTGTCCACCAATGGTTTTTTGGTACTATTCCTTAGGTACTACCTTAATGGCCTTTAGGTACTACCATAGTGGCCTTCAAGTACTACCTTAAGGGACCCTAGGTACTACCTTAGCTAAACTTGAACTTAACCTCTCCCAAGCCTTGGGTCTTCCTTTGTGACCCTTAGACCATGCCATTAAGTTGTTCTCTTGAGTACTCAGGTGGTCCACCAATGGTTTTTTGGTACTGTACCTTAGGTACTACCTTAATGCTTTTAGGTACTACCTTAAGGGACCCTAGGTACTACCTTTGCTAAACTTGAACTCAACCTCTCCCAAGCCTCGGGTTTTCCTTTATGACCCTTAGACCATGCCATTATATGCTTTTCTTGAGTGCTCAAGTGGTCCACCAATGGTTTTTTGGTACTGTACCTTAGGTACTACCTTAAGGGACCCTAGGTACTACCTTAGCTAAACTTGAACTCAACCTCATCAAGCCTCGGGTCTTCCTTTGTGACCCTTAGACCATGCCATTATGTGCTTCTTTTGACTGCTCAAGTGGTCCACCAATGGTTTTTTGGTACCATTCCTTAAGTACTACCTTAGTGGCCTTCAGGTACTACCTCCCCGCTAGGTACTACCTTAGCTAAACTTGAACTCAACCTCTCCCAAGCCTCAAGTCTTCCTTTGTGACCCTTAGGTCATGCCATTATGTGCTTCTCTTGAGTGCTCAAGTTGTCCACCAATGGTTTTTTGGTACTGTTCCTTAGGTACTACCTTAATGGCCTTTAGGTACTACCTTAAGGGACCCTAGGTACTACCTTAGCTAAACTTGAACTCAACCTCTCCCAAGCCTCGGGTTTTCCTTTATGACCCTTAGACCATGCCATTATATGCTTTTCTTGAGTGCTCAAGTGGTCCACCAATGGTTTTTTGGTACTGTACCTTAGGTACTACCTTAATGGCCTTTAGGTACAACATAATGGCCTTAAGGTACTACCTTAAGGGACCCTTGGTACTACCTTAGCTAAACTTGAACTCAACCTCTCCCAAGCCTCGGGTCTTCCTTTGTAACCCTTAGACCATGCCATTATGTGCTTCTCTTGAGTGCTCAAGTGGTCCACCAATGGTTTTTTGGTACCATTCCTTAAGTACTACCTTAATGGCCTTTAGGTGCTACCTTAGTGGCCTTCAGGTACTACCTCCCCGCTAGGTAGTACCTTAGCTAAACTTGAACTCAACTTCTCCCAAGCCTCAGGTGTTCCTTTGTGACCCTTCGACCATGCCATTATGTGCTTCTCTTGAGTGCTCAAGTGGTCCACCAATAGTTTTTTGGTACTGTACCTTAGGTACTACCTTGATGGCCTTGAGGTACTACTTTAAGGGACCCTCGGTAGTATCTTTGCTAAACTTTTACTCAACCTCTCCCAAGCCTCGGGTATTCCTTTGTGACCCTTAGACCATGCCATTATGTGCTTCTCTTGAGTGCTCATTTTGTCCACCAATGGTTTTTTGGTACTGTACCTTAGGTACTACCTTAATGGCCTTTAGGTACTACCTTGGTGGCCTTCAGGTACTAGCTTAAGGGGCCCTAGGTACTACCTTAGCTAAACTTGAACTCAACCTCTCCCAAGCCTCGGGTCTTCCTTTGTGACCCTTAGACCATTCCATGATGTGCTTCTCTTGAGTGCTCAAGTTGTCCACCAATGGTTTTTTGGTACTATTCATTAAGTACTACCTTAATGGCCTTTAGGTACTACCTTAGTGGCCTTCAGGTACTACCTTAAGGGACCCTAGGTACTACCTTAGCTAAACTTGAACTTAACCTCTCCCAAGCCTTGGGTCTTCCTTTGTGACTCTTAGACCATGCCATTAAGTGGTTCTCTTGTGTGCTTAGGTGGTCCACCAATGGTTTTTTGGTACTGTACCTTAGGTACTACCTTAATGCCTTTAGGTACTACATAATGGCCTTGAGGTACTACCTTAGCTAAACTTCAACTCAAACTCTCCCAAGCCTCAAGTCTTCCTTTGTGACCCTTAGGCCATGCCATTATGTGCTTCTCTTGAGTGCTCAAGTGGTCCACCAATGGTTTTTTGGTACTGTTCCTTAGGTACTACCTTAATGGCCTTTAGGTACTACCTTAAGGGACCCTAGGGACTACCTTAGGTAAACTTGAACTCAACCTCTCCGAAGCCTCGGGTTTTCCTTTATGACCCTTAGACCATGCCATTATATGCTTTTCTTGAGTGCTCAAGTGGTCCACCAATGGTTTTTTGGTACTGTACCTTAGGTACTACCTTAATGGCCTTTAGGTACAACATAATGGCCTTAAGGTACTACATTAAGGGACCCTAGGTACTACCTTAACTAAACTTGAACTCAACCTCTCCCAAGCCTCGGGTCTTCCTTTGTGACCCTTAGGCCATGCCATGATGTGCTTCTCTTGAGTGCTCAAGTTGTCCACCAATGGTTTTTTGGTACTATTCCTTAGGTACTACCTTAATGGCCCTTAGGTACTACCTTAGTGGCCTTCAGGTACTACCTTAAGGGACCCTAGGTATTACCTTAGCTAAACTTTAACTTAACCTCTCCCAAGCCTTGGGTCTTCCTTTGTGACCCTTAGACCATGCCATTAAGTGGTTCTCTTCAGTGCTCAAGTGGTCCACCAATGGTTTTTTTGGACTGTACCTTAGGTACTACCTTAATGGCCTTTAGGTACTACCCTAGTGGCCTTCAGGTATTATCTTAAGGGACCCTAGGTACTACCTTAGCTAAACTTGAACTCAACCTCTCCCAAGCCTCAAGTCTTCCTTTGTGACCCTTAGACCATGCCATTAAGTGGTTCTCTTCTGTGCTCAAGTGGTCCACCAATGGTTTTTTGGGACTGTACCTTAAGTACTACCTTAAGGGCCCTTAGGTGCTAAATTTTGTTTAAAATTTTTTCCTAATATGCTTGTTATTATCCTCAAATGTTGTACACATATGTGTAGTACATACATTCATTATAAATTTCATTATACTATGATTTTCATTATAAATATCTTGTTTCATTATGAAATATTAACCAACCGCATTTATGTCATCAGATGACGAATAATCAAACATACTATGTAATGCTTGTCGGTCGTAGACATGGAGTGTACAATTCATGGGCTGAATGTCTAATGAATGTCCTACTTTATAAGGGGAGTGTTTACAAATCATATACTTCTAGAAAGGAAGCGGTCTGATCTTGGGTGTTCTATGCACCAAGATGGAAGAGAAGTGATGAAAGTTCAGCAACTAGCAAACCAAAGTTTGAACTTCCAGAGGATGATCAGCATTCCTTCCAAATTATTTCATATCCAAATGTAATCACTTTCTTTGTTGGCTTATTTGTAGCATGTGTTTTGCATATTGTAATATCTAGCTAAACATAGGTGCTAGAAATGTGTTATGAATATCAATGTGTAGTACTGTATTTATTAGAACTCCCAAACAATGACCTCTGTGATTATTATTATCAGCTTTGGTAAACAGAAAATGCTCAGTCAACGGTTGGTATGCCATGGGTGCCACAACCTAAGTATATAGGAAGTATGGCATGGGTGCCCAAAGGTTGAGAGGGGCCTTTATATGGAACTTATACCTTATCCTATGTTTGATTAACAATGAGATACGATATAATATTGTACCTCTCATCATTTCTCACCTTCGTTTCATAATAAAATAAAATAATAACTGAAATAACATATCCATCTCATTCGTTATCCTTTATAAAAAAGATTTAATGATATTGTTGAGAACAATGAGATATACATATCTCATGGATTATAAATTATTTTCTCTAAAATTTTCTCTTTTATTTATTTATTTTTCATGTTGCCCCGCTTAACACAACAACAACAAAAAAAACTTGTAAATGTAATTTTGTTTATTTATATTAATGAAGAAACAAAAATTACCTATTATATTTTTTCTAAATCCAAAAACTAAATCCCAAGATGAAGTATGTTTTATCACATCTATTTTTATTTCTTTGGTCATTCAAACACTAGCACAATAACAAACATGATATCTTTGATATTAGTATGTATTATAAATAATATTCATAGATATCATATTATAAAATAAATAATATCTTAAAATATGCATATTACATATATAATCAACCAAGTATACCAATGACTTTACATAACCAACCAACCAAATCTACCATAAGTGTTTTTACCAAAATAAGTCTCAAATCTATTTGTTTTATGTCATGGATCCATATTTTTTTTTCATATTTCAATTTTATTAATTTGTATCTTCGCTCGATTTGTTTGTACCTTCATTCATTCCATTCGTTCCATTTGCTTGTACCTTCATTGAATGATTCAAATCTCACCATGCAATTGGAAGACTTGGATTGAAAGTTTGATATAGTATCAAATCATTACTTTAGATTTTTCATTTGATTTCGAAATCAAATTCACGTGATGTGAATCTCAAATTTGATTCCATACCCACTCACACTAAAAGCAACAGAAAGCCAGAGAACATAAAACCTAACTGAAAGGCAGAGAACAATGAGCTACTAAGCTCTCAATTTACCAAATCTACTGTACAGAGTGGTCTTTATCATGAGCTTTGTTGTACTCCAGTTTCCTATGTATCATTGAAATATATGTTGCTGGGTATGGGACTTCTCTATGACTACTGCTTTTGACACTTGTTTCATAGCTTTCATGAAAATATATGAAGCAGTTAGTAGATACCCAATTGCCAATCTGTGTTAACATTTCTACAATTTTGTTGGAAAATGCAATGCAATATTGCAATATGAGTATGAAGGATATTTCATTCACAACTCGAACTAGTTTACCGCTAATCCATAATTATAACCAGATGTCTCGAAAAACAATGACATGAGAGTAAAACAGTCTTTCCCATTAGCTATTGAAAGAATATATGCATCAATGGGGGAATGTTAAACATCTAAAACACAGGAGATTCGTATACTATTTCAGAAGGTTTCTTCAAAGAACTGTTACAAGCAATCGAAAATGGAACTCCAAAATTACATTATAGAAGAAAACATAATCAACACTGAAGGAACCCAACTGACAAACTCGCACAGGCATCCATACACAATTCATGGTGTTCAGTTTCTAACAATCAATGACCCAAAGGATGAAGGTTGTTAGCGAGACCACAACCAACATGGGCACAATAGCATAGAGGGCTCCACCTTCTGATTATAATAGTGCAACCTAAAACTGATTTGAGCATCACAATAGCATAGAGGGCTCCACCTTCTGATTATGGACTGCCGACACCACCAGCCCCACTCTCATGCAAGTAAGGTGCCATCAGTGACCTTCCATGTTGCAAGTGGCCTCTATTAATCACATTGGACATGCCTTCATGACCTTCTCTCTAGCATTGTTTGCCGCACTAGTAACCAAGGTAACGACCAACCTCAATCGATATAGATGCATGTTGTCCTACACAACACACCAAAATCATGGCCTGGTTTGGTCAAACATGTAGTACTCCAGATGATTTCCAAAATCTTTTCAAAATTTTCTACTATCCTATACAAATAAATGCTCAACCAAATCAATCATAAAGGAGACTTGACCTCTACTATTTGAACCCCAAAATGATTTTCACCTTACACTGCTTCACAGACTACAAGGATAGTTCTTCTTTCTTTACAAACATTTTATGGTAGGAAGCTTTTCTTGTAACGTAATTTTTAACTGTATCATTGAAAGTAGCAGAAAACATAAGCACCTAATGAAATTCACAAAACAACAAAAAAAAGAAGTCAATAGTATGATGGTAGCTCTTTCACATGAAACTAATAACTTTAACATAAAGATCCAAACCATCCAAGAAATAAGAACTTACAACTGGCATGTGCAAGTGAGATTGAATTAATGAGGAGAACCTTAGTCTTTTCTTGTTCTTCTTTTATCAGTGCTTTCCCAACTTACGAACCACCTCCAGATTCTGCACCATTAAATTTTCACTGATAAAGCCTAAATGCTCAAATATTCAAACAGTAAGCCTCTATATGTTTCAGCGGATATAATTCTGGTATAAAGTTTTCAGTAATAAACTATCAAAATCACTTGACAAGGTACTTGTCAAAAATAAAAAAAATAAAAAAATAAAATACTTCACAGGGTATTCATTCTAGTGTGTGTCTTCTCTTGTCAAAACTCGCAAGGACACTAATCTATTGGCTTAGTTCATATGTATTTAATTGTGATTCTAGGAAAAAGTCTACTTTTATGCTTGAATATTTTTTATTGGAAAGGTAATTCCCTCGAATATAAATTTTCCAAAGAAAAAAACAACATAAAAAAAATTTTCAAATAATAATAATAGTAATAATAATAAAGAGGAACATAACCTATATTGCCAATTTTGTTGTAGGACAAATGCAAAGGGCCTGAGGGACTTGCAACTTTGGATCAACACGAGTCAACATTCCAAGTACAAAACAAGTCGTCTTGGCAAAACCATTGTTAGCTTGAGCAATTACATTTTTGTAAGGAGGAGTCAAAATCATAGGCAAACTGATTGCCCCAATTTTACTAGGCCTCTCAAACTTCATCTCATCATAAATCCCCCTCAACAGCTCTGGTTACAAAATCAAATCTTCAAAAATACTGGCAGAAGTGTATGGTGTATCACTAGGAGTAACCTGCATTTAGGATCCAAATTAATAAAACAAAATAAAAACAAACACCACTATCCCCTTTTTGGATGACTTTCAACAACATAAATTATTTAAAAGTAGAGATATATCACAGTCAAAACCAAACCTATAGCGTGCGCATAACTCTAAACAACATTGAATTAAAACCAAAAGCATCAACAAGCAGAAGAGGGGGTAGAAGCCAAATATATACCAAGTATGCAATGGGTGGCCAAAGTAAAAATGGTAAACACAAAAAACCAATTATGATGTATCTATATAGTTTTTAGAGAGCTCTAGTATTGGTCATGCCTAAATTTACAAACAAGCAAAATATGAACAATTAAACTATACAGTTTGAGTGATGATGAGAATGTGTTATGATCACATCCCTTTGTCCAGCAGCCATGATTAGAAGTGTTACATTGCTCTTATCCTCAGGCCATGTGATGGTAATTGAACGCCTAAGATTTTTTTCTTAGTGACACAAAAGACATAGAGGAAACGAAGGAGCATGGAATGAAGGGCCCCTTTCTATATTCAAGTCCCTAATATATACATGTATCCATAATCTAATGCCATGAAGTTGCTTAAGGAATATGAATGGTGGCTTCCTCCCTACCCACCTTTCCCATGTCCTCATCTCCAACCGATTTTCTATGTTTCTTTCCACTTCCATTCCTCATCATCCTAAAAACATAATTACATCTTATAACAGTTATCGAAAAGTACCTTTGACTAGGGACAAGACATTAATAGTTAAATGATCCCACATATTGAAGAGGGACATTCTTTTGATGCAATTACTCTATGACTCTCACTCTCACTCTCATGTACATAACTTCCTATCTTAACTTTGTAGGTGTATACCTAGGCCTAATGTGTTTATACATGGACCTTGATTCGAAAGTGAAAAGTCCATCGTATCTTCACAAAGATTTCAATAAATCCCATATTATAGTTTTTTTTTTTAAATCAATTTGTATAATGCATCAAATTCGTTCATAAAGTTAATATTCAATCACCTCATCCTTTCAAGGTAAGAAATTGAAAGCAATTTTGGTGGACAAAGACAAACCAAAAATATGTGGTAAACAATGAGTGATTAATGGGGGTGACTATAAACAAATAAGTTATTGTCTTAGTGAACATAACAAATGATAATAGTTGCACAGTTAGGAAGAAAAGTTGATTGCAGAAACATCACAATAATTATGGGTTTTCCCTACATTTGCATGATGTTCTCGCAAGAAAATGAGAGAGAGACAGAGACAGACACACAGAGAAGAAAGAAGGAGTATAGGAAAAAGATAATACCTCAAAAACAATTCCCAAGTAATCTATGAATGCTAGAATGTTGGTTTCTTCAAAAAGTCCGTATATATCTGTAGTCCAACAAGGAGAAGCTGAGAATAGGAAGAGAAAAAGGGACAGGGGAGGAATTTAAAAGCTAGATACAATACATAATGAATAAGCTAAGAAGGATTAATGTTTATTGTAAATAACATAGGGCTCTTCAGGTATGTTTGAACAAGAAAAAGTTAAAGTCACTTATGTTTATTAATAAGTATGACAACAAAATAAACATTTTATATAGGTAACATTTTTGCTCTCTCCTGAAAATTAAAGTGGAAACCTACTAAGATCCTACCCCCAACAATTTGCTACGCCAACCAGGTTTCAAGGGCTATGAAAAGGGAGGCCAGAATAAGCATTGAAGACAACTTTTAAGAAGAAAGAACCAACAAGAAAGAATCTAGAAGCTAATATAAACAAATCTCAATCAAATTACAGCATATACCCTGACTATGCAGATTCTATCACTCAAAATATTATGTTCAACTATTGACCATTAAGCATGCGAGTAGAGGTGGCTAGAAACAACATGACAGTGAAGGGTTGAACCAAACATGAAGTTGGTTGGCAACGAAGGATTCATATAGCAGTACCAATGAAGTAGCTGGATCAAAGACTAGTTGAATTAATTTGTTAGGTATATGCAGATATAATATAGTCTCTGCAACATATTGTGGTAAGTATCCAATATGAACTTGAAGCTGTATTTACTAATAGATAGTGCAGGCATGTGATATTCTATATAGGATTGGTGAACAGTCTCAGAATCTAAGATCATGTTTGGTAGAGAGACAAATGGAACACAGATTTATGAGAGGACAAGATTGAAAGTTTGCATAAAGCAATTCTCTAAATTAAGGACATATTGAATAGTTGACTAGGAGATTACAAGAGGAAAGAGAGAAGTATGGCTTAAGATCCGACCATGCGTATCTTGATGTATTTGGAAGTAAAGGAATAAAACAATCTTTGATGATGTTGATCAATCAGAATTGTAGCTGAAAAATGTTTTCCTGAATTTTTTGTTGAATGGTCTACTACATCAGTAAGAAATGGAAGCCTTTCTTTTGTAGATTTCATTTGATATTTCAGTTGGTACTTTAAGGATTAAGGAGTTTAATTTCCCCCCTGTTTTTTCGTTTTAAAATCGTTATGAACATCACAAGTACTAGGGAAGTGCCCTCTTATTGGCAATTGTTTCACAACATTATAAATATTATAAAAACATTAAATCAAGTTCAAGTTAGGTTTAGGTTGTTTGAACCTTGACCTAAACCCAGCCCTGATTAAGTTCAGGAAAAAAAACCTAATTTTTGCCCAATCCGAGTACTGAAAATGATTGTCCAAGTCTACAGGTTGGGTCCGTATTCTACCCAAGTTGCACCCCTAACTTAATATCTATCTAATTATACTTCTTGTCATAAATTTTAAAAATAAAAAATATTAATATTTTTTTATATGAGATACAAAAGTTCTTAAAAATGTAATGATTTTTAAAATTATTTAAATAAATTGAGATATCCAATATTTTTACTATCTCAAATTATAAATTTCCAAAAAAAAAAAAATATTCAAAATATAAAGAAATTTTAATAGATAATTCTTATATATAAAAAAATTAAGAAATATATCCAAGCTGTAACTCTCATTTTTCCTCATTTATATGAAAATTAAATAATTTTAAAATATATAAATCTCTTTACTAATTTTAATTATATTTAATTTTTCATATTTCAAAAACCAAACACAAAAAATATAATTTTTCTGCATGTTTATTTTTTCAACAACCAAACATAACATAATTAAGACTTCAATGAATTTACTTTGATTTCAAACACAACGAATGAAGTAAATGAATTAGGGACTGATTCTAAGCAATAATGCAGAGAATGGTAGTTCACTATCAAAACAAAAAAAGGAAAGGAAGGAAGAGGAGCAGAAAGAAGAAGAGAAAAAGCCCTGGGTGCACTTACTACATTCCACTTATTTGAAGTGACTAAAGAAATTGTTGACAAATATGCAGTTGTGTAAGAGTGCAAGATGCAGTATCCAAATAAACCTCTTCCAACTCCCTACATGCGCAAAAAGTCCACTAACTCATCTTATAACCCTAAAATCTTTGTTAACAAATCTACACTCCTCTCCACCATTTATTTATCATTCTATCATCTATTTGCATTTTCACCAATGTACAAAATGGTCTAATAGATAATTGGGCTCTAGACTGAAAATAATTTCAATCTTAGCTTTCACCCACTAAGCTTGAAATCCATGATCATAAATTGATGGGTGTGTCTTATTCACACATACACATTGCAAGAATCCTTAACTAATGTTGTTATTGGAAGGAATCAGTGGATGATGACTATGATTGTGACCTTAAGGTCCCACTAATAATTAAACATCTATCAATGAAGGAACACTTATACCAGGTATGACACGGACTTTTGAAAATCCATGACTCATAAACAACAAGGTTTACCATGTGGGAACCTTGTTCCTATGTCTATTCTTTAGGGTTATTGTTGGATCATATTCCAAAAACCCCATGCATGTTATCTACTACCCCCACAAGGCATAAAAGCCCCAAATGGGAAATTTCTAGATATAGAATAAATTTGAGGTCACTAGTCCATTTTGCAATTGTACATAACTGATAGGGGTGTCATTTTTTTGTAGGTTCGTAGAAAAGGAACTGGGTGGTTCACAAGAGATGTGACAGAAAATTAGGTAATCATTCATACATTTGAGAACAGGTCAGCTTGATGAACCTAGTATAAAATTATATCAGCAAAATGACCTTTATATTGAGCTCACTCTCACATGAGAGAGATGGTCCGTACATAGGCTACTCAAGTAAGGGAGTATGAGAACAAAGTGTACCTGTAACACTTGGCTTGCGCACTAGTTGCTACTTCAGCATGATGGGCATCAAGAGGGGTTGATAACAGGGACACCAATAATTCATAAGCCACTTAGAACCAAGGATGAGTAGGTATTCTTCTGCTTCCCAAGAAGTTGTCTCCTCTTTAACAAGTTTGTCTATTTTTGTTGCATGCCTACAACATTAAAAATCGTACTGTAACTAGATATGGTTAAGAACCCTAGAAGAATAGTTAAAGCTAAAGTAGCTCACATAAGAGGTTATATTTTACCAAGTCGTGGATAAAATAAAGACACGTAGTACATATTCTATACTATTCCTTTCACTAATTTCAACCAGACTTTTTAAACCATATCTTTCAGGCAACTTCCTTTTTTTCTTTGGTATTCTCAGAATCACATCCCCTCAAGCACTGAACAAGGAATTATAATGCTTGACATCTTGTGACCTAGTAGCCATTCCAAAGCTATGTGTGTGTGATTGGTGCCTCGTAATGTTAGTTTAATGAAGAAACTTCTACAAAACTCCATGCCATCAAGGCATAAAATGCTTTCTTCTGCAGTTTTTTAGTTGGATAAGGAGAGCTAATTCAGGGTACCTAAATGATCCTTCTAACTACTATGTATATTTTATTTGAAAAGGAAATGTCAAATCCTTAATTGAAGTGATGAGCCAAACAACTAACACTGCGGATTGAGTCTTTTTAAAACATGAAGAATAATCAATTGTATGAAAATATGTAAAAAGGTGTACAAATTATAGTGAGAAAGGCAAAAAAATGTTTGAAAAACATTCTGAAGGAGAAAAAGAGATACAAATAGAAAGGGAAAAAGAATAGTGAACAATTTCACTTGCAATCAGGGGACCGTTTAACATGGTTTGTGTTTTCCTTAGACAAAATTGAAAGATTATGGAACCATGCCTCCACAAGAAATTCACTGTTATTAGTCGAAACTCATAAAAAGAAATGAATGGAGATGGTTGCAGTCTAAAAAGTTCCCCCAAAGTAAATCCCAAATCCTAAAACATTTAGAGTTGAACCTTCATGGCTTCTTTGTATCCTGCAAAACAGGAACAACTGTCCATGCATCACAACTACAAGGGAAGTGCCCTCTTCTTGACAATTGTTTCACAACATTTTACGTTCAAAACAGTTTTTCATTCTCCAAAATGCCAAAAAATAATGTCCAAAACATTGCTTTTTATTTTTTTATTAATCAATTAAATATTATTTAAAATAAAATTATTAGAATTATATTTTTTTAATGATGAACCTTAACAAATTTAAATTAAATTTATATTATCAAAGAGTATCATAGTCCAATGGTAGTAGGGATTGAACCCAACCCACGGTTTTGATTTAATAAATATTAAGATGGATAATTAATAAATAATAATTATTTATATGGAGCAAATTGTTCTCATGATTTCTTTCCCTTTTTTTTTCATACTAAATCTAAAACTCAAAAGGGTGACTCACTTCTCTCGCTCACCCATGAAGGAGCCCTTTTCTGAAGTTGCCCTCCAGACGATAGAATCCCAAAAAAGGCCTTATTTCCCTCTACCACTCTCAATCCTCGTAGGTACTAATCTAATCACCTTATTAATTTTTTTTTTTTTTTAAACCCTCGTTTCATTCCCAAGCAAATCCATCCCGTTTGATTCCCAATAAAATCCATCCCCCATTTGATTTCCCGGAAAATTCATCCTCGTTTGATTTCCGAGAAAATCCATGTAAACCCCCATGGAAAACAAAAAAAATTGTTTTATTTTTTCCTCCCTGTGTTTTCTGGATGTGTTATAGGGGTTTGTTTGATTTTGTGCCATTGGAATTAAATTTCACAAACCTAAGTTCATTAATAGGGGTCTCAACCTATTAATGAACTTTGCCATGCTCACCCAAATTTCTTCCATCACTTCACATCTCAACTCAAGCTCTTCAAACAAGTTAAGTAGTCTATCATAAAAGAGGATAATTACCTCAGATTAGTTACTGTTGTACCAACTGCATAAAAATAGAAATTAAATGTGAGATTTAAGAAATTAGGGAGAGAAAAGAAAAAGTGGTGGAGGGGTTGTTACAAATGCTCTCATTAATTCTGAACAATAAATAATTGTTTTCCATTTCACAGTGTTTTTTCCATTCTTCCCATATATTCCCTTCCTACCCATGTTTTTTACCTTCTATCCTACAATATTTTTTCTTTTCTTCTATCCTACATCATAAATGTTCCCTTAACCAATTACAAATTGATTTTTCACATCATTTGTATCATAGAGACAAAAATCACATAATCATTCAAATTCGTACAACTTCCTAACAGTTTTGATATCTTCCATCATTAGATTTCTTTGCCATCAAAAAAAGGTTTCTGAATGCCACATTGCCTTATTATGCTTTCACTCTACATAGATTCCACACCCCTCATGATCCAACAGGTATAAAGCGAGCATCCAAAACAGGAATTTTTTTATTTTATTTTTTTCATGGGTAAAAAAAAAACATGTATTAAAAACGTGGTCCAAATTGTTTATAGGTCTAGGCTCTTCCTCTATTGTAGCTTTTGTGGATTGGATATGGTCTTCTTCATGGGTGCAATTTTTTGTTAGTCTCCCTTTGTTTTTATTGGTGGTGCTTTAGGCGCCCTTTGTACACTCCCTGTGTAATTTAGGGCGCTTTTGGCATTTCTCATGTTTTTTTTCCCTCAAAACAGGAACAACTGTCCATTCACCACAGGGGCTTCTAAAGAGCTAGAATTTTTCAAGGAATTTCTTCTTTTTTGTAGTTTATATGTCTAGTGTTCCTTTTACTCCAGTTTAATGACAGCGCAAACCACTTGTAAGCTGAATTCTTTCATTTTCTTTATGGAATACATTGTACTATCCTTTTCCAGGGAAAATATATGTATATAATAGAAAAAGAATTGAATACACCATTTGCAGCAGCATGAACATGAATTGTGTATGCATTTCTAAGTACCTTTGAACACTTGTAAGTAGTTAGAAAAACATATATTGTATCTATAGTTATTACCATAACGTAAATAGAAATGGCTCATGCATCCATTTCAGTTTCTATCAAATATAAGACACAAACACTTCAAACAATACCTATTCTAGAGACACTAAAAAGTTCAATATCCCTTGCATGATAGTTGCATTCAAAAGTTTGCCAACCCAAAAAAATGGGCAAAGAGAATCATCAAATTTCAAAACTAATACAAAAAGTACAAAATAGGTATCACATGGAAGATTAGAAAATCCAAGTCAACATGTTTATATCATCAGAGAACACAAGGTCAAAGTATTACCTTATCAAAAACAGGTAGTATGTGTTTGTTTAAATAGTTGAGGAACTTGCTGTTTGATGCACCCCTCTGTGTGGAAACTAGGGCTTTAGTTGAACAGAAAAATATAGAATGAACCAAATAAGGAGAAATAAAAAACCAACAGATACTATACCACAAAAAAAGCAAAAGACACAATATATTATCAGCCGATTTAATAAAAATTAAGATGGATAATTAATAAATAATAATTATTTATATGGAGCAAATTGTTCTCATCATTTCTTTCCCCCCTTTTTTTTTCATACTAAATCTAAAACTCAAAAGGGTGACCCACTTCTCTCGCTCAGCCATGAAGGAGCCCTTTTCTGAAGTTGCCCTCCAGACAACAGAATCTCTAAAAAGGCCCTATTTTCCTCTCCCACTCTCAATCCTCGCAGGTACTAATCTAATCACCTTATTAATATTTTTTTTTGAAACCCCCGTTTGATTCCCAAGAAAATCCATCCCCCATTTTATTTCCGGGATAATTCATCCTTGTTTGATTTCCAAGAAAATCCATGCAAAACCCCTAAGGAAAAGAAAAAAAATTGCTTTTTTTTTTTTTCCTCCCTGTGTTTTTTGGATTTGTTTTAGGGGTCTATTTGCTTTTGTGCCATTGGATTTAAATTTCACAAAACCTAAATCCACGATTTTTGAGCCAAGCTGAAAAATACCACATTTGCCTATAAATTGTGATCAGATTACCAAATAGCATCTTATGGTTTTTAAAAAAAAAAAACAAAACTTTGGACAGATTTTGCATCTTGCATGGCCTCAGCTGGTAGGACATATCGGGAAATTTCCCGAAAATATGGAATAAAATACCCATAAATACCGAAATATTTCTCCATATTTCAAACACTGGTAGTTCTCAAATTTTTTCCTTAACGATTCCCCACAAACAATCGTCTAATAAACATAAATATTTAAGATTTAAAAAAAATAAAAACCCCAAATATTCTAAATCACAGGGTCGTCAACAATGCAAAACAACATTCGGCCCAAATTTCTTCTCAACAGCCAAACAAATCCTTAAATGGAATACTCACCTGCGATTAATCCAAAAGGAAGAGGAAGTTCCACTTCGGTTTCTAGAAACCTTCAAAATATTGCACATTTGATGAATAAAGATGAAGAAATGGCTCAACTTTGGCTTCGTTGAAGGTTTTTGGAAACTATAGATGGGTTAGGGCAAAATGAGAGGAAATGACAGAGTTTTCCCAAATTTCTAACTTTATCGGGTTGGTTGGGTTTTGCAAATTTGATAACTTTTATGTTTTAGATTTTTGTGTTTATTAAAAGCACATGCTCCGGTGACATGGAGAGGGGGATGGCTGCTGACAGGTATGCAAGAAGGGGTATTTTCGAAAATGCAATTACAAACAGTATATAGTGCATGAAAAGGAAATTTTTTTTTTGAAATAGTGGACATCTCTTGAGTTACACAAACTTCAGTTTTCAAAACAATAATATTGAGAAATGGGCCTCCGAAACACAACTTTCCCAACAAAAAAAACAAAAAGTGAGATATTGTCTCTTCAAGAATTTATTTTTCCATTCCCTAATACATTTATACAATAATACAATTATTATAAATATATATTATAAAATTAATTAATTTTATTTACTAAATTTAATATAAGATAAATAATATTAACTATTATTTTTTTTTTATTTCACTTTGCAATTAAAAAAAAAACCTATTATCAATTTATGTGAAAAAATGAGTTTTAAAAAGCAAATTTGTTATTAATTTATTAAATAACTATTTACAAAATAAATATTTTTTTTGTTTTAATTTTTAAATTAATTTTATTATATAAATTTTAATATTAAAAATATTAATCTTTAGGTTAAAATTTCATTGTAAAAGGAATAAAATATAAAAAAATAAATAAATTAAATAATTTTAATTGTTCTTAATCTTCAATTTTTTCTTTAAATTAATTTAATTGATTAAAACTAATAAATTAGTTTAGTATGATATTGTTTTCTATTTATAAGATAAATAATATTTATCTATTACTTTTTGTTCATGTTAAAAATGATTTTATAAAAAAAAAAATTTGTTATTAATTTATTAAATAATTATTTACAAAATAAATAATTTTTTTTGTTTTAATTTTTAAATTAATTTTATTATTTAAATTTTAAAATTAAAAATATTAATCCTTAATTTCAAATTTCATGTAAAAGGAATAAAATATATAAAAAAAAATCGAATTTCAATAAAAATTTCAGCATTAAGTGATATAATTTTTTTTGAGTATTAATCAATTTAAAAAGAAATAGTAATCATTTGTATATTAAAATATTTTATTTAGTAATTATAAATGATAAGAAACTAAAGTAATTTGAAAAAATAATAAAATATTTCTTTAAAAATAATTTAATATACTTAAAATTAGAAATGATGAACTATTTTTTTAAGAAAAAATTGAGAAAAATAAAATATTGTTTGGTTATATAAATTTTTTTTTCAATTTTTAATGACATAGGTTCCTAGAAAATCAATAAAAAAAATAGAAAAAAAAAAAGAAATCATTTTTTTCAAAAACTATATATCCAAATAAAATCCTTGAAATTCAAATACACTATATTATAAATATAAACATCATTGCTTTTTTTTTTCTTAATTATTAAATGTTTTTAATATTAAAGAATTAAAGTCACATACTATCACAATTATAAAAAACCAATAACATTGTTCATGTAAATGCTAAAAAACCAACAAACAACCCAACAATTAATAAAATATCAATCATGATAAAAAAAATCAATTATTATCGTGAATGCAAAAAATCAACAACCTTGTTTATATGAACCATCAACAAATAATATATATATATATATATATATATATATATATATATATATATATATATATATATATATATATATCAACCAATAACTTGTATTAATATTTTAATCCTAAGTAATCGACAACTTGTATTAATATATTCAATCCCTAAACAATCAAACATATTCAAATACTAAATGATCAAAGTTCAACTACTATTATGAATAAATAAAAAAACCAATACCTTGTCCATATATATAAGTTAATAAACCAACAAATATCCTAACAACTGACAAAATAATAAAGATGAATACCAACAAAGCTAAAATATTAAAATTCAACATTACTAGATGTCAACTTCAATATTAGCAAACAATAAATTAACATACGTCACTAATAAACTAACAACCAATAAAAGTTAGCATGCATCATCAATACAAATAAACCAACAAACAACAAAAGAGCAACATGTATCATCAATTTATATTCAATAAAAGATATAAAAGTCATCAATGTGTGCCACATAAAGGAGGCTTCCTTCTTCATTGTGGGCGTTGGTGACATCTTTCCATGTCTGATTGATTTGAGGGACCATCTTATGTTGATAAATTTCCTCATCCTCGTCATCGACCTCATCCTCGTCCACGTTCTTGATCTTAAACCTGGCCTTGTCCTTGTTGTTCAACAAGTGGTGTAGGAAAGTATTGCATTTGTGTAGCCACATCATCTCTAAATAGATGTCCTGATAATTGTGGTGACAAAGCAATGAGTGGTGTTGTAGGTGGAGTAAATGACACCTCGATACTAGATGACATAGGTACATGAAAGGTCTATCACTATGAGAATGCAATAACTCCAAGATGAATGATGTCCCAACATCTTCCTGTATCACCCCCTCATCAATGGATGGAACTGATGAAAGAGGTAGTGACTGGTCAAGTGGTGTAGAAAAGTGAAGGCAGTATGCTATAGAGGTGATGATGATGGAAAATCTAGTGATGGATCATCGATAATGAAGTGTGGATCATTAGAAATATGTCCTTCATGTGTTTGTACACCTCCACCTCTAGTCCATACCCCACCACCTCTAGTCCGCACCCTATCACCTCTAGTTTGTACCCCACTATCTCTCATCACTACCTCCTCATCCGATGATTATCTCTCTGTATCAACGACATTGGGAGGGATAAGCAACCTATCAACCTCTTGTATAACCTCTAAAGTGGTTGCACATAATTGATGAATTTCATCATGATGACCTATATTCGGAGAATTTAGACTAGTCCATACATGTATCTGTTGCAAACTGCGATTCTGTAAGAATTAAGAATAAAAAGTTAGATATTTTTCAAATTAAAAGAAAATAGAATAATAAATAAAAAGACATTATAATTACCACTATCTCCCATAAAGATCCATATGGAGTAACAAAAAGACGAGTGATAGAACAATATCACACCATATATGGGTGGTTATACATGAAAGAAGTGGATGCTACCTCAGCTCTAGTAAGATGATCAGACCTAGCCTCCCACCTTTGAATATAGTAGTAATGAATAGTCATCCAATCCAAATCATGTCGACCTCTCAAATCATATTTATGTAATCCCAACTCGGTATCGCACTACTCGGGAATATCCTATAGTAGCCTAAATTGCCTTAAAACACGATCAAGTCTATGCCACTCCACTATGTGTAAACAGATAAAAGGTGAAATACTCAATCACAAGTTAGAGGCAATAGTACAATAATCTGGGAGTCTAGAGATGACATCATCAGTATATGGCTCCCATATAATCTGTAATTAAATTTGAAATAAGACTCACATTATTTAATAATTTTTTTATTACAAATTATTCAAAATAATGAATTTCTCACCTACTCTGGCATAAGTCAATCAAGTAGATACCTATACTAGGGTAACACATGCATAAACATCAAAGTAGTACAAAACTCATCTCTCCAACTACAAAAATATATATATTAGAAGTTTGTATAATTGTTTATTTATGTATATACGTGTTTAAATATGCTATAACTAAGGTTGAATACATATCGCATGCTTAAAGGTGGTTGTGGTAGTACTCCATCATGTAGGGTCGAATGTAAGCGCATAGGTGCTATAAAGGGAAATCTCTCCCATATCTATAATTGTAACAAAATGAGAGGACCTAATACATCATGTGCATTAATATGGGTTGCTCGACACATCTCTTGATCCAAGCTAGGCAAACACTACCCCAACTATAATTACCAATAACTACAAAATCCTCAAGTAGTGGTAAAAACATTAAATGTACCCTATTGTTCGATTTATCCGTAAAAAGAAAACCTCCAATCAACTGTAAGATGAATGCCTTAGCATATCATCACACAGATTCCACATCAGCATTAGGTGCCAATGCAGGAAAATGCTCTATCAACCAAGTCAAACGAATTTTTTGTCCATATATATCTCTATCTTCAGGCACCACTCCTAATAATGTAGCACAAACCTCTCTCCAATCTAAGCATGTACACATACAACTAGCACATGTGAACATGGGATACCAAATGATTACCATTTATTACAAGTACATGTTCCTTCTTTCAACTTCACAATTTGTATATTGTTTCTTTTATCCATATGAAACCCATAGGGAGCAGTTGTCACTTCAAATATCTCATTTGAACGATGAAAGATTTTGACAGTGTGTCCACTAGCCCTTGACTCATATTTTGTTATTTAGTTAATGGCATAGGAAGTGTACAAATTTCCATTTTCAATTTGAGTTTGTATCTCTGTTCGACGAGTCTCGAAATATAAAACACAACGATAGAAAGTTAATCGAACAAGAGTAGTGATGGGCAACATTCTAGCCCCTTAAGCACTCCATTTATGCATTCAACAATATTTGTAGTCATCCACCCATGCCAATGTTCTCCATCACATGCCAAAGTCTATTTCTTCGTGTCCAACCTGTTAAACCATTCTACGCATTTCTCATCTAATCATTTTAACTCAGTCATACATGACTCATACTTTCGTGGTTAGTGTTGAGACCTAGCTTTATACACTAAGTCTTTTAACATCTTAATATTTATCATTGACGTTGTTTGCCACATGCCTAAGATAATATCAATGATGTGCATAAAGGGGGTTTCATCCAACACTAGGATCCCTAACAATGACTTGTTTTCCTACATTACGATCAGAAATAAGACATATGCCTTCTCTTTGTGTGACTTAACTCCTTAATGTATAAAGAAACCAAGACCAACTATCCGATGATTCCTCTTCAACTATTGCAAATGTAAGAGAGAAGATATGGCCATTAGTATCGATTGATGTTGCAATAAAAAGTTTCCCTATGTATTTTCCATATAAAAAGGTACCATCTATTTGCATTACTAGTCTACAATGCTTAAATCCTTCAACACATGCCCCAAAAGCCCAAAACACACGCATAAAACATATATTTCTATTGCAACCTACTAATATTGATGTCTTTCAAACAACCTTAGTCACAGGATTAGTTAGTTTAACGATATTCATCCACCTAGGTAAAGCTTGGTAAGATTCATCATAATCACCAAATATCTTTATGATTGTTTTTCTCTTTGCTTCTCAAATCCTCTTGTAATGAACATTATAACCAAATTTATCTTTCACTATTTGATATAATGTAGTAATTGAAATTGTGTGATCACTTTGGACTACATTTTGAACTTCTTGTGCAATCAATGTGGAGTCTAATTGTGAGTGGCCTTGTGATAGTTTAGAGAAAACGCAAGTGTGAGCACCTATGTACTTTGCTATATTAAACAAACCATGAAATTTATGACGACATGCATAAAGCCTCCAATTACAACCCTCAAACCACTTTTTGCACTTTACAACCCACATATTTGGCTTAGATTCAATAACAATCAAAAGTTGATTCATACATATGGAATAACGTTTAACAACATATTATAAGTCTACCTTACTCTCAAACCGCAAACCCTTAAACAATTCATCTGATTCATTCCATAATCCATTACATGTTGTCAAATCCTTGTTGACCAAGGAGTTAATTACATCCCAATTCAATTTTCTAAATATTGGGGAAGAGACATCATGTTCACCACCACCTAGCAATGATGCATCTTTTTCTGTATTTTCATTATCCTCCATGTCCATAATATCCTCATTACCATCATCTTCATTAAAGAACTCTACATTGTCATCATAATTTCCAGGTAAAATATTAACATGATTTTCAATTGTCATTACAATTGAATCAGTGACCCTTGCTAAATCTACCCTAACTATAGGTTCCATTGAATTATCATAACTTTGCATATGCGTAGGAGAAGAGGTGTTCTTTGCTACCATTTGTTGACTTGGACCTACACCTTCAATATGCATTGGGGTAGTAAAGCTACTTGGCATGAAGTGATGATCAATTGAAGAAGTTTAACTTGGTGTCTCTACGATTAATAGTAAGAGAATGACACAATTTTGTTTTTAACTCGTCAAATGTTATCATATTATTAATTGAAACACCTTTCTCACAAGGACGAATATAACATATCCCAAATTCACAATCAATAATTTCACCACTAGTATAACACAACACTGTGGCGTAATCGTCCATTATCAAACCTATTCAAAAGATCAACAAAGAAGTATCATCATCAATAAACGTTATGATAATTATTGATATACAATATGTACTTTGGAAATCTATTTTATTAATATTATGGTGCATTCTCCATTACTAAATCTATTTTTTAAAAGACATATTTTTCAAAAATAAGAATACACGATTACTATTTTTATTGTTATATTATTTACATTTAAATAAATCAAATAGCATTTTAGTTTTATTTCTACTTTTATTTATATTTTTATTTTGAGCTCTCAATATCTTACAAGAACTTTTTCAACAATTTAAAACTAATACTAATTTTTAAAAAATATATAAGATAAATTCATAATTTCAGATAATGTTCTATTTATATTTCTTATATGTTAATATTTTTTAAATAATATTATATGCAAAAAAAACTAATAATTTAATACTAACAACCATTACTAAATTCATTTATTTTATTTTATTATATATTCTAATATCTTACAACTATATTGTTCTTTTCTTTTTAAAATGGATATTTAAATGTGTATAATATAACATTTTAAATGTAAATTTACATATTATATACATTTAATATTTAAATATATGTTATATACATTTAAATATACCGTTACTATTTAACATTTTAAATGTACATTTACATATTATATACATTTAATACTTATGGTTACTATTTTATATTATACACAATTACTCTTTATATATATATATATATATATATATATATATATATATATATATTACATTTAAATATCCATTTAAATAAATCAAATAACATTTTAGTTTTATCAATGTTTTAAAAATCGGACCGGTCCGACCGTCGGTCAGTCACTGTTCCGATCTGGTCCGGTCATTTGGACCGGCTGGGGATCGAACCGAGGTTGGACCGCTTGAACTGGCGGTCAAACCGGTGAACCACACGAATCGACTGGTTCAAATGATTTTAATTTTTTTTTTTAAAAAAAACAACATCAAAACGACGCCGTTTTGGAGTCCTATATAACAAAATGAAAATCTCAAAACCTGCAAGCTGCAACCTCCAAACTCTAATCTTTCCTTCTCCGCCCACCGTCAACGCGTCCCAGCCATGACACCAAGACAGATCCCACCGACGGCTTGCGATACCCACACAAGTCCCGCCGGCGACCCATGACACCCACATAGGTATTGCCAGCATTGGAAAGCTTTCCCCCTCTCCTCCGCCCGCCGTTGAGGCTTCCTAGCCGTGACACCAAGACAGATCCCACCGACGGCCTGCCGGTGGCCCACGACACCTACACAGGTATCGCCAGCATTGGAAAGCTCCCCCCCTCTCCTAGTTGGTAGCCTGTCCCGGCGTTGGAGTTTGCCCAGTGAGCTGAGTCGATTGTGGGGTAACGGGGTTTGCCCACTGCCAAGTGAGGTGCGTCATTTGGAGGTGATGGGGTTTGCCCAGTGAGGTGCGCCTTTTACCAATACAGCTTATGGTATTTGGAATTGTGTGGATCGGGCTTGTAAAACACTTGTAACTTGTGATTCCTCTCTTCCCTTCCATGTCACGGCCATGGTGGATTCAATGAAAATGTTTATAATGTTTATTAGAGTCTCCTTGCAGTTTGTCTTGTTGACATTGTGTAAGTTGGAATATGATGAGTAACAGAGCTAGGTGCTTGTAGTCATTTTCCAACTTGTGATTTGTAATCACTAATTAATAATTATACTTTGAAGCTAGACCAATTTTGAGCTTGAAATGTGGTAGAGCACAAGTCCCATTAAGCCCTTTTGAGTAGCAATAGAGAACATAGTCTCTCATTGTGGTTTCCGTTTCCCTATATTGTCAGAATGCTTTGTGGTGCCTATGGTTAGCTATGGTTGTGGACATGCTAGATAATAGTGATGCAATATGGCAAGCCCTTCAACACAATCCATGTCTTTTAGGTGGTTTGAATTGAGCCCAACAGCCTTAGATATTAACTCCAACAATTTAAGTCCTAATCTCATGGTTTGCTCCTTGTACCCCATCAATATATCTCTATAAAATTACTTTAGAATTTAGATAAATTTATAATTGGATCAAAACATGTTTGTTATAATGGCCATTATTCCTTTACATAAATTTACCTATTGATATGTGATTGTTATAAATTGTTGATGACTTGATTATAAATCATTAAATTGTCGATGACTTCCATTCTCTACGTTAATGTGAGATTTTTGTTTCTAATTTGATAGAGAAATAAAAAATGGAATCAAACTTGACTCCATCCCCTGGTCAAGATTCAACTACCAATTCTCAATCAACTATAAGTAAGACTGATCTTGCATAGGAGCATGTTTCTGAAGAAAGATATGCAAATGGAAAGAAAACTCTTATTTGTTTGTATTGTAAAAAGATTACAAAAGGTGGGGGTATTCATAGAATGAAACAATATCTTGCTGGAGTGAAAAGAGATATTGGTCCATGTAAATCGGTTCCTCCTAATGTAAGATTTCGAATGGAAAATTCTTTGCAAGAGTTTGTGAATTCTAAGAAAGCAACCCAAGAAGCATATGAATGTAGAAATCCTTATGGTCCTAATGTGTCACAATTTGAAGGGGATATGGCAAAAGGTGAAGAAGAGGTTCAAGAAATGCAAAGTCCTATGGCAGCTAATAGTGGAAAAAGGAAAAAATCAACAATGGATAAGTATTTTGCACCAAGAAATACTCAAGGAGCTCAACCTTCCATGAGGAGTGTACTAGTTGGGAAAGAAGCTATTTGGAGAGTAGATATGGCGGTTGGGAGATTCTTTTATGATGCATGCATTCCTATTAATGCAGTGAATTCTTTCTACTTCAAGCCAATGTTGGATGTTATATCTGCAATTGGTCCTAGATATAAGGGTCCAAATTACCATCAGTTACGGGTTAATCTTTTAAAGGATGCCAAGAAGGAAGTTCAGTTACTTGTGGACTCTTATCGTGCAATTTGGGTGTACAATAATGGGTGATGGTTGATTCGTGCCCAATTGGTGTCTCAGCTAATTTGTGTTCAGCTGGTGCTCCTTGATTGAGGAAGTGATCAACAAAATTTATTACCTATAACACCATACACTAGGGTAGCAAAGAAAAAGCTACTATAGTATAGTGGCTCTAGGGTCGTTCACTGGGAATGACTAACAAGCAATCAATGATACCAATTCCAAGTGAATTGGTCTTGTTTCATTTCATGGTTAGCTTAAGAAGTAAAACACAAACTTTGATTGGTAAAAGTTGAGACTTAAACTAACTAACTTAACAGAAGTTTGGAATAATTTAGGAAGAAAAGCATTCCTTGGAGATTTAGGTTCACTGGGGTGGTTCCTCATGCAAAAGACACGGCTTTGGTCAGATGGTTCATTTCCTCGCATTAGAGATTCAACATATAGTCAATTCTCTAACCGGTGATGTACAGAGACTCCTTCAATTAGATTTCACTTTAATTCTCTCACTGATGCAACTTGCAATGGTTTAAGCCTCTCACTAAGCCTTAGCCATTCAAGGTGATCTTTAACCTTGGATTACCCGTCAAAAGCTCGTAAGAGATAACTAATGGATGTCTCCTTGGAGTCCAAAAGCTTATCAAGTGTTGGCTATTCTAGAAAATCCTACCTTGAAGTCACCTACCAGAGGCTCGCAAGGGGTAAACTAATGCATTTCCATGGTTGGAAATCACTTGCCTTACCAAGTGTTGGCCCAGGTGACTCTAAGGTGTTTTAAGTTAACTAAAAACATAGAAATCATTAAAGGATTTCACTTCCTCTTCATTACTAGCTAAAACCACAAAGCTTTGCATTCTTGCACTTGGAACCTTCCCCGGCAACCTTAGCTCCAAGGAATTAGAGGTTTAGTTACTCATTCTCTGGGGAAAACTCCTCAGAGAATTCATAACTTAGTAATAAAATGAAAATACAAAGTGAGAAGGTAAGGTAGTAGAAAGAAAAAGACCTTTACTTGCTTACCCAAACGGTTACAGAAGGAACTCCTCCCTGAGAACAGGCTCCCGAGAGGTATATATATGAACATAATATAAAACTAATTATTACATAGATATTTTGTCTTTTTACTAACTTAAAAACTAAGAAATCATGTAATTGGTGGTTTACAAGGAGTATTTTGGGATTTAGACAACAAAAATCTAATGGAAAATATCTCCCAATGTCGGTAGCAAGCTTCAGGAGGCTTCAGGAACCATTTCGCAGGAGAAAAATGGTGTCTGCGAGATTTCGCAGACACCCAAGAGGGCTGCGAAATTATTTCGCAACACCGAGCTATCTTCACAAGGCTGCGAAGTTGGCTTCCACCTTGAGGTTCCCAGCTCCCTTCTCGCGGCATGGTTCGTGCATCGTCAGAAGGAGAAACACCTTACTGTACAAAAATGCTGCGAAATCACTTCGCAACAAAAGGGTGATTTCGCAACACTTTGCAAAATGCTTCCTTCAGCTCGGAGTGATTGGCTTGTAATGGCTGCAACTTCTTCGTTTCAACTCCGAATTGCACACCGTTTGAAGCATTGGATTGTTGACTTCCTGAGTTTTGAAATGGTATATAGCATGCATCATTTGGACTTCAGAAAGTGCTCCAAAAGTGGCTGCTATGACTGTCATCAAGAATAGGCTTCATGGCAGATTCTCTTTGCTTTTTCTCCTTGCAATCCGGATTCACTCTTGGTAAATGACTTCTAAGCTTTGCCCAAGATTCCTCATAGCTCTCCTCATTCTTGACTTGCTTTGGTGATCAAAATACTAACAAAAACACCAAAACTTACACAAAGTGATTAAAATTGCTTTAAAGGATCCTTAACATGCCAATTGAGTTAAAAGGCCTAAACTACTACTCAAAAGTGTTTAAAAGGATTAATTATAGGCTATCAAATAACACTTTTTGAGTAGTAATCAATGGTTAGACAGATAATAGATAAAAAACACTCATCAACTTCCTTGTGTATTGTCTTGAAGGAATATTGTTTGTGAAATCTATTGATGCTTCGGACATTGTCAATGATGCAACTAATTTGTTTCAGTTATTTGATGAGGTGATTGAATGGGTTGGTCCACTCAATGTAGTTCATATAGTGACTAATAATGCAGCAAATTATGTGGTCGCAGGGAGATTGATTTCTCATAAGCATAAACACATTAATTGGTCACCTTGTGCAGCTCATTGTCTTAATTTGATCTTTAAGGACATTGGTAAGATGGACCATGTTGCTGAACTTGTAAGACGTGCATCAAAGGTGACAATTTTTGTTTATAGTCATGTTGCTTTGTTAAGTTGGTTGAGAAAAAAAGAAGGATGGACAGAGATTTTGTAACCTGGTGCAACTTGCTTTGCTACTACATTCATTGCATTCAAGAGTCTTCATGATCATAAACATGACTTGCAAGCTTTGGTGACTAGTAAGTTTTTTGTGGACTCTAGATATTCAAAGGATTATAAAAGCAAAGTTGCAGTTTCCATCATCTTGGATAATATATTTTGGAATGATTGTTTGATTGTTGTGAATCTTATGTCTCCACTAATGCGCTTATTGCGTATTGTTGATTGTGATGAGAGGCCTTCGATGGGATATGTGTATGAAGGCATGTATAGGGTTCGTTTGGGCATCAAGAAATTGGTTAACTACAACGAAAGACTATACAAGCCTTATACAAAGATCATAAAGCAACGTTGGGATCAACAACTAAAGAAAAACATTTATTCAGCAGCTTATTAGTTGAATCCATGTTTCCAATATGATCAAGAAAACTTTTGTAATAAGCCAAATGTTAATTGGAGGTGTCATGGATGTTATTGATTAGAAAGTTCTGAAAGGCAAGCTTGAAACAATGAATGAAATGAAGTTATTTCGTGATTGATTGGGAAGTTTTGGAAGAGACCTTGCTTATTCTTCACATGAAGTACTTCAACCTGGTAAAATATTGTTTTCATTTATTAGTATGTTTATTCTTTTTTATTAGTTACCTACTTACTATTTAATATTTTAAACTTGCTAATGTGTTTTATTTTTTTCTTATTTTTAATGTGAAATGGTAACTAGATGAATGGTGGAGGCTACATGGATACCGTGCACCACATTTGCAAAAGTTAGCCATTCTAATATTGATCCAAATCGCATCGTCTTCTGGATGTGAGAGGAATTGGAGTGTCTTTGAACGTATACATACCAAAGAAGGAATAGATTGGAACATCAAAGGCTTAATGATCTTGTATACATTCATTACAATTTGTGCCTAAAAAATCGTTATAAATGATTTCTTAGTTGTTTTGAATTTAAATTCTTTTATTCACAATTATATGCTTTTTTTTTTAGGTTCTATAACAAGAAAAGAATCTATGATCCCATTGACTATGCATGCATTGATGAGACCGATTTTTGGGTAGTTGATGACGATTAGCCAGCAGAGTTAGATGTTGAAGAATTGGAAAATATTCTATATAAAGAAGGGTCAATTCCAATAAATGAAGTGAAAGGTTCAAGTTCTCACATTGGTTAGTAAAATATTTAAACTTATAAAAGTTCAATAATTATAACTTTTTTTCTTCAAAAATGGTTTCTTTTTTATATATATTCAATATTTTTGTAAATGATGAGGATGGTGGTGACGTGGCTATAGAAGGGCTTGATGTGGAGAACTTTGGTTTTCCAGATGCTCATGTTCAATCTCCATATTCCAATTTCCAAAATGAATGAAGACATGAATTTTATATTTATTAGTATGCAAAAAACTTCATGAATATTCAAACATTG
Organism: Vitis vinifera; assembly: GCF_030704535.1. NCBI lineage: Eukaryota > Viridiplantae > Streptophyta > Magnoliopsida > Vitales > Vitaceae > Vitis > Vitis vinifera. Next base: position 20,958,848 of record NC_081823.1, on the reverse strand, counting down.
ACATGTTATATTTTTATTTTGAGTAATTATTTAAGTGTTGTGGACCTATGGTTGACATTTGTATTATCTATTATGGACAATGTGTTAAGTTAACAACTCTTTGATAATTTGGTTATTATAGGATAGTAATGGTTTGATTATTTGATAAATATTGAGTTTATTGACATTATGAATGTATAACATCTTATATTGTGTTAAAGATATCATATATGATAATTGATGACTTCTACAGGTAAAAATTTTTGTGACAAAACTCAACAAACAAAGTAGATGTTGTCAAAATTTACTTAGAATTTATTAATTTATTAATTTTTTATAATATATAAAATAATAAAATATATATTTATAACGTCACCGGTTCGATAGTGGTTCGACCGTCGGTTCGACCAGTGAACCATGAACCGGTAACTTTTCCGATTCAATGACCGGTCCGGTTCTGAAAACATTGAGTTTTATTTCTATTTTTATTTATATGTTTATTTTGAGCTCTCAATATCTTACAAGAATTTTTTCAACAATTTAAGACTAATATTAATTTTTTTTAAATATATAAAATAAATTCATAATTTCGAATAATGTTTTATTTATATTTCTTATATTTTAATATTTTTTAAATAATATTATATGCAAAAAAAATTAATAATATCAATCATTATTAAATTCATTTTTATTTTATTTTATTATATTATATATTCTAACATTTTACAACTATATCTTTCTTTTTTAAAAAAAATTGATATTTAAATGTATATAATATAATATTTTAAATGTAAATTTACATATTATATACATTTAATATTTAAATATATATTATATACATTTAAATATATTGTTACTATTTAACATTTTAAATATACATTTACATATTATATACATTTAATACTCACGGTTACTATTTTATATTATACACAATCAATTTTTTTTATATTATATTGTGGACCCCGTATTTCCGTTCATGCGCTTCCACTCGATGACGAGCTCAATTTTTTATTTGAAAATGATTTATTTTTAAGAAAATGAATTGGAGTCACCACTTATTTTTGTTTTATTTTTAAAAGGTAAACAAAATAAGAAAAAAAAACTCTAAGTGTGACTCCTTATTTGGAAAAGGTGATCTGTGAAAAACCAGATTGGGTTCGAGGGTCAAGTTACTTATCGAGAAGGTACGGTAAAGACCGTAACACCCCTCTAAATCCCTAAAGATGGGTCTCTACTAATAAAATGAAGCTAACATGGCAATCGATAAGAAAATCAATGGATATCAACATGATCACACACTGAAAGCTAAAGCATGCAAGGGGAATAGTCAGAGTGAGAGATGATGCATAACTTAGCAGCAAACGGCAATGCTCTATCATGAAATGGGGTTACTGCATAGTAATGAACATAAAATATGTCACTCATGTGAACAAGCAAGGTAAAGAACCACCGATAGCACGTATGACACTTCATTCATATTCAATTTTATTTTAATGAAAATTTATTTGATGTTGGCCCCCACCAAAGCCCAATTCATTTTGGAGTGAATCAATTTCATAAATTCCATCACTAGGAATTACGAAAATAAATTCACACTTATTTTAAAACCTTTTAAAAAATCATGGAAGTTATGAAAATTGTTTGCCAAAAGGAAAAATGACAACATAATTTTATTGAAAATGAGAGACCATGGAAAAGGGGAGTGACAAGTGGCCATAAATGACCATGCAAACCATGCAAATTGAAAACATGCAGGGGAGGGCCTAACGTGGAGAGATGCTAGCAAGGACGAGGGCTTATTCCATTCTGTTTCATCTGCTTGCGTCACAACTACAGTCATCAAACCATGTGCCCTTTTTGGTCAAAGAGTGACCCCACTATTGATGAAAATTTGAAAGTCAGCTTGGTGGGTCCTTATAGAAATAGCCTCATGAGTAAATCTCTTGATTTTCGGTCTTGAATATCCCTTCAATTTCAGAATCACTTTCAACAGGAGAAACAGTGTATAGATTGATTACAAAAATGGGAGGCTTAAGAGGATTCACCATGCTGATTTTGATCTTCACCCTTAACTTTATATTCCTCTCATTCGCATTCAACAGCAACACCCAGAGCAATATCATCAGTCGATGCATTAGCAAGTTGACTTAATGATCGGTAAAATAAAGGAGCAGGTACACGCGCCACTAATTGCATTGGAACTATAGTCTGTCTTCGGAAAAGCAATGCTAGTATAGATGTCGTCTCACAGATCTGAGAAAAACTACTATTATAGCCAAATCTGTTATCAAATCCATCCATGAACTCATCCCAGTGGCAATTCACTTCTTGAGAGATACATTCACTAGTATCAACCTTTTTGTTCTCCCCTAAGCTTCCAAAAATTAGACCATGGTCAATTTATCAACTGATTTGGAGCACCCATACACAGAGAAGGAGTCCTCCACTTCTCAGAGCAATCCTTCCAATTCTGGCGAGTTCTTTAATTCCAAACTTGCTTAAACTTCTCGCATGATCTCTACCCGCTTACTTGGAACTGCATTGGGTTTTATGAGTGCCAAGTCACGTTCTACATGTGGCTCTCTTGGAGGATCTTCTACCTTGTCCTCATTTAAGTCAACAGCGAAGGACTTAGCAGCGAAGACTGTCCAATTCTTTATGACAGTAATTTTCCATGCTGAAGCTGAATCTGTTATCAAGCAAAGCCTCTGAGGATAACTGGTGGTGCGTCTTAACGTCTCTCACTGCATACAATCCTGGTGGAGTCCTTTGCCGAAATGATCATTCAGTGCTCCTGCCATTCTCGATCCAATCGTAATAGTGTCACGGAGTTCCAGATTCCTATGCATGCATTTGGGTTTGGTACAGACTATGATGCTAACTCAATGCATGCAATTTCTGAAACCTTTGAGGGGACATTTTCTTTCATAGAAGTTGAGGGTGTGATTTCAAGATGCATTTGTGCAATGCATCGGAGGGCTCTCGAATGCGACAGTGCAGGTACTGTGAGTTGAATATTGAGTGTGTCCATCCAAGTTTGCAGCTCTCTTCTCTACTGTTGTAGAAGTTGTCTGGTAAGCATTCAATGACTGATCAACAGCCTCTTTTATCTTGTTCCCAGATTTAAACTCCGCCAAATATAGATAATAGTCGTCTTTTTGCCTATACTCCATGATCCGCTTCGTATTCCTGCCCCTCTTCCAAATCTTCTTCCTATCCACTGTTTTTAACACCAACTTGGAAGAAAAAAATTGCTACTACCATGTCTTCGTAATAAATACTCAGCATTTCTGATTAGACATAACAAACTTGCAAAGTTCTCATGCTAAATCCCTGGTTTTTGAGACGATTAGAGGACTAACGAGGCACCCACGTGGTGATGCTGAAGGGTTTTTGAATCCCACAAGCGGTTGATACCTCTTATTACATTTTCAGATTCAAATTCTGCAACTGCCAATCCCTCCTTCATATCATCATCATTCTCTATGATTGATAAACATTCTTGAGGCTATTGAAGCAAATTCCATGTTTCTACATCTGTTTTCTGATTTTTCAATTCTTTCCATTCTCTCTCTCTCTTCCATGCATGAAGTAGAATGGGAGATCAAATGAGTAGGGTGCCGAAGCAACCTACAGCTTGAGTGTGGGTTAGAATGATTGAGTGAGTGGGTGGGATAGTGAGAGAAATAGGTTGGATGATAGGATGAGAGATTTAGAGGACGATGAGATGAAGACATCATGAGTGGGAAGTGTAATGATGGGTATGACATGAACTTGGTGAATGGGTAGAAGGCAGTGGGTTTAAAGGATAGGGAGATGGGTATGGTGGGTTATGAAGTTGGAGGTAGGGGCATAGTGAGTATGATGAGATGGGTTAGGAGGATATGATTAGTGGAAAGAGGTACGTGTGGGTTCATACATGCTGAAGACGAGTAGGAGAGGTGATGAAATGAAGATAGCCCGACACGTATGGATTAGTGTTGAGTGGAACCACGGGTAATGATAGAAATGGGTACGAAGGGTTCGGTGGGTATGAAACGATGGCTTGGATGGAGGATAGGAGGGATGAGGGATGAAGAATGAAGTAGGTTAGAAGGTATTAAAGAAATGGTGATATGCATGGAAGGTTAGGAAGGATGAGGTGGTGAGCATGGAATGGGTTTAATGGGTTTCGAAAGAATTGGTGGCATGTATGGGTATGGAAATGGGTGTGAATGATAGGTGAGAGACTGTTGATGTAATTAAAGACAGGAGAATCCTCATCTTTGGAAATAGGAGTTGCGATCTGGTATTTCTTTGGTGTATCTGTTGGGCTTTGTGGAGCCTAGTTTTGTTTGATCCGATTTGACGACCCGACCCGAATAATATTGCATGGCTTTTTAATGGGAGATTTATTGAGGCCTGTTGGGCTCGTTTAGCCCATTGTGGAACCACCTTTTGTAATTAGGATTTTTTTAGTGTGGTGGGGTTGTCGTGTTATATATATAGAGAGAATATTGTAGCCGCTAGGTTGTACTCTGTATTCTTCCCTGATAATAGTGATATCCCTACAACTCCGTGGACGTAGGCAAATTGCCGAACCACGTAAATATTGTCTTGTGTGTGTGATTGTTTTTTCTTTGGCGTGTGTTTTCTCTATTTTTTGTTTCTCACGGGTTGGGAATTCGGTTTAATTCCCTACAACTGGTATCAGAGCATAGGGTTAGGTTTGAATGGGAGCAATGGCAGAGGAAGCAGGAAAAGCGTCTGGAATAGAAAAGTTTGATGGCACAGACTTTGCGTATTGGAGGATGCAGATTGAAGATTATCTCTATGGGAGGAAATTACATCTGCCTCTTTTGGGGACAAAACCTGAGATTATGAAGGCTGAGGAATGGGCGCTTCTTGACAGACAGGTTCTAGGAGTTATTAGGTTAACTCTGTCTAGGTCTGTTGCACACAATGTTGTAAAGGAGAAGACCACAGCAGATCTGATGAAGGCTTTGTCCGGTATGTATGAAAAGCCGTCCGCAAACAATAAGGTGCATCTGATGAAGAAATTGTTCAATTTGAAGATGGCAGAGAATGCATCAGTAGCACAACATCTGAATGAATTTAATACAATCACAAATCAATTGTAGTCTGTAGAAATTGATTTTGATGATGAGATTCGTGCTCTGATCGTCTTGGCTTCTTTGCCAAACAGTTGGGAGGCAATGAGGATGGCAGTAAGCAATTCTACGGGAAAGGAAAAGCTCAAGTACAATGATATACGAGATTTAATTCTGGCTGAGGAGATTCGCCGAAGAGATGCAGGTGAAACCTCAGGATCTAGTTCTGCCCTAAACCTTAAGACAAGAGGTAGAGGTAATAACAGAAATTCAAATCAAGGTAGATCAAATTCCAGAAATTCTAATCGGAACAGAAGCAAATCTAGATCAGGCAAACAAGTACAATGCTGGAATTGTGGGAAAACAGGTCACTTTAAAAGGCAATGCAAAAGCCCTAAGAAGAAGAATGAAGATGATTCTACTAATGCTGTAACAGAAGAGGTACAGGATGCATTACTTCTTGCAATAGACAGTCCACTTGATGATTGGGTTTTGGATTCAGGAGTTTCGTTTCATACCACTCCACACCGAGAAATCATACAGAATTATGTTGCAGGTGATTTTGGTAAGGTGTATTTGGCTGATGGTTCAGCCTTGGATGTTGTGGGTCTGGGAAACGTCCGGATATCATTGCCCAATGGGTCTGTTTGGTTACTGGAGAAGGTTCGACATATTCCTGACCTGAGGAGGAATCTGATTTCTGTTGGACAACTTGATGATGAAGGACATGCAATACTATTTGTTGGTGGTACTTGGAAGGTTACAAAGGGAGCTAGGGTATTGGCTCGTGGAAAGAAGACTGGCACTCTGTATATGACCTCATGTCCAAGAGACACAATTGCAGTTGCTGATGCAAATATTGATACAAGCCTATGGCACCGCAGACTTGGTCACATGAGTGAGAAATGGATGAAGATGTTGCTGTCAAAAGGAATACTACCAGAATTGAAGTCCATTGATTTTGACATGTGTGAAAGTTTCATCTTAGGAAAGCAAAAAAAGGTGAGCTTCTTGAAAACTGGCAGGACACCGAAGGCTGAAAAATTGGAACTAGTACATACTGATTTGTGGGGGCCTTCTCCGGTTGCATCCCTAGGAGGTTCAAGGTACTACATCACCTTTATTGATGACTCAAGTAGAAAGGTATGGGTTTATTTTCTGAAAAATAAATCTGATGTATTTGTAACTTTTAAGAAGTGGAAGGTCATGGTTGAGACAGAAACAGGTTTGAAAGTAAAATGTTTGAGGTCAGATAATGGAGGAGAGTACATAGATGGAGGATTCAGTGAGTATTGTGCTGCACAGGGAATTAGGATGGAGAAGACCATTCCTGGGACACCACAGCAGAATGGTGTGGCTGAGCGCATGAATAAAACTCTCAATGAGCGTGCTAGAAGTATGAGGTTGCATGCTGGACTACCAAAAACTTTTTGGGCTGATGCTGTTAGCACTGCAGCTTACCTGATAAATCGAGGACCATCAGTTCCCATGGAGTTCAGACTTCCTGAGGAGGTTTGGGGCGGTAAAGAGGTGAAGTTTTCACATTTAAAAGTTTTTGGTTGTGTCTCTTATGTTCATATTGATTCTGATGCTCGTAGTAAACTTGATGCAAAGTCAAAAATATGTTTTTTCATTGGCTATGGTGATGAGAAATTTGGCTATAGGTTTTGGGATGAACAAAACAGGAAAATCATCAGAAGTAGAAATGTGATATTTAATGAACAGGTTATGTACAAGGATAGGTCAACTGTAACGTCAAATGTCAACTTAGATGAATTGACTGAAAGTACTGTCCAAAAAGGGGGTGAAAAAGATAAGGAGAATGTAAATTCATAGGTAGATTTGAGTACACTTGTAGCTGAAGTTCGCAGATCTTCCAGGAACATTAGACCTCCGCAACGTTATTCACCTGTTTTAAATTATCTCCTGTTGACTGATGGTGGTGAGCCAGAGTGTTATGATGAAGCCTTGCAAGATGAGAATTCAAGCAAGTGGGAGTTAACCATGAAGGATGAGATGGATTCCCTATTAGGGAATCAAACACGGGAACTAACTGAATTGCTAGTAGGAAAGAAGGCTTTGCACAACAAGTGGGTATACAGAATAAAGAATGAGCATGATGGTAGCAAACGTTACAAGGCCAGATTAGTTGTTAAAGGGTTCCAGCAGAAGGAGGGCATTGACTACACAGAGATATTTTCTCCAGTTGTGAAGATGTCAATAATTAGACTTGTACTTGGAATGGTGGCTGCAGAAAACTTACATCTTGAGCAGTTAGATGTGAAGACAGCATTCCTTCATGGTGACTTGGAGGAAGACCTTTACATGATTCAACCAGAAGGGTTCATTGTTCAGGGACAAGAGAATCTAGTCTGCAAACTGAGAAAGAGCTTGTATGGCCTTAAACAAGCTCCTAGACAATGGTACAAGAAGGTTGACAATTTTATGCATAGAATTGGGTTCAAGAGATGTGAAGCTGATCATTGTTGCTATGTTAAGTCCTTTGACAACTCTTACATCATATTACTGTTGTATGTGGATGATATGCTTATTGTAAGGTCTGACATTGAGAAGATCAATAATCTGAAAAAGCAATTGTCCAAACAGTTTGCAATGAAGGATTTGGGAGCTGCAAAGCAAATCCTTGGTATGAGAATCATTAGAGATAAGGCTAATGGTACATTGAAGCTTTCACAGTCAAAGTATGTGAAGAAAGTTCTCAGCAGGTTCAACATGAATGAAGCTAAACCAGTGAGCACACCCTTGGGTAGTCATTTCAAACTAAGCAAAGAACAGTCACCAAAGACAGAAGAAGAAAGGGACCATATGAGCAAGGTGCCCTATGCCTCAGCTATTGGCAGTTTGATGTATGCTATGGTATGTACAAGGCCAGACATTGCACATGCAGTGGGAGTTGTGAGCAGATTCATGAGTAGGCCTGGAAAGCAGCATTGGGAGGCAGTCAAGTGGATTTTAAGATATCTGAAGGGTTCATTAGATACATGTCTTTGCTTCACAAGTGCAAGTTTGAAATTACAGGGTTATGTAGATGCTGATTTTGCTGGTGATATTGATAGTAGAAAGAGTACTACTGGGTTTGTTTTTACTCTAGGTGGTACAGCTATATCATGGGCTTTAAATCTACAGAAGATTGTTACTTTGTCTACCACAGAAGCTGAGTATGTTGCAGCAATTGAAGCTGGAAAGGAGATGATTTGGCTACATGGTTTCTTAGATGAATTGGGTAAGAAGCAGGAGATGGGCATTCTACACAATGACAGTCAGAGTGCAATTTTTCTTGCCAAAAATTCAGCTTTTCATTCAAAGTCGAAGCATATACAAACAAAATACCACTTTATCCGTTATCTTGTTGAAGATAAACTGGTAATACTTGAGAAGATTTGTGGATCTAAGAACCCGGCAGACATGTTGACTAAGGGTGTCACTATTGAGAAGTTGAAGCTGTGCACAGCTTCAATTGGTCTTCTAGCTTGAGGACAGGAGGATGAGTTGTAGGGATGATGGATTGTTTCTTTGAGGATAGCGGTTTGATGTTGGTGATTGGACTAGTCTCCAAGTGGGAGATTTGTTGGGCTTTGTGGAGCCTAGTTTTGTTTGATCCGATTTAACGACCCGACCCGAATAATATTGCATGGCTTTTTAATGGGAGATTTATTGAGGCCTGTTGGGCTCGTTTAGCCCATTGTGGAACCACATTTTGTAATTAGGGTTTTTTAGTGTGGTGGGGTTGTCGTGTTATATATATAGAGAGAATATTGTAGCCGCTAGGTTGTACTCTGTATTCTTCCCTGATAATAGTGATATCCCTACAACTCCGTGGACGTAGGCAAATTGCCGAACCACGTAAATATTGTCTTATGTGTGTGATTGTTTTTTCTTTGGCGTGTGTTTTCTCTATTTTTTGTTTCTCACGGGTTGGGAATTCGGTTTAATTCCCTACAGTATCCATTTTAGTTAGCTTGGTAGCTCCTTCTTCTGGATTCTTGCAGAGTCCCTCCAAGGTTGAATTTGGGCTGCTATCACATAAATAAACTTTGTAAGCATTCTCAAGTAGTTTTGCCTCCTCAACTTGGAAATCTTCGTCCACTGCAGAATAGCAAGTATCCATAAGGCCCTCATTTCCATCGTTCTCGTGAGCAGAATGAGAAGAGTCTGACTTGTTAGTTTTAGGTTCATTCAGCAGCTCCTAGCAAAACTGCGTTGGGCAAGGTTCAGGCATGTCGTCTTTATTTTCTAATCCAAGCCCAGTCAATTTTATGTCCTCAATAAGAACCACACACTTATCTTTAGGCTTTGCAACTTCCTGAAAAGAATCCAGTGGGTTACTCAATGGGATGGCCTCTAACTGTAAATATGAGGAACCACTCTGAATTAAATTCATCTCCCCGGATGTGTCAAGCATCTTCACGTTTTTCAAGAAGGCCATACATGAATCGCCAATGCTTTGTAGTTTTGATATGGCTACTGATGATTCTGCCAACTCAAGGTCCACAACAGAAGGAGCTACTGGCCTAGACGCTGCTGAAAAGGTTGAAACCAATGGTTTCGATATTGCTTTTGGAGGGACAATCCTTCTCCTTACATGTACAGATGCAGGAACCTTAGCCGTCGGATTTGGAATGTGCTGAGCAGGTGACTTCTTGGCTATAGTTGATGCACTGATCTCTATCAAAGAGATTCGGTCGTATGGTTGCCCACTGGTATATAACAGTTGCAACAAAGAACACTCCCAGGAGTTTGAGATACCATAAACACACCGGCTTCTTCAACCATGGCTTTTCCTGGTCTCAGAAACTTGGATTTCAATATCAAGTGGCATTCAATCCTCAAGAACAACCCAAATGCCAAATAAATTCCAACAAGACCTAGTGGCTACAACAATCTCCTCACGTATTTCAATCTCTATGAATTTCTTCCATAAATCTTGCCCTCTCGTACAGTTCCAACTTTGGTCTACAAGGTGGAGGAATGAGCCATCTCTTACAGAAATACCATACCTCCAAGGTGAATTAATGCAAGAACTTAGACCCGACAACCATCTTACTGTGGATTCCCAAATTCAGCTTAGACCCAGTATCTCCCAATCTTACAGCCTTGAATGTACATCCAGATGAAAATAAAGGAACCAGAGAAAAACAACAGGAAAAGAACACGAAGCCTTTAACAATCATGTTGGACCCATTTCATCATTTTATCCATAGGTCAATCAGTGGGTTAAAAAAACAGAAAATGTTTACCATAAAATACAGCAAACTCTTCAAATATTAAACCAAAAATCACCAAACCAAAACAACCCAACAAACGAAATTGAAAAATAAAAAAGAATGAGATAGGAAAGGTATGAAGAATGAAAACATGCGTGAAAACCATAGTAACCAAACCTGAAAGTCTCTTCCTCAGTTGGGTGTTTTGGGCTGTAACTCACTGCTCCGTCTCAGGTAAATACTCAGCTTAGAATCCCTCTCAAAAGGCTCCTCAAGCAATCTTGTCTTTCTTTGGTTCTCCCTCTTGTTCCCCCCAGAAAAACAGCCTCCTTTAAAATATCTCTCCAAAACCAGCAACCAAAGCACCACCACCCCTTCGCTCTGGGTTTTTTTCCAAGCTAAATCATCTCCCCAAAATATCTCCCTCCAACTACCAACAGAATACACTCCTAACCGAAAATACGCTCCCCTCTGATTCTCCTTGACATAAGTCATCCTCTGATTTGTTCCTCGACTCCACTACACTGATTCCACAGCAACCAACTAGGAATCGACACATGGCCCTCCAAGATTGCTCCACCTGGCACAAGAAGATGAGTCCCAAATGGGGGTCTACATATATACATTTAAATAAATCAAATAACATTTTAGTTTTATTTTTATTTCTATTTATATTTTTATTTTGAGCTCCCAATATCTTACAAGAATTTTTTTAACAATTTAAGACTAATATTAATTTTTTTTAAAATATATAAGATAAATTCATAATTTGGGATAATGTTCTATTTATATTTCTTATATTTTAATATTTTTAAAATAATATTATATGCAAAAAATAATTTAATACTATCAACCATTACTAAATTCATTTTATTTTATTTTATTTTATATTCTAACATTTTACAATTATATCTTTCTTTTCTTTTTAAAATTGATATTTAAATGTATAATATAACATTTTGAATGTAAATTTACATATTATATACATTTAATATTTAAATATATATTATATACATTTAAATATCCATTTAAATAAATCAAATAACATTTTAGTTTTATTTCTACTTTTATTTATATTTTTTATTTTTACATCTGACTGTTTTACAAAAAAATTTTCAATGATTTAAGATTAACATTAATTTTAAAAAATATATAGGATAAATTCATAATTTTGGATAATATTGTAATTCTATTTTTTAGATTTTAATATTTTTAAAATCATATATTATGCAAATATATAGATATATAATTATTCTATTATTATTATTATTATTCATTCTCATTTTACTAATATTTTATTTTATTTTTAATTTTTAATTTTAATATTTTATAAAACATATTATTTGATTGATAAACATAAACAATAATCCTATTATTTCATATTAATGAAATAAACTAATATCACTTTTATTTTTTGAATGATTTAATTCATTCATCTTTATATATTGATAATTTACAACAAATATATTCTAAAAAAATTACCATAAATCAAATAAATTAAAAAATACACATAACAATAAATATATATCATGCATTACAAAATAAATATAAAACAAAGGCAAAAATATTATCTAGGAATAAAATAATATAACTTTTTTTTAATGATTTAATATATTTAAAATAATAATTTCCAATAAATGTCATTCAAACAAATATTATATAATCCAAATAAATTTTAAAACTTATATAATAATAAAAACCATACATTACAAAATAATTTGAAATAAAAATAAAACAAAAATATTACCTTATCAGCAACGTGAGTGTCCAAAGAAAATAGATGAGATATGTTAAGAAGTTCCCAAAAAGAAATGAGAGATATAGATAGAAGCGATGGAAAGTGAAAAACCGAGTTTCAAATGGGGAAGAACGAGAAAATGAGGATGAAGAAGTTTAAAGTCGATTTATATTGTAAGAGAAGTTGGGAAAAGGTATGATGAGTGTAGCGTGTAAGATAGGGGGTGAATGTTTGAATATTTTAAAAAAAATAACATAAAACAATCAAATTGGTGGAGTATTTCAACATTTCTAAAGAAATGACAACACTTCAAATAGTCTTCAAATTGATTAAGTGCAACTGTAGTGTAATAGTGTATAAAGTGATGGAGTGCAATAGGTAAGATTTTTCTATGGCTATGGGTGTAGTACATTGTTGGAATTGGGGAAATAAAACGTGTAGTGGAGGCCTTGTGGTAAGTTAAATTCTCCTAAAAAGATGTGAAATTATTCATTTTATAATGAAATTTTAACTTAAAGATTAATATTTTTAATCTTAAAATTTATATAATAAAATTAATTTAAAAATTAAAACAAAACAAAATTATTTATTTTGTAAATAATTATTTAATAAATTAATAACAAATTTGTTTTTTTAAACTCATTTTTTCACATAAATTGATAATAATTTTTTTAATTGCAAAGTGAAAGAAAAAAAAATTAGATAAATATTATTTATCTTATATTAAATTCAACATATTATTTATATATTAAATTTAGTAAATAAAATTAATTAATTTATAATATATATTTATAATAATTGTATTATTGTAAATAATTATATGAGTATAATTAATTTTTTAATTTCAAACTGGATTTATAATGTATATTTATATTAAATTGTATTATTTTTTTAATATATAGATAAATAATTGTATTAAATTTCTCACTTCTTAATTTTGTATTTTTTATTTTTTATTTTTGTGGAAATCCTTTCTTGAAGAGACAATTTTTTTTTTTTTTTTTTTTGTGGAAATTGTCTCTTCAAAAGACGATTTCTCACTTCTTAATTTTTTTTTTTGAAAATCATCTCTTGAAGAGATGATTCCTATTTTCTCAAATTTTTTTTCCACCCAAAATTGTATCTTCAAGACACGATTTCTCATGTAAAAAATGGAATTTTAGAAATCGTGTCTTGAAAAGATGATTTTTTTTTTTAAAGGTCATAAATCATCTTTTGAAGAGACGATTTAAAAAAAAAAAAAAATTCCTTCCTCCTACGTGGCAAAAAATATGGTAGATTTGTAATTAATTTTCCTACTACGGTAATTTAAGAATTATTTTTTGAAACTATCGTACTTTTATCCAAAATCCGATCAGTTAAGGTATAGATGTATTTTTTGTAACCCAAAAGATGGACTTTTGATATATTAAAATTACCTAAATGTTGAGTAAAGAATAATTTATGAAAATATATAAGTATTATGCTTGTTAAAAATAATTTATTTTCATATTTTAAAGTATGAATTTTCCTAACTATTGTGGACTCAAATATCCATTTTTATTTAAGGTTCATGATATACTAAAAATGAATATTATTTTAGCTTGTTTATTACTAAAAAAAAAAAACTTATTTTTAGTTTATATTTTAAAACATGAACTTGATTGCTATAATAAATTTGAATTTTAATATTCCTTTATTTTTTGGGTCATGAATTATTAAAAGAGAAATATTATTTTAACATGTTTATTATTTAAAGAAATAATTTATTTTACTTTATATTTTAAAACATAGATTTAATACTTATAATTAAACTCAAACTTTTATTCCAATTTTTGGTTCATGAAATATATGTATATAAAAAGTCATGTTGTTCTAATATGATTTTTTTTAAAATGGAACATGTATCCAAAAGCTAATACTAATAATAATAATAATAATAATAATAAGACCTCAAAGAGAAGTTCTTTTCAAGACCCAAGCTTTATAGAATCTCTTTATAAGGTTGTTGGTGCACTAGGTCTTTCATGCATTACATTATTAATTTATGTACCAAAATCATTCAAAAGTAATTTTGTTTTAAATCCTTTAAAATTAGATGATTTCATGTTTTCAACTAAAACATTGTGTCAAATGCTTCTCAATTTTGTTTAAAAGGTTTTAATTTGAAAATGATGGTTGTTGAGCCAAAAATGGCTCAATCAGTTGAATCGAATGAGGAACTAGTTGATCTGTTTAGCTCAACCGATCGAAGGGTGCAAACACCTTCTCTTTCTTCTAGAACGGTTGTTCAACCGGTTAAGATTGAACCTCAACCGGTCGAGGTTGAGCCTCAATCGGTCAAGGTCTGGTCAAGGGGTGGTCAAGGTCCAATGGTCACCTGCCAAACATTACATGCTAACGACTAGTCAACTGGTCAACCCCTAACTCGATTGGTCGACCTCCCAACGACTAGTTTGGTCGTTTTCCTCTATAAAAAGGCTTCAATCTTCATTATTTCAAGAGCTTAACCTTCTTAAGCTTTTCTTGAATATATTTTAGCCATAGGAAAGTGTTTTTGAGTGCATTACTATCCTAAAACTTGCAAATTTTTAGTATACCATTCAATCCTAGTTTTCTTGTATCATTTGAGCCTTAAAGTTTTGTACTAGGATTTTGTGAGATCATTTATTATCTTCATTTGTAAATATTTGAGAGGAAGAATCTTAGTGTGAGGTATCACTTAGGGATTCTCAAGTGTGGGGTATCACTTGAGGGGTTATTTAAGAGTAAGATATCTCTTAAGGTTTGTAAAGGGTGCTTGGAGCCAAAAGTCTAAGAGAGTGGATTAGAACCATAATCCAATTGTATTGCTTGAAGGCTTGGTTTGGAAACCTTGAATTAATGGAACCTCAAGCTTGGGATTAAAGCTAGAGGAGAGTGGACGTGGGCCAGGTTGTGCCGAACCACTATAAAAATCTTTTGTTTACATTCTCTCTTTCCTACTCATTAACTTGATATGCAATTATCTTTATATTGTTTCATTATATATTTGCATATAATTATCTCTTGCATTCACATAATTTAAATTTGTAAAAAGAGACCATCATCCTATTCACCCCCTCTCTAGAGTGATTACCATAGGTTGGATTAGCCTAATTTTTCTAATATGTATATATATTATCTATTTAATGAGTGATTGATTTCTCAATTTTTATAATTTATAAGATGATACTAATAGAGCAACTAAATCATATTAAATTATGTTTGCATAAAATCTCGTATTATTTCATTATGAATTCTTTATCAAATTCCATATTTTTCAATAAAAATGAGACAAATTTTTTATTAATCCAAATTATGAATTTAACTTATGAAATTAAGGTTTTAAAATTCTAAACAAACCTAAATATACTTAAAATCAATCAAAAACAAAATCTTAAACTAAGAATCAAAGGTTACTAAAATCAAGGTAGGGATCCACCTAATCCTTCTATAGACCCCACATTTTCACACGATGCGTTTCCACTAGATGGCGCTACTTGTTTTTTTTATTTATTTGGTGAAAATATATGATTTTCATAAAAGACTTGAAGTCGCCACTTATTTTTGTTTTATTTTTTTAAGGGAAAACAAAATAATAAAGAAAACCTTAAGTATGACTCCTTATTTGGAAAAAATGGTATGTGAAAAACCAAACTTGGGTTTGGGGGGTCAGGTTACTTATTGGGAAGGTACAGTAAAGACCGTAGCACCCCTTTAAGCCCCTAAAAATGGGTCTCTACTAAATAAGGTGAAACAAGCATGACAATTAACTAGGAGATCAATGGATACCAAAATGATCATATATCAAAAGTGAGTCATGATAATGAAATAATAAACAAGTGAGAGTGAGAACGTACCTTGGCAGCAGGTAGTAAAGCACTATCATGAAACAGGGTTAGTGCACCATAATAAAATTATCACATGCATATCAAAGAGCAAGACAAAGATCAAACAATATTCATTAAGTATAGCAGTTGACAATTAGAAGAGAAAACTCATATGTAAGGGCCCCACCAAAACCCAATAGATTTTGCATGAATTAATCCCACAAATTCCATTGTTTTGGAATTATGTAAGTCAAATTCATGCTTATTTAAAAAATTAAGGAAAATAAAAAATTATTTTTAAAACAAAGAAAATTTGTGAAAGTACTTACCTGAAATGAAAGGTAGCAAGTTTATTTAAAAACGACATTTTTAGTGACTTAAAACCCTAATGAATGATGAAAAATAGTAGAATTAAAAAATATTTGAAAATTGGAGTGAAATTAAAAATTATTTGAAAGAAAACTAGAGTTTTGAAAATTATTTGAAAATTGAAATCTTACAAATTAAATTCAAAAATTGGAATTTTTAAAAAATATTTAAAAATGGGAGTTTTGAAAATTAAATTTGAAAATTGGAAATTTGAAAAATTATTTGAAAATGGAAATTTGAAAAATTAAATTTGAGAATCAGAATTTCGAAAAATTATTTGTAAATGGAAATTTGAAAATTAAATTTAAGAATTAGAATTTTGAAAAATTATTTGAAAATAAAAGTTTTGAAAATTGGAATTTCGAAAAATTATTTGAGAATGGAATTTTTAAAAGATCAATTTTTTAAACATAAAAAGATGAATTAGGAGGGTGACATGTGGCCCGGGGAGTTGTATTGGAAGGTGGCCATGCATGGCCAATCACTTCAACATATATTTTACATACAATATCAAATTCAAGTTAAGTTTGTGGGACCCTCATTCCAAATTTCATTTTTCCACATGTTCATCCTTATTCTCAACCTTATTTGTTATCTCAAATACAATAGCAGCAAACCCATTTTCCATCAACCCACTCCATGTGGGGCCTTAGGTCCAATCTCACATCATGTAAAGACATTTCCTTAAGGAAATCTGAATTTGACCAACATAATTCTTCATTTTTCGATACATCATAGCCCAACTGAACTCATCTTCTTCCCTTAAAAGCTTCCTGGGAAGCAAATTCAACCAAGCCGAATCATCTGTATGGATCAAATGATAATGTTGAAATTCCATGATACATGCTTACACTCATACTATATTTTGAAGGACCCTTGTCATTCACTCCTGATAGACTCCACATCCCTCCATTATCCAAACAATTTTCCAAGCAGATGAGATACTTTTCTCTTAAATCTTTTTGACTGTCAACTAATGAGATTATCTTTTGTCATGAACATGTCCATTTGTGAAGGTGTAAGGCCATAAAAATACCGGGGAACATTTTTTTAGTTTTCCATTAATCCATCTTGTAGATTTCCCTCTTTGAACTGTTAGGAATGTGGTCAAACGAAGCCTTTGTAGATGGAGACCTAAACCCTCTCCGAACTACGCTTCTTCCGAGTTTGGGAGCAAAGAAAAGCTTTGTGTAGTTAAGGAAAGAGGATTTGATGGCACCATTGGCGGAACCAACGTCGCGAACATCCATGGTGGAGGGTGAAATAGGAGAAGAGAGAGGTAAGAGTAGAGAGGTGGCTATGACGGTTTGACTCTTTGTAGTTTCGGATCGCTGCTTGCCATTTAGTGGAATGAGAAAGAGAATGAGAAATTGAGGCCTTTACGACATCCGGGAGAGAGACGGTGTTGCCTCTATTTGCGGCCATATTTGATTGTAGCACCTAAATGGTGACGAGAGGCTGGCATCCATATAGAACATTTCGTGGTCGAAGCCCTAGAAGATTTTTTGGCACACGTAGGACTCCAGAGCGTGCTTCGCGTGGTGAGATCCCACTACGGAAATAGCGGTGTTCATGGTAGCGTCGGTCACGATCGTGGCCATTTCTATGGATCTAACTGCCGCTGCGATGTCTTAGTGAGCTGAGCATATGAGCAAGAGCTGCAATGCCATGAAGGACTTCGACGCCTCCTTTACTACACCCATCGTCCCTTCGAATAAGTCCGGTGTCGGCAATGCTGCAACTTAACCTTGATTACAGCTAACTTTCTTCTTTGACTGAAACCTCCCTTTCTTGACACTGTTGGTGAGGCTTGTGGTGTTCTTGAGCTTCTCCTTCAAGTTCTTAACCTCCACTTCTCTGGCCTTCACTGCCCTCTTCAGCGCTGACACCGTCTCGAACACCTCACCCATCAACAACTCCATCTCCATCACTCTCTCTGCTCTTTTCTCTTGTTCTCTATATTTCACTTTTGACACGACCTAGACATCCACTAGTTGTAGCTGAATGCTAGAAAATGTTGGGTGAAGGTGCAAAGCTCAGGTGAGAAAGTGGCAACAATGGAAAGAGAAATGGGTTGATGGGAAATGGTAGCTTTGTTACTGCCATGTGAAGTGGGGAGAGAGAGCTTGAGAGAGAAAATATAGAAAAATGAATATGGGTCTTCCGAATTCATATGGTCTCGAAAGAAGATAAAGAAAGCTAAGGGCAGAAGAAAAGAGGTTGAGGTTGGAGATATGAGAGGTGGTTATGCGGGCTACCCAGGCTGTGACTGTAATAGGTTGGGAATGATGAAAGTGGGTGGGTGTTGATGGCTAAGTGGGTTAGGTAATGGGTATGGTGTCGGCTTAGGAGTGAGCAGAATGGAGTTCAAAAGGGTTTCAAATGGAAATCTTGCAAGCATTTCATATAGGATCTCAAAACAGGGCCAAGGAAATAGATTAGAAATCAAGCATAAAAAGGCATGCAAACAAACTCAAATCCAATAAGAATATGCAAAAGTTTCCAATGCTCATATTCAGGCACCAAAATAGAATCCTAATATGCGCAAAAATAATAGAACCATGTGAAAAAAAAAAAAGAATAGAAAGGTTATAGAAAACATACCTGCGATACTCCCTTTGCAACCTTTTTTCTCTGCCCCTTTCTTCCCTTTGTACTTTTTTCCTTCTTTCCGAAATCCCTTTAGACACTCTCTACCACTAGCTTCCACCAACTCTCAACTCACCATCAACTCCTCTATTTTTCCTTCCTCTTCCTAGCTTTCTCTATTTTTCTCTCAAAAAACTCCAAGCTCCCTTGTTTTTCCTCCCTCTTCCTAGCTTTCTTTGTTTTTTTTCTCAAAAAAAAAAACCGTCATCTCTTTTCTTCCCAGCTGTTGTCCCTCCAATGCTACCCCCTTCATCCACGTCTTTCTCTGTCAACCCCTCATTATCACCTCCTTGTATCAGCCAACCGTACCTACTTCTCCGTCAATCCTTCATATATCACATTTTTCTTCGTGCTTAATTTTCCTTCTCCTATAAGCTTCTACCCGCTCCCCTGTTCATCACTCAACAAGTCTCCATTTTCAACCACCACCATGGCAAGGTGGCCATAGGTCCCATACAGCCTGCCTATGGAAGTCGTCCCCCACTTCCAAATGAAATGTTGTCCAGCTTATCCCAGGGTGGCAAGAAAATATCCATGAAATGCTATTAATAGAAACAATAAAAAAAACAAATAACACTTGGTTTGCAAAAGGGGTCTACAAATATGACCATTTTTGGTAGAGTTCACGAGTGTAAGGATTATGAACATTATGTTAGAAAAATTAGGTTAATCCAACCTATGGTAATCACCCTAGAGGAGGGGTGAAAAGGGTGATGGTCTCTTTTTGCAAATTGAAACTATGTGAATGTAAGAGACAAATATATGCAAGTATATAATAAAACAATATAAAGACAATTGCATATAAAGTAAAAGAGTAGGGAAGAGAGAATGCAAACATAAGATTTTATAGTGGTTCGGTGCAACCCGACCTACATCCACTCTCATCTAGCTTCAATCCCAAGCTTGAGGTTCCACTAATTCAAGGCTTCCAAACCAAACCTTCAAGTAATACAACTGGATTATGGTTCCAATCCATCCTCTTAGACTTTTAGCTCCAAACACCCTTTACAATCCTCAAGAGATACCTCACTCTTGAACAACCTCTCAAGTGATACCCCACACTTGAGAATCTTCCTCTCAAAGATATACAAATAATTGATCTCACAAAATCCTAGTACAAAAACTTTAAGCTCAAATGATACAAGAAAACTAAGATTGAATGGTGTACTCAAAAACACTCTTCCACGACGCAAATATATTCAAGAAAGGTTTGGGAAGGTTGAGCTCATAAACAATCAAGATTTGAAGCCTTTTTATAGAGGAATAAAGCCAAACTAGTCGTTGGAGGTTCGACCGGTCGAGCTGGGGGTCAACCAGTTGACTAGCCGTTAGCATTTAATACTTGGCAAGTGACCATTGGACCTCAACCGGACCTCAACTGGACCTTGACTGGACCTCGATCAGTTGAGGTGTGGGTCGATCAGTTCCTCATTCAGTTGAACAACCATTCTGGAAGAGGAAGAAGGTTTTTTTGCACCCCTCGACCGGTTGAGCTGGCGGTCAATCGGTTAGTATTCACACCCTTGACCGGTTGAACTAGGGATCGATCTGCTCCTAGACTGGTTGAGTTGGTGATCAACCAATTCCTCATTTGGTTCAACCAGTTGAACCGTTTTTGGCTTAACAACCAATTTTTTCAACTTAAAATCTTTTAAAACAAGTTTGAAAAACATTTGACACGAAAACATGAAATAATCCAATTTTTAAAATATTTAAAAAATATAACTCTTGGATGATTTTGGTGTATAAGTAAATAATGTAATGCATGAAAATCCTAGTGCACCAATAACCTCACAAAGAGATCTTATGAAGCTTGGGTCTTGAAAAACACTTCTCTTTGAGGTGGTCTTCTTCTTCATGATTTCTCATTGGCTTGATTTGTCTTTGTGATTGCCACTTTGGAAATCGTCTTGCCTAATCACACTTGAAATATAATCATTAGTTCTAAACCTTGTTTTGTTATCATCAAAACTGAGATTAACCAAACCTTGGTTTCACACATTAGAATGAAAAAAAGTGTGAATAGTGAGTGAAATGAAGTGGACTCCACCGAAGAAAAAGAAAGACCCCTAAAGGTTCACAAGTAGGACACAAACTCGCTTAAACCAATAAATGAACAAAATGGGTTCTAAAGTCCTAAGAGAAAGGGTAGCTTTCAGAGTGCCTCTAAAGTTGTGCTATGGATCTAGACTCCCTCTAAGATGTCTCTAGACATGACTCAAAAATCGATGTCAAAGTTGAGTAGTAGTCGAACCACCTAGGAACATAGGTATGAACATATATAAAAGGAAAACTACACACGCACCATACAAGAGCGTGAAGGGAGAAGCACCATTGATACAATCAAAACATAAGCTATAAGCTCAAAAAGCTATATCACACATAATGGAGGAGGACAAACTCTGGAAAATCACAACTTCAGACTCCAGAAATGTGGCTTTGAACGCCAAGACCGAGATGAATGATTTTGAACAACTAAACTATGTCTCTGAAAGCCTATGAGAGGAATGGATTTGAAGGTCTATGAAAATGGTGGCTCTAAAATGCCAATAGAAGAAAATAGTGGCTCTGAACGCCAATGGAAGAAAATGGTGGTTTTGAATGCCTAAACTGGAAAACATGGCTCTGAGCGCCTAAAATTGTAGAAGTGACTCTGAACACCAATGTAAGAAAATGGTGGCTTTGAAAGCCTAAACTAGAAAACATGGCTTTGAACACCTAAAACTGATGAAAAAAATGGCTTTGAACGCCTAACTGTGGAAAGTGGCTTTAAATGCCTAAACTGAAAAAAAAAATGGCTCTGAACGCCTACAACTGGAAGAGATGGCTCCGAACGCCTAAATTGGAAAAGATGGCTCTAAACACCTAAATTGGAATAGATGGCTCTGAACGCCTGTACTGAAGACATGACTCTGAACGCCTGTACTGAAGACATGACTCTGAACGTCTATACTGAAGACATGACTCTGAACACCAAACTGAACACATGGCTCTGAACGCTAAACTAAAGACATGGCTCTGGATCGTGAGCTTAAGGCTCTAAATGCTAAGAATGACTCTGGGTCATAAACAAGATGAACGACTCTGGATCTTGAGCTTAGGGCTCTAAATGCTAAGAATGAATATGGGTCATAAATAAAAAGAATGACTCAGGGTCATGAGCTCAGGGCTCTAAATACTAAGAATGACTCTGGGTCATAAATAAGAAGAATGACTCTGGATCATGAGCTCAGGGCTCTAAATGCTAAAAATGACTCTAGGTCATAACTAAGAAGAACGACTCTAGGTCGTGAGCTCAGACCTCTAAATGCTAAGAATAACTCTAGGTCATAAATAAGAAGAACGACTCTGGGTCATGAGCTCAGGGCTCTAAATGCTAAGAATGACTCTAGGTCATAAATAAGAAGAACGACTCTGGGTCGTGAGCTCAGGGCTCTAAATGCTAAGAATGGCTCTAGGTCATAAATAAGAAGAACGACCCTAGGTTGTGAGCTCAGGGCTTTAAATGCTAAGAATGACTCTGGGTCATAAATAAGAATAACAACTCTGAGTTGTGAGCTCAGACTCTAAATGCTAAACTGAAAGAAAATGACAACTCTAAATGCTAGGAATGTGGCTCTGAACGTCGAACTAAAAGAAAATGACAACTCTAAATGCTAGGAATGTGGCTCTGAATGCCGAACTAAAGGAAAATGGTGGCTTTGAATGCCAAACTGAAGAAATATTGTGGCATCTGAATGCCAAGTTGACCAATGGCTCTGAATGCCAAACTGAAGATATGATGGCTCTGAATGTCTGACTGTGAATGATTGCTCTGAACGCCAAACTGTGGAGAGATGGTGGCTTTGAACACCTGATTGTGAATAATGGCTTTGAATGCCAAACTGTGAACGACGACTTTGAACGCCAAACTAAATATACAGCTCTGAACGATAAAATGAACAATGGCTATGAATGTCAAACTAAAAAAACATGGCTCTAAACGCCAAACTGAAGATGTGGCTCTGAACGCCAAACTGTAAGGGAATGATGAAGGGGAATATGCCTTAGTGTGGCGTGTCGCTACAACTCTCGATCCACAAATCATAAAGCCATGAAGAAGTATCATAATAATTTGGATGTCTTTAGCTCAAGATACTATGTTGGAGGAACCCATCGTCGTTTCAAAGGAATGATCCACTGGGGAGTCTTGAGAAAAATAATCCACTGGGCAAACTATCACCACCTCAACATAACAATCTACTAGAGAGTCATAGGTAATGAGACAGACAAAACCCAAAGGTCAGGCTTCTCTGAAGGCTCATCTTGACATAAATCATCAATACTATGGTCAGTAATATGAATGAATATCCCTCAACTGAATAAAGAAAATGATAACAACTCTGTGAGAAGACGATAATCTCATCTCCAAAACAGAAAAAGGGAAATATGCCCTAGTATAGCAACTGACGTATCCCGCCATGTAGGTAACTGAAGAAAATATACCTCGGTATAGCAACTAGTACATCTAGTCCATCCTGATGACTCAAGAATAACTCAATGGGGATGTATAAGAGATCTGACATGTACTCCATTGAAATGATGATATGGGAGTCCATGCGCCTAAGATAACTCCATCACAAAATCACAACAATATCAAAAAGTATGAGCATGACTGAATGACTCAAGAAATGCTCCACTAGGGAATCATTGTAAAATAAAAGCAGATCATCAACTTGACATGTATCTCGTAAATGGGTATGATCATGCAAATCAATGGAGATCTACAAATCTCATCCAAAATGGAAATATGCCCCAATATGACATCAAATGTGTGGTAGGTCAGAAAATCATATGGCACCAAATCACCCATCACCAAGTGTGTAATCCTAGTCATCCATGTCATCAACTGAATCAAATTCACAGATCAAAGAAATGTATCCCAAAAGAAGAAGCGCGATGATATCTAAAATGTCGAAAAGTGTGAACCTAATTGAATGGCCAAGAGAGACTCCACTAGGGTATCTTGATAAGATAACAGTAGACTATCAACTCGACATACATCTCGCTAGTGATGAGGATCATGTGAAGGGAAATATGCCCCAGTATGGCATTAGATGTTGGTAGGTTGGATAATCATATGGCACCAAATGATCCATCACCAAGTGTGTAATCCTAGTCATCCATATCCACAACTGAATCAGGTCCAAACATCAAAGAGGCGTCTCCCAAAAGAAGAAACATGATGATATCTAAATGTCAACCAAATCTCAAATACCTGTCCAAGTAGGGGCTGTCGAATATGACATTTAATCCCATGGCCTTAGGGTGGTCTTAAGACACAGGACGTAATGTAGGTTAGGGTGATAAGGTAATAAAAAATGAAGGGAAACTAGGCCCAAATACCCAATGATAAAAAACCCATGCCTTCATGTGTAAAATGCAACATGTATAGAAAAGCTCATGAGCCATGGACTTAAGGGTGCCCAATGTAAATATAATATCAATAATGAGACAATGAAGCAAATCAAACTGATAATGAGATATGCAAGAATAATGCAAGGGAAATATCAAACCTGGAATAGGTCAGTGTAAGAAAAGAATAAGGGGGTGAAGTGAATGGGATGAATCACAAGCAATGACAAGGATGATAGTGAAACAATGAATATACGAAGAAAAGTGATGATCAACTCAAATCATACATGGAGTGAAGTCACATCAACAATGAATGTAATGATGGAAAGGACAATGAACTAAAGCTCCTAGGATAAGGTCACTCATCTCACTCTCAAAGATATATGACAAAGTGAATACAAAGAAAAGAGGATCTCAAAAAGCTCACATACGAACTCTCACCAATAATCATACTTGATAAAGTAACCTTCAAATATCAATATACATGCCCAACAATGGAGAATACTATGCACATACACGTGTTTTTTTTTTTTTTTTTTACATATATACAAATGCACACACCTTGAACATGAAAAAAATAAGCTCTAAAGATGATAAGATCAATAATAGATAGACATACTCTCAAGTGCTAAAAATATCATAAACTCTCTCTAACGAGGTAACCTTCTCAAACTAAGGATCTCTGAATCGATGTATGTGGAATAGATAGTAGAAATGATGTAACTATCCTCCATGTAATGAACTGAGGAAGATCACCACTCAGAGTGGAGAGAATATGAAGCAAAACAAGTAGTAGATAGAATAAAGAAGAAGAGATGAAGAACACAACCAATGAGATATGATGGAATACAGTAATGTGATGATAGGAAAAATAATAAGAGAAATATGCACCCGTAGACCCAAGGCTCATGAAACTCCTAAATAAAGCATGCATACACCAAAGGGTCCCTATCCCGGGATAGAAATGTAAGCAAGGCAATAAGAAAGAAAGGCTCTGATGCACATGCGAAGTGATTACTACTCAAAAAGTGTTATTTGATAGCTTGTAATTAATCCTTTTAAACACTTTTGAGTAGTAGTTTTGGCCTTTTAACTCAATTGGCATGATAAGGACCCTTGCAATCAATTTTAATCACTTTGTGTAAGTTTTGGTGTTTTTGTTAGTAATTTGATCACCAAAGCAATCCAAGATTGAGGAGAGTTCTTTGGAATCTTGGGCAAAGCAATTGGAAGTTCAGAAACATGAAGAACTAAAGCTTTGAAGCCCTTTTCCAAGAGTTGATCCGGAATGCAAGGAGAAAAAGTAAAGAGAATCTGCCATGAAGCATATTCTTGATGACAGTCGTGGCAGCAACTATTGGAGCACTTTCTGAAGTCTAATTGATGCATGCTATATACCATTTCAAAGCTCATGAAGTCAACAATCCAATGCTTCAAACGGTGTGCAATTCGGAGTTGAAACGAAGAAGTTACAGCCATTGCAAGTCAATCACTCTAAGCTGAAGGAAGCATTTTGCAAAGTGTTGCGAAATCACCCTTTTGTTGTGAAGTGATTTCGCAGCCTTTTTGTACAGTGTGGTGGATTTCCTCCTGAAGTTGCCCGATATATGCGACAAGATAGAAGCTGAGAACCTCAAGATGGAAGCCAACTTCGCAGCCCTGCGAGAATAGCCTTTTGTTGCGAAGTGATTTTGCAACCCTTTTTGAATGTCTGCAAAATCTCGCAGACATCATTTTCTCTTGCGAAATGGTCCGTAGTGCTACCCGATGTTTGCTACCGACATTGGGAGATATTTTCCATCAGATTTTTGTTGTCTAAATCCCAAAATACTCCTTGTAAGCCACCAATTACAAGATTCCTTAGCTTTTAAGTTAGTAAAAAGAGAAAATATTCATGTAATAATTAGTTTTATATTATGTTCATATAAATACCTCTCGGGAGCCTGTTCTCAGGGAGGACCCTTTTTGTAAAAGTTTGAAAGCAAGTAAAGTTCAGGCCCTTTGTTTTGCCTTACCTTCTCACTTTGTATTTTTCATCTTTTTCTAAGTTATGAACTCTCTGAGGAATTTTCCCCAGAGAATGAATAACTAAATCTTTAGTTCCTTGGAGCTAAGGTTGCCGGGGAAGGTTCCAAGTGCAAGAATGCAAAGCTTTGTGGTTTCAGTCATTAATGAAGAGTAAGTGAAATCCTTTAGTGATTTCTATGTTTTTAGTTAACTTAAAACACCTTAGAGTCACCTGGGCTAACACTTGGTAAGGCAAGTGATTTCCAACCATGGAAATGCACTAGTTTACCCCTTGCGAGCCTCTGGGAGGTGACTTTAGGGTAGGATTTTCTGGAATTGCCAACACTTGGTAAGCTTTTGGACTCCAAGGAGACATCCATTAGTTATCTCTTGCGAGCTTGAGAAAGGAAGTCCAAGGTTAAAGATCACCTTGAATGGTTAAGGCTTAGTGAGAGGCTTGAACCATTGCAAGTTGCATCAGTGAGAGAATTAAAGTTGAAATCTAATCAAAGGATGTATCTATACAATATCGGTTAGAGAATTGACTATATGTTGAATCTCTAACGCGAGGAAATGAACCATCTGACCGGAGCTATGTCTTTTGCATGAGGAACCACCCCAGTGAACCTGACTCTCCAAGGAATGCTTTTCTTCCTAAGTTATTCCCATTACTTATTTTGTTAGTTAGTTTAAATCTAAATCTTTACCAATCAAAGTTTGTGTTTTATTTCTTAAGCTAACCTTGAAATGAAATAAGACCAATTCTCTTTGAATTGGTATCATTGATAACTTGCTAATCCTTCCCATTGAAAGATCCTAGGGCCACTATACTATAGTAGCTTTTTCTTTGCTACCCTAATATATGGTGTAATAGGTTATAAATTTTGTTGATTACTCCCTCATCCAAGGAGCACCAGCTAGACGTGAATCAGCTGAGACACCAATTGGGCATGAATCAAATGGCGCCGCTGCCGGGGAAGGTGTCAAGTTTATAGTGATACCATTTTAGAGCACTTGTGATTTTCATCACAAGTTGGTAACGTTTCTTTCACTTTACTAATTCTCATTCTTTCTTTATTTATTCACAATCCAAGTTTATCTTTTAAAATTTAGCCTAGTTTAATTTTGTTGTTGTAGCCGTGTTTCCTTTTGTTGTCCTTTATTTTCATTTAAGTTGCAGATAGATACTAGTTGTGTATGCCAAAGTGGATACGAGACAGTGGAGGAAGACTTGTTAAGTGTGATACACCTCATAACAAGGAATTGGAATTGAGCTTGAATATCATGGAAGCTCCACCTGAAGATCAGCATAGTCACCAAGGTCGTCAAGACAATCTCAATGAATTCAGATCAATGAGGGATCGTATGCATCCACCTCGTATGAGTGCACCATCATGTATAGTGCCCCCTACAGAGCAGCTAGTGATCAGACTGTATCTTGTTCCACTTCTACCAACTTTCCATGGGATGGAACGTGAGAATCCCTATGCACACATCAAGGAATTTGAAGATGTTTGTAATGCATTCCAAGAGGGAGGAGCTTCAATTGATTTGATGAGGCTTAAGTTATTTCCTTTTACTTTAAAGGACAAGGCCAAAATTTGGCTTAATTCTTTAAGGCCAAGGAGTATCCGCACTTGGACTGACTTACAAGCTGAATTCCTCAAGAAATTTTTTCCCACTCATAGAACAAATGGCTTGAAAAGGCAAATTTCAAATTTCTCAGCTAAAGTGAATGAGAAATTCTATGAGTGTTTGGAAAGATACATGGAAGCTATAAATGCTTTCCCTCACCATGGCTTTGATACTTGGCTATTGGTGAGCTATTTTTATGATGGGATGTCCTCTTCAATGAAGCAACTCCTCGAGACAATGTGTGGAGGAGATTTCATGAGCAAAAATCCAGAGGAAGCTATGGATTTCTTGAGCTATGTAGCTGATGTTTCAAGGGGATGGGATGAACCAACCAAAGGAGAAGTGGGAAAGATGAAATCTCAACTTGGTGCTTTCAATGCTAAAGTTGGAATGTACACCTTGAAAGAAGATGATGATATGAAAGCAAAGTTGGCAGCTATGACAAGAAGATTGGAGGAGTTGGAGCTGAAAAGAATACATGAAGTGCAAGCTGTTGCTGAAGCACCAGTGCAACTGAAGCTGTGTCCCAATTGTCAATCATATGAACATTTGGTGGAGGAATGCCCTGCAATTTCAGCTGAAAGGGAAAGGTTTAGAGATCAAGCAAATGTTGTTGGACAATTCAAGCCCAATAACAAAGCGTCTTATGGAAATACTTACAACTCAAGTTGGAGGAATCATCCAAATTTCTCATGGAAGGCCAGAGCAACTCAGTACCAACAGCCGGATCCACCATCTCAACAATCTTCAAGTCTTGAACAAGCAATAGCGAATCTCAGCAAGGTAGTGGGAGATTTTGTTGGAAACCAAGAAGCCACCAATGCTCAAATTAATCAAAGAATTGACAGAGTGGAGAGTACTTTGAATAAAAGGATGGATGGAATGCAAAATGATATATCTCAAAAGTTTGATAATATCCAGTACTCAATTTCAAGGCTCACAAATTTGAACACACTGCAAGAAAAGGGAAGATTTCCTTCTCAACCCCACCAAAACCCCAAAGGTGTCCATGAAGTGGAAAGCCAAGAGGGAGAATCATCACAGATGAAAGATGTCAAAGCCTTGATCACTCTAAGGAGTGGTAAAAAAATTGAGAAGCCAACACCCAAGCCACATGTTGAGAAAGAAGAAGAAGAGATAAAGAAAGGGAATGAAATGGAAGATAAAGAGAAGGAGATCAGTGAAAAGAAGAAAGACTATGATTCAACAATGAATGCAATTCCAGAGAAGGAACTTCTGAATGAAGGAATGCCGAAGAAATCAACTTCTCCACCTTTTCCTCAAGCATTGCATGGGGAAAAGGGGATTAGAAATGCAGCTGAAATCTTTGAAGTATTGAGACAAGTGAAAGTCAATATCCCACTGTTGGATATGATTAAACAAGTTCCAACGTATGCAAAATTCCTAAAGGACTTATGTACTATCAAAAAAGGGTTGACTGTAAACAAGAAAGCCTTCTTGACTGAGCAAGTAAGTGCAATCTTACAATGTAAGTCTCCTTTGAAGTACAAAGACCCGGGAAGTCCTACCATTTCAGTCATGATTGGAGGAAAGGTAGTGGAGAAAGCTTTGTTAGACTTGGGAGCAAGTGTGAATTTGCTTCCATATTCCGTCTACAAGCAATTGGGACTTGGAGAATTGAAGCCAACAGCAATCACTCTATCTCTAGCAGATAGATCAGTGAAAATTCCAAGGGGGGTAATTGAGGATGTCTCGGTTCAAGTTGATAATTTCTACTATCCAGTAGATTTTATTGTTCTTGATACAGATCCTACTGTAAAGGAAGCTAACTTAGTTCCTATCATCCTTGGAAGGCCATTTCTTGCTACCTCAAATGCAATCATCAACTGTAGGAATGGGCTGATGCAACTCACTTTTGGCAACATGACACTTGATCTCAATATCTTCTATATGTCTAAAAAGCAAACCACTCCGGAAGAAGAAGAGGGTCCAGAAGAAGTGTGCATTATTGACACTCTAGTAGAGGAGCACTGTAATCAGAATATGCAGGACAAACTAAATAAAAGTCTTGTGGATTCTGAGGAAGGTTTGTCTGAACCCCCTAATGTGCTTGCTACTCTACAAAGTTGGAGAAAGATAGAAGAGATTCTACCTTTGTTCAATAAAGAAGAAGAAGCAGCTGCTGAAAAAGAAATTCCAAAACTCAATCTGAAGCCTCTACTTGTGGAGCTGAAATATACATATCTTGAGGAAAATAATCAATGTCCTGTTGTAATATCTTCATCTCTGACCAATCATCAAGAGAATTGTTTAATGGAAGTTCTCAAGAGGTGTAAGAAGGCAATAGGATGGCAAATATCTGACTTGAAAGGCATTAGTCCTTTAGTTTGTACTCATCATATATATATATGGAGGAGGAAGCAAAGCCAATTCGTCAACTTCAAAGAAGATTGAATCCTCATTTACAAGAGGTGGTGCGAGCTGAGGTGCTGAAGCTACTTCAAGCAGGTATTATTTACCCTATATCTGATAGCCCTTGGGTAAGTCCTACTCAAGTGGTACCAAAAAAGTCAGGGATCACAGTGGTTCAGAATGAAAAAGGGGAAGAAATTACTACACACCTCACTTCAGGTTGGAGGGTGCGTATTGATTATAGAAAGTTGAATGCTGTAACCAGGAAAGATCATTTTCCATTGCCATTTATTGACCAAGTGCTGGAGAGAGTCTCTGGACATCCGTTCTATTGCTTCTTGGACGGGTATTCAGGGTATTTTCAGATTGAAATTGATGTGGCAGATCAGGAAAAGACCACTTTTACATGTCCATTTGGAACATATGCTTACAGGAGAATGTCTTTTGGTTTATGCAATGCACCTGCAACATTTCAAAGATGTATGTTGAGTATTTTCAGTGATATGGTGAAGCGAATTATGGAGGTTTTCATGGATGACATCACCGTATATGGAGGTACATTCGAGGAATGCTTAGTCAATTTGGAAGCGGTTCTTCACAGATGCATTGAAAAAGACCTGGTGCTCAACTGGGAGAAATGTCATTTTATGGTACGTCAAGGAATTGTCCTTGGCCATATCATCTCTAAAAAAGGCATTGAAGTTGATAAAGCAAAGGTGGAGTTTATTGTCAAATTACCATCCCCAACAAATGTAAAAGGAGTAAGGCAGTTCCTTGGCCATGCAGGGTTCTATAGGAGGTTTATAAAAGGTTTTTCAAGTCTTTCAAAACCTCTTTGTGAGCTGTTAGCTAAGGATGCTAAGTTTATATGGGATGAAAGATGTCAAAACAGCTTTGATCAGCTGAAGAAATTTTTAACAACAACTCCAATAGTGAGGGCCCCTAACTGGCAACTACCCTTTGAACTGATGTGTGACGCCGGTGACTTTGTTATAGGAGCTGTGCTTGGCCAAAGAGAAGATGGGAAGCCCTATGTGATCTACTATGCAAGCAAAACACTAAACGAAGCTCAAAGGAACTACACAACTATAGAGAAAGAATTGTTAGCTGTGGTATTTGCTTTGGACAAATTTTGTGCTTATTTAGTGGGGTCTTTCATCATTGTCTTCACTGACCATTCAGCTTTGAAGTATTTATTGACAAAGCAAGATGCAAAAGCAAGGTTGATTAGATGGATTCTTTTGTTACAAGAATTCGATCTCCGAATCAAAGATAAGAAAGGAGTGGAGAATGTGGTAGCTGACCACCTTTCAAGGTTAGTTATAACACATAATTCCCATCCCTTGCCTATTAATGATGATTTTCCTGAAGAATCACTTATGTTCCTAGTGAAAACTCCTTGGTATGCTCATATTGCTAATTATTTAGTAACTGGTGAAATTCCAAGTGAGTGGAATGCACAGGACAGGAAGCACTTATTTGCAAAAATTCATGCTTATTATTGGGAAGAGCCCTTTCTTTTTAAGTATTGTGCAGATCAGATCATAAGGAAGTGTGTCCCTGAAGATGAGCAGCAAGGGATTCTATCTCATTGTCATGAGAATGCATGTGAAAGCCACTTTGCCTCTCAGAAAACAGCCATGAAGGTATTGCAATCAGGGTTTACTTGGCCATCTCTTTTCAAAGATGCTCACATCATGTGTAGGAGTTGTGATAGATGCCAAAGGCTTGGAAAGCTAACAAAAAGAAATCAAATGCCTATGAACCCCATTCTAATAGTTGAGTTATTTGATGTATGGGGCATTGACTTCATGGGACCTTTCCCAATGTCTTTTGGTAATTCTTATATCTTGGTGGGGGTGGATTATGTTTCTAAATGGGTTGAGGCAATCCCCTGTAAACAAAATGATCACAGGGTGGTTCTCAAGTTTCTTAAAGAGAACATTTTCTCGAGATTTGGGGTGCCCAAAGCCATAATCAGTGATGGAGGTGCTCATTTTTGCAACAAACCTTTTGAAGCTCTATTATCCAAGTATGAAGTGAAGCATAAGGTAGCCACACCTTATCATCCTCAGACTTCCGGGCAAGTTGAGCTAGCTAACAGGGAAATAAAGAACATATTGATGAAAGTGGTGAATTCCAGCAGAAAAGATTGGTCTATTAGGCTTCATGATTCATTGTGGGCATATAGAACAGCTTATAAGACTATTCTTGGCATGTCTCCCTATCGTCTTGTCTATGGCAAAGCATGCCATCTCCCTGTGGAAGTTGAATACAAAGCTTGGTGGGCAATAAAGAAGCTGAACATGGACTTGATCAGAGCCGGAGAAAAGAGATATCTAGACCTTAATGAGATGGAGGAATTGAGAAATAATGCTTATATCAATTCCAAATTTGCAAAACAGAGGATGAAGAAGTGGCATGATCAACTAATCTCCAACAAGGAATTTCAGAAAGGACAAATAGTTTTCCTGGAAAGCTCAAGTCAAGGTGGATAGGCCCGTTCATTATTCACCAAGTATATGCCAATGGAGTGGTGGAATTATTGAATTCCAGTGGCAAAGACACCTTTAAAGTCAATGGATATCGTCTCAAGCCATTCTTGGAGCCATTCAAACCAGAAAAGGCAGAAATCAACCTCCTTGAGCCACAAAAAGCCTAAGCAAATAAGGGTTTGGTGGACGTGGTTTTACCACAGTCCAAAATTTTTGTAAATTTTGTAAATTTCAAAGTTTTTTCCATACTTTTGATTTTAGTTTTGATCTTAAAATTATGTTTTTATATGTGATTTAATCTTATTGAATGATCGCAGGTGGAAGAAAATCCATAGAAATTGAAAGGAAGTCAATCGGAGCGAAATCGGCGCAAAAACAGAGAAAACAGAGCAAAAACAGAGCAAAAACAAGGCTCTGCGAGATTTCGCAGCCTCTGCGAAATCAGCACTTTGCTGCGAAATCGTTTCGCAGCCTAAACGAAGTTGCTGCGAAATCAACATGTCTCTGCGGAAGCGGCCATCCGTTGCAAAATCATTTCGCAGCTCCATTTTCTCCTCTACGAAAATTTTCGAAGTTGCGAACCCAAGTTTGGCACACGAGTGCCACTTCACAGCATAGGAGCCCCCAATTCGCAGCTGCGAAACGGCTGTGAAGCGATAAAGCGTGAAAATCCCTGATTTCACAACCAAAGTTCCATTCTGCAGGGTATTTCGCAATTGCGAAAGCGATTTTGGCACACGTGTGCCACTTTGCAGCACAGTGACACTCAATTCGTAGCTGCGAAACGGATTGCGAAGTGGCTGCGAAAATGACTTTTTGCTGCGAAATTGGCCTTTTCTGCGAAACTCAAAATGACCCTTAATCTTTCCTTATTTTTATATATACCGGTCATTTGAGCTGCGAAAGGGTTTCAAAAATAGAGCGCTCCATTCTCGCAGACTGTTCATCTCCTTCCTCGAGCCCGACACCGCACAAACCTCCGTTCATCTTCTCCGGTCATCAATTCCGACCAAATTTCGGCAATCCGAAATGGCACGAACCAGAGGGGCCAAGTCTTCCTCTCCTTCAACCCGCAAGAAAGTCCAGCGAGAGGAGCCCATTCCAGGTCCCATTTCTGAGCCTCCGCGGCCAAAAGCAGTTTCTCCTCCGGTGAAGCCCGCGCCGCCAAAGCCTCCGGCGAGGCGTTATCTCACCAGGTCAGGGGGTCGGCCACTGCAAAAGAGATCCAGGATTGAAAGCTTAGAGCCCATTGATTTAACGGAGCAGTCCCCAGAACCCTCGCCGGTTCCATCTCCAGTTCCATCTCCGGTGCCATCTCCGGCGCCGCCAGCAGAGCCTGAGGAGCCTCAGCCGCCAATTCCCGAGCCCCAAAATCCATCTGAGATAGCCCCTGAAGCAGTAATCAGGCGGCCGATGTTGACTCAGCCTCCAATTGAGGGGAATTTGGACTGTAGAGCTCGGCCATTCCACTCCGAGCTGTGCTTTGACATAGCTACATTCCAATTGCGGCCGGAGCTTGCGGATTCTTACCACCTGCTGCGAAGATACCACATAGAGCACTTGCTGACTCCAAGAGACTTTTTCTACCCTAGGGTAGCCATGGATTTTTATCAGTCCATGACTACTAAACAAGTCAGGGATCCAACTCTAATTCATTTTACTATTGATGGGAGGCATGGCATTTTAGGAGCTCGCCATATAGCTGAGGCCTTGCAAATCCCCTATGAGCCGACTCATTTTGAGGATTTTAGAGTGTGGACCAGTCCCACTGAGCTGGAAATGGTGCATATCCTATCCAGAGGAGCCTCCACACGACCACATCTGTTGAGGGGGGAGCTTCCTCCAATCATGTTTCTTATTGATGCATTTTTGTGTCATAATCTCTACCCACTGCAGCATTGGACTCAAAGGAGAGGAGTTCTTTTGGAGGCTCTTTTCAAAATTTCTGAGGGTTATTTCTTTGGCCCTCACCATCTGATTATGGCTGCCCTTCTCTATTTCGAAGAGCAGGTGCATAAAAAGAAGTTACAGAGAGTGGATGCCATTCCTCTTCTCTTTCCAAGGCTGCTGTGCCAAATTCTGGAGCACCTGGGGTATCCTTCTGATCCTCAGTTGGAGCGCAAGCGCATTTTCCGAGAGCTATTTACTCTCGACAAATGGAACAACATGACAGCCTATAGAGTTGACCAGCCAGAGCGCCCACAGCCAGCTGCTAGGAGAGCATCCCCACGACACATACCTGAGGGTATACCTATTGCTGCTCCTACCATTCCCAAAGCTCCACCAGTTACTCCAGCTTCATCTCAGCCATCCACCTCAGCTGAACCAAGGATGGCCATTCCTATTTCTGAATACAGAGAGTTATGCCGTTCATTGGAGACCCTCACAGCATCTCAGAGCAGCCTTGCTCATGAGATGGCAGCCATTCGAGCATGCCAAGACTAGATGTTGGCCACCCAGGCTCAGCACACTACCATCTTAAGGCAGCTCCAGCATCATTTTGATCTGCCACCAGCTGCTGAACCCTCCACCTCTACCACAGCAGTGCCACACTCTCATCCCACAGAGCCTCAGGCTCCATCTGGAGCAGCTACTGAAGAGGCAGACCCATCTGCCTAGCCCCAGCACCACCCACTCATCAGATCATTATATATATATCTATTGCATATGTCTTTTATGTATTTCGTTTTTTAGTTTTTAAGAATTCCCATTATTTTGGTACCATATATGAGATTGCTTGTATTGCCTTCTTTTTCATTGTACTCAAATGGATTCAAAGTAATACAAGTCAATATTTTTTGTTTAACCTTTAGCATTAATTTATTCTTATTTCCTTTTCTCACAGCTTTTATTCTTTTTGAAACATGTGGTTTCTCCAATCAGTATTCGAAATTGATATCACTCAGGAGGTACCACTTCCTCCCTTTAATTGCAATCACCCATGTCACATTGAGGACAATGCTCAGTTCGGTTGGGGGGGAGAAATGAGAAAGGAAGGAAGTATGATAAGTTGAAGGAAGTATGCTAAATCTTTTTGGTAATGCAATTAGGTTGGTAATCAGTTGTAGTTTTTGCTTTTTACTCTTTTTATTCTATTCTCCGTGGATTTTGAGGAAAAATTTTCAAATTAAAACAGGAGAAATTGAATTGTTGCTTTTCACTTGACTTAGAGTATGGATTATGCTTACTAAAGTGGTTCAATTGTTGAAGCTTCTATTGAAATCAAATTTAGTTCTTCCACTTTAACCTATTCACACACTGTGCACAATAGATTCCGATTATAAGATGAAAAACTATTTCCCTCTTGACTTAGAAAAATTTTGGGACTTGGTACCTTTGACCTCAATTGATAAAGTTGAGACACCTTATGAAAGGCCAATGAGCCTTTGAAATAAATAAAAAAAAAATGTTTGCTTGCCTTGAAACCCGAGCAAGGTCTGAGGGGTATATGGTGAAAATCTTTAAAGCCTAGTGCCCTAAGCCTTAATTGGTTGGGAGTCACCGACCTCAATGCTCGTTACAAGGGTGGATAGGTGGAGTTAGCATATGGTAGGTGCATGGGTATTAAAAATTCATTCTCAAAAGTCCGGGGAAAAATCCGAGGAGTTAGTGGTTGAAAGATCCTTAAAGCTTGATGCCCTAAACTTTAATTGGTTGGGAGTCATCGATGGACCCCCGTTATATGGACAATTCAGAAAGAATACCCCATTAAGCCTCCTTAAAAAAAAAAAAAAAAAAAAAAATATGTGTTCTTTTCTTTTTTATTTTGGTCAGTTTGCTAAGTGTTGAAAAGAGATAGGTTGGGGGGAGAGATTAGTTTAACATATTATTTTTGGAAGCTAAGGAACCAATACACATAGATTTTTGAGGAAGAATAAAGTTTGGTTCTTTGAAAGTGGAAATGATTTTAAAACTTCAGTTTGCATAATGCATTCCCTTAATTGATAGTGTTTAGCATAGTTTGTTATAACTCTTGTTGAAATTTGGGTTTGTATTTCTTTAATGTTCCATGTGAGAGTTAGATCATCATGCCACTTGAAAATTGTTTTTTTTTTATCAGCATGATGTTGTAAATTATAGTACTTTTTATTTTTATTTTTCTCTCCTTTATTGCTAAGGGACTAGCAATATGTCGGTTGGGGGGAGTGATTACTACTCAAAAAGTGCTATTTGATAGCTTGTAATTAATCCTTTTAAACACTTTTGAGTAGTAGTTTTGGTCTTTTAACTCAATTGGCATGATAAGGACCCTTGCAATCAATTTTAATCACTTTGTGTAAGTTTTGGTGTTTTTGTTAGTAATTTGATCACCAAAGCAATCCAAGATTGAGGAGAGTTCTTTGGAATCTTGGGCAAAGCAATTGGAAGCTCAGAAACGTGAAGAACTAAAGCTTTGAAGCCCTTTTCCAAGAGTTGATCCGGAATGCAAGGAGAAAAAGTAAAGAGAATCTGCCATGAAGCATATTCTTGATGACAGTCGTGGCAGCCACTTTTGGAGCACTTTCTGAAGTCCAATTGATGCATTCTATATACCATTTCAAAGCTCATGAAGTCAACAATCCAATGCTTCAAACGGTGTGCAATTCAGAGTTGAAACGAAGAAGTTACAGCCATTGCAAGTCAATCACTCTAAGCTGAAGGAAGCATTTTGCAAAGTGTTGCGAAATCACCCTTTTGTTGCGAAGTGATTTCGCAGCCTTTTTGTACAGTGTGGTGGATTTCCTCCTGAAGTTGCCCGATATATGCGACAAGATGGAAGCTGAGAACCTCAAGATGGAAGCCAACTTCGCAGCCCTGCGAGAATAGCCTTTTGTTGCGAAGTGATTTCGCAGCCCTTTTTGAATGTCTGCGAAATCTCGCAGACATCATTTTCTCTTGCGAAATGGTTCGTAGTGCTACCCGATGTTTGCTACCGACATTGGGAGATATTTTCCATCAGATTTTTGTTGTCTAAATCCCAAAATACTCCTTGTAAGCCACCAATTACAAGTTTCCTTAGCTTTTAAGTTAGTAAAAAGAGAAAATATCCATGTAATAATTAGTTTTATATTATGTTCATATAAATACCTCTCGGGAGCCTGTTCTCAGGGAGGAACCTTTTTGTAAAAGTTTGAAAGCAAGTAAAGTTCAGGCCCTTTGTTTTGCCTTACCTTCTCACTTTGTATTTTTCATCTTTTTCTAAGTTATGAACTCTCTGAGGAATTTTCCCCAGAGAATGAATAACTAAATCTTTAGTTCCTTGGAGCTAAGGTTGCCGAGGAAGGTTCCAAGTGCAAGAATGCAAAGCTTTGTGGTTTCAGTCATTAATGAAGAGTAAGTGAAATCCTTTAGTGATTTCTATGTTTTTAGTTAACTTAAAACACCTTAGAGTCACCTGGGCCAACACTTGGTAAGGCAAGTGATTTCCAACCATGGAAATGCACTAGTTTACCCCTTGCGAGCCTCTGGGAGGTGACTTTAGGGTAGGATTTTCTGGAATTGCCAACACTTGGTAAGCTTTTGGACTCCAAGGAGACATCCATTAGTTATCTCTTGTGAGCTTGAGAAGGGAAGTCCAAGGTTAAAGATCACCTTGAATGGTTAAGGCTTAGTGAGAGGCTTGAACCATTGCAAGTTGCATCAGTGAGAGAATTAAAGTTGAAATCTAATCAAAGGATGTATCTGTACAATATCGGTTAGAGAATTGACTATATGTTGAATCTCTAACGCGAGGAAATGAACCATCTGACCGGAGCTATGTCTTTTGCATGAGGAACCACCCCAGTGAACCTGACTCTCCAAGGAATGTTTTTCTTCCTAAGTTATTCCCATTACTTGTTTTGTTAGTTAGTTTAAATCTAAATCTTTACCAATCAAAGTTTGTGTTTTATTTCTTAAGCTAACCTTGAAATGAAACAAGACCAATTCTCTTTGAATTGGTATTGATAACTTGCTAATCCTTCCCAGTGAACGATCCTAGAGCCGCTATACTATAGTAGCTTTTTCTTTGCTACCCTAGTATATGGTGTAATAGGTTATAAATTTTGTTGATTACTCCCTCATCCAAGGAGCACCAGCTAGACGTGAATCAGCTGAGACACCAATTGGGCATGAATCACGAAGCTCAATGGGTTAGCAACGGTCTGTATGTCAAAATGGAATAACAAGGCATATGGTTAGCCGAAATGATTGCCACTCATCCTACGACCATGGTCTCAAACATAATATTTCTTCAAGTGATCTACATTAGTTGGCTCCAAGAATCGGTTTCCATCTAGATTCATCAACCATGCAACGCCCTTTGGGGTCAGCTCCCTAATGAAATAAGATCTGCTCCAATTGGGTCTGAACTTCCCTCTGGGATCTCTAATCAATCATCTGATGACCTTTAAAACCAAGTCACCTCTCTATAGCGGTCTAAGCTTGACCCGACTTTTGAATGCACGAGCCATCTTTCTCTGATAGGCACAAACATGGTCTACTACCCTTAATCTCCTCTCATCTAGGAGATTAAGTTGGTTCAATCGAGTCTAGGCTCAATCCGCCTCTAAAATCTACTGCTCTAATGCTACCCTTAATGAACCCATCTCTATCTCAACTGGTAGTACTGCCTCCATACCATACACCAAGGAGTAAAGTGTGGCTCCTATAGAGGTGCGAAAAGAAGTCCAATAAGCCCATAATGCAAATGGAGGCTTCTATGACCAATCCTGAGAAGTCTCAATCATCCTCTGTAAGATCCTCTTAATATTCTTATTCGCAACCTCTATCGTTCCGTTAATCTACGGCCTATACGTAGACGATCTATGATGCTGGATACTGTATCTCTGTAATAAAGTGTCAACATTTGCTCTGAAATGTACTCCTACGTTCGAAATCAGCTCATGAGAGACTCCATAGCGACAAATAATGTGTGATCTAATGAAACTAGCGACCCCAAATGATATCAATCTAGCATATGAAGTAGCCTCCACCCACTTGGTGAAGTAATCAATGGCGACCAAGATGAACTCATGACCATTGGAAGACTTTAGCGACATCTCCCCAATAATGGCTATACCCCATACTGAAAACGGTCATGGTGAAGTCAGTGCATGTAACTCTGAAAGGGGTACGTGAATAAGGTCTCCATGAATCTGGCACTCTAGACATCTTTGAACAAACTAACAATAATCTGTCTCCATAGTCAACCAAAAATACCCGGTCCTCATGATCTTATAAGCTAACATATGTCCTCCCTTATGTGGTCCACAAACTCCCGCATGAACCTCTCTTACCACTCGATCGGCAGAGGTGCGATCTAAGCACAATAGTAACATCCCATCAGTTGATCATCTGTATAGTGTCTCCCCACAGATCACAAATCGGGTGGCTAACTGTCTCAATGTTCTCTGATTCTTGGTTGTGGCGACCTCAGGATATATGTCAAGTCTCAAAAACTGATATATGTCATGGTACCAAGGCAAACCATCATCCAACTCTGCCTCATCAATCAAGCAACAATAGGCAGGAACTAATCTCGACTCAATTAGTAAAGACAAACAATAGTATCAACAGGAATATCAATCAGGGAAGCTAAAATAGCTAAGGCATCAACAAACTGGTTCTACGCTCTAGGCAAATGTGTATAACTCAAATCAGAAAATCTCCCAACCAACAGCTTTTAGTATGCATGGTAAGGCTTAAGCTTCACGTCTCTAGTATTCCAATGTCCTTGAATCTGTCTTAATACCATATTAGATTCGTCAAATACCTCCATCTGTCTAATCCCAAGCTCAAGAGTTGTCTCTTATCCCAAGATACAAGCCTCATACTCAACAATATTGTTCGTGGCAGGATGTCGATCAGAAAATGCTAAATGAGAAAATCTAGGAATGTGGTCACCATGATAGGATATCAGTAGAACACCTATCTTGTATCCACAATGGTTGGCCGCACCATCAAAGTACATGCACCAACCTGACAAACTAGTCACTACAGCAATATCCTCATCTGGAAAGTCATCATCAATTGGTCTATCCTCAAATGTCAGTAATGAGGCTAAGTGATCGACAACAATGCTCCCCTTAATAGACTTCTGAGAAACATACTGGATATCGAACTCTGTCAAAAGTACGAGTCATCTCATCAGTCTACCAGTCAATGCAGGTCTGTTAAATAAATATCTCAACAGATCTAGGCGGGATGTCAAATGCACTGAACACTCTGTCATGTAATGTCTCAATCTCCTGGTAGCCCAAACTAGTGCTAAGCATAGGCATTCAATCATAACATATTTCATCTCATACTCCAACATCCTCTTACTCAGATAGTAAATAGCTCGCTCCTTCCCTAAGTCATCAAACTGGGCTAACATACATCCCAAGGCCATGTCTGAAACTGACAAATATTGAAGAAGTGGACGTCCTAGCATGGGAGGCACTAAAATAGGAGGAGAAAGCAAATACTCCTTAATCTTCTTAAATGCAAGTGGACAATCATCATTCCAAATTGTTGGCTGGTTCTACCTCAATAGACAAAAGATGGGCTCACATATGTCTATCAATCTGGCTATGAAACGATTGATGTACTGTAACCTTCCCAAAAAACCCTTGATTTCTTTCTTAGTCCTCGGCACAAGCATGTCAAGTATGGCTTTGATCTTATCTGGGTCAACCTCTATGCCTCGCTCACTGACCATATGCCCCAACAATTTCCCAGAAGTCACCCCAAAGGTGCACTTCTTGGGATTCAGCCTCAATCTGAATTTTCAAATCCTCTCAAAAAATCTCTCTAGAGCTGCTAGGTGATTTGCTCTGCCTCAAGATTTCACAATTATATCATCTACATAAATTTCAACATCCCTATGCATCATGTCATGAAACAAACTAGTAACGGGTCTTTGATAAGTAGCTCCTGCATTCTTCAACCCAAATGGCATAATCCTATAATAGTAGGTACCCCACTTAGTAATAAATGTTGTCTTCTCCATATCCTCTGGAGCCATCAAAATCTGATTATACCTTGAAAACTCATCCATGAAAGACAACATCAAATGGTCTGCAGTGCTATTAACTAACAAATCAATATGTGGAAGAGGAAAGTCATCTTTAGGGCTGGCTTTATTAAGGTCTTTGAAGTCAACACAAACTCTAACTTTGTCGTTCTTTTTAGGAATAGGGACGACGTTAACCAACCATTTTGGATACTCAACTACTGATATAAATCTAACACTAAGTTGTTTTTCAATCTCCTTTTTCACTTGTAGACTCCAATGTGGGTGTAATAGCCTCAATTTCTGTTTAACCAGTTTGGCATGTGGCAGGATAGGTAAATGGTGTTGGACTGTAAAGGGATGAGACCAGACATGTCCTCATAAGACCATGCAAAGACATCCAAGTATGACTTGAGTAAATGAATAAGTTTATTCATCTCATCTGTAGATAGGGATGAACCAATCTTTGGCTCTATAGGCTGGTCCTTTGTGCCAAAATCAATAGTCTCAACATCCCTTGTAGCAGGTGAAACTCTCTCATCTATGGGATCTGATTCATGATCAAAAGAGTCTCTATCTGAATCGGGTTGTGCAATCTCATCATCTATATCAAATATTTGTGGAATAGGTGAGTGGGGTGCAGATATAGAGATACTATCACAAGAGACAGGCGAATACTTAAAAATACTCAAATCCATAAATGAAGCAATAGAAACATCATTGGAGCGGGAGACAAATCCCAATAAAACATCAAAAGAAAATGCGGGTCCACAAGGTCAGACACTCCCTCAATTAGGCTAACGGTGCCCTGAAACAAACTATTATCATCCTCTAAAAGCTTTGGAACAAGAATAGTCTAGGTCTCCTTAACAACCTTAGTGCTAGACACCCCAAACATATCAAATGGTAAAACAAACTGAAGCTGAACAATGCTGGTAATCTAACTCACGGTCATCATCTCCATCTCATCTCGGTACTCATCACAAGGAACAACTCCATCAATCATCTCAGTGGGATCAATGACCACTCCATCATTAGTGACCTCTTCTAGGAAGCATAAGGACAACAAACTAGCTTGATCTGGAGATGGAAGAGCAATCACCATAGAAACAGAAGTGCTAGGAGCCCCATCACTCAACTGTAACTGGTGAAATAGATGTTGAAACTCAATCTCTCTATCTGTATGAAGCA
The DNA here is from genome assembly GCF_030704535.1 of Vitis vinifera. NCBI lineage: Eukaryota > Viridiplantae > Streptophyta > Magnoliopsida > Vitales > Vitaceae > Vitis > Vitis vinifera. Next base: position 20,915,920 of record NC_081823.1, on the reverse strand, counting down.
CATTATCAATCTCCTCTAGACGAGGTCGAATCTCTAATCCTCTGACAAAGTTGTCGGCCAAGCTCATCCTATAGAGTCGAATAGGATAATCAAATGGTGTGTGAGACAATCGGGTCCTCACTCTCTCCATGCGTAGTCGCGTCATGTATTAGTAATCAGCCTCAATAGGAATGAACCCAAGTCCAAATATCGTATCATGGTCAATGGCAGCTATAAACTCACTAGGTCCCTGCTGATGTAGTCCTAACCCCATGCTAGGTAGAAAAAACATTCCCCTCATCATGTCAAGAACTATTATGCTATTGTGCTGATCAAATGACATAGCTACAAAATCTCTACAAAAATCCTCAATCTCAAGAGTCTATATCTCATCAAAAGTAAACCTAGTAAAAAATAGGTCATCCTCACTATGACTGATCTAAAGTACTGGCTCAGAAAAGGAAAACATATCTCTAGTAGATTGTACCGTGATGACCTGCCCATCATGAATGAACTTCACCTTATGATGAAGGAAAGAAGGGATAGCTCCAGCTTTATGAATCCAAGGTTGGCCTAGTAGCAGATTAAAGGATGTAGAAATCCTCAAAACCTGGGACAAAGTAGAAAATGTGGCTGGACCAATCTGTAAATCAATCACCAAGGTACCCATAACCTCCCTCTTAGTGTTGTCATACACCCTGACTGTCTTAGCAGAAGGACCAAAATCTGAAGGTGCGAAACCAAGGCCTATAGGAGTGGCTAAAAGGCAAACGTTTAAGGCTGAGCCATTGTCCAACAGGACAGATGGAACTCTATGGTCTGAACAACCAACTGTGATATATAGTGGGCGTACGTGGTCTAAACCCTCAGGTGGCAAATTGTTATCTGAGAACACAATGCAAGTGACCCTGCCAGTCGTCATGATATGAATCAACCCCTCTAGAGTGGTGGTAGTCTCTACCCTAATCTAACTTAAGGCTCAAATCAAAACATCTCTATGAGTACTAGATGATGCTAATAAACTCCAAATAGAAATACGAGCCTGAGTGCTCTATAATTGTCTCAAACCCTTATCATCTTCTCTAATAACCTCCTCATGAGAGGTTGCACCCTCAAATAGCCTGACTGCTAGTGGTGGTGGCGGAGCTATCTTCCCATTACGAGTCACAATCTGTATATCTCTCCCCTTTGAATCATCATCATTTGGCCACAAAGTGAATGAGACAAAGGTATCTTGGCGTTTGATAACCAAAGGTGTAGAATGAGTCAACTGGAACGATGACCCATCTGGGATCAAACTGAACGGTGTGGAAACCTGAAGACCCAATGAAATCCCATCAACCTCGCAACTATTATGCAAAACAATCGGCTCGGGTAATCCATCATCCCAAATCAACATATGTATACTAGCATCTTCTATAAGGTCTATGTGATGAATATCTCCTGAAGGTGTAGGCATTGCATGTTTAGAATGGGTAGAAAGAGAGTTAGTGGTTACACTTGGTTGTTCCAAGTTAACCAAACCCTGGTCTATTAAATCCTGGATAGCATGTCTCAGAGCGCTACAGTGGTTTGTGTCATGCCCTAGTCCCTGATGATAAGAATAGTGTAAGTCTAATTTGAAGCGAGGTGACACTGGCTGAGGTACTAGCTTGGGTGCTAACGGAGTCAATAATCCACCCTTCATGAGCTTCTAAAAAGCTCGACTCAAGGCATACCCAACTAAGCAAACTAACATGATGGCTTCTATACATAAGTAGTGGTCTGCAGAGCTCGAGGCCGAGTGTATGGGATGGGAGGTCTCTCTATGTCATGTGCAACAAAAACAAGCTGTGAGATTGGATGTAGATAAGTAGGATTCATGGGTCTTGAAGGAACTGGTGGCCTATACTGCACATGAGGTGATGGTGGGTAGTAGAATCCAAAATGTTGTCCAACTATCTAATAGCGTCTAGGAGGTCTCATCCCTGCTAAGCTGATAGCACCAACATTTCCTGATCTCTGTTCTCCTAAAGGCTTCTTCTCCTTAGAGTTAGTAGGGGAAGACTTGGGTCACAATCCTCTAGCAATGCCCTCCTCTATACCATACAAAGTCTATACCAAAGATCCAAAATCCATATGGGGAAATCCCATCAAATGTCTAGCAAATCTAGGCTATAAGCACCTCAAAATCATATTAATATACTCATTCTCTGAAGGACGATCAATAATATGTGAAATCTTCTCCCTCCAGCAGGAGATAAATGAAGTGACCGACTCCTCTGACCTATGTCTCAAAGCCTCTAACTCTCTCCTTGAAACATCAATGACAGTGTTAAATGCAAACTGTCTCAAAAACTCTTGGGCCAAATCATCCCAAGTCCAGTGGCGTGATACATCCAATGAAGCAAACCAACATTGTGTTGCACCACTCAGGGACATGGGGAAAAACATAACCATCTGGGCCTCATCCAGTCCATGGACCCTCATAACCGTACTGTAATGCCTCAAATGGATGTAAGGACAGCCTAGGCCTGTGTATTTCTCAATCTTAGACATCTTAAACTTGGTTGGTAAACTGGCCACCGGTGATCCATTAAAATCCTCTCAAGTAATAGCTTCGTCTAAAGTCCTCATCTGCCTCATCCTCTACTCATGTCTATCCATACGAGCATGTGGGTCCTTTGAGATCGGGGTAGGCACTATGATTAGAAGGTAGGCAACCTCAATCTGACTATGCAAAGTAAATGGTATAGGCTATAGGGCTAACTGACTGGGTGGAGGGGGTAATGGAATAGTGGGATCATACTGCACACTCTCCTGAACTGGAACTTGTTAGGTCTGCTGTCCATCCATCCTCTAACCAAGACTAGTTATGGCCTCCTAGATCGAAGCCATAGTAGTAGCGAATTGATCAACTATAACCACCTACGAATCCATATCTGTCTGATCTAACTAATCTAACACTCTGATCAATCTATCTCTAACTCTGATCCAAGAAGCTGAACCTAGATCGAACGTATCAATACTCCTACAATAGTAGAAATACTATATAAGATACAGTGTAAGGGAAGCTCTACAAGGAATGTCTATCAACTATGCAGGAAAGTAACTAGAAAGTATTTAAATCGATATCCAATTCTGAGCAAACATATAAGAGACTACTGCGAAGGTAATTAAACCTATCACTATTGACCCAACTCTGAAGGCCCATAAATGCACCCACATGTAGGAAGGAAATCTTAATGGGAGGATCTAAGGCTTAACCTACAAGGTCAAGGTGGCTCTAAAAAAAGAGAGATGAACTTTAAAGGATCCCTAGCAGAAACGATCATACCCTCTAGTGGTACGCAACCCTCTACACACCTCCGAAGAGACGAGGCGCTTCCATGCAAGGTGGTCATTACCTCCACACATGCACTACCTCGACACCCTAGGGGGGTTTCCTATAGTGAAAGCTCTCGCAACTCTCAGCACTCAGTAGTCAACTAAAGTGCACAATGAATGGTGTGGGTGCATCTGAAAAACCTATGAAGCTAAAATAGAAAAATAAACACACTAGTCACACAAATATCCATGAAACCTAGCTTTGGGCTATACAGGTCTTCAAGGATCGGAATCTAATCAGCATCAATGTGTCGACCTCCCCTAGAATGCTCTTAAACATCAATATAGCCCGTCGCTAGACCCTACTCCTAACTACTAGCTCGGCTAGAGAAACAAGTACACACAAGGCCTTACATTTGCAAATGTAAGAACCGAAAAAAAATGACCGAAACTAGAGGGTTGGAGGTAAGGGGATAGATGTGCGACCTACATAGACAAGCAACATGCAAACATAAAGGAGAAGAGCAGTCATGCAACAAGCAATCAAGTAGAGTGCAAATATATCATCCATGGCCACACACAAGCTAAATGAGAATATAACAATCAAAATGAATAGCAATAAGGATAACATGCTCAAATATGATCAAGATAATCAACACTAAGACAAATAAAAGATACAACAAAGTGAACATACATATCAAAGTGAGAAAGATAATCATGGCTAGAGCAAAATCAATATGCTAAGACAAGCAAGAGGATCAATCAATATCATCACCATGTCAATGTCCTAAATGGATATAGCGATCAAGCATGGGAAATCATCACATCAAAATCCTCAATGTGCTATGATCACTCAAGCATAGAGAAGCACAAAGGGAAGGTATCCATCAACCAACCAATCAAATGCCACATTTGCTTCATCTTAAGTTCAAGTTTGACCCTCTAAACAATCCCCAACGTAGTCGCCATTTTGTGAACCCCCTATTTTCGTACAATGCGTTCCCACTCGATGGCGCACCTTGTCTTTTTATTTATTTAGTGAAAATATATGATTTTCAGAAAAAAAAAAAAAAAAAAAAAACTTGGAGTCACCACTTATTTTTGTTTTATGTTTTTAAGGGAAAAGAAAATAAGAAAGAAAACCTTAAGTGTGACTTCTTATTTGGAAAAGACGGTCTGTAAAAAACCAAACCTGGGTTCGGGGGGTTAGGTTACTTATTGGGAAGGTACAATAAAGACCGTAACACCCCTCTAAGCCCCTAAAAATGGGTATCTACTAAAAAGGTGAAACAAGAATGACAATTAACTAGGAGATCAATGGATACCAAAATGATCATAAATCAAAAGCGAGTCATGATAATGAAATAATAACAAAGTGAGAGTGATAGCATACCTTGGCAGCAGGTAGTAAAGCGCTATCATGAAACAGGGTTAGTACACAATAATAAAATTATCACATGCATATCAAAGAGTAAGACAAAGATCAAGCAATATTCATTAAGTATAGCAGTTGACAATCAGAAGAGAAAACTCATATATAGGGCCCCCACCAAAACCCAATAGATTTTGCATGAATTAATCCCACAAATTCCTTTGTTTTGGAATTATGAAAATCAAATTCATGCTTATTTAAAAAATCAAGGAAAACGAAAAATTATTTTAAAATCAAAGAAAATTTGTGAAAGTACTTTCCAGAAAGAAAATGTAGCAAGTTTATTTTAAAATGGGATTTTTAGTGACTTAAAACCCTAATGAATGATGAAAAGGGGTAGAATTAAAAAATATTTGAAAATTGGAGTGAAATTAAAAATTATTTGAAAGAAAACTAGAGTTTTGAAAATTGAAATCTTAAAAATTAAATTCAAAAATTGGAATTTTAATAAAATATTTGAAAATGGGAGTTTTGAAAATTGGAATTTTGAAAATGGAAGTTTTAAAAATTAAATTTGATAATTGGAATTTCGAAAAATTATTTGAAAATGGAAATTTGAAAATTAAATTTAAGAATTGAGATTTTGAAAAATTATTTGAAAACAAAAGTTTTGAAAATTAAATTTGAAAATTGGAATTTTGAAAAATTATTTGATAATGGAATTTTTAAAAGATCAATTTTTAAACATAAAAAGATGAATTAGGAGGGTGACACGTGACCCAGGGAGTTGTATTGGAAGGTAGCCATGCATGGCCAATCACTTCAACGTATATTTTACATACAATATCAAATTTAAATTAAGCTTGCGAGACCCTCATTCCAAATTTCATTTCTCCACATGTTCATCCTTATTCTCAACTTTATTTGTTATCTCAAATACAATAGCAGCAAACTCATTTTCCATCAACCCACTCCATATAAGGCCTTAGGTCCAATCTCACATCATGTAAAGACATTTCCTTAAGGAAATCTGAATTTGACCCAACATAATTCTTCATTTTTCGATACATCATAGCCCAACTGAACTCATTTTTTTCCCTTAAAAGCTTCCTAGGAAGCAAATTTGACTAAGCCGAATCATCTATAAGGATCAAATGATAATGTTGAAACATCTCTGCCTTCCATGATACATGCTTACACTCATACTATATTTTGAAGGACCCCTGTCATTCACTCCTGATAGACTCCACATCCCTCCATTATCCAAACAATTATGAGAAGATGAGATGTTTTCCTCTGTAACTCTTTCTGACAGCTGGCTAATGGGATTATCTTCTGTCATGAACATGTCCATTTGTGAAGGTGTAAGGCCATAAAAATATTGGGGAACATTTTTATAGTTTTCCATCAATCCATATTGGAGATTTCCCTCTCTGAACTGTTTAGGTATGTGGTCAAATGAAACCTTTGCAGATGGAAATCTGAACCCTCTCCGAACTGTGCTTCTTCCAAGTTTGGGAGTAGAGAAGAGCTTTGTGCAGTGAAGGAAAGAGGATTTGACGGCACCACCGATGGAACCAACGTCGTGAGCATCCACGGTGGAGGGTGAGATAGGAAAAGAGAGATGTGAGAGTAGAAAGGTGGCCATGGCGGTTTCACTCTCTACAGTTTTGGATCGCTACTCGCCATTTAGTGGAATGAGAAAGAGAATCAGAAATTGAGGCATTTACGACATCCAGGAAAGAGACGACGTTGTCGCCGTCTACGGCCATATCTGATTGGAACACCTGAACGATGACGAGAGGTTGCCATCCATATAGAACGTTTCGTGGTCGAAGCCCTGGAAGATTTTTTGACACACGTAGGACTCCAAAGCGTACTTCACATGGTGAGATCCCACCACGGAAATGGTGGTGTCCATAGTAGTGTTGGTCACTATCGTGGCCGTTTTTATGGATCTAACTATAGCTGCGATGTCCCAGTGAGCTGAGCGCATGAGCAAGAGCAGCCATGTCATGAAGGACTTTGACGCCTCCTTTACTACACCCATCGTCCCTTCGAATAAGTCCGGTGTCGGCAATGCTGCAACTTGACCTTGATTACAGCTAACTTTCTTCTTTAACTGAAACCTTCCTTTCTTGACACTGTTGGTGAGGCTTGTGGTGCTCTTGAGCTTCTCCTTCAAGTTCTTAACCTCCACTTCTCTGGCCTTCACTGCCCTCTTCAGCGCTGACACCGTCTCGAACACCTCACTCATCAGCAATTTCATCTCCATCTCCATCACCCTCTCTGCTCTTTGTTCCCGTTCTCTATATTTCGCTTTTGGCATGACCTAGACGTCCACTAGTTGTAGCTAAATGCTAGAAAATGTTGGGTGGAGGTGCAAAGCTCAGGTGAGAGAGTGGCAACAATGGAAAGAGAAATGGTAGCTTTGTTACTGCCATGTGAAGTGGGAAGAGAGAGCTTGAGAGAGAAAATATAGGAAAATGAATATGGGTCATCCGAATTCATATGGTCTGAAAAGAAGATAAAGAAAGCTAAGGGCAGAAGAAATGAGGTTGAGGTTGGAGAAATGGGAGGTGGTTGTGCGGGCTACCCAAGCTATGACTGTGACATGTTGGGAAGGATGAAGGTGGGTGGGTGTTGATGGCTAGGTGGGTTAGGTAATGGGTATGGTGCCGGCCTAGGAGTGAGTAGAATGGAGTTCAAAAGGGTTTCAAATGGAAATATTGCAAGCATTTCATATAGGATCTCAAAACAGGGCCAAGGAAATAGATTAGAAATCAAGCATAAAAAAGCATGCAAACAAACTCAAATCCAACAAGAATATGCAAAATTTTCCAATGCTCATATTCAGGTACCAAAGTAGAATCTTAATATGCGTAAAAATAATAGAACCATGTAAAAAAAAAAAAAAAGAACAGGTAGGTTATAGAAAACATACCTGTGTTATTCCCTTTGCAACCTCTTTTCTCTACTCTTTCCTTTTCTCTGTACTTTTTTCCTTCTTTCCAAAATCCCTCCAAACACTCTCTACCATCAGCGTCCACCAGCTCTTAGCTCACCATCAACTCCTTTGTTTATCCTCCCTCTTCTTAGCTTTCTCTGTTTTTCTCTAAAAAAAAATCATCATCTCTTTTCTTCCAAGATACCTTGTTTTTCCTCCATTTTCCTAACTTTCTCTATTTTTTTCTATATAAAAAAAATGTCCTCTTTTTTCTTCTCAACTACTGCCCCTCAAATGCTACCCCCTTCATCCACGTCTCTCTCTGTTAATTCCTCATATATCACCTCCTTGAATCAATCGACCCCACTTGCTTCTCCGTCAATCCTTTAGATATCACCTTTTTCTACTTGCTCAGTTTTCCTTCTCCTATAAGCTTCTACCCGTTCCCATGTTCACCGCTCAACAAGTCTCCATCTTCAACCACTACAATGGTAAGGTGGTCATATGTCCTATGTAGCCTGCCTATGGAAGTCATCCCCCACTTCCAAATGAAATGTTGTCTAGCTTTCCCCGGGGTGGCAAGAAAATATCCATGAAATGCTATTAATAGAAGCAATAAAAAAAAATAGCACTTGGTTTGCAAAAGGGGTCTACACCTTCCAAAATGTCTCTCACATAAAATCCAAAAAAAAAAAAAATATAGTGATAGAAATAGTCACAATGGACCACTAATGAGAGCTCAAATACAATTCAAAAAATGGTCATACGTGCACAATAGGGCATTAAAGGATATAGGAAGACAATCCTTGATGGAATATGCTAAGAGGACAAAATAGAGGGTTTACAAATAGCACATGCATTTTTATGTGCATAACACATGCATTTTTATGTGCATAACACATGTTCATCTTCTAGTAATTCTCATTACAATTTATTATTTAGAAGTGAAAATTTTAGATGAAAATCTATATGACTATGAAATAAATGCATAATACATAATAATAATAATGAAAAATAAATAAATTAGGAAAACAACACACTATGCACATGCACTTTAACGTGCATAGCACATGCATTTTTACATGCATAAGACATGTTTATCTTCTAGTAATTCTCATTGCAATTCTAATGGTATGACATGGTTTGTGAATGTTTAGATCCACCAATCTTTTTATGTGCCAAATTGTTTTAAAAAAATAGAATTTTTGAAAAACAAAGTGAAATCTTTGGGTACGACCCACGTGCAAAAACTGAAAGTTATGGTGTTCAAGTTACTGGGAAAGCTTTATGAGAGTCATTAAATTAGGACTCTAGACTAAGATGGCTTATTTGTTGGACGTGAGTATGAAGATAAAAGACCATCAAAATTTTAAGCCATCATTGTAAATAAAAATAATAATAATAGTCAGTTGGATGAGCTTGAAAATATAGACAAATGAGTTTCTTATCATCAGCAAGTACTCTCTTGAGAGGAAAACATATAATAGGTCATTCCTGCTAATATCATACTCTTTGGTTGTTAAAGCAGATGGGTGGCTTTTGGCCTTGTCGAATGGAGTTCCATGCTCTTCTCCTAGTTATCGTCCAACGTGAAATGGTTGGAATGCCTCTATAAATTCCTTGGCTATGACGAACCTATAAGGCACATTTTTTAGTGTCTAATACAACTCCTGATCTTTCCTAGATGTTACCTACAATGAATTAAGTTTTTAGAAAAGCTAATTGTGCATCTTAAAATATAAAGCTCATCTTATAGCTTGTTTTTTTTTTTCTGAAGAAAGAAAATACCAAAAACTACAAAGCTAGATTTACACTCACTTCTTGGAGGAAGTCTACCACACCCTTCTTTCGAGGACATTTGAAGCCCATGGACTCAAAAAATTCAAGCATGCTTTCACAAGGTCCCTGATAAACAATCTGGCTATTAGAGAGGAGAATGATGTCATGAAAAAGATCATAAGACTTAGGTGGTGGTTAAAGAAGAGAGATCACAGTATTCCCATTGAGAATGTGGATGGTTTGCCTAAGAGAATTCAAGATTTGATAAGTTGTTAAGTCTCGCTTGTTAGGTATTGGATACCTTATCCATTTGAAAACCTATTTAAAGGCTTGTAGTTGATAACAAGTCTTGGAGCACCTCTTTCAATTTCCAAAGGCTTTTGAACATAGAAGGCTACACAACTCCTATGAGATTTTCTCTTTCTAATTAGATTTTTATTTAAAAGATCTTTTATTTCTTCTTTACAATACTCAAGTAATTGAGCATTCATTTGAATTGGTCTTGCCTTAGCGGGAATTTGATTTTCATCAAACCCTTCAATATAAGACAAAGAGACTTTATGTTGCTTTCTATTTCAAAAAACATTGGGGATAGAAGAACATAAATCTATTTCAATTTGATTTTTAATCTTTTTAATTCTTGTTTGAATATCTTTTTGTAAAGGATTTTCTTTCATTCTTTTATAATGTATTTCTTTACTTATGAAATTTGATATATTGTTTTTTCTTTTGAATTAGATTTACTTCACAATCTTAAAGTGTATTTAATTCTTTGATTTTTATTGAAGTAGAAATTGAACTAGTAAGAACTCCTATGCACAACTCCAAGAAACTAATATGCCTTGTTTTCTCCAATGACAAACAACTTTACATGTTTTTTTTAGGGATAAAGAACAATATTGGAGCAATATACCCTACTCCCCATGCATGAGCATTTTCACGTGCATGTGTGCACTTTTATGCCACTCAATAGTTTCTTTGTGGCTTGAGTGTTGTGAGATAAAGTTTTCAAATTATATTTATCCCAATCTTCCAACTCTTAAATTATTGAATAAAAAATTAATTTATTTTTCTATATTTTATTCCTTTTACAATTAAAGTTTTAATTAAAGAATAACAATTTTAATTTTAAACATTATCTAATAAAATTAATTTAAAAATTAAAACAAAAAATATTTATTTTGTAAATAATTATTTAATAAATTAAAATTAATAATAAATTTATTTTTTTATAAACTTAATTTCCACATAAAATTGATAATAGTATTTTTATTTATTTTTTATAATCCGAAAGTGAAAGAACAAAAAATAATAGGTAAAGTTTAACAATTAACATATTTATTATTTATTTTATAAATAAAAAGTAATATAAAACTAAATTAATTTTTATTTATAGTTTTAATTAATTGAATTAATTTAAAGATAAAATTGGAGATAAAGAGCAAATTATATTTTTTTTTAAATCAATATCTAACGTAATATAAAATAGTATTTTTTTTAATAGAAAATGTTAAACATAATTTATATTTTTATAAATATTAATATTGATAAATATCTCAATAATTATAATTATTTTTATATATTGAATTTAGTAAATAAAAAATTAATTAATTTTATAATAATTATATTATTGTATAAATGTTATGCGTTTTCTTATTTTTAATTATATTTTTAATTAATAATACAATGTTACGCCACTTAAAAATCGAGATAAACACTAAAATATTTTTCTAATTAATATGAGATGATAAATATAATTTATACTTTTATAAATATTGTAATTATAAATAATATATCAATAATAATTAACATAAAATCAATTAATTTTACAATGAATATATTTATAATAATTTTATAATTAAAATATATTATTAATTAAAATATTATTAAAAATGAGAAAAATGGAAAATTTAATTTTTGAAAATTGTCTCTTAAAGAGACGATTTCCCCATGATTTTATTTCATCATGAATTTTTTCCCTTAAGAAATCATTTCTTCAAGACACGATTTTAGCCTATAAATTTTTTAAAGAACTTTTAGAGATCGTCTCTTTAGGAGAAGATTTTTATCTATAATTTTTTTTTAAAAGAAAATAAATCGTTTCTTCAAAATAAGATTTTTGTCTATAATTTTTTTTTTAAATGAAATAAACCGTCTCTTCAAAAGACAATTTTTACTTTTCTCTTTTTTAGTTGACAAAAATAACATGATTTTAATCTATAATTTTTTTAAAGAAATTTTAGAGATGAGAAGATTTTTATCCATAATTTTTTTTTCTAAAAGGAAATAAATGGTCTTTTCAAAAGATAGTTTTTATTGTTCTCTTTTTTAATTGGAAAAAATTACGATAGATTTAGAAATATTTTTTCTACTACGATAGTTTAATAATTATTTTTTTAATCTAATGTACTTTTATAAAAAATTGTTTACTTGTCGGCTAAAAGGATATAGGTTCTATTTTCCATGGTAAGGAAGGGACTTTAGGATTCTATGGTAAGAATTATTTTTGTTTACTTCCCACGATAGATATATATATATTAACTACTTTCTTGCCCAATACAAGATCAAAAAAGAGTTTTCCATTGCCATCTCTTTTCATTCTCTTAATTTTTTCACTTGCATTCTAAGAGTTTTCTATTGTCATTTCATTTCATTCTCTTAATCTTTTCACTTTACCTACATTTCATGATCACTTTTGTGAGATTCGATACCCAACTCACCGGTTCTTTTTAAAGCTACAACCATACCCCTACACTTAGGGAACCACCATTTTATTTATGCAGATTTTGTTGCGGTCATTGTCATAAAAAAAATAAAATATGATTCAAATATGTATTTTGTTTTCTTTTCTCATCTTTTAAAGAAAAATTAGATTTAAATTTTTTCTTCATAAATTGATTACTCCAAAATGAAAGGATGGTTGTGGACCCTACATTTTTACGTGCATTCCCACTCGACAGCGTGATTCGCTTTTTTATTTGTTTAGTGAAAAATTGATTTTTTTTTTAAAAAAAAAAAAACTTGGAGTCACCACTTAATTTATATATTTTTTAAAAAAAGGAAAAACAAAATAAGAAAAAAAAACCCTAAGTGTGGCTCCTAAAAGAAAAATAGGTATGTGGGAAACCAAAGTCGGGTTTGGGGGTCAGGTTACTTATTGGGAAGGTACGGTGGTGAGCCGTAGCACCCCTTTAAGCCCATATACATGCGGCCTCTACTAAACAAATCAAGGAAATTGTGGCAATTAATTAGTTAATTATGGATACCAAAAAAAATAATCAATGTACAAATCATGATGAAAATCAATATATACAAAAATAATCATGAAATCTAATTATAAGAATACATGAAATGAATAATAAGATAATTGTGCAAAAATAATTTATTGAACTAAAAAAAGGGGTATTAAAAAAATGGTTTTCAAGAAATTTCAAAAGATTTTGTAAAAAATGATTTTAAATTAATAATTTCAATTTATTTTCAATTAATGATTTGATTCAATTTCACTTGTATTTAATTTTCCAAAAAAAAAAGTTATTTGTACTTATTGTATAAAAAAAATTATTACGAAATTTTAATTTGGCAACAAATATTATTTTACTTGCTTTTTTTAGAAAATAATGAAATTTTACAATTTTATTCACAAAAGTATTTTGATTCATTTTCATTTAAAAAAAAGTGATTTTTACAAATTATTTAAAACGACATAACTTTATTTGCAAAAGAAATTTTAATTAACAAGAAAAACAAATATTTAAATCCTCTATTTTTTAAAAACACTTTTAATCCCATTTTAATTAAGGAAAAAAATTCATTTAAAAAAAATACTCTTAGACAATTTGATTGAAAAGTAATTTTTGGGACAATTTTATTTACAATACAATTTTTGGACAATTTTTATTAAACAAAGAAATTTTTGGACAATGTTATTAAAAACAATTTTTCGAATTCTATTAAAAACATTTTTTTTGGATTTTTTTAAATTTTTATAAATAATAAAAAAATTATTAAAAATAATATTTTAAAATTATTATTTTATCAAAACATATTTATTGAATTCTTCCTCTTCCTCTCATTTAAATAAAATTTCTAATTTATTCGATGTTTAATTCTGTACACACTCAATCAATATATACAAACGAATATTTACAAGAACTAATAAAAATAAAATCAAATAAAAGTAAAAAATAAAATGTATCCAAATAAACTTTGCGAGAGAATTTTGGGGGAAAAAGAAAAATAAATAAATAAATAAAATGGAGGGGAAAATGGCGGTTGTTCTAGGGAAACAGGGAGAGATGGCGGTCATTCTAGGGAAATGGGGGGAAAAGATGGGAGGGAGGGACCAAAGGGAATTTTGGGGGAAGAGAGAGAAGAGTGGGAGGGAAAAAATGAAAATAAAATAAAATAAAATAAAAAGGGAGAGATGGCGGTCGTTCTAGGGAAATGAGGGGAAAAGATGGGGGGTGGGGGGGACCAAAGGGAATTTTGGGGAAGAGAGAGAAGAGTAGGAGAGAAAAAAGAAAATAAAAAGGGAGATAGGGAAACGGGGGAAAAGATGTAGTGGGGAGCAAGGAGGAAAATGTCGCGATATTTCGGCGATATATCGTCGAAATATCGTGTGTCGAAGGGTAGCGACACGATTTTTCTTGCAGAAATATCGGCCAGTCGATTTTTCGGGATAAATCTCGAGAAATCGGCGATTTATCGCGATATATCGGCGATTTTGGTGAGAAATCGGCGATTTTTCCTCGATATATCGTCTGGTCAACGCGGGTCAACGAAGTCAACGCGCTACAGTGAAAGTCAAATATGCTACAGTGTCCCCGCTACAGTGCACCTCCCCAAACAAATTGCCAAATTGCTTCCGAGGGGATTTGAACCCCAAACCTTTTAGCCTTCTTGCCATCTGGGCTAACTCGCCCTTATGATATATATTGCATTAAACATATATATACTTAAAGTCCTTATATAAAGAAAATGTTAAAAGAATATTTTAAAGAGCAAATTAATTATAATTATTTTATAATTAAAAGCAAAATTTTCTTTTAATTAATTACCAAAAATATAAAAATTATATAATTTTCTTCATAATGTTTTTAATATCATTAATAATTAATTAAATATTTAAAAATTATATATATATATATATATATATTATAATTTATTTTATATTGTTTAATACAATTGAATTAAATGGATCATATTTTAATATTAATATATATTTTAAAATTAGACATATTGTAATCAAATATCATATGTAATTTAATAATAAATGTACACTTATAAAATTCATATTTTTATCGATGCATACAATATTATTATCAAATATGATAAATCATGTTATACATATATCAAAATTTTCAATAAAATAACTTTAAAATGTCTATTATACTTCTAATTATATTATTATGAGGTTTTCTTTACATTTTCATGAGTTTTTAACAATTTTAAGCACCAATATTTTTTTCCAAAATATATCTCCGATATATCCGATATATCCGTAAAATCGAAATACCGATATATCCGTGATTACCGATATTTTCATCCTTGGTGGGGAGGAAGTCGGCAACGATGAGGGTAGTTGGAGGAGAAAAAGGTATAGAGAGGAGAGAGGAAAAATTATTCATATAAAAATATAATATAATAATAATAATAACAACAAATAAAATGAATAAATAAAATAAAATAAATAATTTACAAAATAATGAAAACTAAAAATTAAAGGAGGAGTGAGTCAAAAAAGCACATGTAATTGGAATTTAAAATTAAGCTTAAAATTAATGTAAAATAAATTTTGAATAAATTTTGAGGTCTACAATAACATAAAAATGAAATTAATAAAAAATAAATCTACAAAATTCCAAATCCCCACATGTTGCTACTATTTTTACCCCATAAGTCATACCATTCTTAACAAAATTAAATTCCATAAAGTATTATTAATTAATATTCAAAAATAAAAATAAGTGGCACTAAAAATCATAAAATTTAAATTAGAAATAAATTTACTATAAATTTAAAAAATTTAACTTTATAAAAAAAAAGGCCAAAATAACTTTCAATTCTAATAAAAAATTTTAATCAAGATTCTAAAACATAATTCACATTCATCTAAACACCCATTAGAATTAATGATTTCAATTAATTTTTAAAAAGAGAAAATTAAAATGTGATACTCCTTCATGATTAAAATTCCAAAAATCAATAAATTAATTTCACGAATGGAAGGCATATTTCAATGACAAATCTTCAAATCCAAAGATACACTAACTTCAAAGAATTTTAACATTTTCTAACAACTAAATATAATTAGAAATTATACTTACTATCCTATTACTATTTTTTTTTTATCTATTATATAATTAATTGTTATAAAATTTTTATTATGTTAATAAATTATAATATTTAAATATTTAAAAATATATTAGATTTCAAATTAATTTAAAAAGAAATAAAATAATTAATTTTATAGATATTTTTCATACTTAAAAATAAAGTAGATTTAGAATTTAAAAACAAGTTTAGAGCTTAGATAAAAATACAAACATCACAGAAATTTTAAGAAGTTATAATAAACATAAAGTTTAAAATAGTTTGACTAGTCCGCCTAAAAGGATGCAAGAGTGGACCAGCGTACTTAATTGACTTGGGCTGACGACAGCAATGACGTGGAATGATCAAAGCAATGACCTCTCTGGAAGCATTATATTTTTTAAAAAATACATATGGGAGTTCTGGAGTGAGAAACGAAACTAAGATAAGAACATAATAAGGAAGGAAAATGAACGCCGAGATAAGCAATGAGCATCACCACCTCCTAGAAAGTTCCAAGGTTTTAACCCACTCCCTGGGATTTGCTATAAACACTTGACAATTTCCCTTGTGTTGTTCATCAATACTTGAATAACTGAGTTTGAATCTTATCGATCACAGTAATAGCAATGGCAGACGAGATTATCTTGTTGGATTTCTCGTCTAGCATGTTTGGTATGAGGGTCAGAGTTGCCCTGGCAGAGAAGGGCCTCAAGTATGAATATAAAGGGGAGGACTTGTGGAACAAGAGCCCTCTGCTGCTTGAGATGAACCCAGTTCATAAGAAAATCCCGGTTCTGATCCACAATGGAAAGCCCATTTGTGAGTCTCTGATAATAGTTCAGTATATTGATGAGGTTTGGAAGGATAAATCTCCATTGTTGCCTAGTGACCCATACCAGAGAGCTCAGGCCAGGTTCTGGGCGGACTACGTAGACAAGAAGGTATGTCTTTGCTGTTGATTTAAAGCATTTTCTTTTCTTTTTTTTTTGTTTGATAATGGTGCGGGATTTGTCCAAAATGCTGGGTTTCTTCTTCTTCACACATTCCCTTCTGATATTTTTCTTCCACCGGCCCTTCATTTTGATCCTAGCTAGTGTATGAGATTTCTATGCTGAAGGTTCCTTAATAAACGTGTTCAACTATACAGAAAGTTGAAACTTGATGAAATGCTCCAAAAAAAAAAAAAAAAAAAACCCTTTTCTCTCTTTGACTCCATTATTTTCAACAGCTCGCTGAACTTGGAAAGAAGATATGTTCAACCAAAGGAGAAGAGCAGGAAACAGCCAAGAAGGAATTCATAGAGTGCCTTAAGCTATTGGAAGGAGAGCTTGGAGAGAAGCCTTACTTCGGCGGTGAAAAAATTGGGTTTGTGGATGTGGCTCTGGTGCCCTTCTCTTGCTGGTTTTACGCATATGAGAGCTTTGGCAACTTCAGCATAGAGGCGGAGTGCCCCAAGTTGATAGCTTGGACCAAGAGGTGCATGGAAAAGGAGAGCGTGTCGTCTTCTCTTGAAGACCCGCACAAGGTCCATGGATATGTTGTGGGGATAAGAAAGAAGTATGGTATAGAGTAAAAGGGAAACATCATGGGCTATTAAGCAGTGTAGTTTAGTTAATATTATATAATATATATGAGTGTTTGGCTGTTTGCTTAAGTTTTTTCTTTGAAATTGTATCGTTGATGAGGGTTGGTGGGTTTGCTGACCATTCCATCGTTTCATGTCACATAAACAAGTATTAAAACAAGTTGGATAAGACATGCCTCTTGCCTGGAACCTGACAACCTGTTGTACATCCATTGGAAAAAAAAAAAGGTACATAGCGTTAAAACCAAATAATAATGAAATTGATCTTAAAACTAAACCTACTTTTTTTTAATGCCTGATAGGACAAAGAACATACATATTGTCTTAATTACTATCAAATGACTTGTGTACACTGTACACAACGTTCATAAAATGTACCTTTTTTCCTATAGAATGAATGATGAGTCATATACCTATTCATAAATGATATACCATAATGTGTCATGCTTAACTAGTACTACATGAGTAAAGTTAAAGCAACTTGCTCATGCTTTATGCTTGTTCCATAATTAGAGTCACTTGAACATGTAACTTATAAATAAACAACGGATATGTATAATAAGTGAAGTGAAACATTTATACAATGTAAATTTGATGCGCTTATGTTTTAAGATGATGTACTTATTTTTCAATAAGATGAACCTATTTTTTCAAAGGATGTACCTAAGGTTCTAGAATGAGAAATGAGATGTGTGAAGGCCTCAAAAGCATTCCGAGGCCTATAAAAGTGAAAGTGCATGATAAGAATAAGCCAAACAAGTCACCTATACAATGAAAATAATATGTACCAATTATTTTTTAAGGAAGTGTACTTATTTGCAATATGATGTATTTATTTTTTTTAAGGATATACCCAAAGTTCTATGATGCCAAAGGCCTCAAATGCATCTCAAGGCTTATAAAAGTGAAAACTCAAGCTCAAAATTCGCCAAATAAGTTAGTTATACAATTTAAATGCAATGTATTTATTTTTCAGAAGATGTACATATTTTTCAAGACGATGTACCTATTTTTCCAAGGGATATACCTAAAGTTCTAGGATATAGAATGGGGTGCGGGAAGACCTTAAATGTACATCGAGGCCTATAAAAATGAAAGCTCATGTCCAAAATAGGGCAAATGAGTCGAGTATAATGTACTTATTTTTTTTAAGAAGATGTGCTTATTTTTCAATACGATGTATCCATTTTTTAAATTGATGTACGTAGGGTTCTAGGACGTAGAATGGGATATGTGAAAGCGTCAAATGTATCCCAGGCCCATAAAAGTGAAAGCCCTTGTCCAATATAGCTTATGTCAGTAAATGCAACCTAGGCCTACAAAAATGGAAGATCATGTCCAAATTAGTGTAAATGAGTCACATACATAATATATATATGGTGTACTTATTTTTAAAACAATTCTAAAAAATAATTTTTAAAAATAGTTTTTGAAATTTGTTTTTTGATATTTTGTAAACCAAAAATTTGTTTTGAAACCTACAATATTTTTAAGTTGTTTTCTATATTTTAAAATATATTTTAATAATAAATTTTATATGTAATGTTTTATTTTTAATCACTCTTCATGTTTGTATGCTTACTTTTTAAGTAGTCATAAAAAACCAATTGAAGACCACTAAAATATATTTTCAGAAAATACCATATTTTTGTTTTTAAAATCAAAAACTATTTTTTGTTTTTTAATTGTTACATTTGTTTTCTTGTTTGTTTTTTTTTAAAATAGAAAATTATTTTCGAAAATAATTACCAAATAGAATCTTAATCTTTGTCTTTATCTTTTAAAAGTAAGGATTGAAATATCAGTAAATATGGATATATCGATACTTGGATTTTATGGATATATCAGAAATATCGGAGAAATATCGATGGATATTTTTCATCAAATATCGGTGAGACAAAAATTATCCAAAATTGATGGGAATGCTTAGAAAAATCCAAAGAATGATAAAATAAGCAAGAATATACATGTTAAAGTTATTTTATAAGTGTAATTAACATAAATATGGTCAAAGAAAAAAATATCGGTAAACAGTTTACAATACTTGGATTTTAAGAATAGAAAATATGAAATTTGGAATTGTACACTTAGAAAGTTAGAATTGAGTTAAGAAATATTTGATTTTATTAAATGAAAACAATTTACACATAAACATAATACATATGACATTGCAATGGTCCTTAATACCAAAATGAAGATCGATGTGGTTCCATCATATTGTTATTGTTAGATGAAGGGAGTCCATCTTGTTGAAGACAATATTTATACCAGGACATGGAGTTTCGATAGTATTGATTGTATGTATGAACATGTCATGCATAAATTTCTTGTGTCCTATCGACAACCTGTCCATGGATGGGAAATCCAAGGTTTTCCCATATGCTCGTTTGAAATCCTTGTTGTTGTAGCTGATGTGGAAGATAGTATGGCATTTGTGTGGAAGAAGGATAGTTATACCTTTCATACTCTTCATCAGCGGAACTTGAAACATTTTGAGGAAGCTGACCATAACTCATTGCATAAGGGGCATAAATGTTGGCTTCGTTTGATGAATCACTGAATTGAGTCTCTACACTCATCGACTCAAAACTGGCCGACAATGAGTCCTCGTTGTATGGCATCATCCTTCGTTGTCTTCTTCTATATGGCTTTCCAATGGCTCCAACACCTGAACCGGCTCTTCTAGAGTTGTGGTCTTCATCTTGAGTACAATGTGTGAAATAATCTTCACAAGTAAATGTCGATGGTTATCCACTTCGTTGTTGTTGTCTAACATCCCCTTCATCATTTCCAAGGTCGCTACCATCATTGGTCCTCTCTCCTCTTGAACCATCATAACCGGAAGCGGAAGTACCAGTAGACTATGTCTACTATTATGTTCAACACTCATGGAGTCAAAAGAAGGTCAAGAAGTGACTGTCGGCTAAGAAATTCCTTGTCGAAATGAATCTCTCGTGTCTTGGCTAAAACTATCAGTATGAACTTCTTCGGATAACACCCGATCAACATCAACACTTGCTTCTCAAACATGTGCGACAATTCGTGGGTCGGGATTTCCATCTTCATCATCTAAATGAAGAAGTCTAACCCATTGAAACAATTGGTTATCTTCTTCTTCACCAACCTCAGTTGCAATGTCAAGTAAATCGAGGTAATCTTTCTCTGCAACTTTGTCATGTTCTGCTTCCATGTCACATATCTTTAGTTTCATGTTATAATAAAAAAAAAACTAATTATTAGAGCATCGGGTAAGCAAGCCGATTTCTTTGTTTTGTATGAATTAAGGCAAACATGCTCCAATTTCTTTCACAAGTTGAAGATGATGCAGTTTGCGATAAAACCTTAATGGTCAACCTTCTTAATGTAGGAGTGTGATTTCCATACATGAACCACCATTCAGCTACAACCAAATAAATGATATCAATACTTATATTGGAAAGCTACAATAATATGCTAATGAAATGAATTATTAATTCACAAATAATACTCACCGGGAACCATTTCTGACCTCAAAGCAATCGCTGCTCGATCACCAAATCCTCTTTTTGCATCTCAGAATAGTATAATCTACATATTAAATAATTGAAAATGAAAAAGTTGAGTAAATGAAATTCAATTATTTAATTTATATTATAACTCTAATAATTTACCTCATTTCCAAATTGACTAAGACCTTCTGATGTAGGATCTAATTTCGTAAAGACTTCATGAACAGCTTGAGGTAGATCAGGATCAGTACCAACTCCACGTTTATATTGAAATCTTGGATTAAGAAAGAATGCTAGAATAGCAAAGTAGAAATGTAAAATTAGAATGTTATGAAAGACACATATTAAATACCAATAACTTTCGAAGATGAATAATACTTACCTACTGCATGAAGAGGATGTTTAAGAGTTCTATCCCAACGATCTGCAATTATTTCTAATATTCATTCTTTAGCATTAAGTCGAATGAGGTTCTCTTTCATAACTCGAATCAATTTGTACACAAATGACATTGTAGGAACAACTTCTGAATCGACAATGCGAAGAACCCTCATATATTGACACTAGCTCTCCCACTCTTTCCCAGTACGCATGGTCAAACATAAGTGATTCAACTTCTTTACCGATTAATGTGCTACTTAAGTTGTGTTGTGCCCATTCATCACTGATAAACACTTTCTTCAAGTTTGCTTTCTTTTTCAAAAGACTGTTGAGGGCCATATAATTGGTTGCAAATCTTGTTGCTCTAGGACGAACTATGTCTCCACCACACACCTTCCGCATCTGCACAAGCAACCAACTATGGTTATAAATGAAGTCGGTTATCTTTCAAGCCTTTGTAATCACATCTGCAACACTCGTCCTTTTATCGATGTCTTCGAACATTAAGTCGATGCAATGTGTTGCACACGGAGTCCAATAAAGATTGTATTTCTTCATTAACAACTTCCCCGCCTTCACGAATGCCGACCCATTATCTGTAACTATTTGTACCACATTTTGTTTCCCAACTTCCTTGATCACATCCTTCAACAAACCATATATGTATTTGTTGTCCTTTATATTATTTGATGCATCAATAGATTTGAGGAAGATTGTGCTACCTTTTGAATATACCATGAAATTAATTATGCTTAATTTCGTAGGCCCAGTCCATCCGTCGCACATAATCGTGCATCCATAAGTCTTCTACTTTTCTCTTTGAATATTGACATAAGCTTCCTTGTCTTTGTACTCCATATCCAAATACTTGTGTTTGATTTCATAAGGAGATGGTGGTTCTATACCCATACCTACCATCCATATATAATTAAAGCATATAAGAACATTTGTGGCAATCATACTATATAAATAGTAATGATATTGTTAAAATGAATACAACTTTTAAAATTATAGTAATTACCTGCTTGTTGTGCACCAACAATCATGTTCTTGAAGTTGTGAGAGTTTGCTTTATTGGGCGGAACACTCTCATATATGAAGAACTTACCGATCAAACGTCCCATGGTTTCCTTAATGGCACCACCTTTGAAAAGATTTTTCATATTTTTCTGTCTTACTGCTGAAGATTTGTACAATGAGGGTGCATCAGGCAGTGATGGATCTGAATATCGAACACTTTGCGATTTTCGCATTTGCCTTGTTGTTGGATTGGTTAGATGTGAAGACTCACCTATTATAATTATTAAAATTAAACATATATGTTAATTTAATATTATTGATAAAGTTGATAAGAAACAGTAATAATTCAAATTAATATTATACATGTTTTCCTTTTGCCTTTTACAAAATGTTCTTCTTGCATGTTGTCAATTCCATTCAGCAGCTTTTGATGCTCAAACTGCCTCTCTATAAGCATGCCGCTCATCAGGGTGCATGTCAGCCGGATACATATACACATCATCATCTCCATCATCATCATCACCACCAAGGTTCTCCTCATCGTCCTCATCAGTTACATGTCTATGTCTTCTTCCCATTGTGTCTCGCAGTTCAGATCGAATCTCTTCTATATCTGCAGCTTTCTTCGCTTTTGCCTTTTTTTTTTTTTGTTCTAGAAGTCATCTTATTTCTTGTTTCACTTCTAGAGGCACGTTAGGACACTTTTTTGTATTTGAAATAGGGTCTGTATGTGATAGGTGAAATTTAAAACGAGTAATCCCACCACTCTTTATTGCCAACCCACAGTAATTGCATACTGTTCCATTTTTGTTTCCTTCCATAGGTGTACAATATTTCCAACAAGGATCTCGTTGTTACCACTTTCACTAGCCATTTTCTGAAATTGAATTATGAAACTAATATCAAATTTAAAATTATTAAAGATAAAACATGTAAGAAATTTAATATTCATGAAATTGATAAGAACTAATAAAAATTGAATTATGCATATATGAAATAGATAAACATTACAATAAAATTTCAATATGAATTAAATTTAAATTAAATTAAATTAAATTTGCATATTCATGAAATTGATAAGAATCATTACTAATAAAAATTAAAATTAAAATTGAATTATGCATATATGAAATAGATAAACATTACAATTACATTTCCATATGAATTAAATTTAAATTGAATTAAATTAAAATTGCATATTCATGAATTTGATAAGAATCATTATTAAAATTGAATTATGCATGAATTAAATTTCCATATGAAACTAAATATGCATATATGTCAAATCAATTTCCATTCCATATGAAATTTAATGTTAAAATGACAAAATTTCAAATTAGATAATATCAATTAAACTATATATAACAAATAAAATTGAATTATGCATAATAAAAATAAATTTTATGAAAGGTAAGACATACCTTAATTAGCCTTGACTTGGAGTTAATCCCCTTCACCACCAAATTTTCAAAATTTTAAAATTTTGCTAGATCATATAAGAATTTTGATGTATGAAATGCAATGGAATGTGGGTATTTATAGGAATTTTTTTGGTCAAAATAGTCGTTGGATGGTCAAATAGCCGTTATAAATTAATTTTAACCGTTTGATCAAAATTTGGTTAAAATTTCACCATTAGATACTCATATAACCATTGGAAACACTTCATAGCCCTTGGATAAAGTGAAGATTGATTTTCCACCATTGGATCACAAATCTGACCGTTGGAAGCCTTTACAAATACACGGGTGAAATCTGGGCCATCAAATCCTCAAAAATTCAAATATGCCCGTCGGATCAAATTCCTTAAAGTTGCAAAAAATCGCCGATTTTTTCAAATAATCGGTGATTAATCCTGATTTTCTCAAATAATCAGCGATTAATCCCGATTTTCTCGGCAAAATATCGTCGATTTTTTCAAATAATCGGAGCTATATCGATAAAATCGCCGATTTTTTGGGGTTGTCCTCTGGCTTCTCCGCGCGTGCCTCCACTTGCGATTTATCTCCGATTTATCGGTGAAGCACCGATATTTCGCCAATATATCGGTGATTTTATCGATTTTTTGGCGATATTCTCGGGGATCGTTTCGAGGACGACTAATATCCAATATTTCTCCGAAATATCGACGATATTTCCCGATTTTTCAATCCCTGTTTAAAAGAAAAGAACTATAAAAATATTTTTAAATTAAAAGAAAATTAATATAAAATATTTAATATAATTTTTTATGAAAAAATATATATCTATTTTATTTTAATATAAACAAAAAATTATAAATTTTAATCAAACCATAAAGCTAGAACCATAGTGAAACTAGAACCATATTTAATGATTCTGGTTTTACGATGGAGGAGATATGTAAGAGGTGAGATCACCCCGTATTTTTTATTATTTTTTTTATGATAGTGAAAATTTTTGCAAAAACAAAGTTGACATATCTTTCACATTTGAAAGTGTGTGTTTTTTTCTCATATGTTATTGCTCTCAGAGCGAGAGTTCTCCTAACAAAAATGTAAAATAAAAAATAGGAAAAGTCTACAATACCTCCTTCGGTACCATGCCTCCATTTTTTATCATCCATTGGATGAAAATGATTAAATCTCAGCCATCCAAAATGAAAAAGAAAAAAAAAATTCAAAAAAAATTCTCCCGGGTACCTTCCCCTCCCGTTCTCTCCCCCATTCGGCATCCTTTTCCCCTTTTTCCCCCCTAATTTGCTCTCTTGCTCTCTTCCCCTCCATCTCACGCATCCTCCATAAGCCAACTTCCTCAGCTCACCCGTTTCCCGCCCCTCCATAGCTGGGTGTCTCGCGCATCCTCCATAGCCGACTTCCTCAGCTCACCCATTTCCCGGTCTCATCTTTGTTTGCCGACTTCCTCATCTTTGTTTGCCGACTTCCTCCATAGCTTACCCATTTCCCGCTGTCATCTTTGTTTTCTCTCCCTTTTCCCGTTTTTCTCTCCACTGATTGTCCACAGCTGGGTGAAGACCACGGTCGGCTTCAACCGGGCCAACCTCTTCGAGGCCGACATCGCAGACCTTATCAAAGACGTCTCCACAGCTAGGTGGAGACCACCTTCGCCGTCAGCCGGGATCAAAGACGTCTTCACAGGTGGGTGGAGACCACCATCGCCGTGAACCGGGCCAACCTCCTCCAAGTCGACGTCTTGACCTCATCAAAGAAGTCTCCCTCAAGGACCGCGAGCTCAGGATTGTGGGCGAGGTCGGTGCCAAGATCCGAGTCTTAGACTTCATTTCTCCCGATGTCCAGGTCAGCTATTTTTTCTGCTAGATTTTTCTTCTCGAAGATTTTATGTAAATTTTCTGAATTTTTGCTTTCTCTCCCCCCTACCCCTGCATTTTGTCACACGGAGAATTTCTGTTCTTTTACACGGAGAATTTTAGTGGAATCTTCATAACCCTTGTGTTTTCTTCATATTTTATATTTTGTTTAAGAGGTGTAAGGGGGTGTTTTCAGGTTCTAAATTTAATGGTTTAAAAACCCGAATTGAAGACGTAGCTGGAAGAAGAAGAAGAGGACGTGTAGTACTAAGGAAAAGAAAGCTGAGAAGGACACAATTGTTTGTCACTCAAAAGGCGCTTGTATCCTAATTATTTGGTGAGTTCTATATAAAGGGAAAAAAATGTGAGTAGTAATTATGTGTTTTACAATATTGTGTCCATTATATTTCATGTTTTTTGTTAGATTTATGGATTGATTACATTATAGAAAAAGAGTGTGGTTAGATTATTGAACATTGAAAAAAATTTGTATGTTAATTTTGTCATCATTTTAAATGTAAAGATATTTAGGGAGGATGTTGTAGTTGTAATGGTATTTGTATTTTAATTGGCATTTGGTTGGTTGTAGTAAGATATAAAAATAAAATTTATTGAAATGTGAAAAAAAACTTATGTTGAGATAATGTGGTGGTGAAAGTATGTTTGATTTATTATATTTGAAATCATATTATAAAAATTGACTTAAATGCTTTGATTTAATTTTTAGAGCGAATGCGATGGTCTTGAAGTTGTTAGAAATCCAAAGAGGCCTATCGGCGCTTGGATACATTACTAGTAAGGGAAAATAGAAATATGTAAAATAATATGTTTTTTAATTTATTTTTTGTGGTTGTTATTGTTAAATTTGTTTGAAATTGTTTTGTAGTAACGATCAATTAGCCATGATGAAAAAGAAGGACAAAGGAGTGAAGATAAATGATGATGTAAGGAGTAATTTTGCTACGTCTAATATAATTACATTTTAAAATTAGAATTTAAATTATGTGACCAATTACTGTAGTTGAGGAAAAAATTAGGCAAGAAGTGGAATGCACTTTCAAAAGTAGAAAAAGAAAATTTCATGGCAAAGTCCAAAGAAAGATCAAAACAATATTCACTTCAAAAGGGTGTGGTTCCAAAGGTAATTTTTATTTGTAATGAATATTTAATTTCTTTACTTATGTATTTGTTGGAAATTATATTAATGTAAACATGTTTGATGTTTGTGTATCTTTTCAGTTATATCTTCAGACTTGATGCTCCCCCGAGCGAGTTATTAGAGTGATTGAAAATTTAGAACCAAAGCAAAAGGCAGCCATAGAAGAAATAGGATTTGGTAGCCTCTTGCAACTTCAATGTAGGAAAATTGATCATGGGTTATGTCTTTGGTTGATAAATAGTTTTAATCCGAACACTTATATGTTACAGGTGTATAATACTTGTATCAAATTATCCCCCATTGATGTTCAATTTATTATGGGATTGAGGGCAAGAGGGTTCAAGATTGGCATGAACAAAGATGTTGGTCATAAGAATGATTTATGTAAAAAATATTGTGATAAAAAAGGGCGATTGCCATTAGTGATGTTAGAAAATCAAATTAGGGAGGATAAAGAGGGTGGAAACGATTTTAAAGTTCGTTTTGTATTATTTGTGTTGGGTGCATTATTGTGCCCAACAATGAAGCTTTTTGTGAATCGCTCTTTCTTACATCTTGTGGAAGACATCGATTCAATAAAGAAGATGAATTGGGCAGAATTTGTGTTGTCCTATCTTGTGCACGGGATTGAAGAGTTTAAGAAGAAACAACAAAGTGGGGTTTGCGGTTGCTTATTGTTTTTAATGGTAATTAATTTACATCATAGTGAAATACGATTTTGTTTTAATATAATTTATGAACTAACTATATATCTATGTCAAATATACTCGTAGTTATTCTACCACGAGCATATATCGTTTGAAGAGAAATTCCTACCGCTATATACTCGACCTTCTCCTCGGATTACTGCTTGGGGAGATGATGAAGTATTGGACAGGAAACGAAGATTGAAAAAACTTGGTGGATATGCAAATGAGAATGTAAGTTATAGTTTTGAAAGTCGTTTACTATTGATTTAAGTTTTTAGTGATTTAAAATATGATATGTATTATATTTTGATGAATACATTGTAGCTCAAAATATGGGTGATAGAAAATGAGATAAGGGATTGCGTTGATGGAAATGCAACGACAATGGCGAGTGAGAATGAGGACGATGAGAAATTTGTATCCAATCTAAACAAAGATGTTATTAAACGAGTAAGTGTTTTACAATATATCGTGACTATCTATATTAGCATTGAACCTTTGTATTATGATGTTATTAATCACGTTCGTATATATCACTAGGTTGATGGTGGGAACTTAATGGAGATGGATAAAACCTTTCAACAATTAAAGACACATCTACTTGATATGGCTTATGGTGCAAGTAGTAGTAGTTGTGATCAAATTTTGGCTAAATTTGAGGAGAATTATACTACAGTGAAAGGTCTCTTCCTTAGGTCAAGCGGAAAACCTTTGAGAATGCACGAGGAAGGAACGAAGAATGACATGCTCTCATGCGAGAGAAGTTTGGAAGATACGAACAATATGAATGTGAATGAACATTATCTTCACACTTCGTCAAATGAGAAGTTATGCACCGAGGACTTGAATGAAAAGAATGAAGATGCATGTGCTACATCAATTGAAGTGCATATCATTCCAGACGAAAATGAAAATTTTTTACCACTTCCAATCAAAAGGAGTAGAAGAGATTATGGAAAGGTATGTATCATATAAAAGAAAAAATTATTTTCTTTACAACTACTTAACCATTACATAGTAAATAGATGTATATTACTGACATTTTCCATATTAGGAACCATTACGAGCACTATGTGGTTATCCTAATCATGTCATGAAAACACGTTCATCAAGGGAGAGGAAACCAAGTAAATTCAAGGTCTCCCCGTTTGTACAGAAATCAAGGAAGATGGTAAAACGTGACGCATCAGAGGTATAATACAAATAGTTTAATATCATTGTTCTTATTTTTTGATACTTAACATATATAGTTAATAATTATGTCTTGTATTCGAATTAGTCAATCCCCATGTCCATTCGTGAAGACGTGGTGGATATTCAATCATTCAATGTACTTCAATCTCTTGTCGCTGATTATGTTTTCAATAAAGCGTTGTCAAAAAGGTTTGTCGCGTCTAGAACATTCATAGATGTGTTGTTACAATTTTAGCCTTCATATGCTTCCAATTTACTGAAGTTTGTTTGAACATATTATTATTTTAGTGAGCTTCTTGTTGACTTTGGTCATGAACATGGAGTTCGTGGAGATTTTGCATGCTTACGTCCTAGACAAAATTTGATGGATGTTGTAAGTACCTACTTCATTTATATCAAATGCATCCTATATTAGTTAAATAAATTTATTGAAGTTATTGTTCAACAATAGGTAATAAATTTAGAAGCCTCAAAGCTAAATTATTTTGAAAGACAATTCATAGGCATACGAAGTATAAGATGCTATCTTCCCACGACATTTTCAGTAAGCTCATATTTCTCTTGTTGTTTACTTACATATTAAGTACAATATAGTAATGTTCGTATTATGTTTTCTTATTAGCAAATGATTTTGTGCGGGAGTCCTCATCCTGTTTTCGATAGAAAAACATCCATCGTGAGTAAGCACATTAGTGAATTGGATGATTGCGAGAAGGTTAGTAATTATTTCTAATGTTTAATTGCATATATGAAATTTAGAATAGATATTGTTTTCACCTATAATATAGTAGATTTTTTTTGCCCCAACTCATATATATTGTTTTTCTAACTTTACAGCTATTTATTCCAATGCATGACGAATGCCCTGGTCATTGGTATCTGTGCGTCATTGACTTCAAAAACTCTTATACCCAAATTTTGGACTCATTACGATCGAAGAATTGAGACAAGTTCCGGTTTTAGAGTGTCAAAACAGTGGTATGCTTTCATGTTTATATTTTTCTTCTATTCTATTTTTTCCTCTTCCATATTTATTAACACTTTCATAATAAATTAGGTTGAATTTTGTCAAACGTTCTTCAAATTGTATGACATAGGGAAAGATGTCTTCCAATTCTCCATTGATTGGGCTCCTTCGATTCCGACCCAAGAGAATGGGTTAGTATGAATACATAACTCACATTACTATTCTTTTCCTGAGGTATAATTAGACAAGCATTGAATAAGTTGTTTTGCTTTTCTTTTCTCTTTCTTAGGTGGGACTGTGGAGTGCATGTCATTAGACATATGCAGAGATTCAAAAATGGTGATCCGATGACGAGCTCCGACTTTTGTAATTCTATGAAAATACGTCGAGAAATAGCATGTGATTTAGTTTTACACGAGGGAAATAGAGAAAAACAAACCATTGTGGCTATTGTTTGTACAAAGACGTCGACACGAGCAATGAAAAAATTATTATTATGATATTTGTTATTTTTCAAATATTTATCATTTCCATATCCACATATCGTCATGTTTATTGGGAAGTTGTGAGCTTCGATGACCATACATTATTAATGATTAAGTCCATTTTATTTCAATATCCAAATACTCTTCTTTCAATATGGTCGTCAAAATGAAATTGTAATATATTGGTATCATTCATGTTCGACATGTGTGATTTTGTACGATCTTTAACCTAATCAGATCTGTAAATATTCATTTATCTATGCTAACAATATATAGTTAGTACATTACTACACTGGTTGACGAATGTCGTTCAGCCGGTAAGAACCAGTCCAACGATTTATCTATGTCCACTTTTCATAGGCATACGCATTATTCGTACCGGTTGAGAACATTCCTCATATTTTCAGTTGTGGAAAGTGGTTGATCGATGAAGAAATTGTCTCAACCGGTTGACGAATGATTTGACCAGTGGGAACCGGTTGAGAAATATAGCAAATTGGTTGAGGAATTTGCTCAATCGGTTCATGGTTTTTTAACCAGTGGCAACCGGGTGAAGATGGGCATCAACCGGTTGAGGAATTTGCTCAACCGGTTGCGTATATTTTTAACCAACATCAACCGGTCGATCACTTCTAGAACCGGTCGACCGACTTGGCACAACCGGTTGAGCAACTGGTTGAGCCATTTTTGACCAGTGGCTACCGGATGAGGAATTTCCTTGGCCGGTTGAGAAGTTTTCTCAACCGGTAGCCACTGGTCAAAAAAATCCTCAACCGATTGATGGCCATTTGCTCAACCGGTTTAGGAAATTCCTCAATCGGTTGAGGATTTGTTTAACCAGTAGCTACCGGTTGAGGAATTTTCTCAACCGGTTGAGGAATTTTCTCAACCGGTTGAGGAAAATCCTCATCCGGTAGCCACTGGTCTATAATGCCTCAACCGGTTGAGGAAATTCCTCAACCGGTTGCCTCCTGCAATGCTATTGTGCACAAAAAGGGTATGATATGAGTTGTACCAATAACTTTTCACTATGGAAACATTCGACAATGTACCATTAAGTTCAATTATAAGGTTTGAAATTGATGGAAACTGGCATTACAATTTACCTAACTACGATTTACCCATTTTGAGTAAAATCACTAAATTTACCTATTTCATGTGAATTACATCATATTGATTACTTTCCTATAGTTAACTCATAACCACCTAATTGTCAAACTTTAACCACAATTGAATTTAATTAAATCCGCATAATTAACCGTTTTTTTCGACATGATATAAATGAATCGGTTTCTCCATTTACCAATCATTTTATCCCTTGTTATCAATTAAATTATAAATGTAGAGGATATTGCATTCTATCAATCAACTTGACTCTTGATCAAAATTCAAACTTTTCATTAAATAGTTAAGTTAAAAGTACACATTAGTGGAAGTGATAATGTCAACTAATATAAATACTGATTTAATACCTACCATCCCTTACTCCGCTAAGGAATAAAAAAAAGGTTGCATATCCTTTTCATTTGGATATTTGTTTGGATCCCCACCTTCACATGGTGTTGACATACTTTGTTCATGTTGCTGAAATCCTGCTATTTGCACATGCACATTTCATTGTTTTTTTCAGCTATCCAATTCCATTCCAATTAATTAAACCTAATCATTAAATAATGCATAGCTGAAATTCATGTCAAAAGTGTTTCTTCATTCCCGATCTTACATTATTAAGTTCAACCCAATCTATGTACATGTCAGATGGGTCATTCGGCAACTGCTCCCTTAACATTCCCTGCATGTTTCAATAATTAAGTGTTGTCAATTATTATTGAATTATATGTTATCAATGTTTGGAAATTATATAACAAGCCTATTGTACATACATGTAAGGTTGCAAAAATGTCAATTGATGAATTTGTTGAAGGCATCATTTCCCTTTGAATGTCACATTGGGAAGACAAATTAGTTTCCTCCTACGTACTCATAATGCCATCAAAACAATTATGTTAGTCATTTATGTTAGTACACCTACAAAAATTAATCTTAGGGGCAATTTTTATTGAATATGACATACCATATAACCCGGCTGAGCATTTTGAGGGATTGTAGCTTCTGGACACTTTCGAATTGTGTGACCCACTCTTTTACAACAACCGCATCGTCTTCCCTTTTGAACATTCATTGCCACTTTGCCTGGATTCCCTTTAGTCTTCACAATATTTGGATCACGAACTTGGTTAGTACCTATCGCTCCATCTGATGCTATTTTCTTCCCTTTCAAATTATAGTTATAGAGTTCCTCCATTCTCGCCGTCAAATTTTGTATTTCATTTTTGGCCTCTATAAATGAAGATGACGTATCTGACACAAAGTAGGAGAGCTTGTTGCACATCGAACTCAATGAACCATATCGTACAAACCGATCCATGTTGTTATTCGTCTCATTCACTGGTATTGATCTTGTATACACCTTTGCTAACTTTGTCCACCTCTTCATAATACATGACTGAGGAATCTCTTCCAAATGCTCCACCTTCATAACCACCACCATGTGGCAACATGGGATGCCAATTGACTCAAACATCATGTATGAGCATTTTAATGTTACAATATCCGGGCAAAATTGTACTTCCCAATTTAAGTTCGGGCGTCTAAACTTAGATAATGTGTATGCCCGCATTGAATGATCACTTACAACACCAACCACAAAGAATAACTCAGCATTTTTCATCTCCTCACGAAATTTAAGGAAAGATTCTTTTGTGTATACCGTCGCAGCATGATTTTCAAGTATGGCTAGTTTGGTTGAAAGCACGGGTGAAGAATTGTTCGACTCGAACTCTGCCTTTGCCTCGTTTTGCCGTATTCTCAGTATGGCTCTATCAAATTGTTGTACAAACTCATAGAGTCGCAAACGAATTTTTAAGAATCTATTTAGATATGCATTCATACTCTCATACCTTTGTGTGGTTCTCATCCCTCCAAAGAAATTTCCACGTAAATACGCCTCTGCCCATCTTTTACGTTTCCCATATATCTCGGTCACCCAACGATTCTCATTAAGTCCCAAATTTGCAACCATTTCATGCCAAACCTTTTCAAATTCTTCTTCATTCCCACGCATGAACATGCACCTTGCAAATATGCTTGAGAAGTCCTTAATATGCACATTCGTGAATGCATTTCGTTGCAAATGCCATGAACACAATCGATGACACGTATCGGGTAATACTTTTTTAATTGCCTTACGCATAGCTTTATCCCCATCAGTTACTACAGATATGGGTTTCTTATTCATCATTGCATCAAGAAATGTCTCCAACACCCATTCATATGTCCTAATACTTTCATCTATCAATAACGCACAACCAAATACAACAGTTTGATGGTGATGATTAACACCGACCAACACTATTAGAGGCTTTTTATAGGCATTTGTCCTATAGGTTGTGTCAAATGCTAGGACATCTCCAAAACACGCATAATCCATTCGAGCAGTTGAATCAGCCCAAAACAAATTTGCTAGTCGACTTTCTTCATCAATGTTGAATTTATAAAAAAATGAAGAATCCATTTCTGCCTTTCCACACAAATAAGCCAATGCCGCTTCTGCATCACCGTCTTTAATTTCACTTCTACGCATTGCATCAACGTGATTGTATATATCTTTTTGTGTGAAACCGACGTGCTCATGTCCCCCTGATTGTTTTACCATATAGTCCATAATTTGTGTGGTTTTAACACCTACTTTACACAAAACATCAACTTGTGCCTTATCTGGATTACTTATTGTTCGATGAGACCGAAGGAATTGTGTGTTGATAGCATCGACCAAATTATGATTATGATCTCCTATAAATTCCTTTACAATCCACTTTCCATCTTTCCTATTCAAGCCTACACGAAATGCAGCTTCACATCCAACCCTAGTCAATGATCATGGCTCACGATGTCGCTTGTCATTTTCAATAAACTTTGTCACTCGCTGTCCTTCTCTAGAACACACCCACTTTCGAGATATTATATCTCCATTCTTGTCTCACTTCAAATCATCTTTTCGAATACTAAATCCGGCTACTCTAGCTAACATGTTGTAAAATGTTTCAGCCTCATCTATGCGATCGAATTGCAATTTGTAGACTTCTTCATCTGAAATACCCTTCAACACCTTCTGTTTCAAACCGTTTCCACCCAGGTTGTAAGTGGCACCGATAAATACATTGTCATTGATGACGTCCTCCTCTTTCACTTCAAACTCCCGCTTGATTGTTTTCTCCTTCACCGATTGCATAATCTACATTACATAAATAAGGTAAAAAAATTCCCCAATAATACTTTAACAAATTATCATATCACTTTTGAATCAATTGATTGTATACTTGAAGATAAACCGAATTCGACAACGTCATCTATTCTCATTTTTGGAAAAAAATTTAGAATTTGATAAATTATAGAACCGGTGTACACTGCACACGTGATAATTTTCCCATGATTTTCCATTTAAAAGGTCATATGTTGCAAAATTGATACTACTCTGCTATACACAATCATAAGCAAAACTTTTTAAAATCATTAAATATCACTTAAAAATCATTATGTTGAGGAAATAACTTATGACAAATGCAAGTGCGACACCAATACCCTCAAAAGATGGCATTAGACAATGATCCACGTCTGACATCTATACAGAAACGCACCATAATTTAAATTGTCCTTAGACAACCAAGTGAAGTAATAGTTAAGTTCAACTTCGTAGACATGGTTCTGCTGTTGAGGCTAAGGTTGTAGTGCTTTTGGAGGTCCTTGTGCAATAACAATATTTCAGATTGTCCAACTTTTTTTTGGTAGCGGATGGTGTTGTTGGTCTTGATGAGCATAAAAAAACAATCGGTACATTTGTTTGTTTCCTCGTAACCCGAATCTACTCTCTTCCCTTGCTCTAAGCTATTATAATGTGGTTGAGCTACAAATTGACCGGATGCATTTTGGTGGTGTTCACAAAATTTGGCAGTGTCTACCGGTTGAGAAGATCTAGCGACCGGGCGTATTACGCCGGTCGACCGGTTGTGGATTTTTTAACCAGTATATACCGGATGAGGAATATCCTCAACCGGTTGAGAAAATTTCTCATCCGGTTGCCACTGGTCAAAAAAACATCAACCGGTTGATACCCATTTGCTCAACCGGTTGAGGTTTTTTTAAACCAATTGCTACCGGTTGATGAATTTTCTCAACCGGTTGAGGAAATTCCTCATCCGGTCTTCACTGTTTTAATATGTAAACCGATTAGCTAATTGTTTCTTTTCGTTGTTGATTTCATTAAGGCCTTCATTCCTTATCAGAACGTTATAATGTTGCCCTATTTAGGCATACTATGTTAACAAAATTTCCAACATTAATCTTAGTTGCCATCTTCAAGGAGTTTGCCAGTCACAATAATTAATACCTCTCATCCACTTTCTTTAAAAACATGGAAAATGACTTTTATATAATTCTATCTAAAAGCACGGAAGCTTTTGGGTACACCGCCAAACTTATTCCAAACTTACCCCATATTGGGAGTCAATAATACACATTTCTTAAGGTTGATTCTCTCTTTTTAAGTCATTTGAATATGTATTACCCTATAATTTTGATGATGTTGTGATTTTTACAGCCAACTTAACTCACTTATATTAACTAAATTAATCTCAACTGTTCAACAGATCACTGATGCATATTACTAACAATGTGCTTTAGACAATCAAAATCCAAACTCTTTAACATCAATACATACCATTTAAAAATCACTATTAGGTTTTGGAAATATTCGCCCATCCATTTCAAAGATGAAGGCATTAAGCTTAAAAAATGTATTATGGATTTGTTTACCTATTCTTTATTGAGTTAAAGATCATACCGTTAAAATGGAAGGTCCAAGTGTGATGCAGCTTGACCTGAAGATTTGTCTTCTGGATGTTTTTTGTGACTTGTTCTCCAACAAATAGCAGACCTCGTTCAGATGCTAAGGTTCTTACAATACTAAAACTCCCCCAAATATATACTAAGATATGTATGTGGTTGGTTGCTGGAGTTATTACATTTTTTAATAGGCTGCCACATGTTGAAAACCTACCACCACAATGGTACACTTAGTGGTTGATAGTTTGGATATTTGCATCAGTTTTTTAGGTACCATTAAATATAACATTTATATCAGTTGGGAAAGTCAGCCTAATGTGGATATTTTTTACACCCATTGCAAATGGATATGTGTATAACTTAACAAAATATAAAGGGGAGATATGGACTTAATTGATAATATTGACATTTGTTACTATTGTTTAGCCTATTTATTGTAACTATGTTTTGATACCGTTTCCTACTTACTATATTTTTTCATCAATTAACGGTATTTTTTTTTTAAATCATGCTTCCTAATATATCCTATATATGAGAAAGGTTAGTTAAGCAGACTTAATTACGTAAAATGAGATATGTTATGATATTCTACTTATGGAAATTTTAAATAAATTCAGATTCATTAATTTATGTCACTCACCATGGTATATCGTACTTATTCGAACAATTTTTCATACAACCATAATTAATTTTAATGCCCCTATGGTAGTATATGTTAGTTAATTACAATTTTAATCTAATAGGTCTGACTATATCTTAGTGAGTTCATTACACTATATTTTTCCATGAATTAACGTAATTTATTTTTAATTAATGCTTCATAATATATCGTAGACATGAGAAAGGTAGGTTAATTACACTTAATTACGTAAAATGAGATAAGTTATGATATTCTACTTATGGAAATTTTAAATAAATTCAGATTCATTAATTTATTTCACTCACCATGGTATATCGTACTTATTCGAACATTTTGTCATACAACCATAATTAATTTTGATGCCCCTATGGTAGTATATGTTAGTTAATTACAATTTTAATCTAATAGGTGTGACTATATCTTAGTGAGTTCATTATACTATATCGTACCTATCAAAAAGATTAGTTAATTTATATGATTTAATTAACTTAAGTTCTCATATTTTATTTTCCTTAATATAAATTTTGTGAAATTAACTTCAATTAATTTCTTTAAGGTACATCAAAATATTTATTCATTTAATCCATTATAGGTTTAATCAGTTCATATGGAAACTATTACATTAAAAGTGTAGCAAATATAATGTAAGACATTAAGTTAATTAAAATTTAATTACTTCATAAACTGGATGTCTTTCCACGAAGGTCGACCGATGTTCAAACCAGTTCTACCCCTCAACCCCTTTGTCTTCTACTCCATTCTTCTTCATCCTCGCGCGAGACCTGAACCCGTCCGTCTTCCACTTCAGTCTTGTTCATCCTCACGCAATACCTGAAGCCCATCTGAATACTCATGCCCCCAAAACGAGCACCGGTCGAAGCATCCTCACCCGGTCGAAAAGGGAAGAGCCCGGTGGTATCAAGGATGCGCGGGACCAACAAAAAGACCTCCGACCGACAACAAGCAAGCGAAAGCACCCACAACACCTTGGATGGAGCAAAACGCACCACCAACGGTAAACGTCCGGCCGTGGAAGCAAGTCTGGAGGTTCGTAAGAAGGCCACCTTTGATCGATCTACGTTCGCAACCCCTGACCTAGCCCAACGATTTCATCTTCACTTTGCGAATCGGACCGTAATCCCGGGTAGGAACATTGCTTTTGCAAAGCTCAGTTATTTCCATTTCGATGTGCTTTTCGCGAGAATGGGTTGGCTTCCGATTGTCTCCGTCAATGAGTTCGTTTATCCCAAGGTTGTCAAATGTTTCTACTCCAATATGACATTTGAAGACGAAGGACCCATTACTACCACGATTAACGGTGTACAGATCGTTTTTGATGTTGCTGCACTTTGTCGGATTTTAGAGATTCCAAACGAAGGGGTTTGTTTGTATGAAGCTAAGAAATGGCCAAAGGTGGAAGGTTTCAAACCTGTAGAAGCTTTACAGAGGCTATGTGGTTACTCGAGATCTGATAGACCAACTTCCCATTTGTTGACTGTGTTGAGTCGTATCCTACATCACATGATATCGTACATTTTCATCCCTAAAGGAGGGCACCGAGATGATGTATCTTTCTTGGAGGCTTTTTTGGTTGACAGCATTCTCACAGAAAGAAAGGTTAATATTGGTTACATAATTTTCCAACATATGAAAGCATGTTCAATCAGCGAAGATTCAGTTCTCCCCTATGGCATGTTTATCACAAAGATTGTCAAATACTTCAATGTCAATTTGCGCAATGAGACAGACGGGAAAAAACTCAAATCATTTGATACATATGATCGGGCTTCACTTCGCCGCATGCATTTTGTATGGAAGAAAGATGGTTCATGGGCA
This sequence comes from Vitis vinifera, assembly GCF_030704535.1. Classification (NCBI taxonomy): domain Eukaryota; kingdom Viridiplantae; phylum Streptophyta; class Magnoliopsida; order Vitales; family Vitaceae; genus Vitis; species Vitis vinifera. The sequence goes on along the minus strand of NC_081823.1, from coordinate 20,877,588 downwards.
AGGAAGTCTTCCGTTCCCCCCTCAGAGGTTGATGTCTCTTCAGACAATGGGCCCTCCGAGGATGAAGAATATGAAGATGAGGATGTACAGGGAAGAACTCATGCAAAAGCAAATGTCACACAAATACCGTCAACAGGTGGTGTAAGAGCTAGGGCGTTAAGAAATCATCCTTCACTAATTGGACCGGACGACTCTGAGGCATCAGATAACCTCAATGCCCAGATTAAGTCCCTTGGTTCCCGCTTGGAGGAGATTGTATTAGCCAATGACCGACGTTTGACATCTCTGGAGAATCGCATTGATGGTTTACACGAGGAAGTGAAAGAGGGTATGCAAGTTATACGACGCCAACATGATGAGATGATGGTCTTCTTCCGATCCCACTTCCCGCTTCATGGACCAGACCATTAATGACCCCTTCTACATTTTGTACTAGTTTTATAGTTATTAAACTTTCATTCTGTTTTTGGACATTTGGCTAATATAAATGCCCTTTTGTTATTATGACTTCTCGTATTACTTATGGATGTTGTCATCGGCCATTCACATAAATGGCGTAAATGTATTCGCTCAATGAAAATGATGGTATATGGATTATGTATTTTCCTCTACATGTATATATTATACCTATCTTATTTTGTTTATAGCTCTTGATATATAGGTTATTTTCATCTCTTTAAAACTTTTTCTGTATATTTTAAATTGTTGGTAGACATCACATAATTTAGGTTCCCATTTGGGTGCCATGAATATTTTTGTCTTTTAAATATTGAGTCTGAAATCCCTAGTTTCGGATGGCAAAAGGAAGGTTATGACTATTTCCATCAAAAGCATAGAAGAATCATGCGTTAGGAAGGTTATACTCAGTATTGGTTCATCGTAAAACGTATGTATTCTCCTCCCTTTGTCTAATCTACTATAATGTGTACGAATATGGTCAGCCTACTATATTTTTTTTTAATAAAACTTGGGTATTTTCAACCGGTTGAGGCAATGCATCAACCGGTAGCAAGTCCCGCTATTGGTTTTGGGGGAAAAACAATGGCAGTGTCAACCGGTCGAGAAAGAGCATCAACCAGTCGCATGTTGGTTTGCAATCGGTAGCCACTGACCACTCACAGGTCAACCGGTTGAATACAACCGGTCGACCGGTTACTACTTAATACAATAGGGTGAGCTATGCTTGCATGCTTGCATGAATTATCGTACTGAGTTTTGGCCCTCTGCTTTCCATATTTAACCCATTCTTTATTTACTATTTTAAATACATTTTTATTTGAGGTGCATTTGGATGTCTTATGAAAACAAATATCTCCATTGTGTTTTGCATAGATTTGAAGTTCAAATTTCAATTCTAGAATGGTGCTATAAATGAAAATGAGATTGCTGGTAACAGGCCGATGGCATTGGATCAATTTTGACTTCCCCATTAAGGGCATTGTTTTAACTTTTAATTTTTAATCCTCACTTGTGAGCCATTGATTTCCATTGTTGTGAGCCTTTAAATTTCCATTACACATCCAACTGCATCTGTAGTGTTTACTTCTGTCCAACAATTTGTTTGTTGTTGATCCTATTTTTTTCTGTAAGTCTTCTTTGAACCAAATGACTTATTTGAGTCGATTTTATGTGGTTTGAGGCTATATCTAGGTTGTAAACTAATCTAGATTAGAGCAAATTAATTCCAATGGAAATGATGGAGCACTTAGAAGAGTGGGCTTTAGAGATTGGTTATAAGGCGGGTGGTCTTCTGTCTACTTACTTAGGTCTTCCTCTTAGTACCCCTTTTAAATCTATGGTGGCTTCAAATGGAGTGAAAGACAGGTTCCACAAAAGACTAGATAAAAGAAAAATACAATATATCTTTAAAGGAGAAAGGCTCACTCTAATTCAAAACCCTTTATTTAGTTGTTCTATCTATTTTGTGTCTTTATTTTGCATGCCAAGGACAATCAAATTGAGGTTGGAGTGGATTCAAAGGGATTTCCCTTCGGAAGGCAAGGGCTCTTGAAAGAAAATCACATTTACCAAGGTGAGCAATTGTTTCTTCAGAAACAATTGAAGGAGGCCTTGGGTATTAGGTGTCTCTCAACACTTATCAAAACACTACTTTGCAAATGAAGTTGAACACATGCAACTGTTAGGATCCACATTACCTCCTTATTTATAACCTATGGATACTAAATAAATTGCAAAATTTTGTCCAGCAGTTTCAGATGATGATGCAAGCTCCGAGTCTGGAATACACTGAGCACAAAGATTTGGACAAACAATGGCACTCTCCTTGGGGCTCCACTGTGGTTGATGATGTAGCTCCTGCATTTAAAACGATAGTGGAGGAGAATTATTTATCATCTTCAACATTTCATCTAGACGATACAAACGAGAATAGATTGCAATGGTGGACACAGAGAAAGAACCTTGATCACCACCGTCTTGGCAAATTGGTGAGGTAGGTTTTCACTCCCTTCTTACCCTAAGTTTGTATATCCATGTATGGAGTTACAAAGGTTCTTTAGTTTGCATTTGGGAATAGGGGCCAAGTACCCAATTCCCATCCATCAAAATTCATTTATAGAATTTACATCACTCATCTCTCATCTCTAATTGTTTTGGATTTTGACATGGTAGTTAAAGATCAAGAATTTCAACTGTTGCTATGTTAATGGTTGCTGAAAGTGCATAAACATTATAGCATTATGCACCACTAAATTATTTATTTTATCTTCTGGAAATTCATTTTTTTAATAGATTGTCAACATACCATGCCTTTTATATGCTAAGGACTTGGAAGATTTATGGTTGGGTCCCTGGAGATACTTGCTTTTGGGGGAATGTTTGGACTGTGAACGCCTGGATTTGATACACAAGAAGCTGGTGCATGATCTAAAATGTAAAAGTCAAATCGATGTAAATAAGAGCCTTCTTAAAATTATTGTTTGGAGTGCCAGATATTCCCATGGAAGAGAAGAATGTTTTTTGCAGCTATGTTTACACAAAGGCCGTTTTATTGGTAAAGTGGGATTTTATGATGAAAAAACAATGTGTAAGGTATTCTCTAACCACTATCTATTCCTTGGATTGAGTTATGACCCTACTTTTGTGTTACAGACATATGGGGCCATTGAAGTCCATGAAATATGGCTCTTTATTAAAAGCTATCTACAAGTCCATGAAATATGGCTTCTTTGTTTCTTGTCCCCTATGGAACTGCTATGAATTCATCCACCTCTTAGCCTGAATCTCATCAATTTATGCATACGTCAGTATGATGTAGTGGAATTTTTAGAACCTAGACCTTATCACTTTTTTTTTCCTTGTGGATGATTCTAATTAAGTAGCCTAGTTTCATCTCTTTCTTTACATTTCCAAGCTACTTCATCATTATTTGTTTTGCTATGCATCAACCGGTAGTAGTTTGTTTTGCTACCGGTAACATGTGCCCATTTGGGTTTTGGGGAAAAAATTTGGCAGTGTCAACCGGTCGAGGAACACCCTCAACCGGTCTCAAATTGGTTTGCAACCGGTTGCCATTGGCCATTTTGGGACGTGCATCAAGAAATGGCCAGTGTCTACCGGTTGCATTTAACCGGTCCACCGGTTAAGACTTACTACAAGCTTTTCCCAACTCTTTTCATTCCTGCTAGCAATAGATGGCAGAGGCAAGCTTGGTCATTTAAACGGTGATGTGAGCAAACCAGGAGCACCACAAAATGAGAGTCACTTCCACCAAATCTTTGTGTATGCCAATAAGCACCACAAAATGCCCGATCACATCCTAAACCTGCGAGAGAAGGAAAGATAAGGAATGATTGCATATCTAGAAGCACTTCAACATATCTCAAAGTATCTATGATCATCATTTTATTCCTCAAGCAATTAATTCTACTTCAAAAGAATATGAAAATATTTTGAGTTTAGAACAAAGGATACCCTTAAATATAAACTTGTTTATTCCACTTTTACAAAGATTACAATTTAAACCAAAGTTTAAAGTCCAAAACCTCGATTCAAACAACCCAAACTGTTGGTCAATATTTACATAATAATAGATAGTACCCTAGATACAAGCAGAATCCTTGCCTGATTTCAAGATAGAAATTGTAATATGGAAAGCAAACTCACAAATAGCCATCAAGACAACAAAACCAACAAAATAACAATAGTGTTGGTAAGTATTTACAGTGTTGTGGTACACCAATATCATTTCTGGAAGGCATCATTCCTCCACATGCATGGCATTGTAGGTGGACAGTGTTAGGGTTGCACAGGAATCCAGCATATTCAGCACCTGATGTTTGTAAATGAATTAGTTAAAATATATTACAAACAAAAAAATCAAGCAGCAAAACATCTCAGGACCAAATATTCACAATTCATAAGAAGCCATTGAATGAACCTTACACTTTGTCTATATCATTACTTAAAAAAGAATTTTCATGAGATTATCTAAATCATGCAAGTAACAGTCATCAATACATGATAGCAACTTCTTGCAGTAATACAACTAATAAATAATGCAACAGAACAACCAGTTCAGATTGATGGTAAGTAAATGTGTGCATGCCATATTGCAGTCGATCAAATCAATTAAGCATACAATTTCCGAACATATTATTCTGTAGATAGTTAATATTACCACATTGAGGGCATGGAAACTCCAATTCTTCACTTTCCTCATTTAGTCATGAATGTGCCCGTTTCCAACCAATCATGGAAATCTTGTGAATACAACTCGGTACCAGAAGTTGGTGGGAAAACTGATTTATTTATCTCACACCCGACCAGATATTGCATTTGCAGTCAACATAGTAAGTCAATTTTTGCACTCACACTATGAAGTACATCTTGAGGCAGTTAACACTTTTTAAATTCAATAATAATAATAATAATATTAATTTTAGTTCTTTTCATATATTAATTTGTCTTTTGTGATTTTTTTAATAAATAATTTTTTTTTTTTTTTTTTTTGCTTTCCAAGAATTTTTGTTGATTTTTTCATAAGGTCTATAACTTTAAATTAAACAAGCTTGAATATATATGTTTGTAATAATCTTATATTATATTAGTACTTAAACACAATTGTATGTCATTTTTTTATGTTTAATAATAAATTTTCAATATTAAAGTTAGAATCTATAAGAAAATCAACAAAAACAATATATCAATTTAGAAATTATGAAATCTAAAATTTATATAAAAAGGTAAAAAGAAAAAATTATTTATGAATATTAAATAAATGAGATTTAAAATAACATACTGGTTCTATGAAAATTTTAAAAATAACTAAGATATGAAAAAAAAAAAAAAAAAACATGTTAAGTGTAAATTGGTGATAATTTAAAATCGAGACAAGGAAAAGGACAAAAATCGATGCGTTGACCGCGTTGACCGTGCCGCTGCCGGTCGATCGGGTGACTTACCGGTCGACCGGTTCATTGGGGTGAGAATTTAAAGCGCCTCCCGCGCCTCAGTTTCTCACTCATTTCTTCTGGTGCTTCAAGCCTTGTGTCGTTCCAGCTCCCCTCAAGGGATTTTATACGCCATTACAGCCTTCTGAGACGTACGGATTGGATTGTGGAGTCTAGGGTTTTGGATTTTGGGACTCAGGGCTACGCATTTGGGCGATTTCCTCCTCAGTTGGCGCGTCAGAGCCTGCGTCAGTGTATTCCCGCTCTTGAGGCCTTTCAGGTGTGTGTGCATCCCTCTCTTCAGCCTCATCTCCTTCATCTCAGCCTTTCGGATGGCACCTAGGAGAGAGTCAGCTGCTTCCAGGGCTCAGGGCAAGCGCCCTGCTGAGCCATCTCAGCCAGATCAGTCCGAGGCTCGCCGAAAGGCGAGGTACGACACCGCTCTTTTCGCTTTTGTCGAAGACTACCAGAGATATAAACAAAAATTTGCCCAGAAGAAAGTTGTTCCAGGGAGAAGCATCAATTTCTCCCAGCTTAAGTACTTTGGATTTGAGGAGATTTTTGGACGGATGAGATGGCTGCCAGTGGTGACTATTTCGGAGTCTATCTTCCCGACTCTGATTCGCACTTTCTACTCACGGGTGACCTACGGGGTTGGAGGACCGATCACGTCGACTGTCAGAGGAGTTGAGATCACCTTGAGTCCGGAGAGCATTTGCCGGATTTTCGATATACCATCAGTTGGACTCAGGGTGTATGAGTCCAAGGTGTGGCCCACGGTGCCGGGATTTGAGCCCAGAGAGGCTATTCAGAGGCTGTGTGGACTTGCCGATGCCCAGGGGATGGGCAAACCCTCTGCACATAGCCTGACAGTGATTAGCCGTATCCTTCATCACATGGTGTGCACCATTCTGTTGCCACGGGGCGGACATCTAGACGAGGTAGCCTACCTCGAGGCTTTCATAGTGGATTCCATTTTGACAGGGAGACGGATTCATGTCGGGTACCTGATGATGATGCATATGATATCTTGCTGTGAGAGCAAGACCCGCGTCCTCCCCTATGGTCGCTTCCTCACGAGAGTATTCAAGGATGCCGGGGTTGATTTGAGCCGCGAGACAGATTTCGAGGCCCCAACCACGTATGACACATATGACGAGCAGTCTCTTGCCCGTATGAAGTTTGAGAAGGCCCCTGATGGCTCTTGGATCAGGAGAGCTGAGCGACCACCGCCACAGGACCAGGGGTAGGGACAGCTGCATCCTGTAGATGAGGAGGAGGCCGAGATTGGAGAGATGGAGGGTGGGCTAGACCCTCAGAGGGACTTTGAGCAGAGCATGCCTGAGTGCGACATTCCTCCTCCTGAGCCGATGATATCTAAGCCGGCATACACAGCTGGACCATCTGAGCCTTCTCACGCAGAGATACCATTTCAGGCACCTCACGCACCCGATCATGCACCTTGGATGGATTTATCCGCTCAGATCAGTTCTCTCGGGACTCGTATGGAGGAGCTTGCAGTCGTCAATGATACTCGTTTCCACTCTATGGAGGATCGCATAGATGAGTATCAGACCGGCTTCACCTCTCAGTTTGAGCATCTCGATCAGAGACTTGGGCATCTTCAGGAGCGTATGGATCACCAACATGAGGAGATGATGGCCTACCTTCGCTCAGTGTTTCCTCCACCTCCGCCTTGATATCTTCGAGACCCCCCCCCCCCCCCCCCTCCCCTTCGTTTGTTTTTTATGTTACCAAAGGGTCTAGGGGACATGAGGACACATGCATGACATTTCCATATCATTAGTCTTGTGTTGTGTATATGCGATATTATTATATATGATATGATATTTTCGGAATTCACATTGTCTCCTACTGAAATTTTGCATGTCATTTAAAATTTTTGCTTTAATTGATCCATGTTTGGATTGAGGGGGAGATTTCTTCTCTCCTAGATAAGGAAGGTTTGTCATCATCAAATAGGGGGAGATTGTTAGCCGAAGGGTGCCCCTAATCGGGTTTTGATGATAACAAACCATGGTTAAGTGATTAATTGTTTTAAATTCTCAGGTATAAACTCGAAAATTCATCAAAGGACTAAATGGATACATGATCGAGACGCTTCAAAGACTTGAGATCATAGGAAATAAATGTAGGATGATAGCACGAGTGCACTTAGGATGTTCATACCTTTTCATGCATCTTAGAAAACTCGGTTTATTCTTTAAAACTTGATTTTCTTTAAAACCAGATTTTTATCAAACATACCTTAGGAAAATTGATTATAAATTGGTATATTAATTCACCTAAAGACCTTGCCTAAGTAGTACAAAAGAAAGGAATTTTCAAAAGGAAGGTTTTTGGGGTAAAAATGCTCAACCGGTCGACTCTATGTATCAGCCGGTCGACCGGTTTATCATGTCCGGTCCATACCGGTCGAGGAGTGTCATAAACACACTCTCTCATCTAATGGTTTAGCCTGTCAGCAGCTAGTGTCAGCTGCACCATCAAGTCATCCATCCTGTCTTTCTTTCCCCTAAACTTGGAAGTATTACAGAGTTGAGAGTTTACATATTTTGAGAGCCTCGCTGTAAGTCACTATAAACTAATTCTTTTCTCCATAGCTATTGATCTAATACTCTGAAACCTAGACATATGACTCAGCCTCAAATCTAGATGTTTTAGGTCACCCCTCCATGGAGGGCAGGAAAATATTCTAGGTACATTATCCCAGGGCATAGTTGTGACCACACTGATCATTATGCGAGAAGTCGTATTAGAGTTGTCATTTGACATAAAGTGAGGATACTTTAGTATCAAAATTATTCATTTTTTTCGGCAATACCTGGCATTAGCACTTTCATTTTGTGAAATGGCATGATTTAAGACACTTTCTGGAGTCACTAATTGCAGAAGAGTTAAAAGTCCTTTGTCTCATGGTTTGGCATGGGAGGGTTAGGTTTCAACTTAGACACTTAAAAGAACCGTGTTGGTTTCCTGAATTTCAACAAGAAAACACATTATACGAACTCAAATAATGTGGCATAACACAACAAAGTAGTGTAAGTCCAGCAGAAAAAACAAGAAAAAAGGACATGAAAGCCATTTATGTATCTCTCCCATATCACTCACTGCACTGCACCTCTACTAACACTATCTCTTGTGGCCCTTGCTTTGCCTTTCCCTAGCAACAACTTAATGCCCACATTTTGGTAAAGTTTGTGAGTAGAGCTACTAATATTCTCAAAAACTTTTCATGGATTAGTAGTGAAGTTCTTCAGTACTTAATTTGTTGTATAAAATTTATATTTTAGTAAAATACCCGAACTTGTTTAATTGTGAAAATCCAAAATCAATCAAATTAATATATTAATACTAACGGGTCTTTCGTAAAACTTAAGACATTTCAGTAATTAATTTACTTTATCAAATTTAAGGTTTAATAAAGTTCAGATATCGAAGAATAAAAAAACATGGTACTAAGTTTTCTTTTTTTTAAAAATAAAATAAACAAATACATGTTAAATTAAAGTTCTCTATTCACAACAACCTAGGACACATATTCTAGATATTTCTGTTTTTAGTAAAAAATCTCATCTCTTGCAAAACCACAAACCTGATGCAACAGCAACATTATTGAAAATAACAAAAAAGCAATGGTTATTAAATCAGAAATGAAAAGGAAAATATTAAGGTTCACATGATCTGTAATTAACAGAGAGGGGTTTATGCTCATTCCTATATATACCTAAATCCACATGGATCAAAGTTAGGCCAGACGTTGTCATACTGAAAATAAATGTAAAGATAAAGAACTACGACCATAGAGTTTGTTTGGAAATGAAAGAATGGCAACTTCCCTTTTCTTGATGATTGGAGGAACAATGGTCATTTCTGCATTTTTTGATTCTCTGATAGTTACCAACCGGTCGACAAAATGCATCAACCGGTACCAAGTTGTTTTGCTACCGGTAGCAACTGATCAGTTTGGGTGGTGCATGCAGAAATGACCAGTGTCTACCGGTCGAGTGCACAGATCAACCGGTTGACATTTACCGGTCGACCGGTTAAATATTGATACACTCGGGTGCGATATGCTTGCCTGCTTGCATAAATTATCGTACTAAGTTTTAGCCCTCTTGTTCCTTATTAACGCCATTCCTGATTTACTATTTTAAATACATTTTTTGCACAATTAGATCATCTCAAATTAATTTGTGTAACTTGTGAATTTATGGTATGGAAGTTCCTTAAAGGAGACTTCAGATTCACCTCCCCTTGTTGCTGCTGCGTCTATTGGGCTCATGGGCCTCGTTGGTGTAAATGTGGACAAATTTGTGGAATTTTTGGGAATGTTGTAGAAATTTGGTATGTGGGGTGTTGACGAATCTTTGGGCTTTTATTCCAATAAATGCATGAGATTGATTTTGATCCATGATTATATAAAGAGGGATCCAAGCATAGCATTGGTTATGGTTTTCAACTAATCAAGATATTTATAGAAAGAGATGTATAAATTTTCTTGTCGTATTTTATAAATTTGGTAACTTCATTTTTTGGAACTGGTGCCACTCGGCTTGTGTATATAGTACAAAGACCTTTGCATGCCTGAAGTTAAAATTGAATAGATTCATATTAGTCCACTTAGAACACTATCAGCAACATGGGTACTAATAATATCAAATCAGCAATTTCTCCAGTAACAGAGAATGGCAATGTGTGTGTGTGTGTGTTTGTGTGTGTGTGAGAGAGAGAGAGAGAGATAGAGAGAGAGGACACCTCATTAATGTCACACTGCTTATCAGCTTCAATATAAATACAACCCTTTACATGATCAACTAAAAAAACAGATATTATCTGCAGCTTAGTTCCTAGTGACTGCAAGTCAACGTAATTATTCATAAGACAGAAAGCTGAAAGCCTCTCCCGTCCAACCTACAGCCAAGATATTCTTCAGGTCAACTCAACAAATGAAAGGAGCGTAAAAGGGGAGGGATTGCTCAAGGCATTCCAAATTCAGATCTCAAATTATTAAACATTGTACCATGCACTTGACTTTCCAGATCGTTGGATCCTTAATAGAAGGGATAAGCGAGTTTCTGTTTCACTGATCTTTTCGTCTCATAATCATCTTCAGCATAGGTAACAAATTTAGAACCATCCTTGTAACATTCTTCTACCATCTTTTCAAGATCTTCCTCACTCAGCTCCTTTTCATTGGGAAAAAATGGAAGGTTATGGGCTTTTCCAGCTTCGTTCTTAACTTTTTGGCCTGTATTGAATTAATCCGCTTCAAAATCTGTTCCCAAAGACGGAAAAACAGAATTATCAATCTATATAACACATTGATAGGATGAAGTAATGCAAGATAAATTATCAATCTTAACTTTTAGCCCTGTATTGAATTCATCCTCCAAAAAATATGTTCCCAAAGACGAAAAAACAGAATTATCAATCTATATAACACATTGGTAGGATGAAGTAATGCAAGATAAACCAAAATTATCCCCTACCGTAACAACGAAACATGATGCCTAAACATCACCACATCCACTAATTTTTATTTTTTATATAAGTAATAAATTTTCTTACCAAATGCGTAAAAAGAGAGCAAGAGTATCAGCACATCCATTAATATAATCAATGGACTCTTACCAAATGCGTAAAATATGCTTGTGTATAAAAATTCAGACTAGCCAGCTACAATTTACATCTTCCATGGGTTTTCATTTTTCCTCGACCAGTACTCGACCGGACGCCATAAGCCAGTCGACCGATCCATCAACAGGTTGACCGGTTGATCTAATCCTCGACCGGTTGAGTTTTTTTGGCCTCGAAAAACCTATTTTCTAATTCCTTTCTTTTCTAAAACTTATGGAAGGTCTTTAGGTGAGTTAATATGCGAATTTTGAATCAATTTGCCTAAGGTCTATTTGATAAAACTCGGGTTTTAAAGAAAATCAAGTTTTAAATAAAAAACCGAGTTTTCTAAGGTGCATGAAAAGGTATGAACATCCTAAGTGCACTCATGCTATCATCTTACATTCATTTCCTATGATGTCAAGTATTCCAATCGTCTCGATATTGTATCCATTTGGTCCTTTGATGAATTTCGTAGTTAATACTTGAGATTCTTAAACATTAAACCAATTAGTTACTTAACCATAGTTTGTTATCATCGAAACCCGATTAGGAGAACCCTTGGGCTAACAAGCTCCCTCTATTTGATGATGACAAACCTTGGTTATCTAGGATAGAAAGAAATCTCCCCCTCAAACCAATCATGGATCAATCAAATGATAAGCAATGTAAAACACGAAGAATCAATTGATAAAAATATCATATCATATCATATATATATGGAAATCTCACATGTACAATAAGATAGATATGACATTGATAACAATGACATGCATGAGAGACTAATAGATCCTATAGATCGTACATCCTATAAATATCTCCCCCTTTGGCAACATAAAAAAGAAACGAAGGGGGATCCCAAACACACTCATGGCTGAGGAGGTGGTGGTGGAAACACAGAACGTATGTAAGCCATCATCTCCTCGTCAACGTTATTATCTTTGTAAAAAAGGGGAAAAAAATAATAATTTGATATTATTATTGTAACATGTACAAAATTAAATAAAATGAAGTTATTAAATAAATTAATTTAAACTATAAATATTATAAAAATAATAAATTGGATTTAGATTAGGTTTGGGTTGTTCGAATTTTTATTTGTATTTCACCTTAATTAAGTTTGGGGAAAAAAAATTGTACCCTAAGATTATAAATAATTGTCGAACCTTATCCAAAAAAAGGTTGGCTTAAGTCATGACAACTTGCCTAAATTGCACCTCCTAATTCCGATTATCCAAAAAAGACTTGATGGCCTATTGAAGAAAAAGGATCAAATCTCAATAACCCCTTAAATGAGGATTCAACATAAGATCAACATTTTTTAAACAAGTAAATTTTGGAACGACTTTGTGGGATTGAAAGAAACTAACAAAAACCAACAAAGGTACAAAAACTGATACATATGGTGGTAGCATAAGGTTATATAATTCATTAGTTACTTCAAATGCAATTATTATGATCTGTGCGAACGGTCATTTATTATTTTATTCATGTTCGTTATGTCCATGTTGAATTGTGTTATTTAACTAAAAATTGCATCAAATGCATTGGAAGCCTATGTCTATACATGATAAGATTTGGTTTTTTAAGGATCACAAGGTTCGTTTGGTGTTTGATGTCAGCTTGTCTGTGGGTAAGCCTATGTCTTGATCTATGTTGTTGGGAATAGTAACAAAGAGAAGTCATATGTCATGATCTAATCGCCATATCACATACCTAAATGAAAACAAAATGAATTTTATTAACCGGTCGACCGGTTAACTTCTGCCGGATGCGTACTTTTCTCAACCGGTAGCCACTGGCCCTTTTGGTTGCTGGATTCTCAAATGGACAGTGGCTACCGGTTGAGAAAAGTAAGAAACCGGTAGAAGATAACCGGTCGACCGATTAACATTTCCTTGTATAAGTTGTAATTTGTTTGGATTCCCCTATAGATTTGTGTATTGATAGGCCATTTGGTATTTTGCTACATGTAATTGCTCTTTCTTTGAAGGGACATCATTGTGGTAAACGAACATCCATATAAACCAACCTTTAGTTGCGTGCAAGCGGGTATATATTTTATGTGAAGGTGCGTTAATAATAAAGGTCGAATTGAATATAAATAATTTAAACTATAAATATTATAAAAATATTAAATTGGATTTTGAATCCTCACATTCTTCGTACCCTCCCAATTCTCCAAAAATACTAAAAAATTCAAAAATATTAAAAAATTCACAAGGGTACGAAGAATGTGAGGAATCCTCACATTCTTCGTACCCTCCCAATTCTCCACTTCTTTGGATTTTTTAAAAATATTTGGGGCATCATATGGCTTGGATGTTGTTTAAGTTGGTTCGTTACACTTAGAAGGTGGTCAAATGACATCCGAAAAAATCGAAATCCAAAAATACTAAAAAATTCACAAGGGTACGAAGAATGTGAGGAATCCTCACATTCTTCGTACCCTCCCAATTCTCCACTTATTTGGACTTTTTAAAAATATTTGGGGCATCATATGGCTTGGATGTTGTTTAAGTTGGTCCGTTACACTTAGAAGGTGGTCAAATGACATCCAGAAAAATCGAAATCCAAAAATACTAAAAAATTCACAAGGGTATGAAGAATGTGAAGAATCCTCACATTCTTCGTACCCTCCTAATTCTCCACTTCTTTGGACTTTTTAAAAATATTTGGGGCATCATATGGCTTGGATGTTGTTTAAATAGGTCCGTTACACTTAGAAGGTGGTCAAATGACATCCGGAAAAATCGAAATCAAAAAATACTAAAAAATTCACAAGGGTACGAAGAATGTGAGGAATCCTCACATTCTTCGTACCTTCCCAATTCTCCACTTCTTTGGACTTTTTAAAAATATTTGGGGCATCATATGGCTTGGATGTTGTTTAAATAGGTCCGTTACACTTAGAAGGTGGTCAAATGACATCCGGAAAAATCGAAATCCAAAAATACTAAAAAATTCACAAGGGTACGAAGAATGTGAGGAATCCTCACATTCTTCGTACCCTCCCAATTCTCCACTTATTTGGACTTTTTAAAAATATTTGGGGCATCATATGGCTTGTATGTTGTTTAAGTTGGTCCGTTACACTTAGAAGGTGGTCAAATGACATCCGGAAAAATCGAAATCCAAAAATACTAAAAAATTCACAAGGGTATGAAGAATGTGAGGAATCCTCACATTCTTCGTACCCTCCCAATTCTCCACTTCTTTGGACTTTTTAAAAATATTTGGGGCATCATATGGCTTGGATGTTGTTTAAGTTGGTCCGTTACACTTAGAAGGTGGTCAAATGACATCCGAAAAAATCGAAATACAAAAATACTAAAAAATTCACAAGGGTACGAAAAATGTGAGGAATCCTCACATTCTTCGTACCCTCCCAATTCTCCACTTCTTTGGACTTTTTAAAAATATTTGGGGCATCATATGGCTTGGATGTTGTTTAAGTTGGTCCGTTACACTTAGAAGGTGGTCAAATGACATCCGGAAAAATCGAAATCAAAAAATACTAAAAAATTCACAAGGGTACGAAGAATGTGAGGAATCCTCACATTCTTCGTACCCTCCCAATTCTCCACTTCTTTGGACTTTTTAAAAATATTTGTGGCATCATATGGCTTGGATGTTGTTTAAGTTGGTCCGTTACACTTAGAAGGTGGTCAAATGACATCCGGAAAAATCGAAATCCAAAAATACTAAAAAATTCACAAGGGTACGAAGAATGTGAGGAATCCTCACATTCTTCGTACCCTCCCAATTCTCCACTTCTTTGGACTTTTTAAAAATATTTGGGGCATCATATGGCTTGGATGTTGTTTAAATAGGTCCGTTACACTTAGAAGGTGGTCAAATGACATCCGGAAAAATCGAAATCCAAAAATACTAAAAAATTCACAAGGGTACGAAGAATGTGAGGAATACTCACATTCTTCGTACCCTCTCAATTCTCCACTTCTTTGGACTTTTTAAAAATTTTTGGGGCATCATATGGCTTGGATGTTGTTTAAGTAGGTTCGTTACACTTAGAAGGTGGTCAAATGACATCCGGAAAAATCGAATTCCAAAAATACTAAAAAATTCACAAGGGTACGAAGAATGTGAGGAATTCTCATATGCTTCGTACCCTCCAGATTCTCCCCTTGTTTGAAGTTTTTAAACTTTTTTGGATTTAATATGGCTTGGATATTGTTTAAATCAGTTCATTATACTTAGGAGGTGGTCAAATGATTTCCAGAAAAATCCAAATCTAAACATACTCAAAAAATTCTGTACATTTTGAGGGTGTGAAATGGATCGTAAAATTCAAAGTGGAAGTTTACCGAAAAAATATGTGAGGGGTTTGGATTTCCATATTGTTAGTAATTATACCTTTTTTGTATTTTCAATATTTCAACCAATTTTTTTTGAAAAGCTAAGAAATCTCAATTAATAATTAGTACACAACTAATTTAATTTTAATTTGATATATATTTTATAAAATTTAGTTCTAGTTTTCCTATTTTTTTAAGTTCATAAACCAATTATATTGCTTTTCACACTTCAAATATTAGTCAAATTTTTTTCAACAAATTATTTGATGTTAAAATAAAATAAATTTACTTTTCCTTAATTTCTAAATTATATCACCAAATTCTTTATAATTTTTTTTATTTTAAATTTAATTTTTATGTGGGGTTTAATCACTTTATAGTACAAAAATAAATAAACTGTAATTTATTTTTTCAAAATTTTCTTTATTTATTATTTGATGTTAAAATAAATTAAATTTACTTTTCCTTAATTTCTAAATTATATCACCAAATTCTTTATAATTTTTTTTATTTTAAATTTAATTTTTATGTGGGGTTTAATCACTTTATAGTACAAAAATAAATAAACTGTAATTTATTTTTTCAAAATTTTCTTTATTTATTATTTGATGTTAAAATAAATTAAATTTACTTTTCCTTAATTTCTAAATTATATCACCAAATTCTTTATAATTTTTTTTATTTTAAATTTAATTTTTATGTGGGGTTTAATCACTTTATAGTACAAAAATAAATAAACTGTAATTTATTTTTTCAAAATTTTCTTTATTTATTATTTGATGTTAAAATAAATTAAATTTACTTTTCCTTAATTTCTAAATTATATCACCAAATTCTTTATAATTTTTTTTATTTTAAATTTAATTTTTATGTGGGGTTTAATCACTTTATAGTACAAAAATAAATAAACTGTAATTTATTTTTTCAAAATTTTATTTATTTATTATTTGATGTTAAAATAAATTAAATTTACTTTTCCTTAATTTCTAAATTATATCACCAAATTCTTTATAATTTTTTTTTATTTTAAATTTAATTTTTATGTGGGGTTTAATCACTTTATAGTACAAAAATAAATAAACTGTAATTTATTTTTTCAAAATTTTCTTTATTTATTATTTGATGTTAAAATAAAATAAATTTACTTTTCCTTAATTTCTAAATTATATCACCAAATTCTTTATAATTTTTTTTATTTTAAATTTAATTTTTATGTGGGGTTTAATCACTTTATAGTACAAAAATAAATAAACTGTAATTTATTTTTTCAAAATTTTCTTTATTTATTATTTGATGTTAAAATAAAATAAATTTACTTTTCCTTAATTTCTAAATTATATCACCAAATTCTTTATAATTTTTTTTATTTTAAATTTAATTTTTATGTGGGGTTTAATCACTTTATAGTACAAAAATAAATAAACTGTAATTTATTTTTTCAAAATTTTCTTTATTTATTATTTGATGTTAAAATAAATTAAATTTACTTTTCCTTAATTTCTAAATTATATCACCAAATTCTTTATAATTTTTTTTATTTTAAATTTAATTTTTATGTGGGGTTTAATCACTTTATAGTACAAAAATAAATAAACTGTAATTTATTTTTTCAAAATTTTCTTTATTTATTATTTGATGTTAAAATAAATTAAATTTACTTTTCCTTAATTTCTAAATTATATCACCAAATTCTTTATAATTTTTTTTATTTTAAATTTAATTTTTATGTGGGGTTTAATCACTTTATAGTACAAAAATAAATAAACTGTAATTTATTTTTTCAAAATTTTCTTTATTTATTATTTGATGTTAAAATAAAATAAATTTACTTTTCCTTAATTTCTAAATTATATCACCAAATTCTTTATAATTTTTTTTATTTTAAATTTAATTTTTATGTGGGGTTTAATCACTTTATAGTACAAAAATAAATAAACTGTAATTTATTTTTTCAAAATTTTCTTTATTTATTATTTGATGTTAAAATAAATTAAATTTACTTTTCCTTAATTTCTAAATTATATCACCAAATTCTTTATAATTTTTTTATTTATTTTAAATTTAATTTTTATGTGGGGTTTAATCACTATGTAGTACAAAAATAAATAAACTGTAATTTATTTTTTCAAAATTTTCTTTATTTTTCTGTTTCATAAAAAAAAATTCCTAAACAAAATAATTACATTAAACAAATTTATAATTGGTTAATGTAATAAATGTAACAATGTGTGTTGCATGAAATTATTTCCCATGGCAACCGGTTGGGTGACTTGAAGAACAGGTTTTGTTTTTTTTTTCTTTTTTAAATGCCATGTGTCTCTACCCTATTAGCCCAAAAAAAGTTGGTATGGTACCGAAAAGTGCTTTTCGGTACCGTAGCAAGACCCTAAAAAATAACATAAATATATTTCATGGAGTGGACCAGTGTGTACTTAGTTGACCAGGACTGACGACAGCAATGACGTGGAATGATCAAAGCAATGACCTCTCGTGGAAGCAACCAGAGCATTGGATGCTCCATAACCAAACTTTACTTCACTCGCAAACTTGTGGCACAAGCTCATTAGTTTTAGTTCTATTATTTACTAGTAAAATTAAAATTTAATAAGTTTTTAAAAATAAATAAATGTGCTGATTTTTTTTTAATGCAGATATTATATATATAAAAGCTAAATTGCTTTCTATTTGATAATATTTTTGGATTTAAATATGATATTAATTTTAAAATTAAATTATTTTTGTACAAATGATAAAAATACAGGAATATGTCAACCGACAGTTTTAATTTTTTTTTTTAAAAAAGTGATTACATTAAAATGAGATTTGATAAATAAATTCTAGACTGATAAAAACCATATAGAAAAACTTAAAATATTGGAATTCTGGAATTCTGGAGAAAGAAAGAAAACTGAGATAATGATATAATATGGAAGGAAAGTGCATGCTGAGATAAGGAATGAGCATCACCACCTCCTAGAAATTTCCAAGGTTTTAACCCACTCTCTGAGATTTGCTATAAATACTTGACAATTTCCCTTGGGTTGTTCATCAATACTTGAGTCTGAATCTTATTGATCACAGTAGGAGCAATGGCAGACGAGATTATCTTGTTGGATTTCTGGCCTAGCATGTTTGGTATGAGGGTCAGACTTGCCCTGTCAGAGAAGGGCCTCAAGTATGAATATAAAGAGGAGGACCTTAGGAACAAGAGCCCTCTGCTTCTTGAGATGAATCCAGTTCATAAGAAAATCCCGGTTCTGATCCACAATGGAAAGCCCATTTGTGAGTCTCTGTTAATAGTTCAGTATATTGATGAGGTTTGGCACGATAAATCTCCGCTTTTGCCTAGTGACCCATACCAGAGAGCCCAGGCCAGGTTCTGGGCGGACTACGTAGACAAGAAGGTATGTCTTTGCTGTTGATTTAAAGCCTTTTTTTTCCATTGATTCATGGCGATTGGCTCAGATTTTGATAATGATGAGGGATTTGTCCAAAATGCTGGGTTCTTCTTCACACATTCTCTTCTGACATTAAGTTTTGTGGGCCTTGGGGTCTCAAACTAGAACTTTACTGATTCTCTTTGCTGCGTGTGCAACAAGACTCCACTTTGCATTTCTGATGTGGGTTTTCAGTTCTTTGTTATATATGGGTTTTCATTTCTTTGTTCTGCTGAATCTGAAGTCCGTTCTTTCCACCCAAAAAAGCAGATCTCAAGAATGCCTTTTCCCTCAAGAAAGGGGATCCAAAAACCAGTTTTTACAGCACAGTGTTTGGTTTTTTTTTGTTATCCTGATGTTCAACATTTTGCAGAGCAGTTCTTTTAATACATGTTTTGTTGCTTTGATCTCTTTCTTCTCATTTTCTAAAACCCACATTGAGGGGAAAAGCTTTAGCAAATGATACATTCTTTCAACTGATTCTGATATTTTTCTGCCACCGGCCCTTCATTTAATATGTTCCTAGTATATGAGATTTCTATGCTGAAGGGTCCTTAATAAACTTGTCCAACTATACAGAAAGTTGAAACTTGATGAAATGCTCCAAAAAAATAACCCTTTTCTCTCTTTGACTTTATTGTTTTCCACAGCTCTATGAACTTGGAAGGAAGATATGGTCAACCAAAGGAGAAGAGCAGGAAACAGCCAAGAAGGAATTCATAGAGTGCCTCAAGCTTCTGGAAGGAGAGCTTGGAGAGAAGCCTTACTTCGGCGGTGAAAAAATTGGGTTTGTGGATGTGGCTCTGGTGACCTTCTCTTGCTGGTTTCATGCATATGAGAGCTTTGGAAACTTCAGCATAGAGGCGGAGTGTCCCAAGTTGATAGCTTGGACCAAGAGGTGCATGGAAAAGGAGAGCGTGTCGTCTTCTCTGGAAGACCCACACAAGGTCCATGGCTTTGTTATGGGGATGAGAAAGAAGCTTGGCATAGAATAACTATTTTGTAGTGTTGCTGTGGTAATATTAGATATATGTGAGTGTTTGGCTGTTTGCTTAAGTTTTTGCTTTGAAATTGTATGGTTACTATTTGCAGTTGAAACCCCTTTTGGAGGGTTGGTGGGTTTGCTGGAAAGAAATGTTTTGAATTTGTTTTCATTTGTTTTGGACTGGACTAGAGAGGTGTTCTTTGTATTCCATCATTTCGTGTCATAAACAAGTATTAACACAAGTTGGATAAGGCATGCCTCTGGCCCTTTATGGTAACGTACAAAGATATCATGGGCCTACAAAGATATCATGGGCTACAGAATAGGTTAGGGCCCGCTTTTTAAATCACTTTTTTTAACTAATATGTTTGGCAAAAGATGTTCTTCAATAATTTAATTCATCTTCCTTGTCGGTCATTTTAAGTAACAAGAAAATGAAAAAGAAATAAGAGAAAAGTTCAATCACGTTCCATAATGTTTGTTTTTGAAAATTGCTTTTATGTTAAACAAACAAAAATAATTTTTTAAAATTTTATAAAATTTTATAAAATAAGGATGTTTGACAAGTTATTTTGAAATTGGTTTTTCTTTTAAAAAAAAATAATTTTTCTATGTTGATTTTGTAAAAATATTCTAAATTTAATTAATAGAAATTTAATTGAGGTCTTATAAAAAATGAAATTAGTTTTAAATTATAAATAAATTAAAAATAGTATAATATATCAGCGTGGACCTATTTTTTTTACGTGCGTCCTCACTCGACGATGAGACTCGTTTTTTATTTATTTGGTGAAAAATATGATTTTTAGAAAAAGATTTGAAGTCCTCATTGATTTTTGTTTTATTTTTCAAGGGAAAGACAAAATAAAAAATAAAAACCCTAAATATGATTTCTGAAGGAAAAATAGGTTTGTGAAAAATCGAGTTTGGGTTTGGGGATCAAGTTACTTATTAGGAAGGTATGGTAATGAGTTATAACACCCCTCTAAGCTCGTTTATGTACGACCTCTACTAAATGAATTAAGGAAATTGTGACAATTAATTAATTAATTATAGATACCAAGAAAAATAATCATGTAAATGAGTATGTACAAGTCAAGGTGAAAATTAATATACACAAAAATAATGATGAAATCTAATTACAAGAATACACAAAATAAATAACAAAAGAATTATGCAAAAATAATTTATTGAACTAAATAAAAAATATTAAAAAAATAGTTTTCAAGAAATTTCGAAGGATTTTATTAAAAATGATTTTTAATTAATGATTTTAATTTTTTTTATTTACAAAAAAGAAGTTTCAATTTATTTTCAATTAATGATTTGATTCAATTTCATTTGTATTTAATTTTTTTTAAAAAAAAAGTTATTTGCACTTATTATATCAAAAGAATTTATTACAAAATTTCAATTTGGTAATAAAAATGATTTTTACTTGCTTTTACAAAAAAAATTACAATTTTATTTACGAAAGTATTTCACTTTGTTTTAATTTGAGAAAAGTGACTTATACAAATTATTAAAAAGAATATAACTTTATTTGCAAAAGAATTTTTAATTAAAAATTAATTTTTGGGACAACTTTATTTACAAAATAATGTTTGGACAATTTTTATTAAACAAATAAATTTTTGGACAATTATTATTAAAAATAATTTTTCAAATTCTATTAAAAACAATTTTTTTGGATTTTTCTAAAAGCATTTTTTTGAATTTTTATTAATAAAAAAAACTTTCTTTTATTAAAAAGAATATTTTAAAATTATTATTTTATTAGAATATATTTACTAAATTATTCCTCTTATTTAAATGACAATTTTGATTTGTTAAATATTTAATTCTGTATATACTCAATAAATATATACAAACTAATATTTACAAGAACTAATAGAAATAAAATCAAACAGAAGTGAGCAATAAAACGTGTACCCAAATAAGGTTACAACAAGCTTAATGTCTCTCTACAACTTTTTTATTCTTACTTTCTTCCATGAAATTTTGTGCTTCACGTGTTATAAATTTGTACTCAGCCAATAGAATTGCAGAATAGGCCCATGCAAAAACAAAAATAGTTCAAATGTAAATATCCAAAGGTGTACAAAATCCTTAACAAATATTCAAACTCAAATTCAAATTTCAAATTAGTTCGATAAATCTTGTCAATCAAAATGGACACAAATTAACAAATATAACCTAACAAAAACATCTCACATGCTATAAACCTTAATCCAAAAATTTCAAATTAATAACCAAAATACAACACAATTAGCCAAGCCCAAAATATCACAAAATAAAATAAATTCAATTAGGCCTAAATTTAATATTTCATAATCCAAGCCTAATTTAATATACACCATAATTGTCCCACATCCAAATTAAATAGTTCAAATTGGTGAAGCTCATATCAAATATTCAAGTCATCAATCAAATTTCACCCACATTGTGGACCCAAAATCCATACCTATATTATGGGTCCAAAATTCATATCAATTAACAAGCCCACATTAATAATACACATGACCAAAGAAAATAATTTCCCAAGCCCAATCCAATAAGCCCAAATAAATAACATTAGATTCAAGTCAAAATCAATTACTATGCAAACAAAAATAAAAAAATAAAGATAAAAAAATGAAAATAAAATAAAGTAAAAAGGAAATTTACCCTTTTTTTTTATAACTATGGGTGGTAGGATTGCTAGTCGGCAGTGACTGGCAGGTAATGGCGGGTGGTGGCGGGCAGTGGTTGTCGGTAGTGGTGGGTGGTGGTTGGCCGGTAGTGGCCGTGGAGTGTGGGGAAGGGAAAAGGAAAGAAAAAGGAAGAGAAAAAAAAATGAAGGAAGATGGGGAGCGTGTGACAGTGGGGGTTTGTGGAAAATGGCAGTGTAGAGAGAAGGACTATGAGAAGAAGAAAAAAAAAATGGAAGAGAAAATGGGGACCATCGTGTGTGATAGTTGGGGGGAAGAAAAAAAAAAGAAAAAAGGAAGGGAGGAGATGGGAGAGTTGACCGTGTTTGGTGTGTGGGTCGTGGAGCGGTTGTTGTGTTGGAAGGGAGCCTGAAGAAGAAATGATGGAGGAAAAAAAAGTGAAGAGAGGAACGTAGAGAAAGATGATAAAAAAAAAAAAAAAAAAAAAAAAACTTGGAGGGGGTATGGGGAGTGGCTTAGACATGTAGGAGAAGGAAATGGGTAAGGGAAGTAGGTGGAGTGGGTAGAATGAGGGGAAAGAGGAAGAGAGAAGAGAGAAGAGAGTGAAAATAAATAAAATTAAATTAAAAATAAAAATATAATAATAATAATAATAATAATAATAAATAAATAAATAAATAAATAAAAATAATAATAAAAATAATAATAAAAATAATTTATAAAATAATAAAAACTAAGAATTAAAGGGTGTAAGTGGGCTAAACAATTAAGATGTAATCAAAATTTAAATCTAAGGATAAAATTGAGCTCAATATCAATGTAAAAATAAAATTAGGACAAATTTTGGGGTCTACAATCGGTTTTCATATATTATTTCTTATGGTGATTAGATCTATTTACTAGGTTGTAACTTAAAAAAAAAAAAAAAAAACCTATTAGTAAATTCAATGTTACTTGATTTGAAGTTTATTCTTTAATAAAAAAATTTATAAAAATATAAGTATGTATAGAAAAAAAGTAGACTCATTAAAACCCAATTTTTATCCATAAATTTTTAATATTAACCACTATTTAAGTTTTAAGTTATTTAAAAAAATTACTAAACTCATTAATTAATTTAATGTATTAAGTTTTGTTTAATTTGGATTTTATTTGTCTAGTGAAATAAATAAATAAAAAATATAGTTTCATGTAGAAGAGAAACAATAGAGTCATTGTAGATTAGAACTAGAAGTTATAAAAAATATGTAAAATATATATAATTATATAGCTGGAGTTTATATTATAAATTATAAAGTTAAAAAAAATATAAAAAACTACCTTCAATGTAATTTCTAATTTCTTTTAATTATAATGTATAATCAAAAGTTAGACAAAACAAAATTGTACACTCATAAGTTAAATAATGAATATTTCATAGCCTCAAAGGTGTATACAATTTTACACATTTTTGTTATGATAAAAATAATCCATAGCCAAAAACTATGAAAGCGATCAATTCGTAATTTTTATTTTGTTAATATTACATGATGTTCATGCATTTTTTTAAACCATATTTATAATAATCCTATAGCGATAAAATATAACAAAATCTTAAATCGTTATAGTTTTATTATAGAATATTAACTGGATAAATATTGTTAGATAATTTAATTAATTTATTTTAATAAATTAAAATATTATTCTAATAAAATTATTTCAAATATTATTCTAATTTAAAAATTACTAGACTGTTAAGTCTTGTTTAATTTTGAGTTCATTTATATAGTAAAATAAAATTGGAAAATATGATTTCATGTAGAAGAAAAATAATAGAGTTGTTATAGACTAATTTTCATCCATAAATTTTTAATATTAATTACATCATTATTTGAGTTTTAAGTTATTTCTAGAAATTACTAAATTTATTAATGAATTCAACACATTAAGTTTGGTATAATTTTAAGTTTATTTGTCCAATGAAACAAAATTGGAAACAATAAAGTCATTCAAGTTCAATTTTTGTCCATAAATTTATGGTATTAATTGGATCACTATTTGCATTGCAATTTATTTTTAAGAATTACTTAGACTTGTTAATAAATTCAACGCATTAAGTCATACTTGATTTGGTGATTATTTACTAAGTGAAAAAAATTGTAAAAATATGATTATATGCAAAGAAAAAACTAGCCAAGACATTTAAATGAATTTTGGTGTATGATATTCTAATGTTAGTGAGTTTCATGACTTTATAGTACTAACTAAATCAATTTTTGACTTTTAAGTTATTTTTAAAAATTAGTAAATTTTATGTATAAAGTATAATTTGATTTAGAATTTATTTTATCAATGAAAATTTTCTTAAATTAAATGAAATTCATTAAAACACATGTAATTTAAAAGAATATTATATTTGAAGATTTTTAGTATCGGTATTAGATCGTAGAAAGAGGTAAAGAAGAATGATATCATCTTCAATCTTATTTGCTTTTTATAGTTTTTTTAAATTCCTCTATATTTTTCTTTTGCTTTTAAAAATTGATGAAAACAATTTCTACTTGTTTTCTAAAATATGTTTTTTATTTCACTTTATTTTTAAAAATTACAAATAGAAAACAACTAACAAACAATTTTATGAATTTTTAAAAATAGTTTTTTTTTTAATTTTTAAAAACAAAAGTTATTTTTTAATGAAATGGCCAAATGGGCTAAAAACTTTTCAACAGCAAATTTTGAGAATTTGGGTCAAGTGCTATGTGCTCTTGTACAATCCTCCACTATTTTTGGCCTTCATGTCACCGTTGTCAACTTTTACTGTGAATAAGTTCACGAGCTTATCTTACTTTATATTCGAGAGCAAGGAACAAGATCTTGAGAGATGCTTGGTTTGTTTTTTTTTTTGTATTAAAGAAATAAAAGAGTATTCACTTACTATTCCATTTTGTACTAAAAAAATTTGATAAGACATTGATAGGCATGTAAATATTATAACATTTAAATAAACTAAAAATATTTTTGTTATATTATTTTAATTTTAATTTTTGAACTTTCATATTAACGTTCGTTTTAATTTTTCATATGATTTAAAATTGATCATGGTTCTAACCTTTTACTAGGCTAAAATCTTTAACTTTTTTAGATACATAAAATAGAAAATAAAATATATTTTCATATAAATTGTATTAACATTTCTTTAATTAATTTTTATATTTCTTAAAATACATATATCTTAAAATACATATATCTTTTTTAAAAAATAAGTACATCATTTAGAAAAATAGGTACATCTAATATAAAAACATGTACATTTCATTTCATCGGGGATTCTTATCCTCATTCAACCTAATTCGGGTGTGGGATTTCACTTATGTAGGTCTCAGAATGCATTTGAGGTCTTCTTATACCCTATTCAACATGATATAACTTTGTGTACATGTTTTAAAAAAATGTATAAAAGTTTAGAAAAGTATTTACATCTAATTTGAGTTGAATCATTCCCTTATTCGACCTATTTTGAATCTAAATTTTAACTTCTATATACCTCATGATGCATTCCCAAACCCTATTTGGCATGGTAGAACCCTAGGTACATATGTTACAAAAATAAGTATACTCTTAAGAAAAAGTACATCTTTTACAATAATAACTATATTCTTAAATATATATATATATATATATATATATATATACATTCGTAAGAAAAATGCATATATTTGATTTGAGGTTAACCATGATCCAATTCAACCTAATTTGGATATAAGATTTGACTTATATATGCCTCAAAATGTATTTTATGCCTTCCAAAACTTCATGTAGCATGGTAGAAGTATAGGTTCTGAAAAGGTGAATCTCAATAGTGGAATACACCTAAAGGGGGGTTGAATAGGTGTTTTGACCAATTGAACAAAATCTCAACTCAAATTAGTAAACCTTAAAACTTCTTGAATATTTTTCTTCTCTTCACAAAGTCTAAAAAACAAATTATAAATCACATGAATATATGAATGCAACAACACTCCCCAACAATATTCAAATGAAATTCACATGCACATGATCTAATACTCCTAAACCCAAATCAACTTAAAACTAAATTATGATAAAAACAAGATCAATATACATCAAAATATCAATGATTAACAATCAGAAATGACTTCAAAGATAATTCATAGCCATTTCTCTTTATCATTCAATCAAATACTAGACAATCAAAATTATAATAAATTGTAGAAACTAAAAAATGATGCGAAGAAGAGAAAACGAGACAATGAGACACCATAAATTTACATGGAAAATTTTTGAAGAGATAAAAAACCATAAGCCTACTACCAATCAAAAACATCCACTATGAAGAATAAAAACTAAATACAAGGTTTTACCTAGCTCAAGCCAACTAATCCTTCCCGGACCACTTGACTAGTACCTTCACTTTTAGTTTCTCACATTCTTATTTTAGAGCACATTTGGAGTCTACACCAAGCTCGATCTCGACCTCTTATTGATTTCACATAAGAAAAAAATGGGTTTTTGTGCAAAACCAAGAGAATTAGATATGAATGTTTCAAAAATCAACCCATGCTCATTTTCAAAAAATCCATTTTAAAAAAATTTCTTAGAAAACTTGGATGGATTTTCTTCGTAGGTAAACACCCTTAAAATGGTGAGGAAAGAAAAAACTCTCTCACAACTATTGTAGTCACCACTTATAGAGATGGAAGAGATTTGATTTTAAATGAGAAAGAAACCCTTAATCGAAGGGTTGAAAGTTGATCTTAAAAATAGGTTGGTTGGATCAATCTGCCTCTACACTTAGATCAATCCAAAAACAGGGGAACAAAAGCCTTGTGCTAATAATATTTCTCCTTGTTTTCTTAACTCATTTAAAGATGAAAAAACAGGGTTGATTCATATTCAATCACCACACTCGACTATATACCTCAGCCTCTTAGCAAAGTTTTAATCTTCAAAGGTCAAGTAGTCCGAAGAGGGATTTGTAAACTGAGTTAGGGGACACTTAGGAATTTTGTTTGAAATTACCAACCTAGCTAAACACTCACAATCTCCTCCTTTGGCAATTCTGGGACAAAACTCTTTACAATACGAATGAGTACAAGTAAGTAAGTCCCACCCAACTCTCATACAAGGCCACACACTCACTCAAAACCTCACCAAAGGTGCTACAAATCCTATAAATAAATCTCAAGAAAAAACTTTAGGAGCACTTGCACATATTACCAAGACACTTCCATAAGTTTCGAATGAATTGATACACAAATATCCACATATATCCACAAAATCACATGTCTAAAGATAGTTAATATGCATTCATGAGTTCAAAAACGTGTCAAATATCCATCGATATACAAAAAGGGTGATCATGATCAACATATCAAATATCCAAAGCAACAAAACACAAAGAAACCGTCATGATCAACTACATGTCATATCAACATCCATGTAAAATGTAAAATGTTTCCTAATTTTTGTCCCAGTAGGAGACAAAAGGTCATAATCTCCCATTTTCTATCTTAGAAAAAAGACAAATGAATGAGAATTCAATAGCATAATATCTCACATCCAAATCAACAAACATCCACTTTTCAACAAAATGTCAAATACCCAAAAATCAAATATTCACATATTACCAAGTATCCATATCAACATTTCAGAAAAAAAAAATTATAGGATACAATAATCTCCTCTTGACTCCCATCACAAGATATAAGAATCTCTCCCTGAATCCTATCACATGGTTTCAATTAAAAACTTTCAAAAAATATGCTTTATCACCATGAAAATAGATTTCAAGCATGAAAATTTATGGAAACCACTCAAAATGAACAACCAAAGCCTAGGATTAGCATTCCTAGAAACTAGGAACACTCCAAGGCAAAAATGAAATCTCAAACTATTAAAACTATTGTGAGAAGACTCCACACACAAAAAATAAATAAATAAAATCCAAATGAGACTAAGGGCTGATTGGAATTTCCAGAAGTGTAGATTGTGTTGTGTTGATTGTGCTGTGAAAAACATAGTCCTAAGGGTTGATTGGAATTTCCAACTGCTGGAACGGAATCCCAACTACACAAGATACAATCTAGTGACGCACATTGGAGGTCCTAGCCAACACATACTATGTAGAAGGCAATTTCTGACAACACCGACGCACTAAGAAGAGACACACAGACCGACGACATGAGTTGGACAACACAACAATTCTAGGCTATTCGACGAGGCTGTTTGGTGGGATTGGCTAGACTTGAAACGCTCACCAGATAGGGAAGTCTGACTATAAAGGTTTCCAATGGTAGAGACTTATGACGGTAGTGGTCGGAATGATGAACCGACGATGATGGCTAAAGAGAAGCATAGAGTAGAGAAGTTTCCTTCTTTAGAACAAAAGACCTAGGGCTTTTGAAAGAAATGAATTGGGAAAAACTGATTTAGGGATTTTGACTTTTTTACTTTTAGTTACGAAAATACCTCTCATCCATTAAACCATATGAGCATAACTAGTTGGGGGCAAAAATGGAAATTTTCACAAATGCATAAGTGGTATCGATTTTAGTGGATTGATCTAGCTTTCGATTGTGCTCTCGATGATACACAGTCACATAGGTTTGAACATACCAAATTTGAAAAAAATGGTTAAGTGTGTGAGAGACAAGTACTAGGTGGTATCGACCTTGGTGGATCGATCTAAGATTCATTCAAGGGCTCTCGATCACTACATTGTGCACACAATGGATCGATCCACAAATTCAATAGATCGATCGACACCTAATTGAAAAATGACTTAGGCAAAAACTATTGAAAAATCACAAGAAATACACCAATAGGCTTTCCAAAAACTGAAAATTGATTGACCAAAGATGAGATACAATAGGATGGCATACTTATATTTCAATTAATGAGTTAGAGTTGATTCACATTGAACAAAAATGCTTCCAAGAACTTAACAATGGACAAAATTAATAAACATAGAGATTGAAGTACTTTCCAAATTTATCAAATGAATAGGTAAAAAACAAATGATTATCAACACTCTAACAAGGAAGCTTAAGCTAAAAAAAAAAACTCACTCATGACACCATAAAACGGTGAAAATGTTAAATAATTTCCACTTATAAACCTATATTCATTTATGAGCCAAAAATCATTTTCAAGATACTCTTCCTTTCTAGAGAAATTCAAGATAATGTTCCAAGAAGTCAATTTGCATCTCTCTTGGCTAGATTTCTGTTTAACATGACCTAATCACATCCCTTTAATAAAATTCATACACTATTTGCTTTTCATATTTAGCATTGAAAGGAATACAAAGCTATAAGTTTTACCTTAAAGATCAGTTTTTGACTTGAGGATCTCTAAGGACGCCTTTACAACATAACAACATAAGAGATGTCCCACTTTTGCAAGGGAGGCTTTTTAATTCTTGAAACACTGCCAAAGAGCCATATCCATTCCGGGAAACTTCATATTTTCTTTTTCTTTTCTTTTTCATTTTTTTTAAAAATTTAATTTCAAAGAGAGGACAAACAATCAAAGATTGATATTCTCAACCTCTCAAGGATATTCCAGGTGTCTTTACTCACTCTTTAATGCTCATTAAATGGGTATAAGTTTACATTTAGACTTTAAAGAGCATTATTCACCATTTATGCAAACACAAGGTCTAACAATGAGCTTTTTCTCACTTAATAGAAATGAAGCTAATCATTTGTAGTTTATCTAACCAAATCAAAATAGCAAGGATTCAATATCATGTTTATCAAACAAGCCATGGAGATAAAGACATCTTGAAGCTTTTAAGATCATGATGAGTTAATTTAACTTTTAAACAAAATGAATAAGCATGTCACTCTCATGAACTCAACAATTGTTGAAAATTTATGAAAAATGGAGAAAAGATTGAACCAAAACAAAAAGAACATCAAGTTGATGATATTTGGGAACTTAGGAAGACAACTAGGACTCAAGAATATGCAAGAGGAGTCCTAGACAAGTTTTAGAGGCAATTAAATAGAGAGTATATAAACCTATGGGGCTCCTAAGTGATTCAAACCTAGAAATGTCCAAAGGTTTAGTAACATTGTTAGCAATTTGACTTTCTATAGGGAAAAACTCTAGTGAAACAACCTTGTCTTCTACCAAGTCTTGAATGCAGTGATGCTTAATGTCCACATGTTTTTATCTAGAATGAAGAACACGGTTCTTTAACCTATCAATAACATTGGCATCATCAAATTCCTCCCCATCAATCTTAACTTTTACAATGGGATGCTCTTTTTCATTTTGCAACAATCTATGTTGTAGCAAGTGATTAACACATACAATTTTAGAACTTCCACACACAAGAGAAGAGGATGAAGGAGATTTTTTACTAACAACATAGCACTTATCACAAATTCTCAAGCCCATCATCACACATACATCATTCAAGTTAAACACCTTGCAAAAATTTTGTGAAAATTTTACATTGAACTCATTCCCACACATTTGGCTTATTCTAACTAAGTTAGCCTTTAAACCTTCATATAAGACCTCTTCAAGATTAGGAATTTCGGGGGCACAAATGGTACCTTTGTCTTTCACCCTAGCCACATTACCATATCTAAATGTCACATTTCCTCCATCAAATTCAGTGAATGAAGTGAACAAAGATTTATTTCCAGTCATATGATGTGAGCATCTACTATCAAGATTCCATGAGTGTGACTCACTAGCTCTAAGTACGTTATGGACAACAAAACACTTCAACTCATTCATTTACACCCAAATTTGTTTAATATTTGAGACTT
The DNA here is from genome assembly GCF_030704535.1 of Vitis vinifera. Lineage (NCBI taxonomy): Eukaryota > Viridiplantae > Streptophyta > Magnoliopsida > Vitales > Vitaceae > Vitis > Vitis vinifera. The sequence continues at coordinate 20,846,362 of NC_081823.1, read as the reverse complement.
GTCTTTTCATTCAAAGTGCTTCCTTTCAACTCACCATTATGAGGGATCTTTGACCACTTCTTGGACACTCTCTTATTCTCATTCAATAACCTATTCTTCAAAGTATAACATTCATTCATTAGGTTGGTAAATTTCTTTTGAAAATTATCAGACAATCTTGCATAACATCTATAAAAAATGTGTCCCATTTTGCCACAATGATTGCAATGAAACTTGATTTGAGAATGAGTTTTCTTAGGAGATTATTTTTCACAAGGCTTAACAAAAATTGTTTTACCACTACTTGGAGTAGTATTTGCATCAACAAATCCTAAGCCTTGTTTATCAAAAAATTTACACCCTAAATTGATCAACTCATTAAGTCTCTTAGAGCTAGGATGTGACTCTTCCTTCTTAAGACTTAACCCATCCTTGAACATTTGATTCACTTTTCAATACATAATATTTTTTCTTCACTTCCAAATGTTCATTTTCAAGAAATCCAATTTTGTCAAGCAAAACCTTATTTTCTCCCTTCAAGACATCAATCTCATTGATTAGAATATTCTTAGAAGCCTTCCACTTGACTTGTTCTTGTTTAAGGCTCAAGCACTCCTTATACAAAGTCTCATATGCCGTGTCAAAACTCATGTCATCATCATTGGAGTCACTTGACTCATGACTCACTTATCACTTAAGACCTCTTTCTTGAGTGGTTTCTCATTGACACTTGCAACAAAGGCTATGAAGTTAGTGCATTTTTCACTTCCATTGGATTCTTTTTCACTTGATTGACAAGATTCTATGTTGCTTCAAGTGACTTGCATGACCTTCTTTCCTTTTTTTCTTTGAGGGACATTTGGCGGCATAATGTCCATTTCCTCTACATTTAAAGCACTCAATCTCCAACTCTTTTTTCACACATTTCTCCATATCCTTCTTTTTTTTCTAATAGAGTTCCTCCATTTTTACCATCATTTGATTCTTTCTTGGATTTTATGAATTTCATGTACTTCTTAATTTTTTTAGTAAACTTAGTAAGCACACCATTTGATATTTTCTCATCATCCTCACTTTCGGAACTTAGGGACTCTTCTTTAATAGTTTTTAAAGCAATTCCCTTAGCTTTCCTAGGTGATACAAGCGTCATCTCAAAGGTTTGGAGGGAACCTACAAGTTCATCTATCTTCAAGGAATCCACATCCTTAGACTCTTCAATGGTGGTAACCTTAGCTCTAAATCTCTCTCGAAGAGATCTTAAAATTTTTCTAACCACCTTAGTGTTAGAGACGGATTCACCTAGATTGAAGTTAGAATTCACTATATCCATCAATTTTGCATGAAATTCTCCAAAAGTTTCATGGTCATCCATCCTAATGGTCTCAAACCTAGATGTCAACATTTGAAGCCTGGACATTTTTACGACATTAGTTCCTTCATGAGTCACTTGGAGGATATCCTAAGCCTTCTTTAACCAAAGTGCATGTGGCAATCCTATGAAATTCATTCGTACTAATGGCATTGAAGATGGAGTACATGGCTCTAGCTTTATTCTCACTTGCTTCATTTTCACTTCTATCACATTCCAATTTTGGCTTGATAACATTTGTTAGTTTACCTTCTCTATCTAACACCTTAGGTGGAGACTAACCAAATTCAATGACATTCCAAACTTTTTCACTTTGCATTTTGAGAAAATATTGCATTCTCACTTTCCAATGAGAATAATTTTCACCAGTTAAGAATGGTGGTCTCCTAATGGAAGATCTCTCTTAATGAGGTTCCATGATTGAGATTTAAGGACCGAAAATGATTTTTTCTTTAAAAACCCTCTCTGATACCAATTGAAAAGGTGAATCTCAATAGTGGAATACACCTAAATGGGGGTTGAATAGGTGTTTTGACCAATTAAACAAAATCTCAACTCAAATTAGCAAACCTTAAAACTTTTTAATATTTTTCTTCTTTTCACACAGTCTCAAAAACACATTATAAATCACATGCATCTATGAATGCAACAAGACTCCCCAACAATATTCAAATGTAATTCACATGCACATGATCTAACACTCCCAAGCCCAAATCAGCTTAAACTAAATTCTGATAAAAACAAGATCAATATACCTCAAAATATCAATGATTAACAATTAGAAACAGCTTCAAAGATGATTCATAGTCATTTCTCTTCATCATTCAATCAAATAGTAGACAATCAAAATTATAATAAATTCTTGAAACTGAAAACTGATGCTAAGAAGAGAAAGAGAGACAATGAGACACCATAAATTTACATGAAAAATCTCCGAAGAGATAAAAAACCATGGGCCTATTACTGATTGAAAACATCCACTATGAAAAATAAAATCTGAATACAAGGTTTTACCTACCTCAAGCCAACCAATCTTTCCCAAACCACTTGACTAGTACCTTTACTTTCAGCTTCTCACCTTCTTCTTTCGAGGCACACTTGGAGTTTGTACCAAGCTCAATCTCGACCTCTTCTTGAATTCATACAAGAACAAAATGGGTTTTTGCACAAAACTGAGAGAATGAGAGATGAATGTTTCAGAAATCAACCCATGTTCGTTTTTAGAAAATCCATTTTTTTAAAAAAATTATTGGAAAACTTGGACGGATTTTCTTCATAGGTAAACACCCTCCAAATGGTGAGGAAAGAAAAAACTCTCTCACGGCTACTACAGTCACCACTTCCAGAAATGAGGGAGATTTGATTTTAAATGAGAGTGAAACCTTAATCCAAAGGTTGAAAATCGATCTAAAAAACATGTTAGTTGGATCAATTTACCCCTATACCTAGATTGATCCAAAAACAGGGGAACAAAAGCCTTGCACCAACAATATTTCTCTCAGTTTTCTTTACTCATTTAAAGATGAAAAATAGGGTTGATTCACATTCAATCACCACACACTCAACCACATACCTTGACCTCTTAGCAAGTCTTAATCTTCAAAGGTCAAGTAGTTCGAAGAGGGATTGGTAAACCAAGTTAGGGAACACTTAGGAATTTTTTTCGGAATTTCCAACCTAGCTAAACACTCACAGGTTCATTTTTTTAGAAACATATAACACCTTAAGAAAAATATGTACATTTGATTTCAACTTAACATGACAGAGTCACACTCATTTGGGTCTAAGATTTGACTTATGTATGCTACAAAATGTAATTAAGAGCTTCCCAAACCTCATTTGACATGGTGGAACCCTACCTAAGGTACATCTTTTACAAAAATACATACATTCTTAACAAATATATATATATATATATATTTTGAAGAAAAATACTTACATTTTTTTCAAGCGAACTGTGTGTTGGCGTCGTAGATCTAAGGAACGGAAACAATACGAATTTATTTATTTATTTTTTTAAATTGATCTTTAGGGTTAAAGTGCTAACCTTTAGGTTTGGATGTTTCAGACCTTAAATTCCAAGTGTTGAAGATGACATTGAAGTTGTTGGAAGTCTCGTAAACCCATGGTCTTTTGCTTGATGACTCAACTTTATTCTTGGCACATTTTTGATAGGAAGGAAAGAAAGGTGGAGGCTAGAGCTCTCTTTATCTCTAAATGGTGGAAGGAAAAAGTGATGAAGACTCTAACCCCTAGGGGGTATTTATAGGGTTCCTAACTAAGCTTAAGTGACTTGAGCCCACATGGGCTTGGGTAACTTAATTTAGGCCAAAATGGATCCTAATTGATTAATTAACCCAATAGGGCCTACTAATTAATTAATTAGCTCAATCTAGAGACTTTGTTCACTTATCCTTGTGCAATCTTGTATAATTACCAAAACACCCTTATGCACAAAAGTAAACCTATAGTCAATTCGACCCTCATAACTATGCCAAAAAGATATATAAGCTCAGAGCGGGGACCACTAGGATCCATAAGAGTACTAACTCCCTCAGGATCCAATTATGAAGTTGATTCAACATCTTATTACAAAGAATCAACCAAACTCCAATATTCTATGTAAATAACAACAAGACACTACGTGCTCGGGTCTATGACCTAGTATCCATTGTGTTCAGTCTTCCCATGAACTGGTGTTTTAGTCTAACAAGGTGAAAGCTATCAACCTTTCAAGACTCTCTACCATCCTTGTGTTACAAATCCTCCTATTGTATATTCAATTGACATGTCTTAGCTTTCAAAGAGCTTATGTCAAGTTCTACTTAAGGAACTATTATGACCATAGTTTCCATGAACACATCCCCTTAAGATCACCCAAGGGGACACATTGTCTCAATCCCATGAGATATCATGGTGTCTATTGAGAATGCCTATTGTTACCGACTTCCATTAACAGTGACCCAATCCATAGGGAATATATGATCAACTTACGATCTCACCCATAGGTAAAAGTCATTGCTAATTTTAGTACAATCTCAATATTCTCTCAAGGTTGAGAGATAACACAATGAAGTATCTTGGTGAGGTCATGACTACTTGATAGTCTTAAGTCATGACTCATCATAGGTCTTGTCCAACGTGTAATCATACACAGTAGTGTACTCACCATGGGAAACCCATCCCAATAACGAAGACCAACCATCCCTCCAATTAGGAGGTGGTGCACTACAACCTCTAATGGGTTGCCTAGACCCATAAACCGGTTGTGAACAAGTCAATTATTTGCAAGGAACCCATGACTTAAAGATCTTCTATGCAACTCCTAATGCACCTAAGTCATGTACAATGCAAAATATGTTGACAAGACTTCTCATAAAATATAATACATGGAATAAAGATAGATAAAAGTGAAATGGGAACATCATTAAATAAATAAGGAATTTCAAATTTAATACACCATGTTATGCTTTTAAGAGCTCTATCTTAAGACTATAATCCTATTTGACCTTATTTAGGTCTAGGTATTCACTTATGGAAGCCTGAGAATGAATTAAAGGTCTTTCCTTACCTTGTTAGGCTTTTCTAAACCATAAGAACATCCTTAAGAAAAAATACATATATTTTTATGGAAAACATGTACGTTCTTAAAAAAACAAAATATGTGCGTTTTTTTTAAAGGAGATTGTGACCTTATTTTGCCTTATTTAGGTTTTAATATTAACTTATGGAAGCCTTGTAATAATTTTGAGGCTTCCCATTCCTCGTTGGTCATTTTTAAAGTCTACGTACATCTTTAAGAAAAATATGCACATTCTTAAACAAAGTATGTAAATTCTTCAAAAAAAAAAAAAAAAAAAACCTTTTCTTTTAAGGTGGACCATGGTTCTATTCATTCTTATTTAGGTCTAAATATTAAATTATAGAAGCCTCATAATGAATTTGAGGTCTTCCTGTTCCTTGTAGGTCATTTCTAAATCCTACATACATCCTTAAGAAACATACATGCAATTTTTTTAAGGTGAACCATGACAATATACATCCTTATTAGGATCTCAATATTAACATATGGAAGTGTTGGAATGTTTGAGGCTTTCCCTTATTTGATTGGGCATTTCTAAAACCTATGTACAATTTTTTTAACATATGGAAATATGATAGGTACATGACTAGTATCTTTTCATACCATATCTATAGCATTCATTCTTACTATCATGTTTGTTTTGTGATTATATATATATATATATATATATATATATATATATATATATATATATATATATATATATATATATATATATATATATATATATATATATATAGATATATCCTTTTTAGGTTGTGCCTTTGAATTATTCCACTTCTAATGGTTTGAATTGTTTTTTCTATTCTAATGACTATAATTACCATGGTACCAAGAATTATGTTTACCACGACCATGATTGTGTCCTTAGCCTTGTTCACGTCCAAGTCCAACTCAATGTCTAGGAGCTTGGACGGATGTGACAGTTGCTTCTAGCAATGACACATACCTAATAGTATGAGGTTGATGATTCTTCGGTAGAAGTTCATTATTTTGTTTAGCCATAAGAAGACATTAAACTAATTCAAAATATTTAGTGAAATGATGTTCTTGATATCGTTGCCATAGGAGTACATTCGAGGCATGAAAAATGGTGTTCATTATTCTTTAATGATTTTTTCTCCATATAAATTGTGAACAACTTTTGAATAAAGTCGAGTTGTGGTCATTGACAGACTTGAAATTTTGTAATCTCAAGTGCATCTAATCATGATGTGCTTTTGGAAGGATTACAATCTCGTGGTGGCCATATCATTATGTTATATTATTCCAAAGGATCAAAGTATCATTCCATTAGATTATTTCAAAGGATGAAAATTCTTTGATTGTAAGGAATTCACCTTTTATTCCTTCATCAATGTGATAATGAAGGAATATTAATGCTCTAGTACGATCTTGTGAGGATGCCTCATTTTATTTTTTAATGGTCTTTTCAAGATTCATATTGTTTAGGTGAATTTTAGCATCTAGAATCCATATAAATAGTTTGCCTGAAATAGGGAGTGTAACAAACTCAAACTTGGTAAGATTTGACATTATTTGAAAACTATATTTGAAATAATTTAATTGGAATAATATTTCAATTTACCAAAATGAATTATAAATAAATGAATAAAATTATCTAACAATATTTTATCAGGTTAATATTCATTAATAAAAACATAACGATTTAAGATTTTGTTATATTTTATCTCTAAAGGATTATTATAACTATGGTAAAAAAAATGCATGAACATCATGTAGTATTAACAAAATAAAAATTACGAATTGATAGCTTACATAGCTTTTGGCTATGGATTATTTTTATCATAACAAAAATGTGTAAATTTGTATATATCTTTAGGCTATGAAATATTCATTATTTAACTTCTAACTATACAATTTTGTTTTGTGTAACATTTGGTTATATCATTATAATTAAAAGAAATTAGAAATTACGTGTAAGTCATTCTTTATATTTTTATAACTTTATAATTTCTCATATAACCTTTGGCTATACAATTGTACATATTTTACATATTTTTTTATAACTTCTAGTTGTGATTTTTTTTCATAATTTTTGTCTATAAAAAAAATATTTTCAAGTTTCTTCATCGAAAAAAGGATAAATTAAATAGAAAATAATACAAAAGTAGAAGTTTATCACATACCTTTTAGAGGAGAAAAAAGATATTTTATGAGAATAAGTTTGTCCTTTTAGTGTTTGAATCTTATACAAAAACTTATAATAAGAGTTTTCTTTTGGAGAGACTAGAATTAGAGAAGAGATAGAGTTCTAAAATAACTTTGAGGTATCCATTTCATTGACCCAAGTTTCCTATTTATAAGAGTTTGAAAAAACTAGGATTAATTATAATATTTAATTCTTTATGGGGAAAAAGTAAAAAATAAAAAAGGCTTTTAATCATTAATTAAGAGTACTTGCTTAAATACAAAATTTCACAAAAATTTAAACTAAATTCCTTTAAAAAAGAATAGATAACTTGTTTTAAAAAATAGTTAAACTATGTTAATTTTATATAATTTGAGTGAGAAATAAATTTATTATAAATTGACAAAGTTGTCATTCACAAAAAGCATCAAATATATTTGATTTTTTTTTTCATTTTCATTTTTCATTTTTTTAAGGAAAAATCAGATTTAAATTTTTTTCATAAATTGATAGCTAAAAGATAAATTTACAAAATTTCAAATCCCCACATGTTTCCATTATTTTTACCCCATAAATTATCCCATCCTTAATAAGATTGAATTTTGCAAATTATTATTGATTACTCATTCAAAAATAAAAATAAATTACACTAAAAATCATAAAATTTAAATTAGAAAAATATTTAATATAAATTTTAAAAATTCAGCTTTATAAAAAATAAAAATAATTATCAATTCTAATAAGATTTTTTTAATCAAAATTCTAAAGCATAATTCACATTCATCTAAATATTTATTAGAATTAATAATTTTTAAAAATATAAATTAAAATTTGATACCCCTTCGGAGATAAAATTCCAAAAATCAATGAATTAATTTAGAAAAGAATACATATTTCAATCTCAAATCTTCAAATCTAAACATATACTAACTTAGAAAAGTTCTAATAGTTTCTAACAAGTCTAAGTGGGTATTTGGTAAATCAATTTAATAACTTAATTCAAGTTATTAAATAAATTAAATATAGTTGGTAAAATAATTTAATGGTATGACTTAAAGTAAAAAACAACTTTAAGTAATAAGTAAAAATAATTAATTTATTCTTAAATTCATGTTTTCATTTTATCTTTTTACCCTCATTTATCTTAGTTCCACGATTTATTTTGCTATTATACAACTTCCATCATTACTTGATCTCATTTACCCTCATTATAATTTATGGGGGTAAGTATATTAATTTGATGATTTAGAATAAATTTTAAATTAATTTTATTAAAAAATCTTAATATTTAAAGTAAAAATTAAGTAATAAGTTTTAAGTCAATAACTTCAATATAATTTTACTTAAAATCAACTTAAGTCATTGAGTAATAATTATTGAGTTTTACCAAACACCCCATAATTATACTTATTATCATACTACCAATTTCTTATCAATTACATAATTATTTATTATAAAATTTTAATATGTTAATGAATTATGATATTTAAATATTTAAAAATATGTTGATTGCAAACTAATTTAACAAGAAATAAAATAATATTATTTTGTAAATATTTTTGTAATGTAAAAGATAAGTAATTTAATATTTTTTAACATTTACTAATAATTAAAATATAAAAAATTTAAATATTTAACAATACTTAATTTATTCAAATTTAAAACAAATTTAGATCTTAGATAAAAATACAATCACCACTGAAATTTTAAATATTTAAAATACACATAAAGTTTAAATATTTATTTAATTTCAGGAATCTAAGAACTAAGGAAGGGACCAATAGTGACTTGTCGATCTAAAAGTATGCAAGTTCTATTTTCTTTTCCCTACAATATCATTTTTTTCCTTGCAACATCATTTTTGTGGTGGAAATTATGCGGAGGACCAGTGTACTTAATTGACAGGGCTGGCGAAAGCGATGACGTGGAATGATCAAAGCAATGAGATGTCGTGGAAGCAACCAACTATCGGGACGCTTCTATATTTTACCATGCCATAACAAAAGTTTCCATAATTCGCAAGTTCTGGAGAGATACGAAACCGAGATAGAATATAATTTAGAAAGGAAAATGAAAATGAAAGCTGAGATAAGGAATGAGCATCACCACCTCCTAGAAGTATCCAAGGGTTTAACCCACTCTCTGAAATTTGCTATAAATACTCAGCAATTTCCCGTGTTGTTCATCAATACTTAAAAGAGTTTGAATTTATCAATCACATTAGTAGCAATGGCAGACGAGATTATCGTGTTGGATTTCCGGCCTAGCATGTTTGGTATGAGGGTCAGAGTTGCCCTGGCAGAGAAGGGTCTCAAGTATGAATATAGAGAGGAGGACCTGTGGAACAAGAGCCCTTTGCTTCTTGAGATGAACCCAGTTCATAAGAAAATCCCAGTTCTGATCCACAATGGAAAGCCCATTTGTGAGTCTCTGATAATAGTTCAGTGTATTGATGAGGTTTGGTACGATAAATCTCTGCTTTTGCCCAGTGACCCATACTAGAGAGCTCAGGCCAGGTTCTGGGCGGACTACATAGACAAGAAGGTATGCCTTTGCTGTTGATTTAAAGCATTCTTTTCCATTGATTCATGGCGATTGACTCAGATTTTGATTATGGTGAGGGATTTGTCCAAAATGCTGGGTTTCTTCACACGTTCCCTTCTGATATTGAGTTTTGTGGGCTTTGGGGTTCCAAACTAGAACTTTTACTGATTCTCCTTGCTGTTTGTTCAACAAGACTATACTCTGCATTTCTGATATGGGTTTAAATTTCTTGTTTATGTTGAATACGAATTCTGTTCGTTCCATCAGGAAAAACAGATCTCAAGAATACCTTTTTTCCCCAAGCAAGGCGAATACATAAACCAGATATTTAAAGAAAGGTGTTTGGTTTTTTGTTATCTTGCTGTTCAACATCTTGCACAACAGTTGTTTTAATATATGTTCTGTTTCTTTGATCTCTTTCTTCTCATTTTCTGAAACCCAATTTGAGGGGAAAAACTTCAGCAAATGATACATTCTTTCAGCTGATTCTGATCTTTTTTCTTCCACCGGCACTTCATTTTATTCTTAGCAAATGATATTTCTATGCGGAAGAGTCCTTAATAAACTTGTCCAACTTTACAGAATTTGAAACTTGATGAAATTCTCCAAAAAAAATAATCCTTCTCTCTTTGACTCCATTATTTTCCACAGCTCTATGAACTTGGAAGGAAGATATGGTCAACCAAAGGAGAAGAGCAGGAAACAGCCAAGAAGGAATTCATAGAGTGCCTTAAGCTTTTGGAAGGAGAGCTTGGAGAGAAGCCTTACTTCGGTGGTGAAAAAATTGGGTTTGTAGATGTGGCTCTGGTGACCTTCTCTTGCTGGTTTTATGCATACGAGACCTTTGGCAACTTCAGCATAGAGGCGGAGTGCCCCAAGTTGATCGCTTGGACCAAGAGGTGCATGGAAAGGGAGAGCGTGTCGTCTTCTCTTGCAGACCCCCACAAGGTCCATGGCTTTGTCGTGGTGTTGAGAAAGAAGTTTGGTATAGAGTAGAAGGGGCACATGGGTCCTCTCTCGAAGACCCCGCAAGGTCCATGACTTTGTCACGTGGATGAGAAAGAAGTTTGGTATTGAATAAAAGGGAAATATCACGGTCTATGCTCTATTGAGTAGTGTTGTATTGGTAATGTAAGAGGAGTGTTTGCTTAAGTTTGCTAAGTGATATGGGTTTGCTGAGCTATGTTGTTGGAAATAAATGTTTTGAATTTGTTTTGGACTAGAGACGTGTTCCTGTATTAAAGAAATAAAAGTCTTTGACTACATTTCCATCGTGTCCACATGAACAACTATTAAGACAAATTGGTTAAGACATGCCCTAGATAGAAATAGATAGAAGTGAGTCATGAAATGCACATATCTAACCTGCTCTTATTACCATATTTTTTTTTTTTTAAAAAAAACTTTGATATGAGAAGTCAAAGAGCATGTCGTTGTTGATTTTTTTTTCTTTTTCACAAGAATATATATATATCTTCCATAAAATTATCTTCATGAAAATTTTCTATTTTCAATTTTTTTTCTCTATTCCATTTTCTCATATTTATTGATTTTAATTATTTATAGATGTTTTAAATATAAAATAATAATATAAAATAAATAATTAATAAGAAAAATTTTAATATAACAATAAATAAATAAAATGTTGAAAGTAATATTATGGTAGGAAGGATGTATCACTCTTTTTTGGTTTAAACTAAGATATGTTACCATCATTTATGTGCTAGATGTCTTATTAATGGTGAAATAACGTGAATTCAAAGGGTGTTAATGTAACATTGATCAACACAACCCTTGAAAAAATGAATACCACTCTTTTATAAATAAAAAACACCACTAAATTGTATTAAAAGTATCATTGTAGTGTGAATGTTGTACTATTCTTCTTTGGTTTAAGGTATGTTTCCATTTGTTATGTGCTCAACGTATTAGGTAATGATGAAATAACGTGAAATGAGTGAATGTTATTATGCAACAACACCGATCAACACAACCCTTAGAAAAAGAGGGTACCACTCATTTATGAAAAATCTACTATGTTAAAAGTACTACTATGGTGGGAAGAATGTATCACTTGTCTTTAAGTTCTACCATGGTAGGAAAAATGTATCACTCTTCTTTGGTTTACGGCGAGGTTTGTTACTATTCATTACATGCTCAACGTCATATGTGATGAGGAAATAATGTGAATTGAGATGGTGTTATTTCACTATAACACTGATCAACACAAATCCTTGGAAAAAAGGGTACTACTCTGTAGACATAAAAAAAATTAGTGGATTAAATTACCACTAATTTGGTCTTCAAAATGAATAAAAAAAAAAATATATATCCTCTTATGGATAAGTTTCCTTAATCTCCAACTATAAAAAGGATAATAATAATAATAATAAGAAAATTATTATTATTATTATTATTATTATTATCTTGTTGATAAAACCTCTTGGGAGAAGAAAATTTGCTAAAATCAAGGAACTAAATCCCTTGAATTAAGCAACTAAACTCCGAGAATTTGAAATTCAAATTCCATATCTTCACCTATAAATAGAGGTGTCTTCTTTCAAGAAAGGAGATGAAGAAATTGAGAAATAAAAAAAAAATTCAGAAAGGAAAATCCTAAGGAGAAAATCCAAAGGCAATTTTGTACAGGAAAAAAAGGTTTCATAACAAAAGAAAAAGTTTCATCAAATTTCTCTGCAAGTTTGGTAAATGGTAGAACTGCTAAACGCATTCTTTGCCATTTAACGAGTTCATTCGGGAATAAGCCACTTGTGACCCTCGATTGATCTTTGAAATCAAGAAAACGTCATCGTCGTCTTCCAAAGTGTGATTAAGGCAAAAGAATTAGGGGGGAAAATTATTTTGGAAAGAATATTATTTTGAGATTTTACCCACAATATTTTCAATTTTAATAAATGTTTTGTTCGCATTATTTTCCTATTTATTTTGTTAATTTGGTAGGACCATTTATGAAATTTGTGGGTACAAATTTCTAGCACGCCCAGCGAGACTTCTTTGCCTCTCGTCTCTTTTTAGAAGATTGATCTCTACTTCATTGATGACACCCAAAAGAACTCAAGTTGTGCATGTAAACAAGGGCAATGACAAGATCATCATTGCACAATCAACACATGACGCCGCTATGGGCCCCATGACTCATAGCAAAGCAAAATCAACATCTTCACTCTCAACAAAACAAATAAGTGAGTTTGCTTGTTTGCTAAAATCGGTAAGAACGTGTGATGAGCACCAGCCACTCATCACATTGGTCTCTCTAGGGGCAAAGAGCCATAGTCCTCGTAGTAGGGGAAAACTCACTTCAACACTACAGGACTTAGGATAAATCTCCTAGCTCTGTTATCGATTCTAACTCTAGCACCGGCTCATACTCCGAGTCGCCAGCTGGAATGTCAAAGGAGGAAAACTACTCCAATCGTTTCGACTCTTTTACTTCTCCCTTCTCGATGACTATGCTGGTAATGGCAACTGGCACTACATTTGTAGAGGAACAATTAGTAGAGATGGCTCATGGCATCGCCAAACTCACCAAAATGGTTGAGGAGAAGGATATGCAAATAGCCTCCCTCATAAATAAGGTTGAGGCACAAGTACAAAATATGGGTGAGTCAAGTCAAGGACTCAACCACTTTCTGAATGTTGCATCTCTTCTCGATGATGCACCACATGCGTATAGGACAATCCAAGTTGAGAGACAAATGGCGGAATCTGCCTCAATGGCATCATTATCTATCCAACAACTTCAGTACATGATAACTAACACCATTAGAGTGCAGTACAGTGGACCCTTACAGAGTACGCTCATGTACTCAAAACGTTACACTAAGAGGATTGATAACCTACGTATGCCTGTGGGTTATCAACCTCCAAAATTTCAATCATTTGCAAAATTTCAATCATTTGATTGGAAGGGAAATCCAAAACAATATATTGCCCATTTCATTGAAACTTGTAACAATGCAGGTACAGATGGTGACTTATTAGTTAAACAATTCGTCCGTTTTATTCGAAGGAATGCTTTCGATTGGTACATAGACCTTACACTTAAGTGTATCGATAATTGAGACCAAATGGAATGTGAATTCCTCAATAGTTTCTATAACACCCGACGAACTGTAAGCATGATGGAACTTACTAACACTAAGCAATGGAAAGACAAGCCGATTATAAACTATATCAATTATTGACATTCCTTAAGCCTTGACTACAAAGATAGATTATCTGAGGTATTGACCATGGAAATGTGCATACAAGGAATGCATTGGGGTCTCCTATACATTCTCTAAGGGATACAACCTCATACATTTGAAGAATTAGCTACCAAAGCACATGACATAGAGCTCAACATAGACAACCATGGTTCTAAGAAGGACCTTACCATTGATCGATAAAGAGAAAGACATGATGGGAAAATGAGTGACAAGACCTCAAAGAAACCTATTCAGGAGTCAATGACAATAAATATAACTCTTGTCAAAATCTCAGCAAGAGATAAAAAAAAGGAAGTAAAAGAGGTCAGACTAACCCAGGAAAATAAGATGTGTCAATTCATCTTGAAGGAATTAGAGGAGAAGAAGTATCCTTTTCCTGACTTTGATGTGCCTAACATGTTGGAAGACTTGCTCCAAAAAAAGGTTATTAAGTTACTTGAGTGTAAGCATCCAAAAAGAATGGGTCGTGTTAATGATCCAATCTACTATCATTACCATCGAATTGTTAGTCATCCTATGGAGAAATGTTTCATTTTAAAAGATCTCATAATGAAACTTGCAAAGCAAAGAAGAATTCATTTAGATCTGGATGAAGTAGTAGAGTCAAATCATGCTATAGTCACATTTGAGTCATTTGATCCTGTTCCATTACATGTTCCACTTAAGAAACTAGGGACATGTGGCAATACTATTCAATGTGAGTCACCAAAACCAAAGCAAACATAAGTGTCATGTTAGGATAGCCTTCTTCGCCTTTGCTCTGATAATAAATCAATGTCATATGACGAAGAAGGTTGGATATTGGTGACACGAAGAAGACTTTGCAAGAAGCAAGGGTCGCATTCATACCCTAACCTTCTTAGGAGGGAATGACATGAGTGGAATACTCACCAACATTTAAAGAAGAAAGAAAAAAAGAATCTTAAAAGAAAACAAGCGATTGTACAAATAGACGACTTTTTGGTCCAGAAACTCATCACCCCTATCACCCTAGAGAAATACTTCCCTCTAGGGTTCTTTGATAAAAGGGTGGCAGTATCAACTCATATGGTCTCTTGCTAAGAGACTTCAAAAGAAGAGGGGTTAAGTGAAGATGAGGAAAACATTCTTGGTGTTGAGTCAAGAAAAACTAAGGAAGAAGAGGGGGTTGTAGCAAGCCTACAACACCTACTCTCACTATTTAGTAGCCACGAAATGCTACAACTACCTAATGAGATACAAAATGTGTTGATTCAAGTACTTAAGGATCCAACACTCTATGCCACCAAAATAAAGGGGGCAAAAAGACTTGAGGATGAAAGCCACAATTGTGCCAAATGTTGTGCAGCCATCATTTTTACTAACGAAGACCTTCAGTTAGGGTCAAAACCACATAATCGACCCCTGTTTGTTACTAGGTACATACGGGAACAAAATATCACTTGCATTTTAATTGATGAAGGGTTTGGAATAAATATCATGCCTAAAGCAACAATGAAATGACTCAGGATTGCTACAAAAGAACTAACTCAGAGTCGCCTAATGATCTAAGGCTTTAATCAAGGGGGACAACGAGCTATTGGTATGATTCACCTAGAGCTTGTTACAGGTGAATTGAGTTCGAACACATTGTTTCATGTAATCATTGCAAAACATTTTACAACTTATTACTCGAGCGACCATGACTTCATGAGAATGGGGTAATTCTTTCGACACTATACTAGTGTTTCAAATTCTATAGAGGAGGGGTAAAGGTAGTATAGACTGATACTAAGCCATTTACAGAAGTCGAGTCTTATTTTGTTGATGCTAAATTTTACATAGAAAATGATGTTATGCAGGAAGTCCTTCTTGCGATTATTCTCTCCACTGGGAATGCTAAACTTAAGGAAAAAGTTGAGCTATGTAAGTTGACATCAGCAGGGAAATTTCATAACAAATGATGACTCAAATAAAAAAAAAAGAGAAATTTTCAAAAAAATTGACATTGGACTTGACAATTCTCACTACTTTCCTAGTTTTTAGGTACATCCCAATATCTCGACGAAGTGAGGGTCAACCATTTTTCATAGAAGACAAAAACAAAGTACAACCCTGAGGATTGGAAAATGGGGACCTTTAAGTCTTGAAAGAAGATACGACCATTCCTCTTCCAAACTTACAACTTATCTCTAGGGATGAAACACAAAAATCCAACAAAACCTCAAGAGATCAAACAAAGCAAGAATTCTTTCCTGGTAAAAGAATAAATGAGGAGTTCAACCCTAAGACTTACAAGTTATTAGCCAAGGCAAGGTATTACTTCACTTCGTCATCACGATTAGGAGAACTTAGCCTCGAGACTACAGGTGAAAAGATGCATGACTTTAACGAAACTCAAAAAAAGTTGAAACAACAAGGGTATGCAGTCAAACCTTCTAGTGCAGGTTTAGGGTTTGTACCTTTTGAGCCTATCAAAATTTTAGTTAAGACTAAGAAGACTAAGGCAAGTACACAACATATCATTGTAGAAGACATGGAGGAGAGTAGTGGGTCTAACTCTCCTTCTCGAATTTCAATATTTGATCGGATTGAAGCTCTAATTACATGAGCTTCAGTGTTCACTAGGTTGGGCGATTTTAACCAAGTATAATGTAATTTAGCACATATTCCACAAAGGTCAATACAACGAAGGATTAATACTCTACCCAAAAGTCACGACGACAAAATCCCAATAAGAAGTAGTGTAGTGAACTAAATAAGAATGCAAAAATAAGAAGTTTAATCCCATCAAGGATGAAACACCATTCAACTTGGGAAATTTGTACTAATGGCTAGTTAAAATTAAAATGACATACCATCGTGATCACCAAGCAGTCGGACGAGGGATGCCCTAAAGATGTTAAATAAAGTTTGACACACAGTAACTACCATATTACAGTAGAAGTTGACTCTAATTCAGAGTTTTTAGAAGATGAACTATGAGAAGCTCCTCAAGTATTTGAGGACGGGGGGCAGGCCACTGTAGATGAGTTAAAAGAGCTCAATTTAGGTACAAATGAGGACCCAAGGCCAATTTATGTAAGTATGCTTTTAAGTCCTTCTGAAGAGAAAAGTTATTTTGAATTGTTACTCAATTATAAAGATGTCTTTGCATGGTCGTACAAAGAAATGTCAGGTCTTGATCCAAAAGTTGTAGTACATTAACTCACGGTGAAACATGGTGTCCGATTGATTAAGCAAGCCCAAAGACGATTTTGACCAGAACTTGTTTCGCAAATAGAAACGAAAATTTTCAAATTGATTGAAGTTGGTTTTATTAAGGAGGTAAAGTACCCGACATGGATTGCGAACATTGTTCCAGTGAAGAAAAAGAATGGGTAGATCCGTGTCTGTGTAAATTTTAGAGATTTAAACAATGCTTGCCCAAAAGATGACTTCCCATTACTAATTATTAAGCTTATGGTTGATGCAACTACAGGTCATGGAACTTTATCCTTCATGGATGGATCATTGGGGTATAACCAAATACAAATGGTGCCAGGGGATGAAGAACTTACTGCATTTTGTACTCTAAAGGGTATTTACTGTTACAAAGTGATGCCTTTAAGACTAAATAATGCAGATGCAACGTATCAACATGCCATGCAGAAAATATTTGATGACATGCTTCATAAGAATGTCGAGTGCTATGTTGATGAACTGGTGGTCAAGTCTAAGAAGAGAGAAGACCACCTGCAAGATCTTCGTATGGTGTTTGACAGGTTAAGAAGGTACCAACTTATGAACCTACTCAAATGTGCTTTTGGTGTTACTTCTAGTAAGTTTCTATTTTATTGTTCGACACCGTGGCATTGAAGTGGATCAATCTAAGATCGCAACCATTCGAGCTATGCCAGAGCTGAGGAATCTTTAAGAACTTAGAAGTCTTCAAGGACGTCTTACTTTTATTCGACGATTTATTTCAAATCTTGTAGGACGATGTCAATCCTTCAACCAACTTATGAAGAAAGATGTCCCATTTGTTTGGGACAAAGCTTGTCATAATCCCTTTGAGAGAATAAAAAAGTATTTGGCTAATCCACCAATCTTAGGTGCTCTTATGGCAGGGAAGCCATTGATACTCTACATTGCCGCACAAAAATGCTCTCTTGGAGCATTGTTTGCACAACAAAACGAGGAGAACAAAGAAAATACATTGTATTACTTAAGTCAAACTCTAATGGGATCAGAACTAAATTACTCCCTAATAGAGAAAACTTGTCTTGCTTTAATCTTCTCGACAAAAAAGCTAATACATTACATGCAGGCATACACAGTACACTTAATAGCACACGTTGATCCCATTAAGTATGTGCTATCAAAGCCAGTTATTTCAAGACGATTAGCAAGATGGGGGTTGTTACTCACTGAGTATGAAATAATCTACATTCCTTAAAAGGTAATCAAAGGACAACGCAGACTTCTTGGCAGATCATCCTATCCTTGCAACATGAAAAATTTTAGATGACTTCCCCGATGAGGAGATCTTTTATGTTGATGTTTTTCCTTCGTGAATGATGTTCAGGTCAGCACGTTATGATGGAACAGGTGCAGATGTTGTATTTGTCTCACAACAAAGATAGATACTACCATATTCATTTGTTCTTAGTGAGAGATGCTCTAACAACGTTGCTAAATACCAAGCCTTAATTATTGAACTACAAATAGCGATTGAAATGAAAATCACAAGCTTAGAGATATGTGGGGATTCTAAGTTGGTAATCAATCAACTTCTAGCCTTGTATAAGGTTAAAAGTGATGACTTAGTTCCTTACTTCCAATATGCTACCCAACTGATGGAAAAGTTTGAGCGAACCTCTTTAGTTCATATTCCATGAAAGAAAACTAAATGGCAGATGCTCTAGCTAATCTAGTTGCAAGTTTGACACTGCTTAAGGACGAGACTATACACATCACTCTTTGCCATAAGTGGGTACTGCCGCCATTGCCACTATTACAACAAGAAGAAGTAAACGCTACATCGGTATTTACTATTGACAACGAAGATTGGCGACAACCATTAATTGACTACTTAGAGCATGTGAAGTTACTTGATGAACTAAGGCATTGAACATAAATACGACATTGAGCTCCATACTTCATTTACTACAAAGAAACACTTTATCGATGCTCATTCCATGGAGTACTTCTTCGATGCCTAGAAGGAGAAGAGACAAATCAAGCAATTGAAGAAGCTCATTCTGAGATCTATAGGGCTCACCAATCAGGGCCAAAACTTCATTTTCGAATCAAAAGGATGGGATACTATTGGCCAACTATGGTTAAGGATTGTATGGAATATGAAAAGAAGTGTCAATCATGCCAATTCCACTCAAATTTTATACACAACCCCTTGAGCCACTCCATCCTACAATTGCGTCATTGTAGACCCTCAATTTTGTCCCTTTAGCACATGTCTTTAAGTTCGTTTTCAGTGCTTCAAAATAGTTCCTTGGTGGCCCATGGCTACTCATACCACTTACCTTTTTCTGAGTCACCTCGGAGATTTTGGTGGAGGAATTATTTGATCCTTTATTGTGACCCTTGGCAGCCCTAACTTAGACTTAGACTTTTCTTGTTTTTTTTTTTTTTTTTTTAGGATAGCTTTTAGATACATTTGGCCCATTTGGACATTTTTAGCGTGACTTGTATGACTTGCATGGTTACATGGCTTTTGGGCTCGACTTTTTGTTTATTGGTTTATTTTTATTTTATTTCATTTTATTTATTTTTACCGTTTCCTAATTTATTTACTTGCTTATTTATTCATTCAATGATTTAACTTCAAGATTTTCATGTTTTTGCAAGGAAACTTACCATTGGAGTTTAAGGAAGGTGGGACTCTCCTTGGAAGGTTTTGGAGGGGAATTTGAAATTGAGAAGATTGCTTTTGATTGGAAGATTTAAAAAAAGGAAGAAAAGAAGAAAGGAAATAGGAGAATTTTCCTTTTTGGAAAGAAATTTAGGTCTTGAGGGGTGATATATATAGGTGAGAAAAGGAAAAGAGGGGGAAGGATTTTTTTTGGGGGTAGAGCACGCGTTGGAGGATTGGGAGGAGATTTGAGGAGGTTCTTTTTGGAGCAGCAGGCATTGGAGGAAAATTTGTCGGGGAAAAGAACAGAGGAAACGAAAAGAGCAATTGCAACCAAGGCTGTCCAGGTATGCACCTCGTTGCTTTTGGAATTCTGACCTATGTTTGATTTTTTTCCACGTGAATATTTAATGGTATTGTTGATTTTGTGTGGACGAAAGGGGCCACAATTTGTTTTGTTGAGATTGGTTGCTTGCTTGTTTGCCTTGTTTTGGTTTTGATTGTCATTGATGTCTTCGGAAGCATATAACTCCATGCCTGAATGTGATCAGATTCTGTTCTTCATTTAAATCATATTCTGCATTTGTCTCTCTGTTTTTAGCCCATGGATTAATATCTGAAGTGGGGGCTATCCATGTTTACTGATCAACACCTTCTGCCATTTCCTTCTCCAAGTTTTACTTCAATTTTTTTTATCTTTTATCTGTATTCTTTTCCTCGCATGGTGTTCGAACCCTTGCTCTTGTATTTGGGTATACGTCGAGGAATGATGTAAGTGTCAATATGAGGGATGAACTGTGCAACAATCCCACTCAAAAATAATTGATTCCGAGGTATTGTAATGGATTGTGGAGACTGGAGGTAACGTCTTATTGGCATCAGATTTGACCTTTCTAATCCTATGGGATTCAATGGCTCGTACAGAATCGCAACTCCGGTGTTATTTGCAAGCATAGCTAAATGGGTTAAAGCCAAGCTAATATTTTCTCTTGCTTCCGAATGATCGCGTTATCATTGGCCAACATCACTTCTACCCTTTCCAATTTTCCAAGCGCTTCTGACCGTAAGAATAATGGTCTCAGAGAAAGCAATTTGACTTGTAAAACAGAGGGTTTCAGAGAGTGTCAGGAAGGTGATTGATTTGGGTAGCACTGAAAAAGGATGGTTTGAACTAGGGTTTTGAATCACGCCTTGAGTTATTAGAGCAGTACGAAGAATTGCGGGATACCAGTGATGGATTGATGGGTTCGGTGCCGATTCTGGGTCGTATTACAGATTTGGGGCAGAGACGATTGGTGATGGCAATGGGATTAATGCAAATCAGGGAGATGCTATTTTTGAGGAAACGTAGTTCACGGGTTTTAGGAATGTAGTTTCAGAATTTTCAGAGATTCTTGATGTATTGTGTTAGAATATTCTGAAACAGTTTCAGTATACCGAAGGATCCAATACGGGCTTAGCAATTACTATAAGGAACAGAAAGAAGGAAATTGATGCGACTTCTGCGAACAAGTAAGTTCCAGATACTTCGGTTGGAAGAACCTTCTCAATAAGGTGATCAATCAGAGGAGGTATCTTGCACAGTAGACCTTTCTGATTCTTTATGTTATCAACTTGATCTTGTCTCTTTTGTCGCATATGTCAATTCTGCTCATTTATGGAATTCAAAATCCTCATTGTTGTTGCCTGAAAAAGAAATTACGGCAATTGGAGAAGACAATCAGTCTGACCCTTTTTGTTGAAAATTTTGTTTTGGAAAGATTTTCTATTTAAACCTCCCTGCGGGTACTATTCGATGAAGTCTTTGGTAATAAATTTCAGGATGCTATTGAATTGATAAGTATGTAGCCAGTTGCTTCTAATTTAGCAGCCTGGAAGAGAATGCGAGTTGTTGAATTCATGCACATGCGATATGCTCTGGAATCTGTGGTGCTTGCAGTTGGAGCTATGGAAAGAAGTACATCTTATCATCTACTATTGGTGAGAGATATATTGTTCTTGCAATGAAGCACCCTGCTGTCTTCTTAGATAGCAGGTACATTGACAATGGGGATAAGGATAAGAAGACTTATACGTCTTCTTAGAATATGGAGGATTCACTCAATACAAAAGTCACTCTTTTCGTCTCTGGAATTGAGAAACCACAGTTTAGAGGATGGAATTAAAGTTTTTATGCCCCAAGTTGCAGTAGCAGTTCTGGTAATACTCAAACTCAGAGCATCACGGGGTATGACAGGATGGCTGGAATGGTGATTGGAAGGCTCCTGGCGTCCAGAGATTCCCTAAGTAGCAGTGGAAGTTTACTACTGGTGTAGCCATGATTGAAGTTACAGCTCCATGTGTATATGCTATCAAAAGAAGAAGGATACGAGACTCTGATTTTCCATACCACTGGAATGGGTGGAAGGGCTATGGAGGATCTGATCAGAAGGGGATTTATACGATGTGTTCTGGACATAACAACAACAGAGGTTGCTGATTATGTAGTTGGAGGTGTTATGGCTTGTGACAATTCCCACCTTGACGTCATGAAGATAAGAAATTTGTCGGCTTTGTAGCAAACGAACTAAACGAAACAGCATCAAAGGTAATGTTGACCCGAATGATTAGGCTCATATTCAGAAAGACAGAATTTGATCCAGACTCGATTTCCTCTGGTTCTGCTACAAATAAAGAAGTTGAATTTCTGGACTGCACAAGGACCTTTTAGTTCTGATTTTTCTTTAGGTGCCAATCTTACCACAATGGAAGATGTCCAGAATAGTTTTAATGCAACGCAACTTAGGCTTTGTGGAAGGTTAAGCAATGTTGATGGCTATATAATGCCGATCATCTTCCCAAGTGTTATTCTCTGTGGCTGAGTTGTTTTCTGAAGCTGAAACATAAAGACCCTCTCAATAAGGCCGCCTCTATGAATCTTGCTCAGCATGCACTGATCAGCAATTTCTGGTGAGATCTCAGCCAGTTCCAGCTGATAAGCAGGTGAACCAGGCAGGAAGGACCAATTGGCAAACACTCTTGGGCTTTCCTGGTGGGCATGAAACCCAGAATTGCAATGGGGTAGTTCAGAATCTGAATCTAGTTCGACTTGGAGGTCTGAGTCAGACATTATATAATTAGGATGGCAAAGAAGACTCCTTACCTACAGCGGCCCAAATTTATTAAGTCGTCCTTTGACACTAAAGAGATCACCGGTTTGCCCTTGATAAATTAATGTCATCATGAGCAGATTTTGTTCCTATTCTTTAGCTGAGAATCAAATGCATCACACCATCGAACAGTTGAAATCTTTGAGTAGGAGCAGAGAATGATGCAGAACAGAGAAAACAATGACCCAGGTCCAACAGGTCTCATGAGGTTTGATGGTGAGATCCGTTCAGCAATGTTGGGAAGCAACTGGAAATATGGGCCTCATGCTGCTGCAACTCACTTAGACTACATGGTTGAGTTTACAGTCACTGTGCCAATTTTGAGTCTTGCTGGAACAATGGATAACTTACCAGCTGGTGAACCATGGCTGCAGAAACTAAAAGCGGATTGAGCAGGATGCAACTACTCTCATTCCAGGAAACAAAGAACTGAAACCACACGAGTAGGACCCTTTGAACAAAAATGCTGGTATCAATACACATCCTACGTGCCCATCTATTATTCAATCCAATTCTGAAGTCCCAGTCATGTCACCTAGAAAAAGCAAAGGAGAAATTCAAAGGGAACCCTTGGGCTTGAAAGGAAAGGTTCTTAGTCTTGGAAAGGTTCAGAAAAGCCGGAAGGTGTAGAAAGAATTCAAGCAGCCACAGAAGGCTTCCTCCAAGCTGATAGTACCACCTAGCACAGGTTTCGGTACCTTAACCTATGGATATAGTTTGCTCTTGAGAGCGTTCCATACATTCGAAACGGCATCAATAAGTCACTACTTTTGGATCAGCACTTGGAACTGGATCTTAGTACTGTCATGCTTGGCTGTTGCTTTTGGTTTTAGAAACATGAACTGCTTAGGTAACGCATCTGGCTTGGCAGTTATAATTATAATGTCAGTCACCACCTGCCTAATGTCTCTGGTTGCTGTACTGTGCCGACACCAGAATGTCTCCTCTATAATTGGCTCCATGTTCTTCATTGGCGTAATTGAAGCTTTCTATTTCTCAGCATGGATCTCTAAGCCACTCCTGAGCATGCGTGTAAGAATGGATAGCAGGGCAGATTTTCAGGTTCCTGGTCAGAGTGGAATAATGGGACAGCCAAATGAAGACGAATTCCCCATGAACTTCCAAAAATAGACTTAATGATAAGAAGAGAGGTGAAAAAGAATTCAGTGGCTATTCGAGATGACTTTTATGGATGAATTCGGTAGAGAATTGAAAAGAATTCAAGTGGTTGCATATGTGGGTGAGATTCAATAGCGTTAACGGATACTCTTGATGGCTGAAATTTAAAAGAAATGATAGACTACATAAGTGAGGTGATTGAATTTTATAAATATGATTATGGGTTTTGAATTACATCGAGATCAGCACTTGTTGAGATTATCATATTTATGCTGGTAACATTGCAATCATATACGTTTTCATCCCAAGAGTTTGATCATGCGTCAAAATATCTAGAAGCAGAGCAAATTGAAACCTTTTCAAAATCAGCAGTGGACAGATTCTGTCCTAAAACACTTGAAGTTGGAGCATACTGAGGCAGTTTAGTCTTCTGAAATCCATACCTAGTTTCCTGATGATTCAAGTTCTTTATTTGACTTTTCCTTTATAGAGAAAGCTCCTAGTGGCATTGACCAGCCAGGAATTCACCATATGCTTCATCAACAATAATGTGCAATTCAGGAAAAACGAGGTTGGATGGTCAGAAGAAGACTTTGAAACTAGTTCAGGATCTCAATCTAGTGAATCTGATTTCTCCAGTTTCAGTCCAGATGAGCTTCTGCAGTTAATTGGTGATGCATCAGTTATGGGAAAGGTCCTTCATCAACTAGCACTTCACCTTTATAAGAATCCATCATGATTCTCAGCACTTGCTGTTGTCTATTTTCTGACATGTATTAAGCAAAGATTGGTCTGAAGAGAGATAATACATCCTCTATCTAGTACACAGATTCAGACGCTGAATTCCGTGATTATGTTAGTGAGGTCACGAGGGAAGTGTGTAGGCATCACTATGCAAAGTGCCTTGAAGTTGTATCAATTCGTTTGCTGGATAATCGCCCACAAATTAGCAAAAATCATCTTTCAAAATATATGAAGTATCCTACGTTTATAGGAGAGCAATTGATCATTCAACACCAAATTGTTATCTTCAGGGAAATGTTGATATGATTGGAGGTGCAATAGCATTGACTTGAGATAGTCAACAGTATGTGATCACAGAGTTAGGATATTACAACAAGAAGAGTCCAATGGGCTTAAATCTTTTTGACAGAAATTCTCATCTATCTTGGACTTTAAGCTAGCGTCTGATGAAAAACATCAGAATCTTCACCCTATTCTATGATAGATGCATGCATTGCAGTATGCTCGAGATCATTGTAGGCCTTTATCCGAGAAGAAACAGAATAGAGTGAACCAGGTGTTGAATAAAGCCCGTGATGATGCTGAAAGTAGTGCCTAGAAGAACTCGTTAGAAAGTAACAAAGGCAATGTCCTCTTTCCTCTCCTCTGATGTGCCTTCTCCTGTTTGGAGTATACCAATAATTCGGAAACTGCACTCTTTATCTGTGACTTTACTTGATGGAAACAAAGGGCAAGATGGGAAGCCTCACAAGGAAGAGAAGCCTCAAAGTCTATATGAGAATTTAGAAGATTCTTT
Organism: Vitis vinifera; assembly: GCF_030704535.1. Lineage (NCBI taxonomy): Eukaryota > Viridiplantae > Streptophyta > Magnoliopsida > Vitales > Vitaceae > Vitis > Vitis vinifera. The sequence goes on along the minus strand of NC_081823.1, from coordinate 20,820,886 downwards.
TGCCACAAAGGCAGCAGAAGAAATATGCTTGCAACAGAAAGAACTTAGGGTATTTGAAATTTCTGGATTGGTGCTGCTCAATGAGAATATACAGAAAATCAATCCAAATGAACCACTAAAAGAAGAATGCACTACTCTAGGTGAAGTATCATGGTTAGAGAATCACAGAAACGCGTCTGCAATAAAACGCTCAGATTCTCCAATAGAAAGTGACAGAACCATGAAGCTGCCAGTAGAGGTGCCTGAGGGAGCTGAGGAACCTGCAGAAGAGTATGAAAACAACAAAGAACTGATCATAGAGAAAGAGAGAGACATCAAGGAATTTCCAGCCGTGTCCATTGAAGTTGAATAGGTTAAATAGGAACGGCATTCTGAGACAATACTCGCTGAAAATCCTAGAATGACAGATTCTGAAGTGCAGACTAAAAATGTGAACCTATAGGATTGTGGAAGACTTCAGCAAAGACTCTAAAAGATTTCCCATCACAAAAGCAATGGAAGCAGAGATGCTACAGAAACAGAGTGGTAAAAGGAAAGTGGATGTCTCTGGTTCGGTATCTGAAATATCAAAAGAAATTAATAAGGAGGTCATAGAAGATGCCAGCACTTGCTCTAACAATATTGATGCTGCATCCGAAGAGGGGAAAACAGAAGAGTCAAGCTTGTAGGAAACTCAACTGAATGACAAATACAAAAAGATCATTAAGACTAGCTCAGAAGATAAGACACTATAAGCAAATACCACAAATGAAACTAGTCCACAGGCTGAAGAGGTTGACAGCATGAAGCTTGAAGAAACTTTTGAATTGATGTCTCAACTTCCAGTTAAGGCATGTGAGAACACAAACAAGGAGAGTGAAACAGTGGAAAGGTCGATTGATAATGTGCTGAAGAAACCGATTAAATCTTCTGGTATAGTATCAGAATCCCAAGAACAATGTGCTGAAGAAACTGATTAGACCCTTAAGCTCTTCTCTAGCAGGGTCTTTGATATCAAATGCCTGTCAGAACCCCCATTCAGTAAACTGCTTCAATTTGAGCTCAGGAATCCAAGGAAGACACGGATAAGGGAAAGTTGATTACGCCAGAATCTGTATTTCTCAAGAGCAACTCAAGTTTACTGGAACTCTTCACCCTTCATTGGAATTCAATAAAACTTTGAACAACAGAGAGCCACAGAAAAGTACTAAAGGAGGGCAGAATGTATTTTGGGATTCAACATCAGCAGGATAGTCTCAAATCTTATTCCCAGGCTCCACTCCATCATGGCAACCTTGCTATACACACCCTCTCCTCTATTTACTTTTGTGATTGGGAACTTACTATTTTAAGTTGAATTTTTGAACCATTGTTCAACTAAACATTCCCAGCTTTGAAAAATCCATCTTAGGAGCATCTAGGTATAAAATCCCAATTTTAACATGCTATTTGCTGCCATTTTCCTCCGGGCATGCACTTTCACTATTTTATCCGATTTTTAACTATTTTCATGATTTTCTCGATTTTCTCAAGCATGAACAAACTTCATGATTCCAAACAATGGAATTAATAGAATAAATTCATGCAAAAGTAATCAGGGCATTGGGGGGAGGCCCGACATTCATAATATTCTCTTCAATAGTGTCTTGTTTGATATTTGATTGATTGTGCTTCCTCTTTGTGGTATATATGAGATTATTTTGAATTAGTTGTTGAGTTAATTTTGTTTCCCATAGAGGATTATTAACTCGCTAATCAGGTACGCTCTTTCTACCACCACACTTTCCAAAATTTCATGAATATGAGACATAACCATATTTGATGCCATAATTGATTGCTTTGATGCTTGTTGGATCGTCTTTGATGAAAATACATATTATGTGTCATATTTCCAAACTAATCTCTCATGTTTTGTGATAGTGTTTGAGAAGCCGTTCAGGTACGCACTTCGACTCTCTCTTATGGTTGGTTTTCTTATTAGGCATGCAATATTTGAAATCACCTAGCCTACTCAGGTATCCATAATTAACTGATTAATGGCCACGCTTCCCTTAACTTAGTCAGTAGAGACCTCTTTAGGGCTTAGAGGGGTGCTACCTCCTAGAGGTACCTTCCCAATAAGTAACCTGATCCCCGAACCAAGACTTGGGTTTTCAAAGACACGCTTTTCCAAAAATTATGGAGTCATTTTTTTAGGGTTTTATTTCTTGTTTTATTTTCCCTTCAAAAATAAAAATAAAATAAGTGGCGACTCCAACTTTTTCAAAAATCAATTTTTCACAATAAAAAGCGAGTCTCGTCGATCGAGTGGGGACGCACGTGAAAAATGCGGGTCCACAGTCATGGCCATTTGATGCATGGGGACTTGACGTGGTCAGACCCATTACTCTTAAATCCTTTGTTGGACATGCTTACATATTGCAGCAACATATTATTTTTCTAAATGGGCAAAAGTTGTTCCACTTAAAGAAGTGAATAAAGAAAATGTAGTGAACTTCATTCGAAGTAATATTATCTATCGGTATAGGGTACCATGATATATAATCACTGACAATGGGAAACCCTTCTATAGCAAATTGATGATCAATCTTTGTGAGAGGTTTAGTTTCAAACAACACAATTCATCAATGTACAATGCACCGACCAATGGTCTCACAGAAGCATTCAACAAGACTCTTTGCAACTTATTGAAGAAAATTGTTGATAATTCAAAGAGGGATTGACATGAATGAGTAGGAGAAGCACTTTAGGCATATCAAACAACATATCGAACGCCTACACAAGCAACCCTTTATTCCCTTGTTTATGGTGTAGAAGTTGTATTGCCCCTTGAGCGTCAGATCCTTTCATTAAGGATTTCTATACATGAAGGACTAACTAATGAAGATAATGCCAAGTTACATCTTCAAGAGTTAGAAGCACTAGACGAAAAGTGACTCGAAGCCCAACAACACTTAGAGTATTATCAAGCACACCTTTCAAAAGCTTTAAAAAAAAAAGGTTTGTCTTCGGTCTTTTCAAGTCGGTGATCTAGTTCTTGCCATTCGTAGACCCATTATCACCACACATAAGACTAGGAGTAAATTTACATCAAAATGGGATGGACCTTATGTGGTGCAAGAAGTCTACACCAATGGTGCTTATAAGATCGTCACTGAAGACGGATTAAGAATTGGCCCTATCAATGGAAAATTCTTAAAGCGTTATTATGCTTGAGTCACACTACACCCTTAGCTTGCATGAGCATAAATTATGTCTGGAGCACCAAAAAAAAAATAAAAAAATCCGCTAAGTCGAAAACCTAAAAGGACGCCTTAGGTAAAAATTAGGACATATGCTCACAAGATTAAAATTTTCTTTTAGCCTTGGCAAAAGTTAGAGCATGAAAAAAAAAGGTGCTGCATTTGACTTGATCCTCTCTCTTTGAAAGGTATGTAAGCAACTTGGGGAAACCACCTAAGTTCACTCACTACCAAAAAAAAAAAAAAAGGTCTCATTTTTATTAATAAATAAATCTGACTAACAAATGCTAGACTTTATTACATCTTAATAAAAAAAAATGAATGAAAGCAAAAAAAAAAAGGGAGCCAAAACTAAGTAAAAAGGTACAATGATCACATCCACACCAAGCATGCAAGCTCGTCACGTTGAGTCCTTAAGGCTTCTTGAAGTGTCTCTAAAGTTTTGACATCAACATCAGTAAGCACAAGGGTTTGGGCGATAATGACATGTTATTTCCTCAAACGAGAAACATCATTATGTTTATTGGCTATAATCTCATCAATCTCCAAGATTAAGTTATGAATGTGCTCTTTTTGTTTACCTAGTTGCTTAAATTCCTTCTTAAGTGCTTCCTATTTAGCATCGAGAGTAGCTAAGTCTACCTTTAATGATTGACGATGGTTTTCCTATATACACTTAGAGTTTAAAGCATCCACAATCTGAGATGCAATAATAGCTAAACGTTCGCTTTGTACTTCTAGAGATATATTTATAGAATGGGTGCGTCACATTGCATTGAGGTGATCTACACTTTCCATGTACTTCTCAATCTGAGACTTTAATGGTGAAGGGTTCACTCCAATCTTTGTGATAACATTGAAAAGCTCATCAATTTTTCCTCTTAATAATGGGAGACATTTATTTGGAAATTTTAATAATCATCACCTTAGTGCCTTCTCCTATCATAAGTGCTTCTTGGCGTTAGGCATTAAGGATGATTTGTTTGACGTCGAATGTGTGAATGGAAGTAGAAGGAGCAACCACGGTAGGACATGTAGATTGTTGTTCAGTAATTAAACCTATAAATGCTAAAATTGTTAATTCATCATATGTTGTATCTCTAATTGTGGTCTTTTGACCTCGAGATTCAATCAGAACATCACTTAAGATGTTAGTAATACCTTTATCACCCAAATAAGAATGAGACAAAGGTAATGGGATGATAGAGTGATTATCTTGTTGTATGGTCAAGGTAAAGGGTGCTGACTCCCTAATAGCAATAGTACTTTCGAACTGATCCTTAGGAGAGGACTCATCCCCTTCATTGACAAATTGGTTGTCACCCGCCACCTAAGGCAAATAATTATTTTTGTTAGTATCAATGCAAAAAAAAAAAAAAAAAAACCTTTTCACCATCAAGTTCCATCGCTTGAGTAGAAGTTAGGACGTCAGCAAAGAAGACATTTACATCAAGATGATAAGAGTTAGTCTCATCATAGTACATAGGGTTGGGTCTAATTTTTTTCCATTTGAAGTAACATTCACTTGTATCTTCAAAGTTTTTGTTTGATACATAAAGACCCTGTGCATTGTTATGTTGCTTAAAAGTCTTGTGACAGTGAGTATTACCACCGTTGAAAATAGTTTCCTCATGCTCTGAGTGTGTGGAGGTATTAGTTTGATGTCCACCCATTGAGCGCTTAGAAGAAGCTCTTGAATCATCAGGTAAATCATCAAAATCCTTCTCAACATTGTCTCTAATATTCCCCTTAGTAGAAACACTTAAGTCAACCTTGCGCGTTCTACTCTCTAAAGATCTAGAGGGTATTTGCCAAGAAGAATTAGGAGGGGGCTCCATACAAGTAGTAGTAAGAATTTCTTTATCAGGATTACGTACTCTGATCCACCAATCCGCATAAGCCAATCTGGTATAGTAACTTTGGAGTAGGTACCAAGCCTAGTACATGACTGCCAATGTTGATACACCGCCTTTAAAGTTCTAGTGTGAAAAATCTCTAGCGAACTCTCCGGAAGGTCTTGAAGATATACAAACTGCCTAGAAAACCGATGAGGATAATACAGTTGGATTACCCAATGATTACCTTGTCGCAAAGATAAATAGTTAGAGTGAAGACTTATGAGATAAGAAGCTTTGGTAACACTAATAGATTCATTATCAGTCCAGTGCACATGCCTCTTGTGGCGCAATGCCAAGTGGTCTAGCTTTACGCCTTTGCAAGACATTATCAAAGCCTAAGCTTGCAAATCATCAAAACACTTAACAAAAAACTCGCCAGTGTAATAAGTCATCCGTGGGGGATGGCTCCAAGAAGGAGAAATGAAATGGGTATCGAAATATTCATTTAACCATCCGTATAAGTAATGAATAGGGAAAATAGATGCATTAGTCCCAGGCTTTGAAGAATAAGTGATTTTATTTAAGCTGTTGTAAATACTTCCTAACACCAAAACAACAAGGCTAAATGTCTCACCTTGAGCCATTTTACTAGCTACCTTGAAGACTTTAGGATGAATCAAATTGACACCTCCCAAGGAAGAACGAACTTGTATAACCAACATGCTAAGAAAGCGCCTAAGTATCCTTCACATCTGCCTCAGCTATGCCAAGGTTGTAAAAAATTTCCATCTCTGACTGAATACGAGATTTAATAGGATCAATTTCCCCAGAGGGGTTATGAGTCTCCTTAGGCCTTTACGCCTTATTCCTTGTACTTTTATTTGGAAGTTTTGCATACTTCATGGAGCCTTTATACCAAAATGACACCCAAGAGGCTAACTTGACTGAAGACTTCCCTTTCGTGTTAGAGCAAATTCGATGATATGCAAGGAATAAGTTTTGACAACTTGGTGGGAGTGAGGGCTTTGTCACATCATTAGATAACTCTTCCATGCTCGGTACCATCTCATCATAAAAAGATCCAATGATGGGTAGTCCAACAATATGATACAAGTCCCAAAGAGAGATGGAAACCTCTCTAATGGAAGTATGCAAGGTGTTAGTGGTAGGACACCAACGTTCACAAAAGGCCCTAATCACAGAGGCATGACAATCATAGCTGAATAAGGACGCAAAAATAGCTTCATAAAGCTTACATCCTTTAAGAAATGGTCCATGCCGGTCCAATACCTCCTCTACCCATTCCCAATATCCTTCGATAAAGAAATATTCCCTTAGTACTTTGAATGAACTTCCCCATTTAGCTTCTCCGTCATGAACACAAGAACCAAACTATCCAAATTCATCATGAACTTTAGTAGTAGTTGGGTGAGAGGAATTCAACAACAGAACATCAGAAACAAGTTTCACCTTATTGAGTTTTGAATTGCCGATATTTGTAAGCTTGCAAGATGCAACTCGGGACAAGGAAGAAATGTGTAATGGGTCCTTTGTCACTGGTACTGACAAAGATTGAAGGTCAGTAAGTGACTTATGCACTGACAAGGTAGTCCCCTCCTCAAAATCTTCACTATCATCCTCAAGAATAGTTACAATCTTCTATTTGAAACATTTGAAGAACGCCATCCTACATAAAAAGGAAAAAGAAGGTAGAGAGAGAGATAAATAAAACATGGGTATAAGTTTTTAGATACCACTATGCATTTAAGTCAGATCAATTCACATGAGTGAAGACCTTAGCACTTAAGTCATATAAAGTGTTGAAAGTACAATACCGCATAGCATCAGGGCCATAACTTGTTTGCATAGATACCGAGTATTATTCTAGTTTTAATTAAATGTTAAAACTTGAACACAACTATGCATTCAAGTCAAGACAATTTGCATAGGTGAAGACTTTAGCACATAAGTGTTGAAAATACAACACCGCATAACATTAGGGCCATAACTTGTCTACATAGATAACAAGTATTATTATGGTTTTAATTAAATATTAAAACTTGAACACCACTATGCATTCAAGTCAATCCAATTTGCATGGGTGAAGACTTTAGCACATAAGTGCTAAAAATACGACACCGCTTCGCGTCAAGGCTACGAATTGATTACATGAGGGTCAAACTTTAAATATTCATATGTTTTTTTATTTTTTATTTTTATTTATTTTTTATTTTTTATTTTATGGATATTTAAGTTTATTAAAAATTTCCCTCAAGTACTAAGGTAATTTAAAAATAAATAAATAAATAAAATTAAATTACCTGAAATCAAATTCGTCTCTACGAATAATGGAGGCTAACATGTGTTCGAAAAAGGTGAATCTTTTTCTTCCTTGACAAAAAAAAAATGAATAAAAAGATCACGTGTCAACATATATATATATATATCCATCCATTTTTTCAGGAGATCACGTGAATGGATTTTATATATATATACATATATTAAATCCTCATCCTTACATCAATATATAGATATATAGCCTAGTGATGACGTCTCCCAAGGCAACCAACATTGAGGCTCTGTCCCCATTGACTTCGACATACACCCACCAAGCTCCAAAATATATATATGCATTTAAAAAAAAAATACTTACAGGTTTGAAGAGGTGAAGACTTCTTACGGTAATTCAAGTCAAGTTTCTTAAAATTGGGTTGAAAATCACCCAAAAATTCAAAAAAAATAAAAGAATATGAAAGGATTCAAGTCGGGTTTCTCAAGTTGGGTCAAAGAACACTCAAAGATCAAAAAAGCTCTTTGAAAAAGTTCAAGTCAAATTTCTTAGCTATTGTCCCTTTTATATATAAAAAAAACGTATATGGGGATGACAAATTGGAAGATGATTGAAAGTGTAAAGTAAGAAGGAAAACAAATTGGAAGAGGATTCAAAGTGTAAAGCAAAAAAGGAAAACAAAGTGGAGTTTGGAAAAAAGTGGGAAAGAAATATTTTTTTTGGAAAAAAAAAAAACTTCAAGACTCACCCCATCCACATGACAATGCATATATGTGATGCGTCTTGAAGTGGGGGTATTTGTAGACATAAAAAAAATTAGTGGATTAAATTACCACTAATTTTGTTTTCAAAATGAATAAAAAAAATCCTCTTATGGATAAGTTTCTCTAATCTCCAACTATAGAAAGGATAATAATAACAATAAAAAAACTATTATTATTATTATTATTATTATTATTATTATTATTATTATCTTGTTGGTAAAACCTTCCAGGATTTTTTTTTTCTAAAATCAAGGAACTAAATCCTTTAAATTAAGCAACTAAACTCTGAGAATTTGAAATTCAAATTTTATATCTTCACCTATAAATAGAGGTGTCTTTTTTCAAGAAAGGAGGGGAAGAAATCGAGAAAAAAAAATCCAGAAAGGAAAATCTTAAGGAGGAAATCCAAAGGAAACTTTGTATGGGAAAAGGGGCTTCACAACAAAAGAAAAAGCTTCATCAAATTTCTCTGCAAGTTCGGTACATGGTAGAACTGCTAAACACGCTCACCGCTATTTAACGAGTTCATTAAGGAATAAGCCACTTGTGGCCCTCAATTGATCTTCGAAATTAAGAAAATGTCATCGTTGTTTTCCAAAGTGTGATCAAGATGAAAGAATCAGAGGGATAATATTTTTTTGGAAATAATATTATTTTTGAGATTGTACCCACAATATTTTTAATTTTAATAAATATTTTGTTTGCATTATTTTCCTATTTGTTTTGCTAATTTTGTAGGACCATTTACGAAATTTATGTGTACATACTCTTTTATGAACAAGGTAGTGTAGAAAAAGTGTAACACTTTTTTTTTTAACTCAGGTAACTCAAGTAATATATCATTTCTACCATAGTGAATCCATTCTTCTTCTTTAGCGTATAAAAAGTGACTCCGTTCTTCTTTAGCACATTAACTTGAATACGCAACTCAAGTAATATATCATTTCTACCATAGTACTTTTAGCATTTTAGTGGTATTTTTTTTCTCATAAAAATGTGTACCCTTTGAATAAGCAACCTTTGAGGTGCACAACTTAATGTTTTAAGAGGGTGCACTATTTTTTCCTAGCGCATTTGAAATGTGTACAACTTCACTATGCAAAAAAACATTATTTTTTAATAAAATTAAGATCAAATTAATATAAATGATTAAATACAATTTTTATGAAAAAAATATATTTTATTTTTTATTTATATAAATAAAAATAAAAAATTTAATAAAACAAAATATTAGAGCCACAACCAATTTTCTATCTTATATAATTAAAAATATTAAACATTTTAACCAAGAAGAAAATTAAAATTGTGATCAAGTTACATCCATAAGCAAAAAGTTAAAATAGTGATTATCGACTCTAACTTTCACATAAAAATTTAACAATTTTTTAAAAATATAAACAATAAAATAATATGACAATGTAATAGGATTATAAAATAAATAGATATTTTATTTAGGAGGAATATAGAAAATCTTATGTCCTAAGCTTCTAAATTTGTTCATAATGAATTTATTTTTATATTAAATTTGTTTTCATTAATTATTTCTTATATATTTTTATTTTGTGTCTAGAATATCCATAAATAATTGAAATCGGTAAATGTAAAAGAAGAAATAATGAAAAAATAAAATTAAAAAGATTTCATGAAGTCAACACATTAGAAAATAAGAACAGAAAGGTAGAGATATTACGAAGGAGAGGAAAAAGAAAAAAGAAAAATCATATGACATGGTTGTCATATTAAAGTAAAAAGAAAAAAAAATAAAATTTTGTAGTAATTAACTGTGAAAGGAGATCGAGGGTTACAGGGTAATTTTAAAATTTTGATGATTTCACTATTGAAATACATGTTTCTAGAATTAATTTTTCCAAGATGTATGTACTTTAAAATTTAAAATTTAAAACTTTAAATTTTTTATATTTTTTAGTTGTTGCATGAATATTACATCATTCTCCATGAATAGAATGTGATAGGGCATGGTTTTTAAATCACTTTTATAATAATTTTTTTATAATTAACAAGTTTGGCAAAAGATATTCTTAAATGATTTAATTTATATTCAATGCTAGTAGTCATTTTAATTGGATAAACTTTTCAAAAGCAAATTTGAAGAATTTGGGTCAAATGTAATGTGCATTTTTGTAGGGCCCTCCCAATGGACCTCGTAATGCCAAAACTTCTGGCCTTCATGTTTTGTCAACTTGTTCACACAATAAGCTCACGAGCTTTACCTTGCTTTATCTTGTGAGACTTTGATATATGCTTTGTTTGTATTAAAGAGGTAAAAAAGTTCTTAACCACCATTCCATTTTGCACTAAAAAAAAATTGATATAGACATGCCAATTGACTTTGTGTGTCAAATATTGTCATGATGCATATGAGAAAATAATGTGTCATTTGACTCCTTTGAGTCAAATCTTGCCTTTAAGTACAGAGAAATATTTGAGAAATCGCAAGCATTTTTTCTTTGTTGTTCATTAATATATGGAATAGGTTGACCTTTGAATTAGTCAAGGACATGGTAGGTCTTTTGGTCTTATTTTTACTCAAATTTATTTGACTCAAAACTGAAGTAGCATTAAAAATGATACTTCATGTGGTTGTAAATTTACATTTCCTAAGGGTTTTCTTCCCTATTTGAACCAAAAATTGATTTTTAGGGTTAGAGGAACACCTCCCCTACAACAGTCAGACAAACTCCATTGAGTTCCTCTTCCATTCAAAGAGTGGGTGTGTTTGTTTCCCAAGAAAATCTAACCCATTTTAAGTTCAAAATAAATTTTTATCAAATTTTTCTTTAGAGCTTGGGTTGATTCATTTGGTTCTTCCAAAGATGAGAACTTTTAACTCAATGACCCAATCAAATTACATGCATAATAACATGAAAATCTAGAAACTTAAGTATTACCGTTTCTAAATATGACAACTTTTAATTCAACAACCCAATCAAATAATCATGCATAATAACGAGAAAAATCTAAAAACCTAAGAACTACCGTTTCCGAAGATATGGACTTTTAATCTAATAAACCCATCAAATAACATGCATAGTAACAAGAGAATCTAAAACCCCTAAGAACTAACATTGCCAATTTAACCCAATAACCCAATCAACTAACATGCATAATAACTAGAGAATATAAAAAAACCCTAAGAACTAATCATTGAAACATGAAAATTTTGATAGTATGGGAATAACCTATAAACCTTAAAATTATCAAACTTTGAAAAGTAAGATTTTTAATAAAATAGCATTCTAACACCATGAATGATAACTAGAAAATTTAAAACCGAACCAAAATTTTCAAGATAAGACTTCTAAGAAAATAGCATTTTGATAACATGAATAGTAACTAGAAAAATTAAAACCTAACCAAAATGTTCAAGATGAGACTTTCAATGAAATAGAATTCTAATATCATAAAATATGTTCCAAAAAATTTAAAACCTAACCAAATTTTTGTATAACCAACTTTTCAAGATGGGAATTTTTAATAAAGTAACATTCTAATAACATAAGAAGTGTACTTGAATATGTCTAAGTATGTTGTCCTAAAGGAGCACTTAAAAAGAAGCTATTCTAAAAAGAGAAAAGGAAAATCCTAGATCTAACTTGGGGTTTCCAAGGGTCACAATGAGGGGCTAGATAAATCCCTCAACTAGAGTCTTTGAGATGGCTAAAAAAGGTAAGTTGTGTGAGTTGAAAATGGGCCACCAGGGAGACTACTGCAAAGTATGAAAATAGCACTTAATAGGGCATGTGCTAACGTAACAAATGGAAAGTCTACACTTGCATGCTAGATTTATTCTAAGTTGTGCTCACATCTATTTTGCAAGGTTGTTTTATTCATCTCATGGACCCTAAGGATGAATGAATGAAATGCTTTTATTAATTCAATTGAATGAATGAATATGAATGGATATGATCTTTGCCATTTGATTCTCTAGTTTGGGTTGTGCACCCCATGAGGGGTACAAGATTTTTATTTTATTGTAAAAATATTTTCTTTTCAATAGATGGGTTGTAAGCTCCATTATAGGAGCATATAATTTTATTTTTTATTTTTTTGATTGTAAATTTTTTTTTTTATCCATTTATGGTGACCCAAAAGGAAAGGAAAAATTCTTAAATTTTCATTTTTGAGATCCTATGGTGACTTAAGAAAAAAGAAAGATTCTTGAAAGTTCTTGATTTGAGATCCTAATTTGACTCAAAATTGGGACAAATCATATATGGTTTTGAAGCTTAGGAAGTTAGGAATCCAATGCTTCAAACAATTTTCTATTCGGAGTTGAAATGAGGAAGATATAGTCAATTGAAGTAAGGTTGTACAAAGAGCATACTATTTCAGAATTAAGTTCGGGCCAAATTGTTTTTGGTTATTTGGGCTTCTTTTTTAGCTTTTTTTTTTTTTTTTTTTTTTTTTGTGGAAATTCGACATTTTAGGGTTTTGTCAATTTTTACTAACTAATCTTTGGTTGTAAGAATATTTTGATAATTTGAATTTTGTCCAATTTTTAATTACCAAATATGCAATAGGATCCCTAAAGTTCATGAGAAATATTTATTTAATTATTTCCTTGTTTTTATTTTATGTTATCTTTATTACTTGCTTATGTGACCTAAAATAGGATAATTTGGTATTCTTAATTAGATATAAATTTTCATGGGCTTTTTCAAAATAGGAAAACTTATTTAAATTGGAATGTGTATTGTTAGGAAATTTATTTTAAGAAAAGATAAGTTAGAAAAGAATTAAGAGTTTCCATTCCTTTTAAAAATTAATTCTTAATGATTTTAATTTTATTTAAAATTTTCTTAGATCTTTGAGATCTCTAAGAATAAAATCTTTCTTTTAATGAAAAAACTCTTGTTTTTCCAAATCTTTATAAAATAATATTTTTCCTATTTTGCACAAGGTTTTGATTTAAAGAAAATAAGTTGATTTTGAAAATTCATAATAGATAATTTATAATTAAGAAGGTTACCAAAATAAGTATTCAAACCTAAAGAAAAATGTTTTGGTATTCTCTATAAATTTTCATGAAAAGATTTTTCCAAGATTATATATTTGAATTGGTTGTTGCTAATGAGAATCTTATTCATTTGGAACTATCATTTTGATTTTGGTATAGATGCTTCTCCAAGCTACTACACCATACCTAAGATGGTCCTTCAGGCTCTCTCCTCCTGAGATAAGGAGGAAACCCCTATTTGGATATGGATAGTTCAAAAATAAAGACTAAGAGAGCAATTTTGTTTAGCAAACGAGTCTTAGTTTAAAAGATAAATAACGGATTTGAAAAACCTCATGATAAGAAGGGTTTTCAATCTTGTATGTAGAGGTGTCTAATGGGTCGTGTTGGGCTGACATGACCTAATATTGATCGGGCCATTAGGGGCCAATGTGTCGGGTTGGGTCGACCCATGCAAGCCAAATAGGTGACTCGACACGGCCCATAAGTCCATGGGCTAATCGTGTCATGCTGGGTCGGGTCGTGCTGTGCCGGTGGGCCATGGCCCATGGGCCACTCACTTTGTTAAAAATTTTAATTTAATTTTTTAAGTCATTTTTTCTTAAGTTTTTTCCTTATTAAATAAATTTTATTTTTGTTACTTTAAACACCTCTAATAATTATATTTTTATTTTATTTTTTATATACTTCTAATAATTATACTTTTTATTTTTTACATTTATATTTATTGAGTTTGTAATTGTAAAATTTATAGAAATATTAGTTTTTTGTTTTTAAAAATAGTAAAAAAAAATTACATTTGAATTTGTTTATTTTATTTTTATCAAAATAACAATAAATTTAAAATAATGGAATATAAAAGGAAATGAAATATAAAAAAATAATTCTTTTATTCAATATTTCAACAAATTACATGAAAAAATAATGAGAAAAAAAAAACAAAAGTGAGAATTGCATCACTATAGTTTGAGTACATCCCAACTAGGTTGGCACCCACCCAACTATCAATCATATGCATTACTTAACCTTTAAAAATTAACTACATTTAATAGATTTAAAAGAAACGAACAACATATAATTCTTCAATTATCATATTCACTTTTGTCTTCTTATTCAATCTTCATTCTTATTTTTTCATCTTCAATCATCATCAATCTCTTGAACATCATTGTTTGCATTGAGATGCAATTTCTTGAAGGCTTCTTTAAGTTCATCCTCTAAAGTTTGACATGAAAAAAGTAAAAATAGTTATTGATTTACTTTTTTTACCCCTCAAACTAGTTGTAATATAATTGTTAAGAGGGGTATTATAGCCATTTGACATGTAATAAAAAGTAAACACTAAAAGGTGAAATTTAAAAGGGCCAAGTGGGTCGACACGGTGGGCCGACGGGTTGTTTCTTTAGGCCTAGCATGGCCTGCTCCTTTGGGTCGTGTTGTCTTAGCTTGCTATAGTGTTAGGCCATACTGGCCTTGCCTGACCTTTTGGCGTGCCGAGCCACGGGCCAAAATGGGCAGCCCGACCCAATGACCCAGATTTCATTATACATTTGAATGGTTTGAATTGGAAGTTTGATTTAGGACAAAATCAATAACCATTAAAAAAAGAAAGAATATTGTAACACCGTTCATACCTATTGACTTTCGTTTTTAATACTATTGAAAATTTTCACGAATGAGAAGGCAACAAAGCAAGAATTCTTAAGATTCTAACTATGCTACAGTCATGAAAGAAGAAAAAGGGGGGAGAAGTAATGTTTTTATACTACAACCCACAATCATGAAATAAGAAAAAAGAAAATTCCAAAAAATATAGACCAAACAACAAGAACTTGCTTAGGCATCTTCTATACGTGATCCTTTCTTGTCACTTGTTTTTTTTCCATACTGGAATGTAAAATCCTACCATGAGTGTTAAAATAAGATTGCCATACTTATTAACCAATTAGTGAGTAATTCCTACAAGTGATAGTTTCTTATAATACACATATTTCTTGTTTACTTGAGCGCTAGTAGTAATGATCATAATTTTAATATATTGAGAATGTAAAATTTTCTAGCAACAAATATATTTAGCCCATTGTATTACAAAAAAGTACTAAATGAAGAAAAAAAATAGAGATGGAAAGAAATCTAAATTCTCTTTAGTTCAAAGGTATAAAATAAAATCAAATATAATAAAAAAATTCAAAATTTTTCAATCTTTATGTAGAATAGAAAAAAGAAGAAGAAAAAGGATACTCTTGGTGAAACATGTAAGAAATGTTAATTGAATTTAAATTTATTTTTCATTTTATTATTTTTTTAAAAACTTTTTATTGTTTTAAATTAAGAAATATACTAAAGACATAGGTTTTAGTGATTGCCATATGTTGGTAATAAGCAGGGAATGTCACTAAAAAATACAATATATTTTAATTAAATGTTACCAAGTATTGTATAATGAATGAGAGATGAATGTTCAAAGAACTCAACCCCTTTTTCTTTTTAGAAAATCCATTAGAAAATTTTTCTTGAAGACTTGAATAAGATTTCCTTGGAAAGCAAACAACCTCCAAAAGAGGAAGGGAATGAAGAGCTCACTCACCGATTGTTGCTCTCTACAAGCTCTCTCCTCCTGAGATAAGGAAGAAACCCCTATTTGGATATGGATAGTTCAAAGATAAGGACTAATTAGAAAACAATTTTTTTAACACACGAGTCTTAGTTTAAAAAATAAATAACGGATTTGAAAAATCTCATGATAAGAAGGGTTTTCAATCTTGTATATTTATATTGTCATTCAATGACTTAAATTTCATTATACATTTGAATGGTCTGAATTGAAAGTTTGATGTAGGACAAAATCAATACCCATTAAAAAAGGAAAGAATATCGTAACACCATTCATACCTATTGACTCTCCTTTTTAATACTATTGAAAATTTTCACAAATGAGAAAGCAACAAAGCAAGGATTCCTAAGATTCTAACTATGCTACAATCATGAAAGAAGAACAAAGAAAATTCCAAAAATATAGACCAAACAACAAGAACTTGCTTGGGCATCTTCAGTAAGTGATCATTTCTTGTCACTTGTTTTTTTCCATATTGGAATGTAAAATCCTACCATGAGTGTTAAGATAAGATTGCCATAAAAGAAATTATCAAATATGACAATATTTTTTCTAATTTTCAAAGAATTATCAAATATGACACTAAATTTTCAAAATAACACTAAATTTCTTTCTATTTTGGATTTAAAAGTGAGTAGTAAAACTAAAATTATCAAATATGACAATATTTTTTCTATTTTTCAAAGAATTTCGAAAGCATTATATTTAATTAAAAACACTTGGCTGATAAATAAATAAACTGAAAACATGGGAATTCTGGAGAGCTACGAAACGGAGATAAGAATATAATTAAGGAAAATGAAAGTGAAAGCCAAGGAATGAGCATCATCACCTCCTAGAAGTATCTAACCCACCTCGCTGAAGTTTGCTATAAATACCTAACAATTTCCCTTGAGTTCATCAATGCTTGAGTTTGAATCTTATCAATCACAGTAGTAGCAATGGCAGACGAGATTATCTTGTTGGATTTCTGGCCTAGCCCGTTTGGTATGAGGGTCAGAGTTGCCCTGGCAGAGAAGGGTCTCAAGTATGAATATAGAGAGGAGGACCCGAGGAACAAGAACCCTCTGCTTCTTGAGATGAACCCCGTTCATAAGAAAATCCCAGTTCTGATCCACAATGGAAAGCCCATTTGTGAGTCTATGATAATAGTTCAGTATATTGATGAGGTTTGGAACAAAAAATCTCCGTTGTTGCCTAGTGACCCATACCAGAGAGCTCAGGCCAGGTTCTGGGCGGACTACATAGACAAGAAGGTATGCCTTTTCTGTTGATTTAAAGCATTCTTTTCCATTGATTCATGGCGATTGACTCACATTTTGATTATGGTGAGGGATTTATCCAAAATGCTAGTTCTTCACATATTCTCTTCTGATATTGAGTTTTGTTGGCTTTGGTGTCCCAAACTAGAACTTTACTGATTCTCTTGCTGTTTCTTCAACAAGACTCCCCTCTGCATTTCTGATATGGGTTTTTATTTCTTTGTTCTGTTGAATCCGACGTCTGTTCGTTCCATCCAAAAAAGCAGATCTCAAGAATACCTTTTCCCCCAAGAAAGGGAATACATAAACCAGAATTTTAAAGAACAGATTTTGGTTTTTCGTTATCCTGCTGTTCAACATTTTGCACAACAGTTGTTTTAATATATGTTCTGTCTTTTTGATCTCTTTCTTCTCATTTCTTTAACACAAATTGAGGGGAAAAACTTTAGCAAATGATACATTCTTTCAACTGATTCTGATATTTTTCCTAGGATACGAGATTTCTATGCCGAAGGGTCGTTAATAAACTTGCCCAACTATACAGAAAGTTTGAAACTTGATGAAATGCTTCCAAAAGAAAAAAAAAAAACCCTTTTCTCTCTTTGACTCCATTACTTTCCACAGCTCTATGAACTTGGAAGGAGGATATGGTCAACCAAAGGAGAAGAGCAGGAAACAGCCAAGAATGAATTCATAGAGTACCTTAAGATTTTGGAAGGAGAGCTTGGAGAGAAGCCTTACTTCGGTGGTGAGAAATTTGGGTTTGTGGATGTGGCTCTGGTGACTTTCTCAACCTTGTTTTATGCGTATGAGAGCTTTGGTAACTTCAGCATAGAGGTGGAGTGCCCCAAGTTGATCGCTTGGACCAAGAGGTGCATGGAAAAGGAGAGTGTGTCGTCTTCTCTGAAAGACCCACAGAAGGTCCATGGCTTTGTCATGGAGATGAGGAAGAAGCTTGGTATAGAGTAAAAGGGGAACATCATGTGTGGGGGTCTTTCCATCGAAGACCCACACAAGGTCCATGACTTTGTCTTGTGGATGAGAAAGAAGTTCCGTGTAGAATAAAAGGGCTTTTGAATCGTGTTGTATTGGTAATATGAGAGGAGTGTTTGCTTTAAGTATGCTTTGAAGGGGCTGGAAAGAAATGTTTACAATTTGTTTTCTTTTGTTTTGGACTAGAGACGTGTTCTTGTATTGAAGAAATAAAAGAGTTTTTAACTACATTCCATTGTATCATGTCACATAAACAAGCATTAAAATAAGTTGGATAAGACATGCCACAAAGTTGATCAGATGCGTAGTCTATAAAGATATCATGTCCCATAGATAGAAGGTGATAGACAGCTCACGTGACCAACTCATACTTTGAGACAATCCGGTGATTGTTGCAGTTATATCATATCCATTGACCAGCTCATCCTCTGATTCAATCCCACAATAGTTGCAGTTATACCATATAATATTTGTACCTACTGTATATAAAAAGGCAGACCCACAATTATAACTGTAATTCCCTCTTGAATCTAGTCAATATGTGTGTTTATACTCATGCAAATATGAATGAAAGATATTGTTTTTTGCCCAAAGCTTTCTGCTGTTTCAGGGTATCAGACCCATAAACTCCACCGAGTCACTATTCCAGCAGCCACCCAAATCTTGTAGTCTCTTCATTGAAACCACCTTTTATTGCTATCCCAATGACTGAAGACTCCAACTCCTCCGGGCCCTTCCCATATCACACAGTCATCATGTCATGTGGAAACACTCCTTCAACCGCACTGGTGTCTGTTAATGCAGCAACACAACTTCCCCTGAAACTCACCGGTAGCAGCATTTATCCCTCTTGGAGAACAATGTTCTCAACACTACTTTATGGCTATGATCTGATTGGGTATGTTGATGGAACATATCCATGTCCACCAGAAATGATAAAAATGGGTGACACTTTCACACCCAATCCGGAGCACAAAATTTGGAAACGCCAAGACAGCCTACTTCTGCATGCTATCAGGGAATCAGTTGATTCCACCATTGCCCCTCTTGTTGCATCCACCACATTTGCTCAAGAGTCTTGGGCTCGTCTACACACCACATATGCCAGCAAATCGAAGACTAGGATCTTAGGACTCCGAGAGATGCTGAGCCAACTCATCAAAGAAAATAAATCTGTTGTTGAATATATGACAGTAATCAAAACTATGACCGATGAATTGGCTATTGTTGGATCCCCTCTCGGTGAAGAAGAAATGGTGATCAGTGTTCTCAAAGTTTTAGGATCTGAGTTCAAGGAATTGAGTGCAGCAATAAGAGCTTGAGATTCTTCCATATCCTTTGAAGAACTACATGAAAAACTAGCAGATCATGAAATGTTCCTTAAATGTGAAGAATTCAAGAAGCATAGTGTTACTGTTACAACTCAGTTTAATCAAAAGGGCTCAAACAACTTTGGCAAAAAGGGGAACAACTCAAACAGTAAGAAAGGACGAAGTTCTCAATTTGGAAATAATTATCAAGGCAACAAGAATCATCATGGACACATGTTCCCTAACCAAGGGAATAGATTTCTTGGTCCACAAGGGCGTCCTCCATTCAATCCCCCTCAAAACTGTGTTGTTTGTCAATCATGTGACAAAGCTAGACATACTGCTAGGGTCTGCAGGTCTCGCCCACCCTCCTATTTCACACCAAAAGAAAATTTCATGGCTCGAGAACCACAAATTCATAATGCCAATTGGGTAATAGACTCGGGAGCCTCACACCACATTACTTCAGATCTTCAGAATCTTTCCATTCATTCTGAATATGGTGGTACAGACGATGTAATTATTGGTGATGGTAATGGTATTTCTATCACTCATACTGATTCTACTAATTTAATTACTGAAAATTCAAATTTTATGCTTGGCAATGTTTTGTGTGCTCCGTCTATTCATAAGAACTTAATTTTTGTGTCTTAGTTTTGCAAACATAATTGTACATCCATTGAATTTTTCCCTACTTACTTTTTGGTGAAGGATTTGAGCATGGGGGCAACACTCGTTCAAGGCCAGAGTAAGGGAAATCTGTATGAGTGGCCGACTTCTTCTCCCAACTCAAGCTCCACACCTCAGGCCTACAACACCACCACCAGTTCAACATCTCGATCATCCCAATCTGCGTATTCTCCAACATGTCATCTCAAGTCATTCACTTTCAGTGTCCAAGTTGTCTCTAGACTCTTGTAACTCATGCTTATGTAATAAAAGTCATCGACTTCCCCTTGGTGCATCTTCTCTTATAAGCTCTAAACCCCTTAAACTTATTTCTACTGATATTTAGGGACTTGCTATGATGTAGGACAACCCTACACTACTACAAAAAATGTAATTTATGACGTTTTTTTTCTTGACGCTTATATAAAGTGCCATTATTTATTCTCAAAAATGGGTATTAATGACGCTTGCATTATCTTGGCGCCTTAATGGGAGAAATAATGACGTTTTTAAATAATGGCGCTTTTTTAAGCATCATTGTACAATGAATTTCAAATAATGACGCTTTTTTAAGTGCCATTGTAGGAGAACCTCAACCTTGGCGCTTTTAAAAGCGTCATTGTACAATGCATTTCAAATAATGACGATTTTTTAAGTGCCATTGTAGGAGAACCTCAACCTTGGCGCTTTTAAAAGCGTCATTTTCTGTTCATTTTATAATTACTCACATTTTTCAATTAAAAAAAAAGAGATAAATGTAATAAAGCCTTTTCCATACCCGATGCCCACACTCAAGTTTCATTACCAAATCTGTCTCTAACTGAACCAGCAAGCTCCAGCCAATTTCGATTGAGAAAATGAAGTTCTTACTCCAAATCAAGAAGATAGCATTCATGGATGCTCCACCGATTTGACTATTTGGGTGCTGGATTGAGAGAAAGGAAATGAATGGAGATATAAGAGAAAGCTAAGGTTTTTTTAGATTCGTAGGTTGGGAGAGGCAAGAGGCAGCAAAGGCAGGTGCCTTCGGTTGAAGAGGTAAGCAAGGAGTAAAGGTCGAAGAACCAGAGGAACAGAGGAAAGAAAAGAAGGGAGAAGAAAAAACCCGGAAGAGAGAGTTGTCGGGTACGAGCCCACATGTTCTCGTTTTCCCATGGATTCACATTCTTCACTATTGATTTCTGGGATTTGAGTGTGAATGCTTGTAAATCTGTTGTGGTTTTTGTTTATTATCAGTTATTTTCTTGGTTTGCATCTCCGATAAAAAGATACTATACCTCTGTTTTTAGGCTCAGTTGTGTCTCTCCTCTGTTTTTGTTCTCTGGAAGATTTGGAAATGATTCTGGTGTTGTTCCATTTGTGTACAATGGTTCATGCCGAAAGGAGCTTGCTTTCCATGGAGTTGTAGGTACTGCCTATAACTTGTTTGATGAAATGCCATTTCGAGATATGGGCTCTTGGAATGCATAGAAAGTTTTTCAACATTCTTTATTAAGGGATGTAGTGTCATGGAACTCAATAATTGTTGCCTATGAGTAGAATCATGTGGCTTTCGAATTAAATAAAAAAAATTTCTTCAGGGGGCGCGACCCCCGACATCCCGAGCAAAGTGCAACATTTACTACTAATTTAAGCTTCACAATCTGACATAGGCTTCATTGCTTATATTATAAAAGATGCTATTCAACTTCATTTTTAAATGGGTTACACAACATGTTATCTAATTAATAATAACGTCATGTTTGGTTCATCTATTCAATAAACTAATTGAGATTTGACACCCCACTTATGACCACAAACTAGAATGGTCACCCCCAACATAAGTAGAACACATGTCAAGGTGCGGCTTAGCTCTACTTTAGCCTTACTTGGGAAATCTACCCAAGTCTAAGCCTAAAAACAAAATGAAAAAAATATCATGATATTATATTAATACAAATTATATATATCTATATTGATTATCTAATTAATCAAGACTCTAAAAAATGAGTAACTTTGATAAATCATTTTGGGGGTTGGAGATGAACCAATTTTAACATGAACTTTATGTAGTGGGTCTTTAATGGATTTAGCCAAGTTATTGAACTTAGGCCTAAAATGTGATGCTTACAAACAATATTTTCCTATTCTTACCATTGCAATTGATATGAATAATTTATAATACATAACTAGATGTAATATTTTAATAAGTATTTATGTTTTAGTTTTAATCAACTATGCATGCATGAAACCTTAGAATTCCCATTCAAGTATCATTGTGAGACAGAAGTTTCTCTTATTACATACTAAGACAATAAGTTGTCAAAATGTGAAATGTGAGTATATTTAAGCCAGTTTCAAGTTGACAACCACTAAATTTGTTTTCCATGTGATAAAGATCTTTTCTTTGCAAATGATGTTTGAATTGTCCAGTTGGACAGTATAGGAAAACATGATATCTATGAAGTTAATTGCTTGTTCTTAATTCAATTTTTAGAAAATTTGGTAGTCTTTCTTCTTGTTCTCTGGGTGCATATTTGGACAAGGTCACATATTGTGCCTTATCCATTTTGTGTACTTGGTGAACTATAAGGAAATGCTGCCGAAATTTCTTTAAAATGAATTTAAGTATATTGGCAATTGACACATAGGGATTATGTATTCCTATATGGGATAGGAACCACCACCTAATTAAGGATGTTGGAGATGTTAGAATGCCTAAATCATGTATAAATCACTTGCTTCTATTCATTCGAATCTTAGTTCCATTCGTTAATTGTTTTAGTTCATGGTATCATTGTCTCATATGGTTATGTGTTTTTAAAATTTTCAAACTTGGTGTATTCAATAATATAAGAGAAGACTAAAAGTTAGATCTTGCTTTTCGTTCCTATTCATGAATAAAGCAAACATCATGAACGAACTAAGATCCATTTTTTATGCTAATATTGAATAACCTAATATACTAATTATGTTTCTTGTCATATTGCTTATTGTTAGATGACTTGCACATTGTCGTTTTTTGGATTGGTCTAAGTTTTGTGACAATGTGGGAAATTTTAATTTGGTAGATTATATATTTTAAGCCTATTAATAGGATTTTATTAATAACTTTAGTTGTTAGTGGTATCTAGGAGTTGTGTTTATCTCTTGTACATCAAATGGATCGTTCTTGGATGTCAAAGGATAGGAGATCAAAGGATTATGCAGATGGGGTAGAAAACTTTATCGCATTTGCATTACAATATTCCACATATAAAAACTCCATTAAATGTCCATGCCTTCAGTGTGGTAATATGATATTCCACACTCCTCAAAAAATTAGAGAACATTTATTCTTCTATGGAATTGATTAGAGTTACCATACATGGTATTGGCATGGAGACATTGCTCCAAGTGGACCACCAACTAGTAGGGCAGAATGGCATCATACAGTTGAATTTAACGATGTGGATAGTACAATAGAAATGGTTCAAGTTGCATATGATGATTGTAAGAATGACCCAAAATCGTTTGAAACATTACTTGATGATGCTCAAAAACCTTTATATCCTGGTTGTAGAAACTTTACAAAGTTATCTGCATTGGTCAAATTATACAACCTGAAAGCATGATATGGATGGTCTGATAAAAGCTTTTCAGAGCTTTTAAGTATTCTTGGAGATATGTTGCCTCTAAACAATGAGTTGCCTCTGTCTATGTATGAAGCAAAAAAAACATTGAATACATTGGGAATGGAATATGAGAAAATACATGCATGTCCCAATGATTGCATATTGTATAGAAATGAGTTGAAGGATGCAACTTCTTGTCCTACTTGTGGAACTTCAAGGTGGAAGTTAGATGGAACAGGTACTAAAAAGAGGAAGGGAGTCCCTGCAAAAGTAATGTGGTATTTTCCTCCTATTCCAAGATTTAGAAGATTGTTTCAATCGCCAAAAATTGCAAAAAACCTCATATGGCATGCTCAAGAAAGAGAATTTGATGGTAAAATGCGTCATCCATCTGACTCCCCATCATGGAAGCTAGTTGATCACAGATGGCCTGATTTTGCTTCAAAACCTAGAAACCTTAGACTTGCCATTTCAGCAGATGGTATAAATCCTCATAGTTCAATGAGCAGTAGACATAGTTGTTGGCCTATTATAATGGTCATTTACAACCTTCCTCCTTGGTTGTGCATGAAAAGGAAGTTTATGATGCTATCTTTATTAATATCAGGTCCACGACAACCTGGAAATGAAATTGATGTTTATTTAGCACCATTATTGGATGACTTAAAAATGTTGTGGGATGTAGGGGTTGAATGTTATGATGTGCATCAGCAAGAGGTCTTTACATTAAGAGCTATTCTACTATGGACAATCAATGATTTTCCTGCATATGGAAACTTATCTGGTTGTGTAGTTAAAGGATATTTTACATGTCCCATATGTGGGAAAGATACATTCTCTCATAGATTGAAGCATGGGAAAAAGAACTCATATACAGGTCACAGAAGATTTCTTCCTTGCAACCATCCTTTTAGGAAACAAAAGAAGGCATTTAATGGCAAACAAGAGTTTAGCTCACCTCCGCAACCATTGAGTGGAGAGGAAATCCTAAGGAAAATTGATGTCATTTCTAATTCATGGGGAAAAAATAAAAACTCTCGAGGCAAGTTGAATGTCAATACTACAAATTGTTGGAAAAAGAAGTCCATATTCTTTGATCTTGAGTATTGGAAATACCTACATGTTCGTCATAGCTTGGATGTAATGCACATAGAGAAGAATGTTTGTGAAAGCATCATTGGTACCTTACTCAACATTCCAGGTAAGACGAAAGATGGACTTAATTCTCGCCTAGACCTGCTAGAGATGGGCTTAAGGTGTGAATTGGGGCCAAGGTTTGAATCAAATCGAACTTATCTCCCACCTGCATGTTATACGTTATCTAAAGTGGAGAAAAAGGTTTTTTGCCAAACTTTATCACAATTAAAGGCTCTTGAAGGTTATTGCTCTAACATGAGAAACCTTGTGTCAATGGAAGACTTGAAGCTTTATGGTCTTAAATCGCATGACTATCATACATTAATGCAACAGTTATTGCCAATGTCATTACGATCCCTTTTGCCAAAGCATGTAAGGCATGCTATTTGCAGATTGAGTTTTTTATTCAATGCTCTGTGTAGCAAAGTGGTTGATGTGTCTGCACTGGATAAGTTACAAAATGATTTGGTGGTGACATTATGCTTGCTTGAGAAGTACTTTCCACCTTCCTTCTTTGATATCATGCTTCATCTTACTGTACATCTTGTAAGGGAGGTGAGACTTTGTGGACCAGTTTACCTAAGGTGGATGTACCCATTTAAAGATTCATGAAAGTTTTGAAAGGGTATGTACGAAACCGTAATCGGTCGGAAGGTTGTATCGCTGAATGCTATATTGTAGAGGAAGCTATTGAATTTTGTACAGAGTATTTATCAAATGTAGATGCGATTGGGATTCCTATTAGTGCAAACATTGACCAAAAAGTTGGGGCACCAATACCTGGAGGTCAAGTTGTGACAATTGATTTCAATTTGTGGTTACATGCACATCATTATGTTTTAGAGAATACAACTATTGTTCAACCTTATATTGAGTAAGAACCACTAACACTTAATATTTGTGTCTGATACTTAAAATAACTTTAAAACATTAACTTTGAATTTCTTATAAATAATTACATAGAGAGCACATGGAATGGTTGAAATTGAAAAATCCTCGTCAATCAAAAAGACAAAAGTGGCTCCAGGATGAACACCTGCGGACTTTTACTTATTGGTTGAGAAAAAAGGTATTGGAATGGTGTTAAAATGTGAAGTATTCTTTTTACTAATGTTTAACATACATAATAACTATTATTTATAATTACAGATTGAAGCTGCAATTGGTAATAATGAACCTATATTTGAAACCCTTAAGTGGATAGCTCATGGTCCTAGCCATTATGTCTCTAAATATCATGGATATGTCATTAATGGGTGTCGATACCATACCAAGGAAGGAGATGACTTACGAGCTACCCAAAATAGTGGAGTTAGTATTGTAGCTTCAACAATGCAAATCGCAAGTGCAAAGGATCAAAATCCAGTGTTTGGTGAGCTTTGTTTCTATGGCATTATTACCGAGATCTGGGACCTTGATTATACCATGTTTAGGATACCGGTTTTCAAGTGTGATTGGGTTGATAATAAAAATGGCATAAAAGTTGATGATCTTGGCTTTACATTAGTTGACTTTAGCAAAATTGCTCATAAATCAGATCCTTTCATTTTGGCATCCCAAGCTAAGCAAGTATTTTATGTGCAAGACCAACTTGATCCAAGATGGTCGGTTGTTTTGTCAACTCCTCAAAAAGATTTCTTGGATATAGAAGGAGGTGAAGACTTTGTTGACAATTCAATTGAACACCATCCCTTTATAGGGGCATTGCCACAAATTGAAGCGTTTGATGTAATGGATGACTCAGATGCAACATGTATGCGAGGCGATTGTGAGGGGATTTAGATTGAGAAAAAATCCTCTATGTAGCTATATTTTAATGCTAATGTATGAATAAAGGCCATGAAATGGGTTGCAATAGCCACAAAATAGGTAATTTTTATCCTTTTTTTATTTTTTTGCACAAAATATTGACCATTCTTTAACATCTCCCAACAACATATTTACTAAAACCTTTTCCCTAAATTGTGCATGGAAGATACTAAATTAGTTATGTTTGTGAGTAAAAAAATTATGAAATTTTTTATTTTCAATATGCATGTTGTGTTTTCCAAACTTAATGTAACACAAACCGATAGTCCAAAAGCTTTCATAAGTTCTTATGGACTTGATGAACTTGTTGAAATCACATGCTCCTTCCATGTTGATTCTTATAGGAAATTCCTACTGCAAATTTAGCTTTCTTATACAAAGGCCCTTGGGTTGCTTAAAATAAATGAAATGTTAAACAAAGTAGGGCACAAAAAAAAGTTTAAATGAAGTGTTATCCTTGTTATATGATGAACAATTCTAAAAAGATCTATTGAATTCATGATCTATTGCATTTCATTGTGCAATGATTATGGATTTATTTCTTTGAAAAGTTATGTTTTACAATTATTCTTTGACTAGGTTATATGCAATATAATTTTAACTAATCTTTATCATTTTTTATTTTTTTTTTGTTACAATAATGGAGACAAAGGAAGGAGAAAAACCCATAAAAAGGAAGTACAGAGGGATGACACGGAAGCATAAGATTATAAAAAACAGAAGCAAGGGGGTTAAGTAGCCGGTTAAGTACAATCTTGATGGCATTTTCATAGGAGAATCAGCAGTTCATCTAACAAGCTACTTAGGCGTGTTAGCACGCACTATGGTGCCAATAAGATATAAAACTTGGCATGTTGTACCTAAACAGTTGAAGGATAAGTTATGGGACAGCATTGAGGTAACCATTTCTTATTTAAATCACTTTGATGCAAAATGTCTATCATTCTTAACCTCTTGAAATTACTAAAGTTTGGTATTAATGTGCAGACTGCTTTTTCATTAAATCATAAAAGCAGGAGGAATTGTATGTTAACAATGGGAAAATGCTTTCGGTCCTTTAAGAACTTGCTAACGGTGAAGTACATTCTTCCTTTCGAAGACCAACCGGAGCTCCTCAAAAGACCACCAATTCAATATACTTTTATTGAGGATGAAGATTGGACAATATTTGTCAAAGATAGATTGTCTGACAACTTTAAGGTATAATTAAGACTCTTTACATACCTCTTATTCACATTCATTAATTATAAAATTTTAATTTATAGGAATATCGAGAAATTCAAAAAGAAAGAAGAAAGAGAAACATTTATAATCACCATCTAAGTAGGAAAGGATATGCCGGTCTTGAGGAAGAGATGGTAAGTGTAAGCCTATTAATTGCTTTTTATTTATTTTATGCATAATACATAATAGGGTTATATGATAATTATATTATACATTGTCCTATTTTGAAAGATGGTTGCAAGTAGATCAATTGAAACTATTGATCGAAGCATATTATGGAAGAAAGTAAGGGAAAAAAAGGATGACACCTTTGATGAAGTGGCCATACCAGTAATTGAGAAAATAGTAAGTGAATATTTTTCAATTTTAATTACATATATTTATAATAAGTTATTTACAATAACAAATTTGCAATTTAACTTTATAATTAATATTTTTTAAGGACAAGCTATTGAAAGAGTCTCAAGAGAATGGTAGAAGTGTTAGTGGAAGTAATGATATACTTGTGGAAGCATTGGGTACTCCTGAGTATAGTG
Source organism: Vitis vinifera (assembly GCF_030704535.1). Lineage (NCBI taxonomy): Eukaryota > Viridiplantae > Streptophyta > Magnoliopsida > Vitales > Vitaceae > Vitis > Vitis vinifera. The sequence goes on along the minus strand of NC_081823.1, from coordinate 20,792,648 downwards.
GTCAAGTTAGGGCCAAAGGGAAGCACTACACACCTTGCCAATATTTCAATAGTGCTGCAGATCGTGCTGTCAGGGATTTCATAGCAGCATCTAAAGAAGAATAAAGAATATTTCAGGCAGAAGTGCTAGCAAAACTGTCTCAAGTAGGAGCTGTTACTCCCCAATCTGATGTTAGCAGTTCAAGCATGAAGCAAAAACAACTTCTCCTACCAAAAGCAGTGGATAAGCCAATCCGTAAAGTTGAAGATGTGACCCCACCAGAAGCAATAGAACCACAGAAGAAGGTATTTATTCAGTTAAGCTAATTTGATGAAAAAGTTTCCTCTAATATGAGAAATAATTTAATTTAATTTTGTTGTTTGAATTGACTTCAAATGTTGGTGGCAACATATATGGTCTTCTTTGATGTGGCAACATATAATAGGATGTGGCAATGGACTGAAATGTTATCATGCAAGTTTGTTGCAATTGAATGTAAATGAAATTGCATTTATCATTGTAATAGGAGCTATAAGGTGATTGATGATGATAATGCATTTATGTTAGTTTTGTATAAACCCACTAATATTGAAGTGATTATTGTGAATTGAGTTTTGTAGGTTAGAAAATGTGAGCTGGCCATAGGCACCAAGGAAAATATAGTGGGAGGTGGAACAATTATACTTGAATGTGGTCCCAACTATTTAGTAGTTGTTGATGCTCCTTATGATTCAAGTGCACCCCTTCCCATTCCTATTCCTGGACAAACTACTACTGTTGGGGCTGCAATTGGTTACCAAGTTTTGTGGCCAACTGATTTGGTCATCATCCGTACTCCCATCTTAGTAAGTAAATTTAATTACCAAACTTTATAGTGACTTTATATATATATATATATATATATATATATATATATATAAACTAGTTAATTTGATTTGTACCATGGTTCTTAATTGTACAGGCATCTAAGAAAGCAAAGAAACAAAAAGTAAATGAAGTTGAAGTCAAATCCAAGGGTGAAAAACCACAAGATATGAAAATTTTTGAGACATTGGTTGGCCTCATGCTGAGTACATCAAGAACACACCCTATAAACTTCCCAGATGATGTTTTTGGTTAGAGTTTCAAGACCTTCATGATGAAAGAAGATATGGAAATGATAATATCATCAAAAGAAGTGTCATCCAATTGTATTTTATACTACATCTGGTAAGGGATTTTATAATTTTTGAATGACTTTTCACAAGATTATGAGATAGAAGGTTATTTTCTAATGACCTATAATGATTGTTGATAACTTGTCATGTGGGTTATAATCAGGCATTTGCATAGAAAGTTGATTGATGCAAAGTAGGCCGAACGATATGTTTTTGTCAATCCAGCATTGGTCTCAAAAGCTGGAATGGGAGAGGGAAGCAAGGAAAACAGGTCAAGGGTTATTGCAGATCGACTAAAGAATACAAAGCATGCTGAATATATGCTTATTCCATACAACCCAGAGTAACCTTTTATCCTAAATATCAATATGGTGTTTGTAAGTTAGTTTGTGATGTTTGAATTTGTGGATACTATATTACAATTTTCATTTCTTTTCTTTAGTTTCCATTGGGTGTTAGTGGCATTGGAGATGAAGAAAATGATTGCATATTACCTTGATCCAATGGCCTGTCAACCATGTGATGATCTTAAGGACATAGTTAACATGTAAGCATATATTTTCTCCTATTTTAATACAATTGATAGTGTCTAAATAACATCTTTTTAATTCTTTTTGTAGGGCAATGAGAATCAACCCACCGGAAAAACAGAAAACATCAAAGAGGGAGCCAACTTGGGTGAAAGTGGTTGTAAGTACTTATTTGTTTAGATTAAAATATATTGCTTCACCACTTAATTTATGACAAAATTAGAAAATGGATGGTTATTAATATGATCATCAATAAGATGCTAAAGAAGTAAGAACATCATTCTAGTGTTTATTGCAATTGTTGATACTTTTCCCATAGTGCCCAAGACAACCAGGTAGTGTGGAATGTGGGTATTACGTGATGAGATATATGAAGGAAATTATTGCTAATCCAAACCAACTAACATCAAAGGTTTGCACTCAATTCAATTCATATGGTTGGTCATTTTACTATAGCATTTTTTTTTTTGGTCAATTTAACTTAGTGAATTGTATATGTCACTCCAATTCAGTTTTGCGGGAAGAAATCATATAGTGAAATGGAAATTAATGAAGTTTGATCAGATTGGGTTATGTTAGTGACTCAGTTAATCATTACTCATGTTTGAAGGTACCTCTTATAACTTATAGTCTAATACAACTTCATATTCTTTTAAAGATGTAGTCAATATTTTGTTAATGTTAATTTTATAATGGATTTATTCACAATGATAATTTGTTAATGTATATATTTGTACTCCTAGTTGGCAGTGTTTTCAATATGGATCATTTTGGGGGTTGCTCTATTATGATTGATGTATAGTTGGCATATTGAGAGGTGAAGCCAAGTAGACATGGTAGGTGTAACAACTTTTGTATATTTCCTCTACAAATTATTATCAGTTAGATTTGGAGAAATCCTACAATAGCATAGCTACAAAAATTCCTGCATGTCCAAGCTCATTTTCGTAGAGCCTTTAGTTTCATTACATGTGCATGAATTAGGAATTTGTCTATTCTCTACAAAAGCATTTTTGGTCTTTAAGATTACTAGCTTTATAAACTTCTTTAATCTAAATTTATAAAGGTCTCCTACTATACTAATGGGCTTAAAGTCTATAATATCTTGTACTTCCATTTTCTTTTACATAAAAAATAGGAAGCTAGTTTAAGACTTCTTACAAATAAGCCTATGGAAGGAAATAACACCTCTTACTAAATGGTTGTTAAATTGTTTATTATATATTCTTCAGGTTGTACAAAAAGGCATAGGTCATTCTATTAACAACGTCACTACTGCTCTTGATGAAGGACACCCACAAACAATTCAAAATATATCATCAAAAGAATTTTGAGGTAACATGTTGTGGTTATTGTAAGTTTTATGAATCAATTCCATGTTTAGAGATCATTTCATGCAAGTTCCATATTTAGATAATAGATATCCTCATATTATTAAATGTTGATATACTAATACAATAAGAAGAACTTAGATATTTTAACACAATTTTATAATTTTACATAAATATGTTAATTTACAATTTTATAATTTTTCGGACTTCCAGTTTTTTTTTTTTTCATTCCTTAGTTCCTTCTCATGCAAAACATCTAATGTCTAGTACAACCTATAAGAAGAATGAGAAGATGTTAATGGTTGAAGTTTCATAAATAAGATAAAAATCATACCAAAATAGTCAATGAGATAAAAACTTTTTTTTTTTCTGTTTTTTTTTAAAATAGAATAAGAGTTCTAAAATATTTAGAAATTTGGTGTAATAAAATTATTGGAGTTTGTTGAGTTCTTTTGATATTTTGAAATTTATTGCAATGGAAGAAAGATATTTTAGGAATTTAAAAATTGGCATATACACATTTCATTTACAAAGTTGCTTCTTAACTATTTGTTAATACTAATATGTAACCCTCTCAATTATTTTGCAGATTGAGCATCTAGAAAGTGAGTTACAACTATCCTTTTTCACTTGGAAGAAAAATGATGTAAAACTAGATGTAGTGAAGGTTATGAACAATTCAAAGTTGAAGAAGAAGTTGTAAAATTGTTGGTTTTAGTTGTTGATTATGTATGATGTTTATGGATAAATTGTAATAGTGAAAAAGGAAGACCATATTTGATACTTTTTGTCAATGGAGATTCTTAAATTAAGTTTTCATTATTAATTTAATTGTTGATAGAAAATTATAAAACAGGGCATAATTAGGACATTTTAATTTCTGGGCTATTAAAATTTTATATGAGATAAGATGACGCTTTTTTAAAGCGTCATGCTTTACTTGAATAAACAGAAGATGACACTTCTCAAAAGCGTCAAGGTTGATGTTAAAAAAACATGGCATTTTTTTTTAGTGTCAAGGTATAAAATGCTATACGATGACACTTATTATGAGTGTCAATGTTGCTCCTACAAATAAAAAGCTATAAGATGACACTTATATTGAGTGTCAATGTTGCTTCTACTTATACAATGATGCTTTATTAAGTGTCAACGTTGCTCCTACAAATAAAAGGTTATAAGATGACACTTATATTGAGTGTCAATGTTGCTTCTACCTATACAATGACGCTTCATTGAGTGTCAATATTGACATGAATGAAATTATTAACATATGATGACACTTATAAAGCGTCAATGTTTCAAATAATGACACTTACTATGAGCGTCATGGTTGACGTCCAAAGAAGATGACGCTTCTAAAAAGTGTCAACGTATGCGATTTAAAAAGATGACAGTCTAATATATGACGCTTTTAAAAAGCGTCATCTTATATCTATCTTGACACTTAAAAAACGTCATCTTTTGACATTTTCCTTGTAGTGCTAGGATGGTTGCCTACACTCAAGGGTAGGTGGGCTAGGGTTTTATCTTTAGGGTGTAAGGAGAGAAACAAGGAATAAATTTTATGGTAGAGAAAATTATAAGATAAGAAATAGAGAGAAAGAGGAAAAATGAAGAAAAGATGGAAAAACCTTAAGAGTCTCACTAAGGCCTTCTAGAAGTCTCACCTAAAAGAAAATCAATGGAGTCTTACCATTGAGGGTTGCAACCTTGCAATGAAAGAAAGTATAATATTATTAATCAAATTCATTCATTTGATTTACATTGATTAGCCTATTTATAGGCTTCTCTAAGAAATCAAAAGTCTACTAGGACTCTAATAACCTATCATGACTCAAATTCTAATTATATTATAACTCAACTAGCTAATCCTAATTAGACTCCAACAAACACCAATCCCAATTCAATCCTAATTAATATTAATCATACTTAAAGTTTACTTAGGTCTTCACTTTCTTCCTTGAATAAACTTTAAAAGGCTTTCCCCATCATGCTCCTATCACATCCTTTGATAATTTTTTTATATTCTGTGATTTTTGTTGACCATTTCACCAAATACACATGGCTTTATCCTCTAAAAAACAAATCAGATACCACTTTTATTTTTGAAAACTTCAAGCAACTAGTAGAAAAATATTTCCAAACCCCAATCCTGATAGTTTATTCTGATGGTGGTGGGGAATATGCGGGTCTTCATCCTGCTCTCTCCAAACATGGAATTCAACACCTCTATTCTTCTCCACATACTTCACTAATTGTAGGGACTGCTGAAAGACAACATAGACATAATCTTGAGACGACATTGACTCTTCTTCATCAAGCCTCCATTCCTCTTCAATTTTGGCTTGTTGCTTGTCAAACGATAATTTACCTCATTAATCGAATGCCAATCCCACTTTTAGATAACAAATCTCCTTTTCAGACCCTCTTTCACACTTCTCCCTACTATCTCGAACTTAAAATATTTGGTTGCCTTTGTTACCCCTAGCTAAAACCCTACACATGCCATAAATTGGATCCCAAGTCTCGTCCTTGTGTTTTCCTTGGCTATTCTCTCTCACATAATTCCTATAGATGTTATGATCCATCCACCTAAAAAATGTTCATTTCTCAGCATGTGGTCTTTGTGGAAAATAGTTGACCAACTCATACTTTGAGACAATCCCATGATTGTTGCAGTTATATCAGATCCATTGACTAACTCATCCTCTGATTCAATCCTATAATAGTTGCAGTTATACCATATAATATTTGTACCTACTATATATAAAAAGTCAGACCCACAATTATAGCTGTAATTCTTTCTTGAATCTAGTCAATATGTGTGTATTTATACTCGTGCAAATATGAATGAAAGATATTGTTTTTTGCCAAAAGCTTTCTGCTGTTTCGAAACAGAGATTGGTTTTTTATTTTCACACATATATATGTATATCTTTAAAACATGTACTTTCAATAGTCAAATCATCAAACTTTCAAAACGACTAACCCTTTTCTCATCATGACATTAATTATCATAATTTTTATTTTTATACTTTGACATGATAAGTCAAAGTGCTAATCATGGTTGGTTTAAAAATAAATAAATAAATACTTTCACATTTAGCAATCTACTATGTCACATGATGTTTTTTTCCTCCATAATATCTCCACATTTTTGCCTTTTTTTTTTGTTAAATGTATTGGCTTCATGAAAACATTCTAATTTAATTTTTTTCTCTATTTCATTTGTTCATATTTATTGATTTTAGTTATTTATATTTAAATAAAAATTAATAATATATAATAAATAATTAATAATAATAAATTTACTATAAAAATAAATACATAATAAACAATTTTAGAAGTTTAGGATAAAAGACTTTTTATATTCCTGTTAAATAAAATATTTATTTATTTTATAAATCTTATTACATTGTCATATTATTCAATTTTTTTTTATATATTTTTAAAAAATTTTAAATTTTCATGTGAAAATCAGGATTGATGATCATGGTTTTAGCTTTTTTCTTATGGATGTAACTTGACCATAGTTTTAACTTTCTTCTTGGTTAAAATGTTTAATATTTTTAATTATAAAATAAAAATATGGTTGTGATTCTAAAGTGTTGTTTTGTTCAAATTTTTAATTTTCATTTATATAAAATAAAAAATATGTATTTTCATAAAATAAAAAAATTGTATTCAAGCGTTTATATTGATTTTCTCTTAATTTTATTAAAAATTAAAATTTTTGTATACTGAAGTGGCATACCTTTTAAATGTGTCAAGAAAAAATAGTGTACCCTCCTAAAGTACTAAGTTGGTGCACCTCAAACCATTGTGCAACTTAAGTTGCATTTCCCTAATACCACTTCTTTATGAAAAAAGTGCTACTAAAAATGCTAAAAGTAATATTGTGGTAAGAGTGATGTATCTCTTTTTTTTAGTTTAAGCAAAGGTATGTTACCATTTGTTGCATGCTAGATGTCTTATTAATGGTGAAATAACATGAATTCAATGGGTGTTATTGCATAATAACATCGATCGATACAACCCTTAGAAAAGTCCATACCATTTTCTTATAAAAAGAAAATACCATTGAAGTGTGATAAAATGTACCACTATGGTGGAAATGGTGTATCACTCTTCTTTGGTTTAAGGTATGTTACCACCCGTTACATGCTCAATGTATGATGTAATGATTAATAACATGAATTGAGTGGGTGTTTTGCACAATAACATTAATTGACACAATCCTTAGAAAAGAGGGTACCATTCTTTTATGAAAAAAGTAGTATATAAAAAGTGTAGTACTCTTTTAGCATGGTGGTACTTTTAGCACACTTAAGTGTTACTTTTTTTTAAAAAAAATATATAAATAAAAAAGTGGTGCTCTCTTTTCTAATGGTCTTGTATATCAATGTTATGATGCAATAACATTCATTCAATTCATGTTATTTCATGATTGCATAAGACATTGAGCACATCCATTCAGTTCATGATTGAGTACATAACGGGTGGTAATATACCTTACCATAAACCAAAGAAGAGTGGCATATCCTTTTTTTTCATAGTGATACTTTTAACACACTTGAGTAGTCCTTTTTTAACAAAAGAGTGGTAACTTCTTTTCAAAAGGTTGTGTTGATCAATTTTATTATGCAATAACGTCACTAAATTCACATTATTTCACGATTAATAAAACATTTAATGCATAATAGAAAGTAATATATCTTACCCTAAACTAAAGAAGAGTGATATATCATTTCTACCACAATAGTATTTTTAGCATTTTAGTGGTACTTTTTTTTTGTAAAAGAGTTGTACCTTTTGAATAAGCTGGGGGTGCACAACTTGAGTTGTGGATTGCTTTAAGAGGGTGCACTATTTTTGTCTAACACCCTTGAAAGGTGTGTAACTTCAATATGCAAAAATTTTAATTTTTAATAAAATTAAGAGAAAACTAATATAAATGATTAAATACAATTTTTATATAAAAAAAATATTTTATTTTTTATTTTACATAAATAAAAATTTAAAAATTTTAACAAAGCAAAATGTTAGAACTATAATAAAGTTTTTATCTTATATAATTAAAATATTAAACATTTTTACCAAGAAGAAAGTTATAATTGTGGACAAGTTAGATTCATAAATAAAAAACTAAAACCATTATCATCGACTTTGATTTTCACCTAAAAATTTAAAAATTTTAAATTTATATAATATATATATATATATATATATATATATATATAAGAAAGAGGTGCCACATTATGAATTGAGGACGTGAAATTTCTTAACGCTAGATGTACCACTCCAACTTAATGAGTGAGTGTTTATCTTGTAGTATAGGTTTATGTTGAAATGGATTGCAACTTATTTTAAGTTCCTTTATTCTTTATAATTCCACACTTAGTAACGTCCTTGTCATAATATTGTGGTAGGCATGATTGTGGAATATGTATTATGAAATTCATGGAGCTGTGGTCAATGGGAGAGTTGTCCAAATCAATTGATGTGTTATGTAGAAGGACCTATGTATTATCATCTCATTAATGTAAAAATAGTTATAAAAGGCGAAATTCATTCATTTGCTAATTTTTTTCGTTAAACTTGAATAAATGCAGGGAAAGTTAAAACAGTATAGATTGAAAATTATGGGCAGCTTGTTGTTTTCAGCATAAAATGCACATTGACATCATTTCATGAGGGAATAATGGGGATTGTACATTTTGATGACTGTGGACCTGCATTTTTCACGTGCGTCCCCACTCGATCGGCGAGACTCGTTTTTTATTTGTGAAAATTTGATTTTTGAAAAAAAGTTGGAGTCGCCACTTATTTTATTTTTATTTTTGAAGGGAAAATAAAACAAGAAATAAAACCCTAAAAAAAATGACTCCATAATTTTTGGAAAAGCGTGTCTTTGAAAAACCCAAGTCTAAGTCCGGGGATCAGGTTACCTATTGGGAAGGTACCTTTGAAAGGTAACACCCCTCTAAGCCCTATAAAGGTCTCTACTGACTAAGTTAAGGGGAACATGTCAATTAATCGGTTAATTATAGATACCTAAGTAGGCTAGGTGATTTCAAAAAAGTGGTGATTACTACTCAAAAAGTGCTATTTGATAGCCTATAATTAATCCTTTTAAACACTTTTGAGTAGTAGTTTAGACCTTTTAACTCAATTGGCATGTTAAGGATCCTTTAAAGCAATTTTAATCACTTTGTGCAAGTTTTGGTGTTTTTGTTAGTATTTTGATCACCAAAGCAAGTCAAGACTGAGGAGAGCTATGAGGAATCTTGGGCAAAGCTTAGAAGTCATTTGCCAAGAGTGAATTCGGATTGCAAGGAGAAAAAAGCAAAGAGAATCTGCCATAAAGCATATTCTTGATGACAGTCGTAGTAGCCACTTTTAGAGCACTTTCTGAAGTCCAAATGATGCATGCTATATACCATTTCAAAGATCAGGAAGTCAAAAATCCAATGCTTCAAACGGTGTGCAATTCGGAGTTGAAACGAAGAAGTTGCAGCCATTACAAGCCAATCACTCCGAGCTGAAGGAAGCATTTTGCAAAGTGCTGCGAAATCACCCTTTTGTTGCGAAGTGATTTCGCAGCATTTTTGTACAGTAAGGTGTTTCTCCTTCTGACGATGCACGATTTATGCCGCGAGAAGGAAGCTAGGAACCTCAAGGTGGAAGCCAACTTCGCAGCCTTGTGAAGATAGCTTGGTGTTGCGAAGTAATTTCGCAGCCCTCCTTGAGCGTCTGCGAAATCTCGCAGACACCATTTTTCTCCTGCGAAATGGTTCCTGAAGCCTCCCGATATTTGCTACCGACATTGGGAGATATTTTCCATTAGATTTTTGTTGTCTAAATCCCAAAATACTCCTTGTAAACCTCCAATTACATGATTCCTTAGTTTTTAAGTTAGTAAAAAGACTAAATATCTTTATAACAATTAGTTTTATATTATGTTGATATATATACCTCTCGAGAGCCTGTTCTCAGAGAGGAATTCCTTCTGTAAAAGTTTGGGTAAGCAAGTAAAGTCTATTTTCTTTCTACTGCCTTACCTTCTCACTTTGTATTTTCATTTTATTTCTAAGTTATGAATTCTCTGAGGAGTTTTCCCCAGAGAATGAGTAACTAAACCTCTAATTCCTTGGAGCTAAGGTTGCCGGGGAAGGTTCCAAGTGCAAGAATGCAGAGCTTTGTGGTTTTAGCTTTTAATGAAGAGGAAGTGAAATCCTTTAATGATTTCTATGTTTTTAGTTAACTTAAAACACCTTAGAGTCACCTGGGCCAACACTTGGTAAGGCAAGTGATTTCCAACCATGGAAATGCACTAGTTTACCCCTTGCGAGCCTCTGGTAGGTGACTTCAGGGTAGGATTTTCTGGAATTACCAACACTTGGTAAGCTTTAGGACTCCTAGGAGACATCCATTAGTTATCTCTTGCGAGTTTGTGAAGGGAAGTCCAAGGTTAAAGATCATCTTGAATGGTAAGTGCTCGTGAGAGGCATGAACCATTGCAAGTTGCATCAGTGAGAGAATTAAAGTGAAATCTAATTGAAGGAGTCTCTGTACAACACCGGTTAGAGAATTGACTATATGTTGAATCTCTAACGCGAGGAAATGAACCATCTGACCGGAGCTATGTCTTTTGCATGAGGAACCACCCCAGTGAACCTAACTCTCCAGGGAATGCTTTTCTTCCTAAATTATTCCAAACTTCTGTTATGTTAGTTAGTTTAAGTATAAACCTTTACCAATCAAAGTTTGTGTTTTACTTCTTAAGCTAACCGTGAAATGAAACAAGACCAATTCACTTGGAATTGGTATCATTGATTGCTTGTTAATCATTCCCAGTGAACGATCCTAGAGCCACTATACTATAGTAGCTTTTTATTTGCTACCCTAGTGTATGGTGTTATAGGTATAAATTTTGTTGATCACTCCCTCATCTAAGGAGCACCAGCTGGACATGGATCAGCTGAGACACCAATTGGGCATGAATCAAATGGCGCCGTTGCCGAGGAATGAGTGTCAAGTTTATAGTGATACCATTTTTGAGCACTTGTGATTTTCATCACAAGTTGGTAAAGTTTCTTTCACTTTACTAATTTTCATTCTTTCTTTGTTTATTCATAATCTAAGATTTTTTTTTTTATTTAGTCTAGTTTAATTTTGCTGTTGTAGCCCTGTTTCTCTTGTTGTCCTCTGTTTTTATTTAAGTTGCAGATAGATACTAGTTGTGTATGCCAAAGTGGATACGAGACAGTGGAGGAAGGCTTGTTAAGTGTGATACACCTCAGAGAAGAGAATTGGAAGTGATCTTGAATATCATGGAAGCTACACCTGAAGATCAGCATAGTCACCAAGGTCGTCAAGACAATCTCAATGAATTCAGATCAATGAGGGACCGCATGCATCCACCTCGTATGAGTGCACCATCATGTATAGTGCCCCCTACAGAGCAGCTAGTGATCAGACCGTATCTTGTTCCACTTCTACCAACTTTCCATGGAATGGAAAGTGAGAATCCGTATGCACACATCAAGGAATTTGAAGATGTTTGTAATACATTCCAAGAGGGAGGAGCTTCAATTGATTTGATGAGGCTTAAGTTATTTCCTTTTACTTTAAAGGATAAGGCCAAAATTTGGCTTAATTCTTTAAGGCCAAGGAGTATCCGCTCTTGGACTGATTTACAAGCTGAATTCCTCAAGAAATTTTTTCCCACTCATAGAACAAATGGCTTGAAAAGGCAAATTTCAAACTTCTCAGCTAAAGAGAATGAGAAATTCTATGAGTGTTGGGAGAGATACATGGAAGCTATAAATGCTTGTCTTCACCATGGCTTTGATACTTGGCTATTGGTGAGCTATTTTTATGATGGTATGTCCTCCTCAATGAAGCAACTCCTCGAGACAATGTGTGGAGGAGATTTCATGAGCAAAAATCCAGAGGAAGCTATGGATTTCTTGAGCTATGTAACTGATGTTTCAAGGGGATGGGATGAACCAACCAAAGGAGAAGTAGGAAAGATGAAGTCTCAGTTGAATGCTTACAATGCAAAGGCTGGGATGTATACTTTAAAAGAAGATGATGACATGAAAGCAAAGTTGGCAACTATGACAAGAAAATTGGAGGAGCTGGAGCTGAAAAGAATACATGAAGTGCAAGCTGTTGCTGAAGCACCAGTGCAAGTGAAGCTGTGTCCCAATTGTCAATCATTTGAACATTTGGTGGAGGAATGCCCTGCAATTCCAACTGAAAGGGAAATGTTTAGAGATCAAGCAAATGTTGTTGGACAATTCAGGCCTAATAACAATGCTCCTTATGGAAATACCTACAACTCAAGTTGGAGGAATCATCCAAATTTCTCATGGAAGGCCAGAGCAACTCAGTACCAACAGTCGGATCCACCATCTCAGCAATCTTCAAGTATTGAACAAGCAATGGCTAATCTCAGCAAGGTAATGGGAGATTTTATTGAAAATCAAGAAGCCACTAATGCTCGAGTCGATCAAAAAATTGATAGAGTGGAGAGTATGTTGAATAAAAGGATGGATGGAATGCAAAATGATATGAACCAAAAGTTTGACAACATCCAATATTCAATTTCAAGGCTTACAAATTTGAATACACTGCAAGAAAAGGGAAGATTTCCTTCTCAACCTCACCAAAACCCCAAGGGTGTCCATGAAGTGGAAAGCCTAGAGGGAGAATTATCACAGGTGAAAGATGTCAAGGCCTTGATCACTCTAAGGAGTGGTAAGAAAATTGAGCAGCCAATACCCAAGCCACATGTTGAGAAACAAGAAGAGATAAAGAAAAGGAAAGAAATGGAAGATAAAGGGAGTGAGATCAGTGAAGAAAAGAAGGACTCTGATTCAACAATGAATGCAATTCCAGAGAAAGAGCTTCTGAAGGAAGAAATGCTGAAGAAATCAACTTTTCCACCTTTTCCTCAAGCATTACATGGGAAAAAGGGGATTAGAAATGCAGCTGAAATCCTTGAAGTCTTGAGGCAAGTAAAAGTTAATATTCCACTGCTGGATATGATCAAACAAGTTCCAACATATGCAAAATTCCTAAAGGATTTATGTACTATCAAGAGAGGGTTGACTGTAAACAAGAAAGCCTTCTTGACTGAGCAAGTAAGTGCAATCTTACAATGTAAGTCTCCTTTGAAGTACAAAGACCCTGTAAGTCCTACCATTTCAGTCATGATTGGAGGAAAGGTAGTGGAGAAAGCCTTGCTAGATTTGGGAGCAAGTGTGAATTTGCTTCCTTATTCTGTCTACAAGCAATTAGGTCTTGGAGAGTTGAAGCCAACAGCAATCACTCTATCTCTGGCAGATAGATCAGTGAAAATTCCAAGAGGGGTAATTGAGGATGTATTGGTTTAAGTAGATAATTTCTACTATCCAGTAGATTTTATTGTTCTTGATACAGATCCTACTGTAAAGGAAGCTAATTTAGTTCCTATCATCCTTGGAAGACCATTTTTTGCAACTTCAAATGCAATCATCAACTGCAGGAATGGGCTGATGCAACTCACTTTTGGTAACATGACACTGGATCTCAATATTTTCTATATGTCTAAAAAGCAAATCACTCCGGAAGAAGAAGAAGGTCCAGAAGAGCTATGTATAATTGATACTTTGGTAGAGGAGCACTGCAATCAACATATGCAAGAAAAGTTGAATGAAAATCTTGAGAATATTGAGGAAGGTTTTTCTGAATCTCCTATTGTGCTTGCTACTCTACAAAGTTGGAGAAAGATAGAAGAAATTCTACCTTTGTTCAATAAGGAAGAGGAGGCAGCTGTTGAAAAAGAAATTCCAAAACTCAATTTGAAGCCTTTACCTGTGGAGCTGAAATATACATATCTTGAAGAAAACAACCAATGTCCTGTTGTAATATCTTCATCTCTGACCAATCATCAAGAGAATTGTTTAATGGAAGTTCTCAAGAGGTGTAAGAAGGCAATAGGATGGCAAATATCTGACTTGAAAGGCATTAGTCCTTTAGTTTGTACTCATCATATATATATGGAGGAGGAAGCAAAGCCAATCCGTCAATTTCAAAGAAGGTTGAATCCTCATCTACAAGAGGTGGTGCGAGCTGAAGTGCTGAAGCTACTTCAAGCAGGAATCATTTACCCTATATCTGATAGCCCTTGGGTGAGTCCTACTCAAGTGGTACCAAAGAAGTTAGGGATCACAGTGGTTCAAAATGAAAAAAGGGAAGAAATTACTACACGCCTCACTTCAGGTTGGAGGGTGTGTATTAATTATAGAAAGCTGAATGTTGTCACCAGGAAGGATCATTTTCCCTTGCCATTTATTGATCAAGTGCTGGAGAGAGTCTCTGGACATCCATTTTATTGTTTTATGGATGGATATTCAGGGTATTTTCAGATTGAAATTGATTTGGCAGATCAAGAAAAGACCACTTTTACATGTCCATTTGGAACATATGCTTATAGAAGAATGCCTTTTGGTTTATGCAATGCACCTGCTACATTTCAAAGATGTATGTTGAGTATTTTCAGTGATATGGTGGAGCGAATTATGGAGGTTTTCATGGATGACATCACCGTATATGGAGGTACATTTGAGGAATGCTTGGTTAATTTGGAAGCAGTTCTTCATAGATGCATTGAAAAAGATCTGGTGCTGAACTGGGAAAAATGCCATTTTATGGTACGTCAAGGAATTGTCCTTGGCCATATCATCTCTGAAAAAGGCATTGAAGTTGATAAAACAAAGGTGGAGCTTATTGTCAAATTACCATCTCCAACAACTGTAAAAGGAGTAAGGCAGTTCCTTGGCCATGCAGGGTTCTATAGGAGGTTTATAAAAGGTTTTTCAAGTCTTTCAAAACCTCTTTGTGAGCTGTTAGCTAAGGATGCTAAGTTTATATGGGATGAAAGGTGTCAGAATAGCTTTGATCAATTGAAGAAATTTTTAACAACAACTCTAATAGTGAGAGCCCCTAACTGGCAATTACCTTTTGAACTAATGTGTGATGCCAGTGACTTTGCTATAGGAGCTGTGCTTGGCCAAAGAGAAGATGGGAAGCCCTATGTGATTTACTATGCAAGTAAAATACTAAATGAAGCTCATAGGAACTACACAACTACAAAGAAAGAATTGTTAGCTGTGGTATTTGCTTTGGACAAATTTCGAGCTTATTTAGTGGGGTCTTTCATTATTGTGTTTACTGACCATTCAGCCTTGAAGTATTTATTGACAAAGCAAGATGCAAAAGCAAGGTTGATTAGATGGATTTTTTTGTTACAAGAATTCAATCTCCAAATCAAAGATAAGAAATGAGTGGAGAATGTAGTAGCTGACCACTTGTCAAGGTTAGTTATAGCACATAATTCCCATCCCTTGCCTATCAATGATGATTTTCCTGAAGAATCACTCATGTTCCTAGTGAAAACTCCTTGGTATGCTCATATTGCTAATTATTTAGTAACTGGTGAAATTCCAAGTGAGTGGAATGCACAGGACAGGAAGCACTTCTTTGCCAAAATTCATGCTTATGATTGGGAAGAGCCCTTTCTCTTTAAGTATTGTGCAGATCAGATTATTAGGAAGTGTGTCCCTGAAGATGAGCAGCAAGGGATTCTATCTCATTGTCATGAGAATGCATGTGGAGGCCACTTTGCCTCTCAGAAAACAGCCATGAAGGTATTGCAATCAGGGTTTTCTTGGCCATCTCTTTTTAAAGATGCCCACATCATGTGTAGGAGTTGTGATAGATTCCAAAGGCTTGGAAAGCTAACAAAAAGAAATCAAATGCCTATGAACCCCATTCTGATAGTTGAGTTATTTGATGTATGGGGCATTGACTTCATGGGACCTTTCCCAATGTCTTTTGGTAATTCTTATATTTTGGAGGGGGTAGATTATGTTTCTAAATGGGTTGAGGCAATCCCCTGTAAACAAAATGATCACAGGGTGGTTCTCAAGTTTCTTAAAGAGAACATTTTCTCAAGATTTGGGGTGCCCCAGGCCATAATTAGTGATGGAGGTGCTCATTTTTGCAACAAACCTTTTGACGCTCTGTTATCCAAGTATGGAGTGAAGCATAAGGTGGCTACACCTTATCATCCTCAGACTTCCGGGCAAGTTGAGCTAGCTAACAGGGAAATAAAGAACATCTTGATGAAAGTGGTGAATTCCAACATAAAAGATTGGTCTATTAGGCTTCATGATTCATTGTGGGCATAGAACAGCTTATAAGACTATTCTTGGGATGTCTCCCTATCGTCTTGTCTATGGCAAAGCATGCCATCTCCCTGTGGAAGTTGAATACAAGGCTTGGTGGGCAATAAAGAAGCTGAATATGGATTTGATCAAGGCCGGAGAAAAGAGATTTCTAGACCTTAATGAGATGGAGGAATTAAGAAATAATGCTTATATCAATTCCAAAGTTGCAAAACAGAGGATGAAGAAGTGGCATGATCAACTCATCTCCAACAAGGAATTTCAGGAAGGGCAAAGAGTTTTGATGTATGACACAAGACTCCATATCTTTCCTGGAAAGCTCAAGTCAAGGTGGATAGGCCCGTTCATTATTCACCGAGTATGGTCCAATGGAGTGGTGGAATTATTGAATTCCAATGGCAAGGACAGCTTCAAAGTCAATGGATATCGTCTCAAGCCATTCATGGAGCCATTCAAACCAGAAAAGGAGGCAATCAACCTCCTTGAACCTCAAAAAGCCTAAGTGAAAAAGGGTTTGCTGGACGTGGTTTTACCACAGTCCAAAATTTTTGTAAATTTTGTAAATTTTCAAGTTGTTTCCATACTTTTGATCTTAGTTTTCGATCTTAAATCATGTTTTTAGGTGTGTTTTAATCGTTTTGAATGATCCCAGGTGGAAGAAATTTCAAGGAGATTGAAAAGAAAAAAATCGGGTCGAAATCGGAGCCAAAACAGAGGAAAAACAGGGGAAAAACAGAGCTCTGCGAAATTTCGCAAAGTGAAGGAAACTTCTGCGAAATGAGCATTTTGTTGCCAAACCATTCCGCAACACTGTAGAAATCTCTGCGAGGCTATTTCGCAGCTGCGAAAGTGAATTTGGCACACGAGTGCCACTTCGCAGTACAGTAGCATCCATTTCGCAGCTGCGAAACGCATTGCGAAGTGGAAAAGCGTGATTTCGCACCAAAAGTCCCATTCCGCAGAGTATTTCGCAATTGCGAAAGTGGTTTTGGCACACGAGTGCCACTCCGCAGCACAGTAACATCAATTTCGCAGCTGCGAAACTCACTGTGAAGTTGCTGCGAAAATGGCATTTTGTTGCGAAACTTAAACTGACCCTTAGGCTTCCGTTTTTCCTATTTATACCGGTCATTTGAGCTGCGAAAAGGGTTTCAAAAATCAGAGCACCATTCTCGCAGCCTCTTCGTCTTCTTCAGTGAGCCTCGCAATCCAAACCCCCGGTCATCCTCTCAGATCATCTACGTCGGCCAAAGTTCGGTAGCCCAAAATGGCGCGAACACGAGGGGCTAAGTCTTCATCTCCTTCGAACTGCAAGAAGACGCTGTAAAAGGAGCCACCTCCAGATTCTGCTCCAAAGCCTTCGCCGTCGAGACCAATTCCACCTCCGGTGAAGCCCGCGCCACCAAAGCTGCCGGCAAGACGATACCTTACCAGGTCAGGAGGTCGGCCATTGCAGAAGAAACCCAGGGTGGAGAGCTCAGAACCCATCGATTTGACTGAGCAATCTCCAGAGCCTTCACCAATTCCATCACCGGTTCAAACTCCAGTGCCGTCTCCGGTTCCCTCGCCAAGTCCCCTACCAGTTCCATCGCCAGTACCATCTCCGGCGCCGCAAAAAAAATCTCAAGAGCCCCAAGCGCCACTTCCCGAGCCCAAATTCAAGCTGAAACAGCTCTGGAAGAAGTAATTAGGAGGCCAATGCTACCTCAGCCCCCAATTGAAGGAAACTTGGATTGTAGAGCACGGGCATTTCATTCCGAACTTTGCTTCGACTTACCGGCATTCAGAGTGAGGCCAGAGCTTGCCCAATCATTCCAGCTGCTGAGGAGGTATCATATGGAGCATCTTCTAGCTCCAAGATACTTTTTCTACCCCCGGATAGCCACGGATTTCTACCAATCTATGACAACCAAAGAGGTCAGGAATCCAACTTTGATTCATTTCACTATCGATGGGAGACATGGTATATTGGGAGCACGACATATTGCTGAAGCCCTGCAAATTCCTTTTGAGCCAACCCAATTCGATAATTTTAGAGCTTGGGCAAATCCTACTGAACTAGAGATGGTTCGCACCCTTTCCAGAGGAGCTGCAAATCGATCACATCTGCTGAGGGGGGAGCTTCCTCCAATTATGTTTTTGATTGATGCCTTTTTGAGGCATAATATCTATCCATTGCAGCATTGGACCCAAAGAAGGGGAGTCCTCCTGGAAGCTCTTTACAAGATGTCAGAAGGATTTTTCTTTGGGCCTCATCATCTGATCATGGCAGCCCTTCTCTATTTTGAAGAGAAGGTGCACAGAAAGAAGCTTCAAAGAGCTGATTGCATTCCCCTCCTCTTCCCAAGGCTGCTATGCAAAATTTTGGAGCATTTAGGATATCCCTCTGAGCCTCAGCTGGAGAGAAAGCTAATATGCCGTGAGCCATTCACTCTTGATAAATGGAACAATATGACGGCCTACAAAATTGATCAGCCTGGGCAGCCTCAGCCAGCTGCAAGGAGAGCATCCCCAAGACATATACCCGAATGTATAACAGTTGCTGCTCCTGCCATTCCTAGAGCTCCTCCAGCTGCACCTGCTTCATCTCAGCCATCCACATCAGCTGAGCCGAGGATGGCTATTCCTATATCTGAATATCGAGAGTTGTGCCGTGCATTGGAGACTCTTACAGCTTCTCAGAGCAGTCTTGCTCAAGAGATGGCAGCCATCAGAGCATGCCAAGAGCAGATGTTAGCCACTCAGGCTCAACAAGCTGCCATCTTAAGGCAGCTCCAAGTCCATTTCGATCTACCACAAGCTGTAGAGCCCTCCACTGATACTCCAACAGAGCCACACCCTCATCCTTTAGAGTCTCATCCTCCTAAGCCCCAAGTCCCAGCTGATACACCTGCTGAGGAGGCAGATCCTTCTGCCTAGTCCCAGCACCACCCCACTCATCAGACTATATTAGATATCTAATATTTTTATGTATTTCGTTTTTTTTAGTTGAAAAGAAGTCCCAGTATTTTGGTACTATATATGGGATTCCTTGTGTTACTTGTCCTTGGCACTATACTCGAATGAATTGAAAGTAATACAAGTTGAATATTTCTTGTTAAAAGTCAGCATTAAGTTATTCTTATTTCCTTTTCTCACATATTCTATTCTTTTTGAAACATGTGGTTTTCCCCAATCAATATTCGAATTTGATTTCAGCAAGGAGGTACCACTTCCTCCCTTTAATTACAGTCACTCATATCACATTGAGGACAATGCTCAGTTCGGTTGGGGGGTATGAGGAAGGAAGTATTCTAAATCTTTTTGGTATTGCAATTATATTGGTTAATTAGTTGTAGTTTTTACTTTTTACTTTTGTTACTCTATTTTCCATGAATTTTGAGGAAAAATTTTCAAATTAAACCAAGAGAAATTGAACTGTTGTTTTTCACTTGACTTAGAGTATGGATTATGCTTACTAAAGTGGTTCAATTGTTGAAGCTTCTATTGAAATTGAATTTAGTTCTTCCACTTTAAGCTATTCACACACAGTGCACATTAGTTTCCGATTATAAGATGAAAAGCTATTTCCCTCTTGACTTAGGACAATTTTGAGACTTGGTATATTTGACCTCATTTGATAAAAATTGGAACACCCTGCAAAAGGCCAATGAGCCTTTGAAATAAAGAAAGTTGTTTGCTTGCCTTGAAACCCGAGCAAGGTCTGAGGGGTATATGGTGAAAATCTTTTAAGCCTGGTGCCCTAAGCCTTAATTGGTTGGGAGACACCGACCTCAATGCTCGTTATAAGGGTGAATAGGTAGAGTTAGCATATGGTAGATGCTTGGGTATTAGAAATTCATTCTTAAAAGTCCGGGGAAAAATCCGAGGAGTTAGTGGTTGAAAGATCCTTAAAGCTTGGTGCCCTAAACCTTAATTGGTTGGGAGTCATCGATGGACCCCCATTACATGGACAAGTCAGAAAGAGTACCCCATAAAGCTACCCTTGAAAAAAAAAATGATGAAAGTGTGTTCTTTTCTTATTGATTATGGTCAGATTGCTAAAGTTTTGAAAAGAGATAGGTTGGGGGGAGAGACTAGTTTAGCATATTATTCTCGGAAGCTAAGGAACCAATACACATAGATTTTTGTGGAAGATTAAAGTTTGATTCTTAGGAAGTGGAAATGATTTTAAAACTTCAGTTTGCATAATGCACTCCCTTGATTGACAGTGTTTAGCATAGTTTGTTATGACTCTTGTTGAGATTTGGGTTTGTATTTCTTTAATGCTTCATGTGAGAATTAGATCATCATGCCACTTGAGAATTATTTTCCTTTAGCATGATGTTGTAAATTTTAGATTAGTTTGCTATTTATTTTCATTTTTCTCTCCTATATTGCTAAGGGACTAGCAATATGTCGGTTGGGGGGAGTGATTACTACTCAAAAAGTGCTATTTGATAGCCTATAATTAATCCTTTTAAACACTTTTGAGTAGTAGTTTAGGCCTTTTAACTCAATTGGCATGTTAAGGATCATTTAAAGCAATTTTAATCACTTTGTGCAAGTTTTGGTGTTTTTGTTAGTATTTTGATCACCAAAGCAAGTCAAGACTGAGGAGAGCTATGAGGAGTCTTGGGCAAAGCTTAGAAGTCATTTGCCAAGAGTGAATCCGGATTGAAAGGAGAAAAAAGCAAAGAGAATCTGCCATAAAGCATATTCTTGATGACAGTCGTAGCAGCCACTTTTGGAGCACTTTCTGAAGTCCAAATGATGCATGCTATATACCATTTCAAAGATCAGGAAGTCAACAATCCAATGCTTCAAACGGTGTGCAATTCGGAGTTGAAACGAAGAAGTTGCAGCCATTACAAGCCAATCACTCCGAGCTGAAGGAAGCATTTTGCAAAGTGCTGCGAAATCACCCTTTTGTTGCGAAGTGATTTCGCAGCATTTTTGTACAGTAAGGTGTTTCTCCTTCTGACGATGCATGATTTATGCCGCGAGAAGGAAGCTAGGAACCTCAAGGTGGAAGCCAACTTCGCAGCCCTGTGAAGATAGCTTGGTGTTGCGAAGTAATTTCGCAGCCCTCCTTGAGTGTCTGCGAAATCTCGCAGACACCATTTTTCTCCTGCGAAATGGTTCCTGAAGCCTCCCGATATTTGCTACCGACATTGGGAGATATTGTCCATTAGATTTTTGTTGTCTAAATCCCAAAATACTCCTTGTAAACCTCCAATTACATGATTCCTTAGTTTTTAAGTTAGTAAAAAGACTAAATATCTTTGTAACAATTAGTTTTATATTATGTTGATATATATACCTCTCGAGAGCCTGTTCTCAGAGAGGAATTCCTTCTGTAAAAGTTTGGGTAAGCAAGTAAAGTCTATTTTCTTTCTACTGTCTTACCTTCTCACTTTGTATTTTCATTTTATTTCTAAGTTATGAATTCTCTGAAGAGTTTTCCCCAGAGAATGAGTAACTAAACCTCTAATTCCTTGGAGCTAAGGTTGCCGGGGAAGGTTCCAAGTGCAAGAATGCAGAGCTTTGTGGTTTTAGCTTTTAATGAAGAGGAAGTGAAATCCTTTAATGATTTCTATGTTTTTAGTTAACTTAAAACACCTTAGAGTCACCTGGGCCAACACTTGGTAAGGCAAGTGATTTCCAACCATGGAAATGCACTAGTTTACCTCTTGCGAGCCTTTGGTAGGTGACTTCAGGGTAGGATTTTCTGGAATTACCAACACTTGGTAAGCTTTTGGACTCCTAGGAGACATCCATTAGTTATCTCTTGCGAGTTTGTGAAGGGAAGTCCAAGGTTAAAGATCATCTTGAATGGTAAGTGCTCGTGAGAGGCATGAACCATTGCAAGTTACATCAGTGAGAGAATTAAAGTGAAATCTAATTGAAGGAGTCTCTGTACAACACCGGTTAGAGAATTGACTATATGTTGAATCTCTAACGCGAGGAAATGAACCATCTGACCGGAGCTATGTCTTTTGCATGAGGAACCACCCTAGTGAACCTAACTCTCCAGGGAATGCTTTTCTTCCTAAATTATTCCAAACTTCTGTTATGTTAGTTAGTTTAAGTATAAACCTTTACCAATCAAAGTTTGTGTTTTACTTCTTAAGCTAACCGTGAAATGAAACAAGACCAATTCACTTGGAATTGGTATCATTGATTGCTTGTTAATCATTCCCAGTGAACGATCCTAGAGCCACTATACTATAGTAGCTTTTTATTTGCTACCCTAGTGTATGGTGTTATAGGTATAAATTTTGTTGATCACTCCCTCATCTAAGGAGCACCAGCTGGACATGGATCAGCTGAGACACCAATTGGGCATGAATCAAGTTGCATGCTAAACAAGATCAAATCACAATAAAGGAGAGTTAGGGTGCGTACCTGAGCCGTTCTTCAAGCGCTATCATAAAACATAAACGGTTAATTTAAACAATATGTCATCCAACATGTATTTTATTGGAAATAATCAAACAATGAAACATGCATATCAGGACACTCAAGCATTATTAGACATAAGTATTATTTCACAATGACAAGCATATTCACAAAATTCAGAAAGTAGATGATAGAAGACATACCTGGATAGCATAGATAATTTGTAACGTGCTTCCTCAAGTTGTAAGGGGTTAGATAATAAATAATAAAATATAGAAATCCTAGCATGCTCGTTAACTAATTATCATAGCAGAAATTATCAAAGTATATGAAGACAATAATTATCACACTCATCTTGTATACAATTTCTAAAAAAAAAAAGATAGACATAATTTCAACAAGTGACAAATATGGCAACAAAAATAATTTTTGAAAAGATTTTTTTTATGTAGGGGTTTCACCAATTCCCCAAATTGATATACACGAATTTAGCTCAGAATTATCCCATTTATGTGGGACCACAAGCTTTGATTCGTGTCTTTGTTCAAAACCAAAATTTTTGTTGAAAACCGAGAAGGATGCAAACCGAACAAGATATGGTTGCATATCATTTTTAAATAAAAAAAAAAAGGAGATTTTGATCCTGAGGACTCTAATGAGTTTTTGAAATAGATTTTTAAAATGATTTTTTTTGAGAAAAGTATTTTATTTTAAAATAAAAGGAATTAATTTGGGAAAAATAAAACATAAGAAATAAAATACCAAACAAAACAAAAATGAAACCTCAAAGTAAAATTTTTTAGTAATTGACAAAAATGATAATGGTGATGGTAGAGGCCAATCTTCATGATTTTCCAATGGCCTCAGAAAGAAAATCAAATTAAATAAAGGATCACTAACAGGCAAGACATTCTAAATTAGACAAACTAACAAAGTATCAATTCATGAACTAACCGCTAGGATTTTAAAAGCATATAAGCTAAGATAAGGATGATCATGAACTAACATTAATGATTTTGAAATAAAAACTAAAAAGGGATCAATTCGGGTAAGGAACTAAAATTATAGAAGTACCTAAACTAATTATAACGAGTTTGACTAAATTAAACTAAAAACATGAACTTTCAAACATAGAATTAATTTTACTAATGAACCAAAGCAAACTAAAAATATGTATTTTTCAAGCATAGAATTAATTTTATTGATGAACCAAAAATTATAAAAGTGTCTAAACTAAATAGATGAATTAAATTAAATCAAAGTACACTAAAAACATGAGCTTTTAAATAAAGAATCAATTTTACCAATAAACTAATAAAACTATAAAAACACATAAACTAATTAAAATGAATGAAATTAAATCAAAGAATACTAAAAATATGAACTTTCAAACATGGGATCAATTTTTACTAATGAATTAAAACTATAAAAACACCTAAAAATAATGAATATAAATTATTAAATCAAAGCAAACTAAAAAAAAACTGAAACTTTCAAACATGGGATCAATTTCATTAATGAACTAAACTATAACAAATATCTAAACTAAATATAATGAATCAAATTAAATTAAAGCAACCTAAAAACGCAAACTTTCAAATAAAGAATCAATTTTATCAATAAGCTAATAAAACTATAAAAACACATAAACTAATTAAAATGAACGAAATTAAATTAAAGAATACTAAAAATATGAACTTTCAAACATGGGATCAATTTTTACTAATGAATTAAAACTATAAAAACACCTAAAAAATAATGAATATAAATTATTAAATCAAAGCAAACTAAAAACTGAAACTTTCAAACATGGGATCGATTTCGTTAATGAACTAAACTATAACAAATACCTAAACTAAATATAATGAATCAACTTGAATTAAAACATCCTAAAAACGCAAACTTTCAAATAAAGGGTCAATTTTATCAATAAGCTAATAAAACTATAAAAACACATAAACTAATTAAAACGAACGAAATTAAATCAAAGAATATTAAAAATATGAACTTTCGAACATGGGATCGATTTTTACTAATGAATTAAAACTATAAAAACACCTAAAAAATAATGAATATAAATTATCAAATCAAAGCAAACTAAAAACTGAAACTTTCAAACATGGGATCGATTTCGTTAATGAACTTAACTATAACAAATACCTAAACTAAATATAATGAATCAAATTAAATTAAAACATCCTAAAAACGCAAACTTTCAAATAAAGGGTCAATTTTATCAATAAGCTAATGAAACTATAAAAACACATAAACTAATTAAAACGAACGAAATTAAATCAAAGAATATTAAAAATATGAACTTTCAAACATGGGATCAATTTTACTAATGAATTAAAACTATAAAAACACCTAAATAATGAATACAAATTATTAAATCAAAGCAAACTAAAAAAAACCTGAAACTTTCAAACATGGGAACAATTCTATTAAATGAACTAAACTATAAAAAATATCTAAACTAACTATAATGAATCAAATTAAATTAAAACATCCTAAAAACGCAAACTTTCAAACATAGAATCAATTTTATCAATGAATTAGAATTATGAATAAAATAAATTAATAAACCAAATCGAAACCTAAATTGTACCTAAAAAAAGATTAATTAATTAAACTAAGAAATCAGAATCAATAACAAAACTAAACTAAGATGTGAATTAAGACAAAACTAATTAAATTAAACTCACAAACACATTTTAACTATCACATGGATTAAAACAAAATTAGCATGGACTTATGAATTACGAACAAAAATAATCAAAACATATTTCAAAAACTCACCTGTATTAACAAAAAAATTTGCCTTTGATGCGTTAAGGTGGCTCCCCTCTTCGTGTGGATCTCTCTGCTCCTCAAAAAAAATCCTCTCGCCTTTCTCCTTCTCAAGCCAAAAATCCTCCCCTTATTTATATGGCAGCCCCTCTTTATATGGCTGCGTGAGGATCTCCAAAATTCCCCTTCGTATAGCCAGCATGTAGCGATCCTCTTCTTATGGGAAGTGGGGATTTTTTTATGGCAGCCTCTCCATCATTGAATATTCTATTTCCTTTTTTGAATGCATGTGGATATGGGAAGTGATGTATGCGTGACTTACCTAGCAATTTCTTCAAGGATGCAGCCCATGTCTTGTTGGAGAATGGTGCGGCCTATGTGTTTCTCTTAAAGTGGGTTCAGATTTTTGTTTCTTTTTATCCAATTGTCCACACCATGCTCCATAAAAAAATCTGATGTTCACCACTCAGTTCCCGAACCGCGTCCTCATCAATCTGGTGTGCGTTGATGTTTCAACCTAAGGTCCATACATGGTATTCTCCATATGCGGGCAAAGTGTTGGAGAATTCCATGGTCACTCTCCATGGTGGGTGATCAATCCCAAAGTGGACTGTACGTCCATTGAATTGCAGCTCGTGCAGGTTATGGACTGGCAGCAGAATGAAGCCTTCATCCATGCGTACTGCCTTGTCTCTCCTTACATTTGTAAGATGCAGCCCACTCACTTTGAATGAGTGGCATGCATGGTTCTCTTCAAGATACCGTGGAGATCTTATGGAAATTGGGATGTGGACCCCTCAAAAGTTACAGGCGTGGGGGATGCTTGCGCGTGGACTGGTTGTCTTCAACTCATGATGCGTTCCAAACGACCAAAAAAATGCCCACACATGCGTACTGGTTCTTCCTGTCGAGATGGCGGTTAATTCCCTTGCTTTTTCGTGGAGAATCCGTGGTGATCCCATCCCTGGGTATGAAAATCTTGAAGCTTCCAAGGAATAGGGTCTAATGTATGTGGATAATTCGTCCCACGATCCTCTTGTTCCTGCCCAAAATGGTGCTCCTCATGCAAAACAAAATAAGATAAAATTATAATTAAAGGAAAAGACGAGAAATTAATGAAAGTCATGAAATTGGTAATAAAATGAAATATGATTAAAAGAAAATGAAAGAGAAAATCAAATATTAGATTGTACAATTCTGTCATTTGATAAAGGGGCTATATGCGTATTTTAAATCTAACAATTCAAACAATTTTTCATTAAGTAAGTAAATAAGTAAATAAAAATAAATAAAATGAAATATATAAAGACAATTAAATACATGAATAAGTAAATAATAAAAAGTAAAAGTAAAAATGAATAGACAAAATAAATGTAATTACCAAATGCATGCCATAATAATAATAATATTAAAAAAAATAAATAAAATAAATAAATAAATAAATAAATAAAAAGAAATGTTGAGCCTCAATGAAATGTCTAAATGGACCTGTTCTGAAAAAGGTGTCTAAGTGACCTAAGTGACATGTGTGTAAATGAGGAGGTGTCTCGGTGCGAGTCAAGGTGAATCTAGGTGGGCCTAGGGTGGTGTCTAATGGGTCAGGTGTATCTAAAAGTTATCCTAAAAAAAATAGCAATAGCCTAAGTCTAAATTAGGGTTGCCAAGGGTCACAATAAAGGGTCAGATAATCCCTCGACCGAAATCTCCGAGGTGACTCAGAAAAAGGTAAGTTGTACGAATAGTAATGGGCCACCAAGGAGCATTAAAAATGAATTTAAAGACATGTGCTAAAGGAACAAAATTGAGGGTCTACAATGACACATTATAAATTTGATTTGGTTGTAATTTATGTTGGACAAACGAAGTTGTGTAAATTTTGTCATATCATGACAGTTGCATAACTAAACAATGACACTATGGGATAAGTAGGAAGTTGGACTATTTTTGGAGATAATGATAACAATAATTAAGTTGATTGCGTCATTAAACAATGGCACTATGGGAGAACATGTCATGAAGCGCTATGGAAAATATAGGGGATTAGAAAGAAATTGCACACATTAGTTATGATGAAAGTGACAATTGCAGCATCTCATGTAATATGAAAGTTTTTGAGTTAAACTGATTGTAATTGTATTCGATTTGTACAAGGATAATTAAAACCTTCATTTCTGATTGTAAACATATGTTCATTGTTATAGGAACTAATATAATTGGAATTATACATAGATTTTAATTGGTTTATTATAGATTCCATAATAGGGTACATTAGGTGTTTGGACTATAATATAATATGTTTTATTATTTATTATTCGACCCATGTTTTGTCATTGCATTGCATTTGTAAATTGATTTATTGAAGTTTTAGTTTGTATTGTATATCAGCTTTTGAAGGCCATTGCAATGTGATTGGTAATTATTAGAGCAAAAGTAGGTGTTACGATGGTAGCATATTAGGTACTTTGTGCTGAAGTGTATAACCAATCGCAAGGAAGGAGGCCTTCAATTGGAGAAGTGCTTGTTTTTGGTGATCAAGATAGGAGAGACAAGGCAAGTTGAAGAAGAAGGTGAAGATGTAGAACTGAAGTAGAAGGCTTGGCTTGGCTATTGCTGAGTTCATTTCCTTCTTTGTCTAGTGAAATAGTATTAACTATTGGGGAGAATATGCTTAATGAAATCATAGATGGTGGGTTCTCAAATGTCAATTGTCAATTGTTTAGCATCTTCCCAGGATTTTAATTTTCCTTCTACTCGACTGGAAAATCCTATAACAAGGCCAACTTAAGCATATAAACTCATCCAATGTCAGAGTTTTCCATTTTCTATAACTTTGATCTTCCTTATGCTTAATGCATGCTTAGAAAGGGTTATTTGGTTTATATATGGAAAATGCCAACCTCTTTTGTAAACTAATGTTTTCAACATTGCTTACTCATCTAGAAGGAGACAAGCAAACCAACTCAATATTATAAGTTGGGCACATCACACATTGTTTGTTGATTGTGTTATCATATTCCCAAGCTACCTAGAAATTCATTATCTATCAATCCTATTTCCCATGGCACAACCTTTGAAGACAATAAAAGATTTTTTCAAAATCAGTTATCAGTGTCTTATTCTTGTTTTCAATGCATCACACTATTGATGAGCATAAATAATGTCTTAAGCACTTCCATGTTTCTGACATGTTTCTTCTTTAGCTTATATTGTGAAATTTATACTCAATTTTCTCCAACACTATAACAACCCTAATTCTTTTTCGTATAGTAATAAAGTTCTTCTTTACATATGGTTTTTCATATTGTAACAACACTATAACAATGCTTTGAGGATTGTAGTTCTCATGTTGTAATTATCCAATATAATAATTCAAGATTCAAGATGCATTACATATAGAAATTGGATTGTATTCGTTCCAATTAATACGATTAAAGTACTCCAATTTGGTAGGCCAAGAATTACCATCCAATTGTAGTTTCACATAACATAGAACTACTTACATAAAAGGACATAAATAGTATAACTCGAATCTAATTGGACATGTATTCGGGTATGCGCAAAATGTTTTCATGCTCTGCCATTGACAAATCCTGACCATTGTCTTGTGCAAATTGGATGCAAATGTGTAATAATGACTCACAAGCTCGATGATGCATCATTTGATTATTTTCTATGCGTATCTCGACTAATGCATCTTCAAATGAAAACATTTTTTCAAGATGCATTTGAACTGAAATTAATGGGGGAACCTTAACTCGTAGTTGTTGTAATTCGATGACTAAATCAGTTTATTCCCGCACCCTATAAGCCCACTCTCTATGCATTATTCATAATTGATCATTGAAGCTAGCATCATGTGGAACAGTTAAGATGTTGTTAACTAGGATCCAATTCCTTTTTGAATCCATCCTCTTATGAGTGAATAAATCGAATGATGGCAAAGGAAATTGGTATAACATAGGAGATCCTTGTTATTAGGTGATATTGTAAATGTCATCGATAGAGGTCTATATATATAACAAATGCAGTAAGAAACGTTAATTTCATTGAATCTCCAGTGTAATGAAGAAAAGAAAAAAAGAAAAAGAGGATGGGTTTTCACAGTACTCTGTTAGATGTGACTACACAAACATATTTTAATGATAAGACAACGAAGTTCTCCATTTCCCAATGGCAATAAAAAATTTAATCATTACAATTGTAAAAGAAATTGGTACACATGAGTATTAATTTAAATGACAACAGAAAGTATTCTTATAGGTTACCATTCTGAAATTGAGAAGACAACACAAAAGACTTATCTGAAGTTGACAAGATTAGACTAAAGTACTTTAAAGGGCTAACAAATAACTTTTGAGATTGTACACAATTGTGATGGAAATTGGTGAACATGAGTGTTAATTTTAAATGACAACAAAAAGTACTATCACAGGTTGCCATTGATGCATGTGCCATTTTGAAATTGAGAAGACAACATAAAAGACTCAGTTGAAGTTGACAAGATTAGACCAAAGTACTTTGAATGGCCAACGAATCACTTTCGAGATTCATTGTACGCAATTTTTATGGAAAGTGGTGGATATGAGTGTTAATTTTAAATGATAACAGAAAGTACTATCATAGGTTGCCTTTGATGCATGTGTCATTCTAAAATTGAAAAGACAACACAAAAGACTCATCTAAAGATGACAATGACCAATGAATCACTTTCGAGAATCATTGTACACAATTGTCATAGAAAATAGTGAAAAGATGAGATGATATGTACATAACAAAGACATGACTGATAAGTCATTTCAACACATTGACAATATATAAAGCTAACACTAAGGATAGGGAAAGAAAAGAGAATAAGATATGGGATATAGAATCTTACAAAATATGAGCACATATAGTGCCATGTTACCATAGTGTAAATAAGGGATTCTACATCGAACCTCTTATGACTAACAAGAAAGTGGAGTGCTTAATTTTGCATCAATTACACCTATCATCTTATAGCTTTTAACTTTGGTATAAAACTTCTTCATCATTCGATAGTAATGCACATTGTCATTAACTTTCTCGTATTAGTCACTTACTATAGCATCTATTTATTTGAAAGTTAGGAAAATGAATTTTTAACTGTCTTAAGTTGTTTTTGAAGAGTTTGGGGCATATGCACACTTCTTTGGCAAGTTCAATAGTTGTTGCAGGTGATGGACAATAGAAGGGGTAAACACCATCTTCACTTGGGGAAATATTACTGGCTAAAGGATATATTTGAGCTATCAGGCTAATATTGGGCATTAAGAGATGATAATTTCATGTACAAACTAAAGCCATCAGACAAGTATTTGGATGTGACCAATGTGCACCATGGAAAGTAAGTGGAAACATCAGGTGCGGGAATAAACAAATCTACTCTAACAACTCATTGTTTTAAGTGTACGTGTACCATGTAGAAAGTCGTTGTCTATCCGTCAATTCACATCAGTTTATCTGAAGCACTTAATAAGATAATAGAGGAAAACAACAAGATGACAATTTGAAAGATGGGGTAATAATGTTAGAAGAGGCAAGCAACAAAGCACTAGCAAATGGTAAAAAAATCAATGAAGGGGAACAAGCAAAAATTCTATCTCAACCACAATCAAATTAGATTTTGAAATCTCTGATGAGGAGTAGTAACATATATGAAGGATGGAACCTAAATAAAGCCTATGTAACATATGTAATATTGTACTCCGAATTTTAGGATATTTGTTGCAACTTTAGTAAGCAAATGCCTAATAATTAATGATCAATTTTGTTGTTAGCGTCCCATTATTAGCTGACCACCCCATCGTATAACATTCAAATTAGTGTGACATCTTGTTAGTCTTACAATCAATTTTAAATAACATTCACATATTGAATGTCATGGCATATCAAATATATTCGTTTTGAACACATTGTAGGTAGAGTAGAATTTGGTTAGGAAAAATTAATAAATATTTTTTTGAATTTACTAATGATTCACATTTTTTCACATTTTTTGAATATGTCATAAAGAAATTAAATAATAATAATAATATTTTGCATGTCATAGCAAACTGAATTGAATATATTCATTCTAAAGATCTTTTAGAATAACCTAATGGGACGTTATAATATAGGTGAAGAACACTTTGGTCATAGGATATTATTAACTTTTACCAATTACTGAAAGCGAGGGGTCACAAGAACACTATTTATTTGAAAATTTACTTCACAATGACACTTTTATCAAGCATATGTATTTATATTTAAAACTTTCATATAGGTCTTGTACTTTTCTATCTGTATTACAGATAGGCCGTCATGTCAATATTATGACTAAGCCCTCCAACCAATCTTCAAACTATATAAATGGTATAACCTCAACTTTAACACCATATGCTAGTTTAAAGCACCATGTAAAGAACCTTCATTCTAAACATATATCAACCATATTGTCTAGGTATGTTTGAAGGCATAAATTTTATATTCCATTTCTTCAATGTTTTAAGCAAATATGAAACAAAGGCCTCATCCATAGATTGTTTATTTGGTTGTATCAGTATAAAAAAATACATGGCAAACAAAGACAAGATCTACATTGTTTTTGTTGGTAGGAGGTCGGGTGTATACACAACTTGGCCTGAATGCCAAGTTCAAGTCATTGGTTATAAGGGTAACATTTATAAATCGTATAGAACTCATCATGAGGCTATATTGGCATGGGTGATGTACGACCCTTGATGGAAAAAACTTGATGCACCTATTGAATCCCCTAAGCCTATAGAGTGTAACTAGGTTATTAGTCAACTGGTAGATGACTAAGTACTAAAGAAGGCTAAAGATCGGAAACAAAATTTCCTTGCTCCTTTTGTCCTCGGATGTGTTGTAACATTCATGATCATGTTTGTCATTCAAAAGTTCTTTAGGTATGCTCAAATGTGGTGCGACTAAGCTACATGTTGTACTTGTATTACGTGTCTTAAATGCAATGGTACTCTGGCCTTTCATCCTTCATTATTTATTTCAGTTTTAAAACAATACTAAAACAACATAAAACAAAATAAGAAGTTACAAATTTTGGATGATGAAATTTAAGGGGGAAATGAGTGAGCAAGTTCTTCAAAATTCTTTAAAATCCTTCAAGATGGGCTACCTTGTACACCCTTGTACAATTAGCACACGTACCTTGTACACTTAGTGTAAATGCCTTATACACTTGCATATTTACATACACCTATAATGCAATGTGTGCATATGGGTGAGTTAACTATGTTTCCATTGTCATGGCTCAAGAAAAGAGGTAAAAAAATGAAATTGAACCCAACCATGTATCCTTAATCATCATTTATGAATACAAGGTGATGGAATGAATGTGTATGAGGTCAAATAAATGCATGGGTTGCACATCATCAACACATATGTGTGAGGAATGTCTCTCATCTCACCCTTGGAAAAGGGAAATGAGTGAGTCAGTTGCTCAAAATCATTTGAAATTCTTTGAGACAGGTACCCTTGTACACCATTGTACAATTACCATATTTGCCTTATACACTTAATGTAAAGGCCTTGTATAGTGGGAGAAATTCCATACACTTACAACACATGAATCGGTATGGGTGGGGGAACCATGTTCCAATGTCATGACTGAACAAATTTTGAACAAATTTGATGCCAAATTACGGCTCTATTCATCATTATTGTGGTAAGTAACATGATGAACATGTACAAACTCACAAAAATGAATGGGATGAGTGTGTGATCAAGTAATGTGTGTGATGAATGTCCCTCATCATTAGAAAATGGAAATGAGCAAGCAAGTTCTTCATATACCTTTCAAATAGTTATGGATAACTACTTTGTATACCCTTGTACAGTTAGCACACAGACCTTGTACACTTAGTGTAAATGCCTTGTACACTTGCATTCACATACACCTATAATGCAATATGTGCATATGGGTAGGTTAACTATGTTTCCATTGTCATGGCTTAGGAAAAGAGGTAAAAAAAAAAAAATGAAATTGAACCCAACCATGTATCCCTAATCATCATTTATGAATACAAGGTGATGGAATGAAGATGTATGAGGTCAAATAAATGCATGGGTTGCACGTGATCAACCAATATGTGTGAGAATTGTCTCTCATCCTTGGAAAAGGAAAATGACCGAGTGAGTTCCTCAAAATCATTTGAAATCCTTTAAGACAAGTACCTTTGTACACCTTTGTATTGTTAGTACATTTGTCTTGCACACTTTGTGTAAATGCCTTGTATAGTGGCATAATTTTGACATAGCTACAATTAAACGTGTGCATATGGGTGGGTTAACCATGTTCCAATTTCATGCCTGAGGAAAAAGAAGGAAAATTAAACCCAAATTATCTTAGTATTCATCATTAGTGTGGTAGGTCATCCAATGGACATCTACAAGGAGAAAAAAAATTAAATGGGATGAGTGCGTGATCAAGGAATGTTTGTGAGGAAAGTCCCCCATCCTTACAAAAGGAAAATAAACAAGCCAATTTTTAAAAAATATTTCAAATCCTTCAACATAGGTACCCTTGTACACCCTTGTGCAGTTACCATATTTGCCTTGTACACTTAGTGTAAATACCTTATACAATGCCAAAAATTTGACATAGCTACAACTGAACGTTTGCTCATACACGGGCTAACCATATTTGCAATGTTTTGCTTCATCGAATGGGGAAAAACCTAAGTTTAAATTTGTTTCCCAACTATTAGTCCACGATTCTTACAAAATAATCATATAAGCAAATCAGTGAATGATGCAAATGAAAAAACCTTCTACTGACTTCCTACATGCAGAACATTTGATATTGAAAAACAGTTTTCCCTATTATTATTCTCCTACTTAAACATAAAGGAGTTGCAATCATACAATTAATGGGGTCCCAAACATAAAGAATTTTAACAAATATGGATGTCATAATTCATCCATAAACCTAATAAAAACACCCTCAATCCTCCACAAACCTGGGTTCCAATTCCAGAAATTGTACTAACCCGAAAACCACTTCAACGGATGGAGCATATTTTAATGTTCAAAGGAGGTCATTGTGAATATACCCTACTACCAATGCTGGAACAACTTTAGATCTTGAAGGGAATGCTTGCTTTTGAAATTCATTTGACCCAAAGGAATTGTGAAGGAATTGCATGATCTTCACATAGTCTTCTTCCCCAGAGTCACCCTCTCTTTCCACAAACCATATCCAAATCCTCTCTCTGAATTTATTTTATTCGACAATAGACCTAGGTCATAGCCAACGTACACATTTTAATGAGATCTGACATGGTAACTTCAATTGACCAATTATGAAACCCAAATTTTACAAACATCTTATATGGAATTTTGAAGGGTATATTTGTTTCTTGATACTTCATATCCTCTCTCTTAATTATGCAACTTATATGGCCCAAAGGTTAATTTTTCATTACAAATGACTATGCAAGTTCTTCAAAAGCATTTGAAATCATTCAAGATAGGTAGCCTTGTACATACACTTGTACATTTAGTACATTTGCCTTGTACACCAATGAATGTGTACGAAGGGAAATGAGTAATGTCTGTGAGGAATGTCCCCCTTAGAAAAGGGACATGAGCAAGCCATTTTTTCAAAAGGATTTGAAATCCTTCAACATGGGTACCCTTGTACACCCTTGTACAGTGAACACATTTGTCATATACCCTTAGTATAAATGCCTTGTACAGTGGTAAAAATTTGATATAGCTACAACTGAATGTGTGCATATGGGTGGGCTAACCATGTTCGAGTGTGATGCCTGAGGGAAAAGGGGGAAATGAAACCCAATATAAGTTCATATTCATCATTAGTGCAGTAGGTCATCCAATGAACATGTATGAAGTAATAAAATTAAATAGGATGAGTGCCTGGTCAAGGAATGTGCGTGAGGGAATGTCCCTCATCCTTACAAAATGGAAATGATTTTAAAAGGATTTCAAATCCTTCAACATAAGTACCTTTGTACACACTTGTACAGTTAGCACATTTATCATACACTTAGCATAAATGTCTTGTACAGAGAAATAAATTTCATACAACTACTACTGAATGTCTGCTCATGGTTAATTATGTTTGCAATGTTTTGGTTCATAAAATAAGGAAAAACTGAACTACTAGTCATCATATTATTAATCTTCTACTCAAACATAAAGGAGTTCCAATCATATAATTAATGGGGTTGTGCTTTGGATCATAGCAGAATAATTTTCACAAATAGGAATGTCATAATTCATTGCTAAACCTAATAAAAACACACTCAATCCTCCATCAGCCTAGGTTTGAATTCCAAAAAATATCCTTACCTCATAATTCTACTCCAAAATGGCATATACCCTATTTAGCATAATTTCAACTTCACAAAAGGTTGTTGGGCCACTGCCATCATCACGATCATAGTTGTAGTC
This sequence comes from Vitis vinifera, assembly GCF_030704535.1. Lineage (NCBI taxonomy): Eukaryota > Viridiplantae > Streptophyta > Magnoliopsida > Vitales > Vitaceae > Vitis > Vitis vinifera. The sequence continues at coordinate 20,756,787 of NC_081823.1, read as the reverse complement.
ACTTTATATCTTCACCAGAGTTCTTCCTTTTCTCCGTTTCATGTGATGGACCAACCTCACAATTATGACAACCATCTTCTCTACTTTCAAGATACATTTGATCCGATGGATAGCTATTATGGAGGAATTGCATCATCATCAGAGAATTTTCTTCCCTAAAGCTCATCGTCTCTCTCTGTGAACCATACCCATTTCTTTTCTCTAAATGATAAACCCAGCAAGCAGATTCTAAAGTGAAAATTTTAAGACAAGTGACATGACATTTTTTAGGAGATCTTCTCCATATGATTGACTGTAAGTTTCTTGAATTGACTTGCATTGTGCTGCATTCCTATGAGCCAAGATGGATATGATCAAAGCCTCATTTGTCTTCCACCTTGCATCCAAAAACACACTATTATTAAGATCAAAATCTTTTGAAAAAAACCCAACACGAGGTCAAAATGGTTACCTTTCCCGAAACCCTATACTGACCTAGTAAACAAAGATCCAACACATCATTAAAGGAACCAACATGATCAAATCAAAATGTGAGAAAATAAATCAGACCCCCGATCATTTGGATATGGGAATGATGATGATAAAATACCTGCAAAGGCTTTTTTGAGTTGCTCACAATCCTCAACTACTGAAGGAACCGATTGGGGGACTGTCCGAGCCAACATTGTGTGAGTATGTTGTTTACTGAGGGAGAAAAAGGGGTAGAGCGGTTGTGACCCTTATGGCCTTTATTTCAGATTTTTAAGATAGGTAATGTGGCATTTTTAGTTTACCACTAGTGAAACACATTAATTTACAAGCATCCGAGTTGGAAATTTGAAAGTTATATTGGTCTCTTAATATTTTATATAATTTTCATCAATTATATAAGTTATATGGATCAAAACTTAATTTTTAGGTCCAATTGAATTCAAAACACAATTATTCATTTCTTTAATACAAGACCACATCTCTAATCCAAACAAAAGAAAACAAATTCAAAACATTTCTTTCCAACCACACAGCTCAGTAAACCCATATCACTTAAAGCAAACTTAAGAAAACACTCCTCTTATATTTAAGAATACAACACTACTCAATAGCCTGTGATGTTCCCCTTTTTATTCTATACCAAACTTCTTTCTCATTCACATGACAAGGCCATGGGACATGTGTGGTCTTCGAGAGAAGACCCACACAAGATGTTCCCCTTTTACTCTATACCAAACCTCTTTCTCATCCCCATGACAAAGCCATGGACCTTGTGTGGGTCTTCGAGAGAAGACGACACACTCTCCTTTTCCTTGCACCTCTTGGTCCAAGCGATCAACTTGGGGCACTCCGCCTCTATGCTGAAGTTACCAAAGCTCTCATATGCATAAAACCAGCAAGAGAAGGTCACGAGAGCCACATCCACAAACCCAATTTTTTCACCACCGAAGTAAGGCTTCTCTCCAAGCTCGCCTTCCAAAAGCTGAAGGCACTCTATGAATTCCTTCTTGGCTGTTTCCTGCTCTTCTCCTTTGGTAGACCATACCTTCCTTCCAAGTCCATAGAGCTGTGGGGAAATAATGGAGTCAAAGAGATAAAGAGTTATTTTTTGTAGCGTTTCATCAAGTTTCAACTTTCTGTATAGTTGGGACAAGTTTATTAAGGACCCTTCAGCATAGAAATCTCATATACTAGTAACAAAAATGAAGGGCCGGTGGAAGAAAAATATCAGAATCAGCTGAAAGAATATATCATTTGCTAAAGTTTTTCCCCTCAATTTGAGTTGTAGAAAATGAGAAAAAAGAGATCAAAGAAACAGAACATATATTAAAACAACCGTTGTACAAAATGTTGAACAACAGGATAACAAAAAACCAAACAGTGTTCTTTAAAATTCTGGTTTATGTATCCCCCTTTCTTGGGGGAAAAGGTATTCTTGAGATATGCTTTTTTGGATGGAACGAACAGACTTCGGATTCAACAGAACAAAGAAATGAAAACCCATAGCAGAAATGCAAAGTAGAGTCTTGCTGAACAAACAGCAAGGAGAATCAGTAAAGTTCTAGTTTGGGACCCTAAAGCCCACAAAATTTAATATCAGAAGAGAATGCGCTAAGAAACCCAGCATTTTGGACAAATCCCTCACCATAATCAAAATCTGAGTCAATCGCCATGAATCAATGGAAAAGAATGCTTTAAATCAACAGCAAAGACATACCTTCTTGTCTACGTAGTCCGCCCAGAACCTGGCCTGAGCTCTCTGGTATGGGTCACTACGCAAAAGCGGAGATTTATCGTGCCAAACCTCATCAATATACTGAACTATTATCAGAGATTCACAAATGGGCTTTCCATTGTGGATCAGAACCGGGATTTGCTTATGAACTGGATTCATCTCAAGAAGCAGAGGGCTCTTGTTCCTCAGGTCCTCCTCTTTATATTCATACTTGAGGCCCTTCTCTGCCAGGGCAAGTCTGACCCTCATACCAAACATGCTAGGCCAGAAATCCAACAGGATAATCTCGTCTCCCATTGCTACTACTGTGATTGATAAGATTCAAACTCTTTGTATTGATGAACAACACAGGGGAAATTGTTGAGTATTTATAGCAAATTTCAGAGAGTGGGTTAAACCCCTGGGTACTTCTAGCCTTCTAGGAGTTGGTGATGCTCAATAATTCCTTACCTCAGCTTGCATTTTCCTTTCTAAATTACATTCTTATCTCCGTTTCGTATCTATCCAGCATTTGCAAATTACGCAAACTTTTGTTGTGGGATGATGTCATTGCTTTCGTCAGCCTTGTCAATTAAGTACACTGGTCCTCTGCATAATTTCCCACCACAAAAATGATATTGCAAGGAAAAAAAATGATATTGTAGGGAAAAGAAAATACAGCTTGCATCTTTTTGGATGGACAAGTCAATATTGGTCCCTTCCTAGTTTTTAGATTCCTGAAATTAAATAAATATTTTAAACTTTATGTTTATTGTAACTTTTTAAAATTTCGGTGATGATTGTGCTTTTATTTAGATCTAAATTTGTTTTTAAATTTGAATAAATTAAATATTGCTAAATATTTTAATTTTTTTTATATTTTAATTATTACTAAATGTTATTAAATATTAAATTACTTATCTTTTACATTACAAAAATATTTATAAAATATAATATTTTATTTCTTATCAAATTAATTTTCAATTCAACATATTTTTAAATATTTATATTATAATTTATTAGCATATTAAAAGTTTTATAATAATTAATTATGTAATTGATAAGAAATTGGTAGTCTGATGACAAGTATAATTAGACTTGTTAGAAACTATTAGAATTTTTCTAAGTTTGTATATCTTTGGATTTGAAGACTTGTGATTGAAATGTGGGTTCCCTTTTGTTAAATTAATTCATTGATTTTTGTAATTTTAACTTTGAAGGAGTATCAAATTTTAATTTTATATTTTTTAAATTATTAATTCTAATAGAAATTTAGATGAATGTGAATTATGCTTTAGAATTTTGATTAAAAAAATCTTATTAGAATTGATAATTAGCTTTGTTTTTTTATAAGGCTGAATTTTTAAATTTTATATTAAATAGTTTTCTAATTTAATTTTTTTTGTCACTTATTTTTATTTTTGAATGAGTAATTAATAATAATTTATGGAATTGAATTTGATTAAGAATGGGATTAATTATGGGGCAAAAATAGTGGCAACATGTGGGGATTTGGAATTTTGTAAATTTATTTTTTATTAATTTCATTTTCGAGCAATCAATTTATGAGAAAATTTTTAATCTAATTTTTCTTAAAAAAATTAAAATTTAAAATTTAAAAAACAAATATATATTTGATTTTTTTGTGAATGACAAAATTTTAATTTATAATAAATTTATTTCTCACTCAAATTATATAAAATTAACCTAGTTTAACTATTTTTTAAAATGAGTTATCTTTTTTTTTATTTTTTATTTTATGGAATTTAGTTTAAATTTTTGTGAAAAAATTGTATTTAAGCAAGTACTCTAAATTAATGATGTGTAAACTTTTACATTTTCCCCATAAAAAATCAAATATTATATTTAATCCTAGTCTTTCCCGACTCCTATAAATAGGAGACTTAGGTCAATAAAATGGATGCCTCAAAGTTAGTCTTTGTAAAAGAAAACTCTTATAAGTTTTTATATAAGATTGTAACATTAAAAGGATAAACTTATTACCAAAAAATATCTTCTTTCTCACCTCAAAGATATGTGATAAAATTCTACTTTTATTTTATTTTCTATTTAATTTATTTTTTAATGAAGAAAATAGAAAATATTTTTTATAGACAAAAATTATGAAAAAATTACAACTAGAAGTTATAAAAAAAAAAATGTAAAATATGTATAATTGTATAGCCAGAGGTTATATGAGAAATTATAAAGTTACAAAAATATAAAGAAAAGCTTTAAATGTAATTTCTAATTTCTTTTTAATTATAATGTATAACCGAAAGTTACAAACTTACACATTTTTGTTATGTATATAATGAATATTTCATAGTTTGAAGGTATCAAATTTACATATTTTTGTTATGATGCAAATAATCCATAGCCAAAAGCTATGAAAACTATCGGTTTGTAATTTTTATTAGTTAATACTACATGATGTTGATACACTTTTTTTACCAAATTTATAATAATCCTAAAGCGATAAAATATAACAAAATCTTAAATCATTATATTTTTATTAACAAATATTAACTTGATAAAATATTGTTAGATAATTTTATTCATTTATTTATAATTAATTTTAATAAATTGAAATGTTATTTGAATGAAATTATTTGGAATATAATTTTTAGATAATGTCAAATCTTACCAAGTTTGAGTTTGTTACATTCAATATTTTGAGCAAAACTATTTATTTTGGATTCTGGATGCTAAATTCACCTAAATGAAATGAATCTTGAAAAGACTATTAAATAAGGAAATGAGGCATCATCGCAAGATCGCACTAAAGCTTTAATATTCATTCATTATCATATTGATGAAGGATTAAAAGGTGAATATCTTACGATCAAAGATCTTTCATCCTTTGGAATAATCTAATGGAATGATATGGCCACCACAAGATTATAATTCTTCCAAAAGCACGTCATGATTGGACGCACTTAAGATTGCAAAATTTCGAGTCTGTCAATGGCCACAACTTGACTTTATTAAAAAATTGTTCACAATTAAATTTATATGGAAAAAAAGTCACTAAAGAATATATGCTTGAAAAGACATTTACCACTTTTCATGTCTCGAATGTACTCCTATAGAAACAATCTTAAGAACATCATTTCACTAAATATTTTGAATTATTTTAATGTCTTCTTATGATTAAATAAAATAATGAACTTTTACTGAAAAATCATCAATCTCATACTATTAAGTCTATGTCATTGCTTGAAGCAAATGCCACATCCATCCAAGCTCCTAGACATTGACTTGGACATGGACATGAACAAGGCCAAGGACACAATCATGGCCATGGTAAATATAATTCTTGGTACCATGGTGGTTATAGTCATTATTAGAATAAAATAAAACAATTCAAACCATCAAAAGTTGAATAATTTTGAGAGACAACGTAAAAAGGGTATATAATGACAAAGCAAACATGTTAGTAAGAATGAATGCTATAGATGTGGTATGAAAAGACACTAGTCATGTACTTATCATATTTCCATATGTTAAAAAAAAATAAAATTGTACAGAGGTTTTAGAAATGCCCAATCGGGTAAGGAAAGCGCCAAACATTCCAACACTTCCATATGTTAATATTTAGACCCCTAATAAGGATGTATATAGTCATGGTTCGCCTTAAAAAAATCATATGTATGTTTCTTAAGGATGCATGTAGGATTTAGAAATGACCTATGAAGAACAAGAAGACCTCAAATTCATTATGAGGCTTTCCATAAGTTAATATTTAGACCCAAATAAGAATGAATAGAATCATTGTCCACCTTAAAAAAAAAAAAAAGTATGTGTGTGTGTGTGTGTGTGTTTTTTTTTTTTTTTTTGTTGAGAATTTACATAGTTTTCTTAAGGATGTATGTAGGCTTTAAAAATGACCAACAAGGAATGGGCATATCTCAAAATTATTGCAAAGCTTTCATAAGTTAATATTCAAACCTAAATAAGGTGAAATAAAGTCACAATCCACTTTAAAAAATTTACATATTTTGTATTTTTAAGAATGTACATGCTCTCCATAAAAATATATGTATTTTTTATTAAGGATGTTCTTAGGGTTTAGAAATGCTTAACAAGGTAGGGAAAGGCCTCCAATTCATTCTCAGGCTTCCATAAGTGAATACTTAAACCTAAATAAGGCCAAATAGGGTAATAGTTTGCTTGAAAAAAATGTATGTATTTTTCTTTAGAATAATATATATATATTTGTTAAGAATGTATGTATTTTTGTAAAGATTTTCCTTAGGGTTCTACCATATCGAACAAGGTTTGGGAAGCTCTAAAATGAATTTCGTAGTGTACATAAGTTAAATCTTATACCCAAATTAATGTGAATGAGATCGTGGTTAATTTGAAATCAAATGTACATATTTTGTGGGAAAAAATGGTAAAAGATTCTTATTCAATCAACTATTACAATCCTAATTTATATCTTATTGTAGACCCCCATGTTGGGGTGGATTTTATGTATTTTTGTTTTGCCAAGTGTCCAAATTTCAGGGAGCCACGTGGAGCTTGAAGATTGGCCATCAGGTAGTGCATTTGGCCGTTGGGAGAGAGCTGGTTGTAGCCATCAGAATGCTACACGTACGGAGAATATTCGGTAGGAGCGTGTATTTTGTTTTGGAGGATAGCAGGCCGTTAGTGAGGGCATTGGTGCAGGAGGTTCTCTGGCAAATAGGAGGTGGGTGCTTTTTGGTGCAGGTGCGTTTTAGACGGAGAGAGAGGGGAGGCAGGGTTAGAGAGAAGATATTTTGGAGGATGTTGCTTTGAGTGAGGAGCTCGGAGGATAGAAGTTTGCTTGAGAGGAAAGGCAACTGAAAAGGGAAACAGAAAAAAAGAAGAGGAGCGTTATAAGGTACGTCTGCTAAGCCACATTTTTTATTGCCATTGAAATCTTTTGGGTTGAGGTTATTATGTTATAATATATCTGCTCTTTGTTCTTCATGAGAAATTTGATCTAGAACGAACTAATTCTTCTTTTGCTCTCTTTCATGTGTTTGAGTGATATCCTTGAATCTTGTTTCCATCTTTTTTTTTTTCACCCACACATAAGTCCTATGACTTCAATATAAGATGAGGCTTGGGTCATTGTTTTCTTGGGTTCATTTTATACTCTGTTTTGGTCCTTGCTTCATTGTTGTTTGCTTTCTATTCTCGGTGGCCACTCGTACACCCAAGGAGAAGAGTCTTGGCTAGCACGGCTTTTGGTTTTCGTATGGACACAATTTGTGAATTTGGGGAGATGTTGTTATATTGCTCATAGAATCATTGGAATGTTCTGCTCAGAATGGGTGATTGCCATATTTAGGGAAGCTACTCCACAGTTCCTCTCCTATACCCACGCGCATGTTACTTTGGCCATGCATGGCTATATTCTCTCTTTGTATCGAATATACAGCTCTCCTCGCTATTCATATTTCGTGCTCAACCCGGTATCATCCTTCGACGCTGGTTTCATGGACTTCATAAATAAGTCATCTGTCACCGACCCCGTAGCCCTAGCTCCGTTCTCCTTCTCTCTCTCCCCGTCGGATCCAATCAAGGGATGCCATCTCACTGCTTCTCTTTCTAACCACTCCTCGATCCTCATCTCCTACTCCACCAGTCCTCAATCTTCTGCTCTACAATGGTTGACGTCGCCTTAGACCTTCAATAAGACGTATCCATTTATGTACACCCAGTGTCAGTCTATTAATGCCCGTTCGGTCTTCCCCTGCCAGGATACACTCGTAGTGAGGATCAAGTACGCGGCGCGGATCCATGCCCCGTACCATCTGTTTGTGGTGGTGGCAGCGCGCTATGTGGAATGGCAGTCACCGTACCCTGGGGAGGGTGGTGGAGGAGTTTGTGATGAAGCAGGCGATGCCGCCTTACCTATTTGCCTTCGCGATCGGGAGGCTTGGGCATAGAGAGGTAGGACCAAGGAAATTTTTGTACGCTGAGGCAATGACCTCACTATTGGATGGAGTAGCACGGGAGTTCGTCGGGACGAAGGCTTATGTCTGCTTACTGTGGTCGACAGTCAGTGGAGTTAAACTCCATTACATTCTTATTTGATGGTCACCGACTCCTTGGAGAGCAGACTCCAGATGAGCTTGAAATGAAGGATGGTGATGAAATAGATGCAATGATGCACCAAACTAGAGGGGTTACATGGATGTAGATATATAATATATGAGAAAAGCATGGCAAAGAGAGCTAGGGCCTTCTTTGGGTTGCTCTTTATGTTGTTATGCCTGAGCTGCCTGCTAAATCAGTAGCTTGGGTTCTATAGGGCGGGCTTTCTGTAAGTACTAGCTCCTCAATGGGTTTCAAGAAAAGCTTGGGTTGTTATTTTACCATGTGGATCACGTAAGCCTACAAAGCCTTTCAAATTGGGGCTTGCTATATATTTTAGCTTGCAGGATGCCCAACCACGTACTATTATTACACTGTGGAAAGCCCATATGGATGAAGCAAAGTTTGAAGATCCTGATCCAGCAGTGATAATTCTTGATAACTCCACCAAGACCCGTATTAAACTTGCACCTGAGAAAAGAAGCGACAGATATGAGCACCCTTCCAGAATAGCTCCATCCTTGCTGTATGGCTTACATGGCCATTTTGGGCATGCAACTTTAGGTTGCGTGTTTTCCTTCATTTTTTTCCATTATTATTATTTCCTCATTTCAGAATTTTAAGATAATTCCCTATACTCCCATTTTACATATAATTTCCTGGATTCTAGTTTTCTTTCTTTATTTTATTTTTCCAAACTCCATTTGTATCAAATAATTTATTTATTTATTTTTCATCTTTAGGTTTTTTTTTTAGAATCACTCAAAATCTCATTTCCAATAAAATAGAGCCACCATCTTTCTTTCTGGCAAACCATTTTCACGCCTCCCCTGTTTTTTTTTAAATATTTTAAAATAAGCAAGAATTTAATTCTGTAATTCCGAATAATGGAATTTATGGAATTAATTCATGCAAAAATAAACGGGCTTTGGTGGAGGCCCCACATAAGTGATTTTATAATTGATTGATTGATTGATTTAATTACCATGCATAATTGACTTTTTTCTGCTTTATAACACGGTCGAAAATATTCCTTAATTGTGCACTAACTTCATTTCTTGATAGCGCATTGTGGCTCATCGCCCAGGTACGTATCTATTCTCATTCTGGTATTTCTATATGCATGTTTTGATTCTCACACGTGCATGATCACTCTGAGTATTCATTGATTCCCTTATGAATTGCCACGATTGCTTCATTTTATTAGTAGAGACCCGACTTTAGGGACTTAGAAGGGTGCTACGGTCTTTATCGTACCTTCTTGATAAGTAACTTGACCCTTGAACCCGATCCGATTTTTCATAGACACCTTTTCCAAAATAATGAGTCACACTTAGGGTTTTTCTTTCTTATTTTGTTTACCCTCTAAAAATAAAACAAAAATAAGTGGCGACTCCAAGTCAATTGTTAATAAATAAAATCAATTTTTTTCAAAAATTAAAATCGAGCTCGCCATCGAGTTGAAAACGTGTGAGCCGAAATACGGGGTCCACAAAATGGCGACTCCGTTGGGGACCATTAGAGGGTCAAGCTTGAACTTAAGATGAAGCAAACATGGCATTTGACGAGTCGATCAGTGGGTACCTATTTCTTGATTTCACATTGAGAGTTGTTGATATCATTGGATGTATGCTTGGTTATTGTACTCATTTGGGACATAGGCATGTTGATTGTTTATCTTGATTGAAGATTTCGATTGTGGCAATTTTTCCCGTGCTTCATTGCTATATTTGTTTGAGACATTGACATACTAGATTGTTGTCGATTGATTATCTTGCCTTGCATAGCATAGTGACTTTGATTTTGCTATGTTTGTTCTGATCACCTCACATGTATAGACTCACCATTGTATCTCATTCACTTTGACATGATTGATTCTCTTGGTTGTATATTATCTTGATTATCATGGAGCATGCTATCATTGCTAGATATTCTTCTCGATTAGCTTGTGTGTAGATTTGGATGATATATACCTGTTTTGCATGACTGTCTATTGCATGACTTCCTTCATCCTGATGTGACTGCATGATTTGCGTGTCTATGTGGGACACACACTTATCCTTTTATTTCCGAGTCCCTAGTCTCGGTCAACTTTGTTTTCTGAGGTCTCGTATTTGATACGAGACTTGTTGCCTTGTTTGCTCTTCTACTGAGCTAGTGATTAGGAATAGGGTCTAGTGATGGGCTATATCTCTGTTTGGGAGCGTTCTGGAGGTGGTCGACATATTGATGCTGATTGGAGTCCGAAGTTTGAAGACTTGTATAGCCCAGAGCTAGATTTTAGGATATTTATGTGGCCAGTGTGTTTTCTTTTAGTTTCATAGGATTGTTGGATGCACCCATACCATCACTGTGCACACTAGTCGACCATTGAGCGTTGAGAGTTGTGAGAGCTTTCACCATAGGACCCCCCCGAGATGTCGAGGTAGTGCATGTGTGGAGGTGATGACCACTTTGCATGGAAGTGCCCTGTCACTTCGGAGGTGTGTAGAGGGTTACGTACAGCCGGAGGGTACGATCGCTTCTGCTAGGGATATTTTAAAGTCCACCCGTATCCATTTAGAGCCACCTTGACCTCATAGGTTGAGCCGTAGATCCTTCGATTAGGACTCCCTTCCTCACACGTGGGTGCATCTGAGGGCTTTCAGAGCCTTTGAGGTCATAGTTTGGATTCGACATTCCCTCTTTTTAGTCCCCAGTTGAGTGCTCAGAGATCGGTTTGAGTTTGAGTATCGGTTGGGTCACCTTTGTCCTGTCACCTTGGTTTGTGTTTTCACTCAATGAGTTTGTCGTGCTTTCTCCCTAGGGACTTCGTCTTTCTTTCTTGGCTCGACACACCCTCTCCCTTTGTTGACACTCACTCGATGCTTTGGGATATGTTCATTGATCATCTTTTTAAACTGTACACCTATCATGGGCTCAGTATCTCATCCTTTGTTTGATCCTAGATTCGATTTTTGACTCGATGCTTGTATTTTTATTACGGAAATGTGAAAGGCACATTTTTACATTCACATTTTTTTGAGAGAGTTACCTTGATCACCTTATTATTTTTCTCTTATGGAGCTCGGGTTGAAAGTTGAATTAAAGATATGTATTTATAGATGGAGTATTGATCTTGTGATACTGTGTTTTTCACACCTCTTTCATCTTGGATTATTGATGGGAATTCTCTAGTCACATTTGTAGCCATCATGCAGTGGACACCTTTATGACTCTAGAGTTCTCGTCATACATCCAGATTTCGGATTGCCACCTCAGGACTATGTGTTTGCACGTTGTATTGCTGTCTTTTAGAGTTCTATCTCGTTTCCTTCATCCATTTTGTTTGCATTTTAGGGAGTCAGTTTAGGAGTCGGTTGAGTCTGGAGTCACATTCTTAGAGGAGAGTTGGAGGTCGATTGATCAGAGCAGATTCATATCCGAGTTCAGACAGTTCAGTTGAGATGTCGGACGAGCTAGCTTCCACACTTGCTTCCATTCAGGAGTTCATAGCCGGAGTCAATAGACGCTTGGATCAAATAGAGAGTTCTCGCCAGGATCCTCATCCAGCTGGTATGGTCACTGATGAGACGGTTCCTCATGCATCTCAGATAGCACAGACTCGTCTACCTAGGGTTTCACTTGGTACTCCATTCCATCTAGCATATCATTATGAGACCATTCTGCCACCTATTGTCATAGTGGTGTAGACCCTCAATTTTGTTCCTTTAGCACATGTCTTTAAATTCATTTTTAATGCTCCTTAGTAACTCCTTGGTGGCCCATTACTACTCGTACAACTTACCTTTTTCTGAGTCACCTCGGAGACTTTGGTTAAGGGATTATCCGCCCCTTTATTGTGACCCTTGGCAGTTTTGATTTAGACTTAAGCTTTCCATTCCTTTTTAGGATGGTTCTTAAGCATGTTTAGGTCACTTAGACAATATCCCGATCACTTTAGGACACTTAGGTTCACCTTAGGCCCGTTTAAACACTTCATTGAGGCTCAACTTTTTTTTTATAATCTCTTGATCATTATTGCATGCATTTGATGATTATATTTACTTTGTTTATTCATTTGTTTATTTGTTTATTTATTCATCTATTTATTTAGTCATTTTTTTAATTTCTATTACGTTTTTTTTTCTTCTTTTATTTTTCTTTCTTTTATTTATTTACCTACTTGATAGAGAATTGTTAGAATTGTTTAGATATTAAATATGCATACGACCCCTTATTGAATGATGGAATTATATAATATGGTCTCTCATTGTTCCCTTTCTCTTCTTTTAAATCATATTTTATTTTATTACCAATCTCATAATTTTCATTAGTTTTTTTTTTAGCTATTTATTTATTTATTTATTTTGTTTTGCATGAGGAGGTGGAATTACATAATCTGGGATGAGTGGCTCTTGTGAAGAGAGAAATATGAAATTAGTGAGGGCTATCACGTGAGGAAGGGGCGTTTTCTTGAATTCAGCACCAATAAGAGAAGTCCAATGCTTGTTAAACATGAAAAGTATTATAAATACAATATTGGGGACAACAGGAGCCTGGGGGAATCTCTCTGATTGTCACGTTCTTAGATGCAAGCTGCATTGCAATGCCCTAGATCCTTCCAAGAAAAAGCTATTTAGACTTCATGAAATTTTTAAGAGCTTACCTACTGTAGCAATCAAGAGACCTAAAAGCAGTGGAGCTTGATGTGGACCGTTTTATTAAGGACATGGAATCAGTAATGAGGCGTCCAGTTCATGAAGATGTCACAGCTGACGTTGACTCTGAAGGAGGCCCGTCATCTGACATGGATTTTGATGAATCTGAAGGTGACAACAATGTAGCATATCCATATGAGGATAAGAGGTGTGCGAAGGCTTGGTGCTACTGCAGTGGACATGCACCATGATGCTCTTGGGATTGTAGAAGCGTATTGGGAATAAAACCATGGGATTGACACCGCCAAGGATGATACGCAGTCCACGCATGAGAAGAAGTGGACATGTAGTCTACCATTAGCGTACAACACGCATGATCAGTTCCGGGGAATGGAGGGCTCCACAACACGGCCTGTAGCTTCTTTCCTTTTCTTTCTTTAAAAATGAGCAGTCATCACATCGAAGAGAAAGGGGGAGCCAATAAACTAGTCATCTTTCAGCACTATAGAATTGAGAAAGTAAGAATCTTCCACCTCATATTAAATAATTTTCAAATCCGGAAAGATGCAGCGTATAAGGAAATATTGTGGCTGAATAAGAGATCCTTTGGGAGGACAAAATAAGAAACCTCGTACACGGATGGTGGTGCATTCCATATCAGCAGTCATACTTTCCATACTGAAGAGGCCATCCACGCGCATTAAAAGAGGAAATAAAAATTCCCATAAGGGGAGGCTGCCATATAAATAAAAAAAGGAGAGGGAAGGCACAGGGGACTTTTTCTCGGGAGGGAGGATTTTTGGCTTGAGAAGGAGAAGTTTGAGAAGAGATATTATTTTTCTGGGAACAAAGAGAGGTCTGAAGGAAGAGGAAGGAGGCAGCCACCACACATTGACCATTGAGCACTAGTAGCCGCACCACCATAGAGGGATTCTAGAGAAGGTAAATTAGAATTTCTAAGGATTTTAGTTTTATTTTTGTATTGGATTGAAAGTTAGAGTTTTTATGTATTAATTTTGATTTTTTTTTTTAATCGGATGAAAAAGTTAGAATGTAGTTAGTTTGATTGTGATTCATTGTCTTGGTTTCAAAAGTTAGGTTTTGTTTAGTTTAATTTTAATTCATTATGTTTATCTCGAAAAATTAGAATTTTTGTTTGATTCAATTTTTTATTCATTGAACTAGATTGAAAGGTTAAAATTTTATTTAATCTATTTTTTTTATTCCTTGCGTTATTTTGAAATGTTTGAATTTTGTTTAATCTAGTTTTGATTTTTTTATATTAGATTGAAAAGTAAATTTTTGTTTGCTTAGTTTTGATTCATTACTTTGGTTTAAAAGGTGAGAATTTTTTGTTTTATTTTAATTTTGATTCATTATATTACATTGAAAAATTAGAATCTTTGTGTAGTTTGGATTTGATTCCTTGCTTAGTTCGAAAAGTTAGAATTTTGCTTAGATCGGTTTTAATAGATTTAATTTTAAAAGTCAGTTTTTTTATGAGTCAGCTTTTTATTTAGTTCAAGTGTTTTATAATTTTTTTAGTCTATCATTCTAATTGATCCTATGTAATAAAGTTTATGTTTTTAAGTTTATTTTGATCATGTTTTGGTTCATCTTATTTAGTTTAGATATTTTAGAATTTTAGCTCATTAGTCTATTTGATCCCATCTAATTAAATTTATGTTTTTTTAAAAAAAAATTGTAAAATCATTTTTCTGATTCATCATTTTTAGGATTTAAGTTGATTAGTGAAATATTTGGTTAATTCTTGGTTGATCCACTTTTAGTTTGTATGTTTTCCAAAGTTTTAGATAACTAATTTAATTAACCCTAAGTCGTATTATTCATGTTTTGAGTATACTAATCTTCATTCTTGGTTTATCAATATTTAGTTCATGCTTTTTTTTCTAATAGGTTAATTAGTTTAACTAATCTTATGTTATTTTGCTCACGTTCTAAAATTGATGATTCTAGTTTTTGATTAGTTAATATGTTTTAGAATTCTATGTGCTTGTGTTACTATATTCACCTTATTATAATTACATGTTTAGGTGTTTGGTTGATTTTAAATTAGTTCTTGATTGTTTATCTCAATTTATGTGTTTGATTGATCCTTGTAAATTCCCGATTAATATTTCGTTAGTTTTATTTGATCTAAAGTCGTTTGGTTTGTTGCTTTGGTGAATATTTATTAAATTTGATTTTTAGAGGCCATTGGAAAATCATGAAGATTGGCCTCTACCATCACCATTATCATTTTTGTTAATTACTAAAAAAATTTTACTTTGAGGTTTCATTTTTGTTTTGTTTGGTATTTTATTTTTTTTCCAAATTAATCCCTTTTATTTTAAAATAAAATACTCTTCTCAAAAAAATCATTTTAAAAATCTATTTCAAAAACTCATTAGAGTCCTCAGGATCAAAATTTCCTTTTTTTTTTTATTATTATTTAAAAATAATATGCAACCATATCTTGTTCGGTTTGGCATCCTTCTCGGTTTTCAACAAAGATTTTGGTTTTGAACAAAGACACGAATCAAAGCTTGTGGTCCCACATAAATGGGATAATTTTGAGCTAAATTCGTGTATATCAATTGGGGAATTGGTGAAACCCCTACATAAGAAAATCTTTTCAAAATTTATTTTTGTTGCCATATTTGACACTTGTTGAAATCACGTCTATCTATTTTTTTTAGGAATTATATACAAGATGTATGAGATAATTGATGATTCTGTATACTGTGATCACTTTTGCTATGCTAATTAGATAACGAACATGCTAGGATTTCTATATTTTATTATTTATTATCTAACCCCTTACAACTTGAGGAAGTACGTTACAAATTATCTATGCTATCCAGGTACGCTCTCTTCTCATCTATTTTTTTCAGAACTCTATGGACTTGTATGTCATTGATGACCATATCCATATTTGACGTGATTCTTGAATGTCTTGATATATGCCTGATTTGCTTGAATAAAACAAATGTTGTGTGATGTATCTCCAAACTAATCTCTTATGTTTTATGATAGC
The DNA here is from genome assembly GCF_030704535.1 of Vitis vinifera. Taxonomy (NCBI): domain Eukaryota; kingdom Viridiplantae; phylum Streptophyta; class Magnoliopsida; order Vitales; family Vitaceae; genus Vitis; species Vitis vinifera. The sequence continues at coordinate 20,740,853 of NC_081823.1, read as the reverse complement.
ACTTGGGAAGCCGTCCAGGTATGCATTTTTAACTCTCCTTAATTGTGATTTGATCTTGTTTGATATGTTATGTTTTTGGAATCATCTAGCCTACTTAGGTATCCATGATCAACCATTTGATTGCCACGCTTCCCTTAACTTAGTCAGTAAAGACCTCTTTAGGGCTTAAAGGGGTGCTACCTCCTAGAGGTACCTTCCCGATAAGTAACCTGATCCCCGGACTTAGACTCGGGTTTTTCAAAGACACGTTTTTCCAAAACTTATGGAGTCATTTTTTTTAGGGTTTTATTTCTTGTTTTATTTTCCCTTCAAAAATAAAAATAAAATAAGTGGCGACTCCAACTTTTTTTCAAAAATCAATTTTTCACAAATAAAAAGCGAGTCTCGCCGATCGAGTGGGGACCCACGTGAAAAATGTGGGTCCACAAATTGGCGACTCCGCTGGGGACCTTGAGGATCATGCTTGAACACTAGTTGAGGAAAATGTGGCGTTTAATTGGTCGATTAGTGGGTACCTTTTTTTTTTAGGCAAGGTGATTCGATTTGTTTGCCTGTTTGGCTTGCTATCTTAACATGTTTGATTGCCTTGAATGATCACTTGATTGCTTGCTCACTTCAGCATGATTCACTCTCACATATGCTAGATAGGACTTTGATTGTTTGATATTTATCTGCTTCGCATGACTGCTTGTTGCATGACAACCCTTTCTCTTGCATGATCGTATGATTGCTTGTCTTCGTTCATTATCTCACTTTAGTTCTTAAGTTTTTCGGATGCACCCACATCCTTCACTGTGCACTTTAGATTATCCTTGAGCGTTGAGATATGAGAGAGCCTTCACCATTAGGAAACCCCCTAGGAATGCGAGGAAGTGCATGTGTGGAGGTGATGACCACCTTGCATGGAAGCACCCCGTCTCCTTGGAGGCGTGCAGAGGGTTGCGTACCACCGGAGGGTACGATCGCTTCTGCTAGGGATCCTTTAACCCACCCATTTTATCATATAAAGCCACCTCAACCTTGTAGGCTAACCTAGACCCAATTAAGAATTCACTCCTACACGTGGGTGCATCTGTGGACCTTCACAGCTGCCTTGGTCACAATTGGGTTCAGTTATCCTCTTCATGGTCTCCTTTTGGTGTGCTCAGAGATTGGTACATGTTTGAGTCTTAGTTGGGCCACCTTTCTGCATTGTGATTAGTGTGTTTCCACCTCTTCTGAGCTTCCTTCATGTCATTTCTCTTTCCGCGCCTTTGTACCTTATAGGAATGTTACTCGCTTCAGTTTGGATTCGACTTTTTATATTAGAGTTGGAGATAGATTGGTCAAGGTTTCAAAGCAGTCAGGTATGGATCTTCAGCATGTTATAGTTGATCGAATTATAGTCACCATGACTCTATTCAAGAGACATTAGTAGGTTTGAGCCAGAGGATTGATGGATAGTGAGATAGATAGCATCCAGTTCAGGATGAGATGTCGTATGATTCATTACCAACCACCCCCACCACCCAGTTATCCAGTGACATTGTTGAGGGTGACTTCTTACATATGATGAGTTTAGTGGATTATGAGTCAAAGATTATCAGATGAGAGTTCTTATAGAGGGCGTTAGTTTTTCTCAGATGGGAGATTTGATTGACATGATTTTCTTCATGTGAGCATGAGATGGACGTATTGGATGATAGTTGGATGCTTGGCGCAGATTAGCCAGAGATAGTTCACTCTCTTGATATGCTTGAGATCTTCATTATTGAGAGTTCAGTAGAGATTCAGTTTATTTATGTTGGGGCATCCCGCTTATGTTGATGATATGTTTGAGGACGATATTAGCCCGGTTTTGGTCATGGAGATTCATCTATTCCAGGAGACCCTATGGACTTACTTGGAGTACACCACTTGTCATTAGAGAGTTGACCCTAGAGAGGAAATATGATTGACATATCTGGATAGAGACCAGTTCTCAAACCCCACCGACATGGATCAACTAAAGAAGCATTACATTTGAGACCATGGTTGCAGGATGGGTGGCCATCATTTTGGTCAGCCTTACACCTTATCACCTTTATTAATATATTAAACCGTTGCTAACCCGTTGAGCCTCACGTGGTATGTTATAGCCTTATTTCTTTCTTATAGCCTTGATTACCATTTCTACACCCGGGTTGGGACCCTTTGGTGTATATGCATGCTTTGCTATGAAAGTCTCATGAGCTTTAGACTTATAGGCCTATCTTCTCATTCTTGTCATCATCTCCTTATCACCCCGTTTGTTCTATTTTGCTATCATCACATTTCCATTCTCTTTCTTGCTTTTATCATTATTTGCTTCATATTATCTATTCTCTTCCTTGGGCTAATGATTTTTCACATCTTAGTGCAAAGAGGGCAGTCATATCACTCCATTCATCCTATCATTTGGCATTGATTCGGAGATTTTAGTTTGAGAGGTTGTCTCATGGGTTGGGGTTCATGTATTCATCAGTGATTTGAGAGAGTTTATTCATTTCTTGTATCTTTCCCATTGGAGTTTGACTTATTGATGATCAGAGCATGCGCTAAAAAAAAAAAACAAAAAAAAAAAAAAAACAAAAAACAAAAACAAAAAAAAAAAAAGAAAGAAAAAAAAAGAAAAGAAAGAAAAAGCGCAATGACATGTTTGTGTATGGTATCTTGCTCCATTGGGCACTTATATCACCTTTTGAGGTATGTTTACTAGGTGTATTTGTCATTGTGGGTCCTTGTGAGATGTTTATATGAGTTTTCACTCCTTGAGCCACTCTTGTTATGCATTTGGAGTGTTGGGGGTTCATGTGAGAGTTCTATGGTATCCTATGTTTCTTGGTCATGGTTGATATATATTAGGTATGAGAGATGAGTAATCTTTTTACTAGGGTCTCTGGATCATTGTCTTACCCACCACTCCATCATTGGTGATATGACTTTCTCTTATTGTACTGATATGGATTGATCATCATTCATTCCCCTTTCTTATTGCCTTTGTATCTCCTCATCCATTTCCAAATCTTCGTTCCACTTTTTATCCATTTCCTACATATTGATACTCATTTTTGTTTTGATACCTTCTTCACATCATTCACATGTTTCATTGATGGTTTGACTACTCATCTTTCTCTCATTTCGCCATCGACATTTCCTTTGGTTACCTTTAGGTCCATGGCTCATGAGATTTTTCTATGCATTACATCTTATACACGAGGGTATGGGTTTGATCATTGGGTATTTGAGCCTAGTTTCCCTTCATTTCTTTCACCCTATCACCCTGGCCTACGCTACGTCCCATGTCTTAAGACCACCCTGAGACCATGAGATCAGATGTTATCTTTGACAGCCTCTACTTAGGTTGGTGTTTGGGATTTGGTTGATATATATAGATGTTGTCATGTTTCTTCTTCTGGGAGATGCTTCTTTGGTGCTTGGAGGTGATTTGGTGATGAATGTGGATGATTGCTTCATTTTATGGATGATATTTGATGCTATCCAGATTTTCATTCTACTGTGCATCAATTATCTTACTAGGGCATATTCCCCTTTCATTTGGTTGAGACATGCCCCTAGTGGAGCACTTTCTTTGAGTCTGGGTATTTTCACCGACCAGAGATCCCTAGTAAGGTATGTTGAGACTATATCAATTCTAGTGGAGCATCGTTGAGCCCCTAGTGGTTCCATTCCCGGAGTACTTCTGAGATAGACTAGTGGATTATTACTGAGTTGGAGGTAGTTTTCAGTGCAGTGTATAGATCAGGCATACTGGGGCATATTTCCCCATTTTGAGGTTACCAGATTCCTATCAGATTCAGTCAGGGATTCATCAGAGACATGTTTCTGATTTTGAGATTACCACATCCCTCATTATCTTGGCTATTCATTTGAGATTAGACTTAGAGTGTCCCCCTCGAGGCATTGGTCGATACTTCACTCTGACTTCTTAGTAGATTATTGTTGAGTTGAGGATAGTTGATTGATGATGTTGGATTCATCCTTTGGTTGTGCATCATATATTCACACTGGGGCATATTCCCCCCTCCTCCGAGATTCTTATCTGTTATTGTATACGGTACGAGGATGGATGATCATTGTTAGTTTGTTTACCTCACGACTTCGACATTAGATTATCCACACTGGGGCATATTCCCCTCTCCTTGATGAGATTGTGTTTGGGCAGTGGTATGAGGATGGATGATCATTGTTTGTTGTTTGCCTCACGACTTTGACATCAGATCTTATACTAGGGCATATTTCCCCCATTTTCTTTGAGTATCCTTGAGATTGAGACAATGGCCAGTTCGGTTTTAGATTGAGTACTAGCCCAGAGCTTCTGACGATCGACTGTATCAGGGCCTCCCTACATGGATTTGTTGAGATAGAGGCGGATCGCATCAAGTTTCACCCGAGGAGTGTGGGTGGATCCTTTAGCCAGATGTTCATGAGACATATTTGTTTTCGTCATTGTTACCTTGCAGATTGGATTATCCAGATGAGCAGCATTTTACGCACTTTGAGGTTTACTTTTAGATGAGCCATGATTTACACTCTTTGAGATTTACCTTTTGAGATTCATTGACAAAGCAGCCGCACCACCATAGAGGAATTCTAGAGAAGGTAAGTTAGAATTTCTAAGGATTTTAGTTTTAATTTTTTATTGGATTGAAAGTTAGAGTTTTTATGTATTAATTTTGATTTTTTTTAATCGGATGAAAAAGTTAGAATGTAGTTAGTTTGATTTTGATTCATTGTCTTGGTTTCAAAAGTTAGGTTTTATTTAGTTTAATTTTAATTCATTATGTTTGTCTCGAAAAATTAGAATTTTTGTTTGATTCAATTTTTTATTCATTGAACTAGATTGAAAGGTTAAAATTTTATTTAATTTATTTTTTATTCCTTGCGTTATTTTTGAAATGTTTGAATTTTGTTTAATCTAGTTTTGATTTTCTTTTTTATATTAGATTGAAAAGTAAATTTTTGTTTGCTTAGTTTTGATTCATTACTTTGGTTTAAAAGGTGAGAATTTTTTGTTTTATTTTAATTTTGATTCATTATATTACATTGAAAAATTAGAATCTTTGTGTAGTTTGGATTTGATTCCTTGCTTAGTTCGAAAAGTTAGAATTTTGCTTAGATCGGTTTTAATAGATTTAATTTTAAAAGTCAGTTTTTTGTATGAGTCAGCTTTTTATTTAGTTCAAGTGTTTTATAATTCTTAGTCTATTATTCTAATTGATCCTATGTAATAAAGTTTATGTTTTTAAGTTTATTTTGATCATGTTTTGGTTCATCTTATTTAGTTTAGGTATTTTAGAATTTTAGCTCATTAGTCTATTTGATCCCATCTAATTAAATTTATGTTTTTTTAAAAAAAAATTGTAAATCATTTTTCTGATTCATCCTTTTTAGGATTTAAGTTGATTAGTTTAAGAAATATTTGGTTAATTCTTGGTTGATCCACTTTTAGTTTGATGTTTTCCAAAGTTTTAGATAACTAATTTAATTAACCCTAAGTCGTATTATTCATGTTTTGAGTATACTAATCTTCATTCTTGGTTTATCAATATTTAGTTCATGCTTTTTTTTTAATAGGTTAATAAGTTTAACTAATCTTATGTTATTTTGCTCACGTTCTAAAATTGATGATTCTAGTTTTTGATTAGTTAATATGTTTTAGAATTCTATGTGCTTGTGTTACTATATTCACACTATTATAATTACATGTTTAGGTTGATTTTAAATTAGTTCTTGATTGTTTATCTCAATTTATGTGTTTGATTGATCCTTATAAATTCTCGAATAATATTTCGTTAATTTTATTTGATCTAAAGTCGTTTGGTTTGTTGCTTTGGTGAATATTTATTAAATTTGACTTTTAGAGGCCATTGGAAAATCATGAAGATTGGCCTCTACCATCACCATTATCATTTTTGTTAATTACTAAAAATTTTTTACTTTGAGGTTTCATTTTTGTTTTGTTTGATATTTTATTTCTTATATTTTATTTCTTCCCAAATTAATCCCTTTTATTTTAAAATAAAATACTTTTATCAAAAAATCATTTAAAAAAAAAAATAATCTATTTCAAAAACTCATTAGAGTCCTCAGGATCAAAATCTCTTTTTTCTTTTTATTTAAAAATAATATGCAACCATATCTTGTTCGGTTTGGCATCCTTCTCGGTTTTCAACAAAAATTTTGGTTTTGAACAAAGACACGAATCAAAGCTTGCGGTCCCACATAAATGGGATAATTCTGAGCTAAACTCGTGTATATCAATCGGGGAATTGGTGAAACCCCTACATTAGAAAATCTTTTCAAAAATTATTTTTGTTGCCATTTTTGTCACTTGTTGGAATTATGCCTATCTTTTTTTTAGGAATTGTATACAAGATGTGTGTGATAATTAATGTTTTCATATACTTTGATAATTTTTGTTATGCTAATTAGATAACAAGCATGCTAGGGTTTCTTTATTTTATTATCTAATCCCTCATGTCTTATGGAAGCGCATTGTAAGTTATCTATCCAGGTACGCCCCCCTATCACCTACTTTCTAAATTTTGTAAACAATCATGACAATGTGAAGTATGCATATGTTTGATAATCCTTAGGTGTTTGGAGGTATGCTTGATTCACTATGATTAAATACATGTTGTGTGTTATACTTCTATACCAACTCTGATGTTTTATGATAGCGCTTGAGAAGCGGTCCGGGTACGCATCCTAACCTTCCTTTATTGTGATTTGATATTGTTAACATGTTATTTTTTAAAATCACCAAGCTTACTCAGGTATCTATAATGAATCTATTAATTGCCACATTTCCCTTAACTTTGTAAGTAGAGACCTCTTTAGGGCTTAGAGGGGTGCTACCTCCTAGAGGTACCTTCCCAATAAGTAACCTGATCCCCGGACTTAGATTCGGGTTTTTCAAAGACACGCTTTTCCAAAAATTATGGAGTCATTTTTTAGGGTTTTATTTCTTGTTTTATTTTCCCTTTAAAAATAAAAAATAAAATAAGTGGCGACTCCAACTTTTTTTCAAAAATCAAATTTTCACAAAAAAAAAGCGAGTCTCGCCGATCGAGTGGGGACGCACGTGAAAAATGCGGGTCCACAAGTGGCACCTCCCATGATTGGTCGAGCAGGAGGCCAGGGTTGAGAGGCTTGAGTCCAGGATGAGACAGATCATATTGCAGGACAGAGGTTTGACTTGGGATGATAGGGATGGTATACTGGCGGCTAGCTTGCCCGCCAAGTTTCGCATGCCAGACATTGAGCGCTATAGTGGGATTGGTTGTCCTAAGATCCATTTGAGACTATACAGCACAGTCATGAGAGCATATGGGATAGATGATGCACAGCTTGTGGCCCTCTTTCCCATGTCACTTAGTGGAGCAGCTCAGAGATGGTTTGCTTCAGTTGAGTGTTCGAGACTCCTCACCTGGGAGGATGTGGCTCATGAGTTCTTGACTCAGTTCGCTTTTAGTGTTGACATTGATGTATCCATACGAGAGTTAGAGGCCACCAGGAAGAGGCCAGATGAGTCTATTTCTTCCTTTGTCACTCGTTGGAAGGAAAAGGTGGTTGGTATGATAGATCAGCCTAAGGAGCAGGATCAAATTGATATGGTTCTTCGGAACTTATAGCCGAGGTTCGCAAGACGTCTTGTGGCCATCCCATTTCAGGATCTCAGGAGTCTGGTTCAAGCAGCTTTCAGTGTTGAGGAGGACATCGCTCAAGGATTATGGACAGATACTACTCCTTTCCCTGATAGTAAGAGGAAGAAGTCGATTGGATCATTTAGTAGATCTGGAGAGGTTGACGCTATTAGCTATCAGCATCGGAGGCCTGCACATCACTCACTTTATAGGCCTCCTATAGTTAGAGCTCATTTCCCTCATCCGTAGTATCAGTATCAGTCGGATTATGTTCAGGAGCCTTACATTGCACAGGCTAGCATGCAGCCACGACCATCACATTCGAGAGCCGTTACTCAACCACCGCCTAGACCATATGCACAGAGGCCCGTGAGACAGTTCACTCATTTGGGCATGACCTTGACTAGAGCTTTTGAGAAGCTCAGAGATGGTGGTTTGATAGTTCCTTTGGCGCCACACCCTTTGCCACATCCTATTCCTCCACATTTTCGCTCCTATGATCATTGCTTGTATCATCAGATTCGGGGACATGATACTGAGTGTTGTTCGGCACTCCATCATGTGATACAAGACTTGATCGATATGGGGTTGGTCAACTTGGCTGGGCCAAGTGTGTCCACCAATCCTCTGCCTACGCATTCTACACATGCAGTTCCTCCTCTTCCTAGTCTTCAGTAGATTGATTTGGATGTTGATGGTACTATTAGCATATGGTATTTCGGGATCTTCCAAGTTGAGGACTTGGTTTAGTTGGCATGGGTACATCACTGGGTAGTAGTTCGGTTCAGAGCATTTCTCATTCTGATTATGGTCATTATCAGAGTCATTTCCATTTTGTTGAGTCCAGTTTTTAGTTCATCAGAGTTGTTTTTATTTTTTTGAGTCCATTTTGGTTTAGAGTCATTGTTTTTAGTTCATGTTGAGAGTCCGGTCGTTTGTAGTCCTTTTTCATTTCACGCATGATGTACTTGTTGGTTCATTTAGTGATATGATATTTTATCTGAGTATGTGGCATTTTGCTCGTGAGTGTGCTTTACATAGCTTGTGTTGATGTGTGTTATGTTTTCGATATGAAACATCTTTTCACTTATACATCATGATCACTTTGGCCTGACCTATCATGGAGGATATTGAGTCTATTGACCTAGGATCAGGAGATTGACCTAGAGAGTTTGAGATTATGACCCATTTCATCTTCTGATCAGAGCAGCATCATATCCATTTTCATACCCTGACTCTGTGGACTTGATGACCTATCCATTTCGGACTTGACATGACACCATCCCCTGATACCACTATATGACCTAGTCATCCTCATTCCCCTTAGCATATTACATTACCATTGCCTACTCTTTCCATCATTTCATTTTATCTGGCCAGATAGAGTCCGAGATGGTTAGACCTGAGGTGAGTTTTGCATGATGATAGATGGATCACAATGAGAGAGTGGTTTGACTGCTTGATGATATTGATGAGGTAGAGGGGTTGTCTTGGGGCATCCAGATTTGAGTTGTTACACATGACTTCAGAGAGTAGGGATGATTAGAGATGGTGATTTTATGAGATGATGGTGAGTGGCTTATGATGATGGAGTGAGGTGATTATCAGAGGACATTGATGGTTATCACAGAGCATCAATGGGAGCTTTCACACAATTTCAAAGGAGTTGACATGACTTTGTTGGACAGATGCCAATCTTTAGTATTGGCCATGTGAGATCTTGAAAGCAAGATGTTCGAGGTTGTGGTCATAGGATGGGTGGCCATCATTTCATGAGCTCATTTACCCTATCACCCTCACATATAGACTTACCCGTTGCTAGCCCTTTGAGCATCACACGAGCACATAACCTTTTCTTTCAGCACCTCATTTACCTATTACACCGGGTTGGGGACCCTATAGTGCTTGCATGCTATGATTGGATACGTCATGAGTTCCAGACCTGACATACATATTTAGGCCTCATTCATCACTCTTCATTATGATATTTTTCCACTTTGACATCATTTCATCACTATTTTCTGATACCACATATCACTACTTGTGATATTCGTTCTCTGTCTTTTCTTTCATCATTGTTTACTCGACATTATCTTTGTTTCACCTTGAGTGGTGGTCTTTCACAAGTCATTGCATGGAGGATTGTCACATTCTTCCTCCTTTGTTCGCCTAATGAGTAGTGGTTCAGAGATCTTATTTTTGAGAGGTTGTCTTGTTAGTGAGGATTCATGCTACATTAGTACATGGGGAGAGTTTATTCATTTGGCTATGTATTTCATGGGAGATCATTCATTATTGATCAGAGTATGCGCAAATAATAATAATAATAATAATAATAATAATAATAAATAAATAAATAAATATATCATTCTTCATTGGGCATGTGTATGGACGTGCCAGGTTGCTTCATTGAGTTCATGTGTTAGAGAGAGTTCATATGAGAGCTTCTTTCCGAGATTCTATCTTGTTATATTTTGGGTGAGTATGAGTCGCCCATTCGATTTTTGTGAGACAAGCGAGCAACCTTTCTTTAGTATCTCTGGATCCTTGCTCTATCCATCATTCCATCTATTTCATATGTGACTACTTTCCATGCTTTGATGCTGGTTGACCACCATCACTCACTTTTATATCTCTTTGTTTTCTTCTACCCTTATTTTATCCCTCCATTTCACTCCACCTCATATGATTTCATTCTATTCTCATCTTGCTTGATGTTTGACATACGTTTGGTACACATACATCATAATTGTTTATTCGATGTGTCCATTCATTTATCATCACTTTTCGTGTGGAGATCCCTAGGTCCGGGACTCATGACGTTTTCTACGCATTGCATCTCATGTACGAAGGGTATGGGGATTATATCATTGGGATCTTTGAGCCTAGTTTCCTTTCATTTCTTTCACCCTATTACCTTAGCCTACATTACGTCCCGTGTCTGAAGACCACCCTGAGGCCATTACTTTACATTGTGTTTGACAACTTGCACATGGGCAATACTCGAGCTTGGTCGGAGATGATTTCTCGAAGCATGATGGATGGGGAGTTGAGATGGCGATTTACACTGGGGCATACCCCTCTTACTAGTGATGGATTTTCAGTGATGACGTTATCTACACTAGGGCATACCCCGCTCATCAATGACATTTTCTTTTGGGATGATACCTTGCACTGTGGCATAGTCAGTTCGTTTCGTCACTTGGATTATGATGGATTAGGAGTTGTGGGATGACCCTAAACTAGGGCATAGCCATTTCAGAGAGCGTTTTTATTGAAGATACAGTCACTCTACTCGATACTCTGCATTGGGACACACTCTACTCATTGATGGTTGATTAATGAGAAAACGATTTATTTTAAGGCGTAGCCCTCTCATTGGTGATGGAGTTTTTTTTTTTATTGGAGCATAATCACTTTAGGGGGTTTATACTGGGGCATAGCCGCCTCATTCACATTCATAGAGCCCGGGGATTCTGATTCATATGGATTATGTTGGGATGTTTACGTTTTGGCACCAGGAGTAGAGTTTGATCGATTCGTTAACCCGTACTAAGCATGGTCTTCCTCAGCAGTTCGAATACACTACTTTACATTGGGGCATAGCCGGGACGGAGAGTATTTTTCATTGGAGCATAGTCACCCTATTGGATCCTTTACACTGGGGCATGTCCATTTTTTGGAAGGAGATCAGATTGATTCTTGACGTTGGAGCATCTGACGAGTGATATGGAGATCATTGGATTATTTCATGTTGTCCTCGTTTCATATTGGGGCATAGCCACCTTGTTGGAGGTTTTGACATCGAGACTCGACTTTCTGTTTGTGATTGTTGCTTTCGATGAATTATGGAGCTATTGACGCCTTGGGTCTAGCCTTCTCAGCATACTTGGATGATCTCTGATACTTACATACCTTTCATCTCGTACTCAGACATTTCACCTGGATACTCTCATGCCTTCTATCATACCAGAGCTTGATCATCACCTTCTTTCATCCTACACATCCCACCGTGACACATGACCTCACATCTCTCTCGATTATGAGGAGATGTAGATCAGTCCTCGATCACCTTGGTTGTGTTTTCATATATCTTTTGGACTTTAGGTTCAACATCTTCCATGAGGGCAGAGCTTGACAGATTGTTGACTTATTAGTGACGATGCTTTCATTTTGATAGTTGGCATGTTGGGTGTTGTTTTGCTCTCTCTTCGCATTTTGAGCACTAGTCATTATCTGTTTTATTCATCAGCTATTTTTATTTAGTCAGCATGGTATCACGATTCATGGTCCTGTTTGGTATTACCTATTTGAGGTTGGACATTTTCATTACATGACAGATGAACATATTTCAGAGCACAGTAGTTTTGGGGCATTGTGTATCCCAGTTTGTTCACCATCACATACTGGGGCATACCCCTCTTCCTTAGGATCATCGGACCTTCCATAGGTTTCTTGCACTTTTTGATCTAGTTGTTGACCCCCGAGAGTTGCATATTGGGCATACCCCCCTTTCTTAGGATCATCGGACCTTTCACAGGCTTTATGATCTTTGGACCAAGTTGTCGATCCTCATGAGTTGTCATACTGGGGCATATCTCCTCCAGCCGAGTTTGCTTGCATCATTATCTGAGTTATCCTCTAGCTTTAGGCCACTTGATTAGATCCTTGTCTTGTTAGTTTTGAGTTTGAGTCGGGACCGCACCTATATCGATCGACCATTTTCCTATCTGTTTGAGTTTAGTTTGAGTCGGGACCACACCTATATCAATCGGTCATTTTCCATGTCAGTTTACGTTTCGGGGCCGCACCTATATTGATCGGCCATGTTCCTATCACTTTTCGTGTTCAGTTTAAGTCGGGACTGCACCTATATCGATCGGTCATTTTCCATGTCAGTTTGCGTTTCGGGGTTGTACCTATATCGATCGGCCATGTTCCTATCACTTTTCATGTTCAGTTTGAGTTAGGATCGCACCTATATCGATCGGTCATTTTCCATGTCAGTTTACGTTTCGGGGCCGCACCTATATCGATCGGTCATGTTCCTATCAATTTTTGTGTTCAGTTTGAGTTAGGACCGCACCTATATCGATCGGTCATTCGTCGTGTCAGTTTGAGTCAGGGTCGTACCTATATCTTTTGGCCATCTTCTTATCAGTTTGAGTTTTCGAGTCGGGACCATACCTATATCAATCGGTCATTCATCGTGTCAGTTTCAGTTTGAGTTTTCGAGTTGGGACCGCACCTATATCGATCGGTCATTTGTCGTGTCAGTTTGAGTCGGGGCTGCACCTATATCAATTAGCCATCTTCCTATCAGTTTGAGTTTTCGAGTCGGGACCGTACCTGTATCGATCGGTCATTCGTTGCGTCAGTTTCAGTTTGAGTTTTCAAGTCCGGACCGCACCTATATCGATCGGTCATTCGTCATGTCAGTTTGAGTTTGAGTTTTCGAGTCAAGACTGCACCTATATCGATCTGTCATTTTCCATGTCAGTTTGCGTTTCGGGGCCGCACCTATATCGATCGGCCATGTTCCTATCACTTTTCGTGTTCAGTCAGAGTTTGGGATCACACCTATATCAATCGGTCATTGTCTTATCAATTAGAGTTTGGGGTCGCACCTATCCTTGTCATGTTAGTTCAGTCTCTGGGACTGCACCTATATCGATCGGTCATTTTTCGTGTCAGCTTGAGTCAGGGCCGCACCTATATCGATCGGGCATGCTCCTATCACTTTTTATGTTTAGTTTGAGTCGGGACTGCACTTATATCGATCGGTCATTTTTCGTGTCAGCTTGAGTCGAGGTCGTACCTATATCGATCTGCCATGTTCCTATCACTTTTCGTGTTCAGTTTGAGTCAAGACCGCACCTATATCAATCGGTCATCATCTTGTCAGTTCGAGTTCAATTAGAGTTTTGAGACCGCACCTATATCGATTGGTCATTGTTTTGTCGGATTGAGTTGAGTCTTGTTTGATTTTGAGTCACCATCATTCCGTGTTTTTTACGTTCAGAGTCATTTCTCCTCAGATGCGTCATTTAGAGTCACAGTTCTTAGCATTCATATCCACTTGCATTGTACATCTTACCTTCATGGTTTTGCATTTTTCCTCAGTTTTCCTTACTTCGTTACTATGTGCTTATCGTATATTCATCATATAGTTCACATAGGGCAGTCTTCTTTAAGCCTAGCCTTTTCTGTACTTTGGGGTGGTTCGACTTTACTCATCTTTGTTTTGGTTTTTCGAGTCGCTTTTGGAGGCATCTTAGAGGAAACCTGATCCTTAGTACGACTTCAGAGGCTTTTTTTGGGACATCTTTTCCTTTTAGAATTAGAGCCTTTGTGTTCTCCTGCTAGCCTGAGTGAGTTTGCGTTTCACTAGTGTCCCTAAGGGGGTCTCCTTGGTTCTTCGGTAGAGTTCACTTCATTCCACTCACTATTCACACTTGCTTTTCATTTCAGTGTTCATGTTCCTCACACTTGTGAGCTCTACCGAAGAGGGGCATATTTGTAGACCCCTATGTTGGGGTGGATTTTATGTATTTTTGTTTTGCCATGTGTCCAGATTTCGGGGAGCCACGTGGAGCTTGAAGACTGGTCATAAGGTAGTGCATTTGGCCGTTGGGAGAGAGCTGGTTGTAGCCATCAGAATGCAACACATACGAAGAATATTCGGCAGGAGCGTGTATTCTATTTTGGAGGATAGCAGACCATTAGTGAGGGCATTGGTGCAGGTGCTTTTTAGACAGAGAGAGAGGGGAGGCAGGGTTAGAGAGAAGATATTTTGGAGGATGTTGCTTTGAGTGAGGAGCCTGGAGGATAGAAGTTTGCTTGAGAGGAAAGGCAACTGAAAAAGGAAATAGAAAAAAAAAAAAGAGCGTTCTGAGGTATGTCTGCTAAGCCACATTTTTTATTGCCATTGAAATCTTTTGGGTTGAGGTTATTATGTTATAATATATCCGATCCTTGTTCTTCATGAGAAATTTGATCTAGAATGAACTAGTTCTTCTTTTGCACTCTTTTATGTGTTTGAGTGATATCCTTGAATCTTGTTTCCATCTATTTTTTTTTCACCCACACATAAGTCCTATGACTTCAATATAAGATGAGGTTTGGGTCATTATTTTCTTGGGTTCGTTTTATACTCTGTTTTGGTCCTTGCTTCATTGTTGTTTGCTCTCTATTCTCGGTGGCCACTCGTACACCCAAGGAGAAGAGTCTTGACTAGTACTGCTTTTGGTTTTCTTATAGGCACAATTTGTGAATTTGGGGAGATGTTGTGATTACTACTCAAAAAGGGCTATTTGATAGCTTGTAATTAACTCTTTTAAACACTTTTGAGTAGTAATTATTGCCCTTTAACCCAATTAACATATTAAGGACCTTTGCAATCACTTCTAATCACTTTGTGTAAGTTTTGGTGTTTTTGTTAGTAATTTGATCACCAAAGCAATCCAAGATGGAGGAGAGTTATTTGGAATCCATGGTAAAGCAATGGAAAGCTCAGGAACATGAAGAATCAGAGCTTTGAAGCCTTAAAGTCCTTTGCCATAACCAATCCGGAATGCAAGGAGGAGAAGTAAAGAGAGAATCTACCTTGAAGCATTCTTGATGACAGTAATTTCAGCCACTTTTGGAGTACTTCCTGAAGTCCAATTTATGCATGCTTTATGTCGTTTCGAAGATCGGGAAGTCAACAATCCAATGCTTCAAACGGTTTGCAAATCAGAGTTGAAATGAAGAAGTTAGAGCCAATGGAAGCATATCACTCCAAGTTGAAGGCCAATTTCGCAGGGCTGCGAAATCAGCCTTCGGCTGCGAAATGATTTCGCAGCCATCTTGTTCGTCTGCGAAATTTCGCAGCCATTTTGTGCGCCTGCGAAATTCTCCTGAGTGCTTCCAGATATTTGCGACCAACGTTTTTTGATATTTTGCTTCAGATATTTGTTGTCTAAATCCCAATTCTCTCCTTGTAATCCACCAATTAGATGATTCCTTAGTTGTTAAGCAAGAATACAGGGGTAAACAACCTGTTATATATTGTTTTGTAATTTTCAATTTGAGGACGGTCGGGGAACTTTCCCCAGGAGACCAACTTTTGTAAAGTTTACACTTAGCTAAATACGAAATATCTTTTGCTTTCTTTTTCTCTCTACTACTTTCTATTTTCTTAGTAGCCAAACATCCTTGGAGGATGAAATCCCCAAGGATGAGAGGCTAAAACCTTTTAGTTTCTTGAAGTAATGGATGCCATGTGAAGCTCCCGTGTCAGGATGGAGATTTCCAAGCCATGAATGTAAGTAGCTGAGCGTCATAAATGTTTTCATTCAAAGTAAAGCTTTTAATCCCTCTGACTTGCTTTGAATGGCCAATACTTGATAACCTTTTGGTCTCAGTGGATTCTTATTGTTAGATCCATTGACGTTCATTAGTTATCTCCTACGAGCCATTGTATTGCAAGTCGAGGAGATGACCTATATCATTAAAAGAGCATTTATGAGGTTCAGCTACCCTTTTTGTAAGTTTTGAAGGACTAAAACTCAGTTGTTAAACACATACCGGTTCAGGAAGTAAGCATCACCTGAGTTGCTTCCTCAACTCGAGGTGAAAAGTTCCAAAATCTCCATTTTTACACCGTGAGTTAAGCATGGCTATCCAAAGCTTTGAGAAACTTATTTTTCTATCTTTTAACCTATTTGCATGTTAGTTTAGTTTACAACACTTTCATCTTTTTATGTTTTCATCTTAACCTAATTTTTATTAAGAAAAGTTCACTCCATCCTCCGAACTTCATCAGTTAAAGTAAAAACCCTTCCCAGTGTTCGATCCTAGAGCCACTATGCTATAGTAGCTTTGCTACTTTAGTGTAAGGACGTTAGGTATAAATTTTGTTGATACCCTTACATGCCAAGCTACCAAGAGTCGGGTTGTCAAATGGCGCCGTTGCCGGGGAAGGTGCTACTTCACTGTGAATATATCAGCCGGAGGTAACTTGTGAGACTTCTCATGAGTAAGGTGAATTCTATCTCATTTTTTTTTATTTACTAACTTTTTATTTTAATTTTAGAACATTTTTAACTTAGTTTAGATAAGTTTCTTTTAGCTTTTAACTTTCATTTTTAGTTTATTTTTCATACTTTGTTTTTCCTTCCACATGCTCTGTTTTTTTTTTCTTTTTCTTTGTTTTGTTTATTTGTTCTGTTCCAACTGAATCCATGCATGCCCTATTGGATTCGAGACCAAGAGGGAACCCTGGTACAAGTTGAAGAAAAGAGCCTTAGTTGAATATCATTTTTTTTTTAGAAATGGAAATTCCATATGAAGATCAAAGCTCTCATTATGATCATGAGAAGGACAAATTTGCATACTTATCCATGAGGGATCAGATTGAATTAGGGAAAAGGCAAGTTCAACAAAGCCAATGAGGTAGTAAGTATGCTTTGAATGAAGACATGAGCATGAAGGCAAAGCTAGCATCTATGGCTAGAAGGATAGAAGAGTTTGAATTGAGGTATGTGCATACTGAAGCACAACCACAAGCCATGCCAACTTCATTTGAGTATATAAACCATCCCAACCTTACAACCCAACCTCAACCTCAACCATCAATGAGTACATCTTCATTGGAGCAAGCCATTTTGAAGTTAAGCAAAGTCATGGAGGACTTTGTAGGTGAGCAACAAAAGATCAACTCTCATCTTAATGAAAAGATTGATAATTTGGAAAGTTCAATAAATATAAGAATGGAGGGGGTTTATAATGATCTATCACTAAGGATAGAAAAAGTTCAAGACTCCATTGAGAAGCTCACCAATCTCGACATAGCAAGGGGTAAAAGGAAGCTTCCTCCTCAACCCCACCATAACCTTCAAGGAACCAATCCAAAAAGATCAAGGAAAGTGTTGAAGATCGACACTTTGGTGGGGGATTGCTATGAAAACTCTATGGACCAACCTTCCATTGAAAATCATAAGGTTCAAGATGATAAAGGGTTACCTGAACCCTTTAAAGCATCCACTTCTCCAAGGAAGAGAAGAGAAACGAATTCCCTTGGACCAAATGGGAAGGATGCCAATTTTGTTTGGGATCCAGGGGGAATTTAGCATGAAGTGGGTGTGTGAGTGAGGATGAGCTAAATAGTTCATCTTCTTTTTTGGGGTACATGCTATCAGCTTCAATAGATGTAGCTCCATGGTATGCACACATTGCCAATTACTTGGTCACGGGAGAAATACCAAGTGAATGGAGCTCTCAGGACAAGAAGAATTTCTTTGCCAAGGTCCATGCATATTATTGGGAGGAACCTTTTCTTTTCAAGTATTGTGCGGACCAAATTATAAGGAAAGTGTGTGCCTGAACAAGAGAAGCATGGGATCCTATCTCATTGCCATGAGAATGCATGTGGAGGCCACTTTGCCTCTCAAAAGACGGCAATGAGAGTTCTTCAATCGGGTTTTTGGTGGCCCTCACTTTTTAAGGATGCCCATGAGGTAAGTAAAGGATGTGATAAGTGCCAAAGACTAAGCAAGCTTTCAAGGAGAATTTGAACCCCATCTTGATAGTGGATCTTTTTGATGTTTGGGGCATAGACTTCATGGGACCTTTCCCTATGTCTTTTGGCCACTCCTACATCTTGGTAGGAGTTGATTATGTTTCAAAGTGGGTTGAAGCTATACCCTGTAGAACCAATGATCACAAAGTGGTTCTCAAATTCCTAAAAGAAAACATCTTCTCGAGGTTTGGAGTGCCTAAAGCAATCATCAGTGATGGAGGCACTCACTTTTGCAACAAGCTCTTTTGGCCAAGTACGGAGTCAAGCATAAGGTAGCTACACCTTATCATCCTCAGACGAGTGGCCAAGTAGAGCTAGCCAACCGGGAAATTAAGAACATCTTGATGAAGGTGGTGAACACCAATAGGAAAGATTGGTCTGTTAAGCTCCTTGATTCCCTATGGGCGTATAGGACGGCTTATAAGACTATCCTTGGGATGTCACCATACCGTCTTGTTTATGGCAAAGCTTGCCATCTTCCCGTTGAGATTGAGTTCAAGGCATGGTGGGCCATTAAAAAGCTCAACATGGATTTAACTAAGGCTGGGCTAAAGAGGAGTTTGGATTTGAACGAGCTTGAGGAATTGAGAAATGATGCCTATCTCAACTCAAAAATAGCTAGGGAAAAGCTAAAGAGATGGCATGATCAGTTGGTGACCAAGAAAGAATTTTTCAAGGGACAAAGAGTCTTGCTATATGACTCTAAGCTTCACCTATTTCCGGGAAAGCTCAAATCAAGGTGGGTAGGGCCTTTTGTCATCCACCAAGTACACTCACATGGAGTAATTGAGTTACTCAACTCAAATAGTGCAAAGACCTTCAAGGTCAATGGCCATCGTCTCAAGCCATTCATTGAGCCATTCAAGCAAGAGAATGAGGAAATCAACCTCATTGAGCCACAGAAAGCCTAATCAGAAAAGGGTTAGATGGGCTTGGTTTCACCAAAGTCCATATTTTTGTTTAAGTTTATTAATTTGAAAGCTTTATTAATTCTTTTGATTTTAATTTTGGTCTAAAGTTTTGTTAATTATATGTAACTTCATCTTTTTGAATGATCTTTTGTAGGAGGAATTGCAAAGAAAATGAAGGAAGGTCCCAGGGGGCCAAAAGGAGCTTAAAGCTATGAAATTTTAGTGGTCTGCGAAATTTCGCAGCCCAAAATAGGCCCCTGCGAAAAAGGCCATCTGCTGCGAAATCATTTCGCAGCCCTTACATGGCCTCTGCGAAATCAAGGTTTGGCTGCGAAAATGGCCCTCCGCTGCGGAATAAATTTCGCAGCCCAACACCCTCCTCTGCGAAAATTTTCGCAGCTGCGAAACCACCTCTTGGCACTCGTGTGCCATTTCGCAGCACAGTAACTCCATTTCGCAGCTGCGAAATGGCTGCGAAATCCCCAAAGCGTGAAATCTCCAATTTTCGCAGCCAAAGCCCTATTTCGCAGGGTGTTTCGCAGCTGTGAAACCACCCTTTGGCACACGAGTGCCATTTCGCAGCCCCGTACACTCATTTCGCAGCTTCGAAATGGTTGCGAAATCCTCCATGCCTTAAAATCCTTCAGCGCACACACCCTGAAGCCGCACCCCTGTTGGACACATTTCGAAGTACTTCCTGAAGTCCATTTCATTCATACCATATCTCGTTTCAAAGCTTGGGAAGTCAGGAGTCCATAGCTTCAAACGGTGCTCAATTTGGAGTTGAAACAAAGAAGTTATGGTCGTTTGAAGACTGTGCAAACAATGAGCTGAAATGTTGCATCTGCACCCCATTGGACACATTTTTGAAGCACTTCCTGGAGCTCAAATTTTTCATACTATATCTTGTTTTAAAGCTTATGAAGTCAGGAGTCCAGTGCTTCAAACGGTATGCGATTTGGATTTGAAACGAAGAAGTTATGGCCGTTTGAAGACGAACGCGCAAAGCACCAACGGAAATTTCGCAGCCAAAGCCCCATTTCGCAGGTGGTTTCGCAGCTGCGAAACACCCCTTTGGCACACGAGTGCCATTTCGCAGCCACCCAATCCCATTTCGCAGCTGCGAAATGGGCTGCGAAAATGGCACCCGACTGCGAAAACTCCATTTGGCTGCAAAATGATTTCGCAGCCCCATAGCTACCCCCTGCCAAATCCTCCATGTGCTGCGAAAATGGCCTTTTGCTACCAAATGATTTTCAAACTTCCAAATGGCTATGAAATGATCTCCAAGCTTCCAAATGGCTACGAAATGATTTTCAAGCTTCAAAATGGGCTGCCAAAATGTTTCTATTTTTTCCATGGGCTGCGAAAATATTTTTCTTTTTTCCCTTTGGCTGCAAGATGATCTCCAAGATACAAAATGACCTTCAGGCTATAAAAATGACTTGCAAAATAAAGAGAGGTTTGCAAAAACACTTTGCAAAGCCAAGGGAAGTTGTGAAAATGCGAAGAGAGCCCCGCAACCATGCATCTAAAGAGGAGAACCCTTTCACTGAGATCACACACAAAGCCTCTCACTCCATTTCTGACCTCCTTAAACCATCAGAGCCCATAGCTCCAGCTGAAGAGACTATGCCACCTAAGGAGACTACTAGAACAGAGGCCAAAGTCCTGATCCAACCCATTCAAGAGGCCACCACAGACGCATCAGCTCCACATGACCCTACCACTACTTGATCATCTTTTTATTTTTTGTATTTACATATTATATTAGTGTAAATAATTTCATATTTTGATGTCTTATATTCTGGGATTGGATATATTACTGATGATACATCATATATAGACATCATTTTTGTTTAAACTTAGCATTTTTCTATTTCCTCTACTCACTAACTCTTATGTTTTCTTTGAAACATGTGGTTTCTCCTATACGACTCAAACTCCATGTCACTCAGGAGGTACCACTTCCTCCCTATTTTTCAATCGCTTTTGTCACATTGAGGACAATGTTCAGCTTGGTTGGGGGGAGAGTTGAGGAAGTAAGTATTGTTAATAATGCTAAGTTATTTTGGTAATTTAGTTGCTTTTCGCTTAATTTTTAAATTTTTTAAGTTTTTTTTTTCTCTACTCTCCATGGTTATTAAGGAAAAATTCTCAAAAATGAAATGGGAGAAATTGATTTTTTGTCTTTTTACTTGACTTAGAGTTTGTATTATGTTTATTAAAGTTAATGAATTGTTGAAGTTTCTATTGAATTCAAGCTTATGTCTTCCGCTTTAAGCTATTCACACACTATGCATAATAGGTTCCGATTATAAGATGAAAAACTATTTTCCTCTTGACTTAGGAAAATTTTAGACTTGGTACCTTTGACCTTATTTAATAGTGTTGGGACACCTTGTAAAAGGCCAATGAGTCTTTGAAAAAAAAAGAAAAAAAAAAAAAAAGAAAAATGTTTGCTTGCCTTGAAACCCGAGCAAGGTCTGAGGGGTATATGGTGAAAATCTTTAAAACCTGGTGCCCTAAGCCTTAATTGGTTGGGAGTCACCGACCTCAATGCTCGTTACAAGGGTGAATAGGTGGAGTTTAACATACTGTAGGTGCTTGGGTATTAAAAATATATTCTCAAAAGTCCGGGGTAAAATCCGAGGAGTTAGTGGTTGAAAGATCCTTAAAGCTTGATGCCCTAAACCTTAATTGGTTGGGAGTCATCGATGGACCCCCGTTACATGGACAATTTAAAAAATAATACCTTTAAGCCTTGTACTCCTACAATGAAAAAATTGTGAAAAAAGAGGTGCGTTCTTAACCTATTGGAGGTTGATCAGTTTGCTAAGCTTTGAAAAAGAACTAGGTTAGGGGGGAGAGATTAGTTTAACATACTATTTTCGGAAACTAATAAATAACACTTAGATTTTTGTGGAAGAGTAAGGTTTGACCCTTTGGGAGTGGAAACTCTTTCAAAAGCTTAAATTTGCATAATGCCTTCTCTTTATGAATTGTGATTGAACAAGTTATTTGATAACTCTTGTTGAAGTTTGAGTGTTATTTCTTTAATGTTCCATGTGAGAGTTAGATCATCATGCCACTTGAGAATTGTTTTTTGATCAGCATGATGTTGTAAATTATAGTAATGTTTATTTTTATTTTTCTCTCCTTCATTGCTAAGGGACTAGCAATATGTCGGTTGGGGGGAGTGATTACTACTCAAAAAGGGCTATTTGATAGCTTGTAATTAACTCTTTTAAACACTTTTGAGTAGTAATTATTGCCCTTTAACCCAATTAACATATTAAGGACCTTTGCAATCACTTCTAATCACTTTGTGTAAGTTTTGGTGTTTTTGTTAGTAATTTGATCACCAAAGCAATCCAAGATGGAGGAGAGTTATTTGGAATCCATGGTAAAGCAATGGAAAGCTCAGGAACATGAAGAATCAGAGCTTTGAAGCCTTAAAGTCCTTTGCCATAACCAATCCGGAATGCAAGGAGGAGAAGTAAAGAGAGAATCTACCTTGAAGCATTCTTGATGACAGTAATTTCAGCCACTTTTGGAGTACTTCCTGAAGTCCAATTTATGCATGCTTTATGTCGTTTCGAAGATCGGGAAGTTAACAATCCAATGCTTCAAACGGTTTGCAAATCAGAGTTGAAATGAAGAAGTTAGAGCCAATGGAAGCATATCACTCCAAGTTGAAGGCCAATTTCGCAGGGCTGCGAAATCAGCCTTTGGCTGCGAAATCAGCCTTCGGCTGCGAAATGATTTCGCAGCCATCTTGTTCGTCTGCGAAATTTCGCAGCCATTTTGTGCGCCTGCGAAATTCTCCTGAGTGCTTCCAGATATTTGCGACCAACGTTTTTTGATATTTTGCTTCAGATATTTGTTGTCTAAATCCCAATTCTCTCCTTGTAATCCACCAATTAGATGATTCCTTAGTTGTTAAGCAAGAATACAGGGGTAAACAACCTGTTATATATTGTTTTGTAATTTTCAATTTGAGGACGGTCGGGGAACTTTCCCCAGGAGACCAACTTTTGTAAAGTTTACACTTAGCTAAATACGAAATATCTTTTGCTTTCTTTTTCTCTCTACTACTTTCTATTTTCTTAGTAGCCAAACATCCTTGGAGGATGAAATCCCCAAGGATGAGAGGCTAAAACCTTTTAGTTTCTTGAAGTAATGGATGTCATGTGAAGCTCCCGTGTCAGGATGGAGATTTCCAAGCCATGAATGTAAGTAGCTGAGCGTCATAAATGTTTTCATTCAAAGTAAAGCTTTTAATCCCTCTGACTTGCTTTGAATGGCCAATACTTGATAACCTTTTGGTCTCAGTGGATTCTTATTGTTAGATCCATTGACGTTCATTAGTTATCTCCTACGAGCCATTGTATTGCAAGTCGAGGAGATGACCTATATCATTAAAAGAGCATTTATGAGGTTCAGCTACCCTTTTTGTAAGTTTTGAAGGACTAAAACTCAGTTGTTAAACACATACCGGTTCAGGAAGTAAGCATCACCTGAGTTGCTTCCCCAACTCGAGGTGAAAAGTTCCAAAATCTCCATTTTTACACCGTGAGTTAAGCATGGCTATCCAAAGCTTTGAGAAACTTATTTTTCTATCTTTTAACCTATTTGCATGTTAGTTTAGTTTACAACACTTTCATCTTTTTATGTTTTCATCTTAACCTAATTTTTATTAAGAAAAGTTCACTCCATCCTCCGAACTTCATCAGTTAAAGTAAAAACCCTTCCCAGTGTTCGATCCTAGAGCCACTATGCTATAGTAGCTTTGCTACTTTAGTGTAAGGACGTTAGGTATAAATTTTGTTGATACCCTTACATGCCAAGCTACCAAGAGTCGGGTTGTCATGTTGTTATATTGCTCATAAAATCGCTGGAAAGTTCTGCTTAGAATGGGTGATTGCCATATTCAAGGAAGCTACTCCACAGCTCCTCTCTTATACCCACGCGCATGTTACTTTGGCCATGCATGGCTATATTCTCTCTCTGTATCGAATATACAGCTCTCCTCGATGTTTATATTTCGTGCTCAACCCAGTATCATCATTTGACACTGGTTTCATGGACTTCATAAATAAGTCATCTGTCACCGACCCTGTAGCCCTAGCTCCGCTCTCCTTCTCTCTCTCCCCGCCAGATCTAATCAAGGGTTGCCATCTCACTGCTTCTCTTTCTAACCACTCCTCGATCCTCATCTCCTACTCCACCAGTCCTTAATCTTCTACTCTACAATGGTTGACGCCGCCTCAGACCTTCAATAAGACGTATCCATTTGTGTACACCCAGTGTCAGTCTATTCACACCCGTTCGGTCTTCCCTTACCAGGATACACTTGTGGTGAGGATCAAGTAGGCGGCGCGGATCCATGCCCCTCACCATCTGTCTGCGATGGTGGCAGCACGCCATGTGGAACGGCAGTCGCCGTACCCTGGGGAGGGTGGTGGAGGAGTTTGTGATGAAGCAGGCGATGCCGCCTTACCTATTTGCCTTCGCGGTCGGGAGGCTTGGGCATAAAGAGGTAGGACCGAGGACGAGATTGTACACTGAGGCAATGACCTCACTATTGGATGGAGCAGCGTGAGAGTTCGCCGGGACGGAGGCTTATGTCTGCTTACTGTGGTCGACAGTCAGTGGAGTTAAACTTCATTACATTCTTATTTGATGGTCGCCGACTCCGTGGAAAGCAGACTCCAGATGAGCTTGAAATGATGGATGGTGATGAAATAGATGCAATGCTGCACCAAACTGGAGGGGTTACATGGATGTAGATATATAATATATGAGAAAAGCATGGCAAAGAGAGCTAGGGCCTTCTTTGGGCCGCTCTTTCTGTTGTTATGCCTGAGCCGCCTGTTAAATCAATAGCTTGGGTTCTATGGGCCGGGCTTTCTGTAAGTACTAGCTCCTCAATGGGTTTCAAGAAAAGCTTAGGTTGTTATTTTACCATGTGGATCACGTAAGCTTACAAAGCCTTTCAAATTGGGGCTTGCTATATATTCTAGCTTGCAAGATGCCCAACCACGTACTATTATTACACTGTGGAAAGCCCAAATGGATGAAGCAAAGTTTGAAGATCCTGATCCAGTAGTGATAATTCTTGATAACTCCACCAAGACCCGTATTAAACTTGCACCTGAGAAAAGAAGCGACAGATATGACCACCTTTCTAGAATAGCTCCATCCCTACTGCATGGCTTGCATGGCCATTTTGGGTATGCAACTTTAGGTTGCGTGTTTTCCTTCATTTTTTTCCATTATTATGATTTCCTCATTTCAGAATTTTAAGACAATTCCCTATACTCCCATTTTACATATAATTTCCCGGATTCTAGTTTTCTTTTTTTATTTTATTTTTCCAAACTCCATTTTTATCAAATAATTTATTTATTTATTTTTCATCTTTAGGTTTTTTTTTTTAGAATCACTCAAAATCTCATTTCCAATAAAATAGAGCCGCCATATTTCTTTTTGGAAAACCATTTTCACGCCTCCTCTGTTTTTTTTTTAAAAAAATGTTTTAAAATAAGCAAGAATTTAATACCGTAATTCCGAATAATGGAATTTATGGAATTAATTCATGCAAAAATAAACAGGCTTTGGTGGGGGCCCCACATAAGTGATTTTATAATTGATTGATTGTTTGATTGATTTAATTACCATGCATAATTGACTTTATTATGCTCTATAACATGCTCGAAAATATTCCTTAATTGTGCACTAACCTCACTTCTTGACAGCGCGTTGTGGCTCGTCGCCCAGGTACGTATCTATTCCCATTCTGGTATTTCTATATGCATGTTTTGATTCTCACACGTGCATGATCACTCTGATTATTCATTGATTCCCTCATCAATTGCCATAATTGCTTCATTTTATTAGTAGAGACTCGACTTTAGGGGCTTAGAGGGGTGTTTCGGTCTTTATCGTACCTTTCCGATAAGTAACCTAACCCCCGAACCCGATCCGGTTTTTCACAGACCACCTTTTCCAAAATAAGGAGTCACACTTAGGGTTTTTCTTTCTTATTTTGTTTACCCTCTAAAAATAAAACAAAAATAAGTGGCGACTCCAAGTCAATTTCTAATAAATAAAATCAATTTTTTTCAAAAATTAAAATTGAGCTCACCATCGAGTGGAAAACGCATGAGCCGAAATACGGGGTCCACACTTATATTTACAAAGAAATTTAAGGAAAAAAATAAACTAATAATCCCTATAAATCAGGACAATCCTTATAAATTAGATATTATTCTTCCTAATCTAATTTACAGCTATGCACACTTTCCTAATCTAATTTACAACTATAGATTGCATAAATATATGCAAGAGACCTCAAATAGGAAAATTCAAATTTCTAATACTCTCCTCAAGTTGGTGAATAGATATTATCTATGCTCAACTTGCTATAATTGCTTGAAATGTTGTCCTCACAAATAGAGTGCAAATTAACCCACTTTCTAACTTTTCCTTTATGAAATGTCTATCAACCTCAACATGCTTTGTTCGGTTACCAAATAATAAGCAATGTTTATGGTTAATTTGTTATCGTAATACAACCTCATGGTTCCTTCCCATTTAATTCATAGGCCCTCAAGAATAATTTAAAGCCATAATAACTCACAAATTCCTTATGTCATAACTCTAAACTTTGCCTTTGCACTAGACCTTGCAACAATGGTTTGTTTTTTACTCTTCCAAGTCACTAAGTTTCCTTCAAGAAAAGTGCAGTAACCTGATGTTGATTTCTTGACTACCATTGATCCAACATAGTCGGCATCCATATAGGCTTTAAAGAACAAATCTGTACATTTTCTAAAGAGAATTCCCATTCCTGAGCTACCTTTAAGATACCGTAAAATCCTTTAGATAGCTTGTAAGTGGAACTCCTTCAGATTGAGCATAAACTGGCTTACTATACTCACAACATAGGTAATATTCAATCTCGTGTGTGACAAGTAAATCAATCATCCCACTAATCTTTGATAAATACCTTAATCCACTTCTTTGTCTTCCATTGCTTCCCTAAGCTTATGATTTGCTTCAATTGGAGTCTCTACCGGTTTACATCCAAGCTTTCCCATCTCCTTAAGCAATTCAAGGATATATTTGTGTTGTTATACAAAAATACTTTTTTTTTACCGTGTCACTTCAATTTCCAAAAAACACTTTAGTTTGCCTAGATCCTTTATCTCAAATTCCTTTACAAGACATTTTCAAAGTGCCCCTTTTTCTTTTGAATCATTCTCGGTCACGATTATGTCGTTAACATATACTAGTAATGTTGTAACTCTCTCTTAATTATAATGTTTAATGAATAAAGTGTGATCTCTTTGGCTCTGTTTAAACTCTAGAAATAACATAACTTTTATAAATCTTCCAAACCATGCCCTACAAGATTTTTTTCAATCCATACAATGCCTTTTTCAACCTACACACCTTATTCTTATCTAAACTTCCCCAAAATTAGGAGGAACTTCCGTATAGATTTCTTTATCAATTTCATCATGGAGAAAGGTATTCGTTAGATAAAATTGTTGTAAATTCCAATCAAAATGAGCTACCAGTGATAATAAATTTTTTACCACATTCATCTTTGTTACCGATACAAAAGTTTCTTGATAGTCCACTCCATATGTTTGTGTGTATCCTCTTGCGACCAACCTTGCTTTATATCGTTCAAGGGATCCATCAACTTTGTAACTGTAAATACCCACTTGCAACCCACTACTTTCTTCCTTTTTGGTAACTCCATAATTTCACAAGTCTCATTCTTCTCCAATGCTTCCATATCAACTTTTATAGTTTGTTTCCATTTCTCATTACCAAGTACCTCGATTAAGGTTTGTGGAATTGGTATGGAATTTATTTAGGTAAGAAAAGCTTTATGAGATGGTGAGAAATTTTCAAATAACACAAAACTGGACAATGGGTGTTGTGTGTATTTATCTGTACATTTCCTAATGACAATAGGAAGATCAATATTGTCTACATCATCATATGAGTCAAGAGGAGCAATATAATTGTGCACCTCATTTTCGAGAGTTGGTTTGAATGTTTGGACTTGCATGGGTATGGGTCTAAGTTCAATCACCCTCCTCCTTGAATAAACTTGTAGTGGTTTTATGGCAATAGGTTTTGACTCATTTTCTTTTGTTCCAACATCTAAAATAGGGCGTGTTTAAACTATTTTTGGGAATTGTTATAGCTATTTAAGGTGTGTTGGAAATTTCTGGACCTTTTTTATGACTTTCAAACTCTTTTTGGGATCCATTTAAAGGTTCGAATGGGGAAAATTCTCAAGCAAGAACAGGTCCTTATCTTCCATAGATAATGTTTCCCCTGAAGATAATGAATTGAAAAATATCCCTCTGTTTCTATAAAAATGACATCCATGGAAACAATAAATAAATAAATAAATAAAATTATTTGGAGGATGGAAACATATACCCTTTCTATGTTAATGAATATCCAACAAAGCCATACTTTAATGCTCTTGGATCCAACTTTCCTCGATGATGAGCATGAATATGAACAAACACAGGATACCCAAACACTTTAGGAAAAAGCTTACTCGATGTATTGAACTGAGGAAAGAATGTTGTAAACATTTCCATAGGACTCTTTAAACCTAAAACTTGAGAAGGAACCCTATTTGTTAAATGAGCAATTGTAAGAACGACGTCTCTCCAATAGGTTTTTAGAATAAGAGAGCCTTAGTAACATTTAATAGTTGACCATTTTTCCTCTCAGCTACTTCGTTTTGTTGGGGTGAATTGACACATGAAAACTCATGAATAATTCTCTCTTTTTGAAAATAAAATGAAAGTGTTTGATTGAAATAATCTTTTGCATTATCTAATCTAACTTGTTTTATTGACACCCCAAATTGATTTTTGACCATATTATGGTAATTTGGAAAAATAATGCTCACATTTGACTTTTGTTTTAAAAGGAAGATCCAAGTAACATGGTTACAATAATCAATAAACGAAACAAACCAATGAGCTCCCGAAATAATAGGAACTCATGGTGGCCTCTAATAATCACTATGAATTAAAGCAAAAGGAAATGATGATCTTTTGTTACTCAAAGGAAATAAGACACGATGATGTTTTGCAAATTCATAAACATCACAATGAAAAGTGTCTACATCAATATTCTTAAAAATCAAAGAGAACATGACCTTAAGTATATTAAATGAAGGTTGGCCAAGTCAAAAGTGATAAAACCAAATTTGCTCTTTATTTGAAGAAAATAACTTGAAGAAAAAAAGAGAGAGGTAGTTGATTCCCATTGTCAACATTGCCACTACTTGTATCAAGGTAGTAGAGTATGTTCTTTTCTTTAGCATGCCCAATCATCTTCCCCGAAACTCAGTCCTAAAAAACATAATGAGTAGGTAAAAAGATAACACTATAATTCATATCTTTTGTGAGTTGATCATGAATAGGCACAAGGTTGGTTGAAAGCTTAGGAACATGTAAGACATTATTAAGACTCAAAGAAGGGTTTACATTGACTACTCCTTGACCTACAACAGAAACTAAAGACCCATCAACAATAGTTATTTTCTTATTGCTAGGACATGGAATATATGTGCTAAATTTATTTAATGAATGTGTCATATGGTCTCTTGAATCAATGATCCAAGAGCTTGAAAGGGATATACCTGATGCACTAAAAGCATGAGAGAAAGGAAACTTACCTAAATTTGTGAGAGAGCAAACACCCATAAGTTTTTCCAATGAACCCAATTTTTTTTTTCAACTTTTTAATGTCCTCTTCATTCAATTCTAATCAATCATAACACTTCATCATCCTTCATCTACTCGAATAATGAAGAAAACCTCATTAATGGATGGAAAGTCTTCTTTTTCTCAAGATTTAAACTTGAACTTGATCAAATTCAACAATAAGGCCATCAAGAAACTCAGAAATCTACTCCCTTTCAACAAACTTTCTTAACATTGTAGCATCTTCGCTACATTTCATTTGAAGATTTTGGTAATAATCCATTTCTTTCCAAAGACTTTCATGAGATTATAATATTCAATCACCAATCTTGTTCCCTACTTAGTCGTTGAATTTTTTTTTTTGCTTAATTTCATAGATTTGCGTCGCATCACATACCTTAGAATAAGTTTGTCTTACTGTCTTCCAAATCTCTTTAGCCATGGTGAGGAACATACAAGTGCCACTGATTTCGGGTAACATGGAATTCCATAACCATGGAATCCTTTTCCTCCCACTGGTTGAACTTCGGATCTTCAGGCCCTATGCTTATGATGATTAGATGACTTAGTCTGCCTTTCATTTTCAAAAAGGTTCATGCTAGTTGAGACCATTGAAAATAGTTTCAGCCATTCAACCGATACACTAAATTGATATTCTATAACTCTCCAATGGTTTGATGAGGCAAAGTTTCACCAAAAACCACTATAGGTATGGTAGAAGTCTCAAAAATATCAGACATGGTGAAATACTAGAAATTGCACATAGAACGAATGAAATATGTAAAAAGAAATAAACAAAACACATAATAATGAAGGCTGAAAGAATTAGGCTTGAAATCTTCAACAGTGAAGGTTGAAAAACTTGAACTAAAATTAGCAATTAAGGCTGATAAAGAATGTCAAAGTGGCTCTAATACCATATGGGAGAAAATGGTAAAAGATTCTTATTCAATCAGTTGCTACAATCCTAATTCATATCTTATAAATTAGAGATTGTTCTTCTTAATATAATTTATAGTTATACACACTTTTCTAATCTAATTTACAACTATATATTACATAAATATATACAAGAGACCTCAAATAGGAAAATTTAGAATTCTAACATATTTTTCTTAAGGTATACATATTTTTTTAAAGAATGTACCTATACTTCTACATGTGGAACGGAGTTTTGGAAGACATAAAATACATTCTAAGGCATACATAAGTCAAATCTGAGATCCAAATTAAGCTGAATTGTGTCATGGTTAACCTCAAATCAAATGTATGTATTTTTTTTAAAGAATATATTTATTATTGTAAAGGATGTACTTTTTCTTAAGAATATACCTATTTTTGTAAGGGATGTATTTAGGGTTCTACTATACCAAATAGAGTTTGGGAAAGCATCATGAGGCATACAAAAGTTAAAGTTTAGATCCAAAATAGGTTGAATAAGGGAATGATTTGACTCAAATCAAATGTAAATACTTTTCTAAACTTTTACTTATTTTTATAAAACATGTACGCAAGGTTATATCATGTTAAATAGGGAGGAAGACCTCAAATGCATTCCAAGACCTACTACATAAGTGAAATCCCACACTCGAATTAGGTCAAATGAGGATAAGAATCTCAAATGAAATGAAATGTACATATTTTTATATTGGATGTACTTATTTTTCTAAATGTACTTATTTTTTTTAAAGATATATGTATTTTTAAAAATATAAAAATTAATTAAATCAATGTTAAATAAAATTTTTATGAAAAAATATATTTTATTTTATATTTTATGTCTATAAAATAGTTAAAGATTTTAATCTAATAAAAAGTTAGAACCATGATCAATTTAAAATCATAAGAAAACATTAAAACGAATTTTAATATGAAAGTTCAAAAATTAAAATTAAAATAATATTACCAAAATATTTTTAGTTTATTTGCAAGTTATAATATTTACATGCCCTATCAATGTCTTATTAAATTTTTTTAGTACAAAATGGAATAGGAGGTGAATATTCTTTTATTTCTTTAATACAACAAATACAAACCAAGCATCACTCAAAATCTTCTTCCTTTCTCTCGAATATGAAGTAAGATGAAGCTCGTGAACTTGTTCATATAAAAATTTGACAAAGGTGACATGAAGGCCAAAAATAGTTGAGGGGTTGTACAAGAGCACATAGCACTTAAAAATTCTCAAAAATTGCTTTTATAAAGTTTTTGAGCATATCTGGTCATTTCATTAAAAAATAATTTTTTGCTTTTAAAAATAGAAAAATTATTTTTAAAAATTTATAAAATTGTTTGACAATTGTCATCTATTTGTAATTTTTTAAAATAAAGTGAAATAGAAAACATATTTTAGAAAACAAGTAGAAATTATTTTCTCCAATTTTTAAAAAATATAAAGGAATTAAAAAAAAACTAGAAAAAGAAAATAAGATTGAAGATGATATCATTCTTCTTTATCCTTCTCTACAATCTAATATCGATACTGAAAAATCTTCAAATATAATATTTCTTTAAATTATATGTATTTTTATGAATTTCCTTTAATTTAATAAAATTTTCATTAATAAAATGAATTATAAATCAAATTATACTTTATACATAAAATTTATTAATTTTTGAAAATAATTCAAAAATCAAAAATCTATTTAAGTAGTACTAGAAAATCATGAAACTCACTAACATTAGAAAGTCATAAACCAAAATTTTTTTGAATGTCTTGACTAGTTATCCTTTGCATATAATCACATTAATTTTTTTTTCACTTAGTAAATAAACTCCAAATCAACTTAATGTGTTGAATTTATTAATAAGTCTTAGTAATTTTTAAAAATAACTTGAAACTCAAATAGTGATCCAATTAGTACCAAAAATTTATGGACAAAAAATAGTGATCTAATTAATACAAAAAATTTATGGACAAAAATTGATCTTGAATGACTATTGTTTCCAATTTTGTTTCAATGGACAAATAAACTCAAAATGAAACAACACTTAATGTGTTGATTTCATTAATAAATTTAGTAATTTCTAAAAATAACGTGAAACTCAAATAATGATATAATTAATATTAGAAATTTATGGATGAAAATTAGTTTAGAACAACTTTATTATTTTTGTTTTACATGGAATCATATTTTTCTGATTTTATTTTACTACACAAATAAACTCAAAATTAAACCAAACCTAACAGTTTAGTAATTTTTTTAAAATAACTTAAAACTCAAATAGTGATTCTCTTTTACATGGAACTATATATATTTGTTTTACTAGGTAAATATAATCTAAATTAAACAAGACTTAATGCGTTGAATTCATAATGAATTTAAAATTTTCTAAAAATAATTTGAAACTCAAATAATGTATCCATTAAAACCGGAAATTTATGAATAAAAACTGGGCTATAATGAGTCTTTTTTTTTTTTTTCTACATATAAATTTTTTCACTAGAGAATTAACTTCAAATCAAGTGATATTTTATATTGAATTTATTGATAGGTTTTATTTAAAAAAAAAAAACTAAGTTGCAACCTAGTAAATAGATCTAATCACTATGAGAAATAATATACAAAAACTAATATATTATAAGTCATAACTTTACTATTTTTCTTATATATTTCCTCGTTAGCTAAATAAATTCTAAATTAAATGAGATGTAAATAATAGTTAAAATTTGTAATGAATTTTTTAATTTTAAGAATAATTTGGAATTTAAAAAACTGTACCAATTAGTTGCATATTAAATCAAATTATTTTAAAATAATGTGTTTGTAATTGAGTATTAAATGTGTACATGTAATAAAAATTTTGGCTCATATATATTATAAAGATGTTAATCTTTTATTCCTTATTTATTTTAAATAAAGTATTATTATAAAGTATTATTTTAAATTATTATTATTATTCATTTTAATATAAAAAAATTAATTATGCTTTTACAAATATGTTGATATCCATATGTTTTTAACATATAATAAAATATTATTTTTTTATTAAAAAATATAATTTTTATTTTATTATAATATTAATTTTCAAGTTTTACTAAAATCTATTTATGTTTTAATTTCTTTTTATAATTACAAACTAATTTCGTTTTTAATAAGACCTCAATTATATTAATTAAATTTAGAATAATTTTACAAAATCAAAATAGAAAAATTATTTAAAAAAAAAAAAACCCATTTTAAAATAACTTGCCAAACACCTTTATTTTATAATGTTTTAAACATTTACTTTCTATATTTAACATAAAAGCAATTTTTTAAAACAAACATTATGGAACGTGGCTAACTTTTTTTCTCTCTTTTCTTTTTCATTTTCTTGTTACTTAAAATGACCGACAAGGAAGATGAATTAAATGATTGAAGAATATCTTTTGCCAAACATATAAATTAAAAAAAGGGTAATTTAAAAAGCGTGCCCTAACCTATTCCGTGGCCCATGATTTCTTTATGGAGAACGAGTACGTTAGCATAAGAGGCAAGAGGCATGTCTTATCCAATTTGTTTTAATACTTGTTTATGTGACATGAACCGACGGAATACAAGAACACCTCTCTAGTCCAAACCATTTCTTTCCAGCCACACACCACACCCCTCAGCAAACCCACCAACCCTCAAAAAGGGATTAAAAAATAATGCCTCTTGCCTCTTATGCTAACGTAATCCTTCTCACAAAGAAATCATGGGCCACAGAATAGGTTAGGGCACGCTTTTTAAATTACATTTTTTTTTTAATTTATATGTTTGGCAAAAGATATTCTTCAATATTTTAACTGGTCTTCCTTGTCGATCAATTTAAGTCACAAGAAAATGAAATAGAAAAAAGAAAAAAAAGTTCAGTCACGTTCCATAATGTTTGTTTTTAAAAATTACTTATATGTTAAACAACAAAAAATAATTTGTTTAAAAAAAAAATATTATAAAATAAGGTTGTTTGGTAAGTTATTTTAAAATTGGTTTTTATTTTTTCAAAAAATAATTTTTTATTTTGATTTTATAAAAATATTCTAAATTCAATTAATATAATTGAGGTCTTATTAAAAATAAAAATAGTTTTTAATTATAAATAAATTATAAATAAATAGTTTTTAGTAAAACATAAAAATTAATATTATAATAAAATAAAAAATTATATTTTTTTTATAAAAAATACTATTTTATTATATGTTAAAAAAATATGGATATTAACATATTTGTAAAAGGATAATTAATTTTTTTTATGTTAAAATGAATAATAATAATAATTTAAAATAAATAAGGAATAAAGATTAACATCTTTAATATACACATTTAATACTCAATTACAAACACATTATTTTAAGGGAGAATTATATTTTCAACCCAACAAGGCTTAGTAATTGAGGGAAGGTACTTCCATCACCCATAATTAAAAATGATTCGAGTGAAGTGCATAATTGACACTGATGGTTTTTGCTCTATTTTGTGACATATGTGATATATTTTGTATTGGTCATTGTGCACTAACCCCATTTCATGATAGCGCATTATTACTTGCTGCTAAGGTATTATCTCACTCCCATTTTGTCTATTCTCCATGCATGCCTTGTTTCCATTTGTATGACTATTCCTTGGTATCCATTGGTTTCCTTACCAATTGTCACACTTGTTTCACTTTGATTAGTAGAGACCTCATTATAGAGCTTAGAGGGGTGCTACGGTTTTTCACTGTACATTCCCAATAAGTAACTTGACCCCCGAACCTGACTTTGGTTTTCCACATATTGTCTTTTCCAAATAAGGAGTCGCACTTAAGGTTTTCTTTCTTATTTTGTTTTCCCTTTAAAAATAAAACAAAAATAAGTGGCAACTCTAAGTCTTTTCTAAAAAATAATTTTTTTTTTCACAAATAAAAAGCGAGTTCACCATCGAGTGGAAACACATCGTGCAAAATGTGAGGTCCACAAAATGGCAACTCCATTAGTGAATCATGATAAAATAACAATAAACCATCAGCTCAACATGCATCTCGCAAGTGAGGACAATCGTGCGAATTCATGAAGATATATAAATCTCAATCGAAACGAAATATGCCCCGATGTGGCATTAGATGTGTGGTAGGTCGGAAAATCAGACGACATCAAATCATCCATCATCAAATGTGTAATTCCAGTCATCCATATCCATAGCTAAATTAGATCCAAACATAAAAAAGGCGTCTCCTAGAAGAAGAAGCATGATGACATCTAAATATCAACCAAATCTCAAACATTTGTCTAAGAAGGGGTTGTTGAAGACGACACCTGATCTCATGGCCTCAGGGTGGTCTTAAGACACAAGACGTAATGTAGGCTAAGGTGATAAGATAACAGAAATGAAGGGAAACTAGATCCAAACACCCAATGATCAAAACCCATGCCCTTATGTGTATAAAATGCAACATGTATAGAAAAATCTCGTGAGCCATGGACCTGAGGATGCCTAATATGAACATAATAACAATAATGAGGCAATCAAGAAAATCAAACTGATAATGAGACTCATAAGAATGATGTAAAGAAAGTATCAAATCCTGGAATAGGTCACTATAAGAAAAGAACAATGGGTGAAATGAAGAGGACAAATCAGAAGTAATAACGAGGATGATGGCGAAACAATGAACATATGAAAAGGAGTGATGATCAACTCAAATCAAACATAAAGGGAAGTCACATCAACAATGAATGTAATGATGAAAGGGACAATGACCCAGAGCCTTTAGGAGAAGATTGCTCATATCTCATTCTAAACAACAAATGTGACAAAGTGAAAACAAAGAATGTAGGGTCTTGGAAAGCTCACATACGAACTCTCACCTACAAACATACTCGATAAAGTGACCCTCAGATATCGATATACATGCTCAATGATGGAGAATGCTAGGCACATACACACATGCACTTATTATTGTTATTGTTGTTGTTGTTATTATTATTATTATTATTATTATTATTATTACTATTTTACATATATAAAAATGTGCATACTCATAACGTAAACAAATAAGCTCTAAAAATGAGGTAAAAAAATCGATAGACATACTCTCAAATGCTAATGTAGCATAAACTCTCTCTAAAAAGATGATTTTCTCAAACTAAGGATCTTTGAATCAATGTTTGTGGGATAGATAATGGAAATGATGTGACTATCTTCCATGTAATGAACCAAGAAGGATCACCACTCAAGGTGGAAAAAAGGTAAAGCAAAATAAGTAGCAAATAAAGTAGAGAAAAAAAATGGAGAACATAACCAATGAGATGTGATGATAGAAAAAATAATGAAAAGGATGCACCCATAGGCCCAAGGCTCATGAAACTCCTAAGTGAAACATGCATACTCTTAAGGGCCCTTATCTCGGTGTAGAAATGTAAGCAAGGCAATAAGAAAGAAAGGCTCTAATGCATATGTGAGGCTTAATGGGCTAGTGACGGTCTATATGTTGAAAAAAACAAACAAGATATATGGCTAACCAAAATGATGACCACCCATCCCACGACCATGGTCTCAAACATAGTACATTTTCAACTAATCTACGTTGGTCGACTCTGAGAATTGGTTTCCATCTAGATCCATCAACCATGCAGCGTCTTTTAGGGTTAACTCCTTAATGATATAAGGATTGCTCCAACTAGGTCTAAACTTCTCTCTAGGATTTTTGATCAATCCCTTAATAACCATCAAGACTAAGGTGGTGTTTGTTTTTTTACTTAATTCTAAATAGAATCTTAATACTTAATAGTATTAAATATTAGGTTGTTTGTTTTTGTAGTATTTTATTTCTATTAAGTATTAAAAAGTAAAAAAAATCATTGTGTTATTTTTTCTATTTAGAAAAAGCCACATATTTTGGCTTTTTCTATTTAGTAAAAAGTTTATAATAAGTCATGAAAAAGTAAAAAAATAAACAACCTAAATTCTAAAACTAAATGGTTTTCAGCAAAAAGCCAAAAAAACAAACACCACCTAAGTCACCTCTCTATAATGGTCTAAGCTTGACCCGCTTCTTGAAAGCACGGGTCATCTTCCTCTGATAGGCATGAACATGGTCTGCTGCCTTAAGTCTTCTCTCATTTAGGAGATTGAGTTGGTTTAATTGAGCATGAGCCTAATCTGCCAATGAAATTTATTATTCCAATGCTACCCTCAATGAACCCATCTCTATCTCAATTGGTAGCACTGCCTCCATACCATACACCAAGGAGTAAGGTGTGGCTCCTGTAGAGGTATGAAAAGAAGTATGATAAGCCCATAATGCAAAAGGGAGCTTCTCTAACCAATCCTGAGAAGTCTCAACCATCCTCCGCAAAATCCTCTTAATATTCTTATTCACAACCTCTACCACCCCATTAGTCTACGACCTATATGTAGACGACCTATGATGTTGGATACCATATCTTTGTAATAAGGTGTCAACCTCTGCCTTGAAATGTACTCCTCTATTTGAAATCAACTCATGAGAGATTCCATAGCGACAGATAATGTGTGATCTGATGAAACCCCACATGATGTCAATCTTGCATATGAGGCAACCTCCACCCATTTGGTGAAGTAATCAATGGCAGCCAAGATGAACTCATGACCACTGGAAGACTTTGGTAAAATCTTGCCAATAATGTCTATACCCTATACTAAAAATGACGATGGTGAAGTTAGTGCATGTAAATATGAAAGTGCACTTGAATGAGGTCCCCATGCATCTGACACTTTGGACATATTTGAACAAACTGGTAATAATTTGTCTTCATGGTCAACCAAAAATAGCTAGTCCTCATGATCTTACGGGCTAACATATGCCCTCCCATATGTGGTCCACAGACTCCCACATGAACCTCTCTCATCACTCGATTGATAGAGGCGTAGTTTAAGCATAATAGTAACATCCATTAGCGGATCGTATGTACAGTGTCTCCCCACAAATCACAAATCGGGTAGCTAATTGTCTCAATGCTCTCTTATCCTTGGTCGTAGAGACCTCAGGATATGTGTCAAATCTCATAAACTGGTATATGTCATGATACCAAGGCAAGCCATCATCTAACTTTGCCTCGTCAATCATAGGTCCAAGTAGCTAAGGCAAACGACGTTAAAGTAGATCTCAACTTGATTAGTAAAAGGCAAACGACGATATCAGCAGGAATATCAATCATGGACGTTAAAGTAGCTAAGGCATCAATAAATTGGTTCTGCACTCTAAGCAGATGTGTATACCTCAAATCATCAAATCTTCCAACCAGTAGCTCCAAGTATCCATGGTAAGGCCTAAGTTTCACATCTCTAGTCTTTCAATCACTCTGAATCTGTCTCAATACTAGATTGGAGTCACCAAATACCTTCATCCATCTAATCCTAAGCTCAATGAAATTTAATTCATGTATATTCAAAACCAAAATTCATTTTAAATTTTCTTTTTCAAACTATGCGTACCGAATAAAATTGGTTGCATGAATTTTTAGAAAATTGAATTTTCATAACCTAAGAATGTCCAAGACGAATTTGGAAAATTGAGAATTAATTTTTAGAAAGGTAGATTGATAAGAATTTTGAAATCACTAACAAACACAAATAATCACATAAAGTCGCACAACCAAAAGATAATTCTTAAGGAGACAAAGTGGTGTGTGCCGAGGGTGAGTGAAGCATGTTGACTTGTGTGTGATGACAGTGAAAGTGTGGCTGATGTTAAAGCTATGCATGCCTTTCTTTATTAGTTTAGCTAGCGTATGTTCTCCAAAATTCAACTAGCGATGTTGGTCTTCACAAGCTTATGCAAATTCTCAAAATTCAGCAATTTGATGTGTGCTTGGGCTAGCAATCTAGTGGTTTCAAAATCTAATGGTGTGATCATGTGCTTTTTTATTTTCTCCTCACACCCATGCACTATCAACTTACCTCTCTACCATTAACAATCGTACACAATCAGTTTGCCTTCCCAAAGTTCTAACGACTTCCCTTTAAAATTTATGATAATTATTTTATTCCCATCAAAATTCAATTATGTCCACTAACTGCTACCTCTCTAATACCTTCTCATATTCTTCCCTTCAAGCCAAAACCCTGCACTAAATCTATGTGACTCTCTAGAACCTTCTATCAATTTTATTTATTTATTTACAAACTGTGCACCAAACAATCTTCATTCTAGAAAAAACCAGCGCTCACACCAATCCCCACCATGTCCACAATCAACTCAGGCATTCCCTATGGTGTGTGTTTGGAGCCCTTTTCAAAGGTACAAAATTGTTTCTCTTTTATGGCAGCATGCCAGCGTGAATAGAGATGCCCTCTAACAATCAACAAGAGAATAGTTCCTAAGCCTTCCCGTCAAGATTTTTCTCAATCCACATAAACGGTAATTGTCTGCACTAATTTCTAAATACTTAGCCCCTCTGATTATGGGTTGATGAACACCCATTTGAACATAACGACCACTTTCCCTACCTCATGTACAATTTTGCAGTTCCCTTTCTCTATAAATACTAGATTTGGACTAGATGTGACACTTGGCAGGCCCAAGGGCATGGACCAGAAGCAAAGGAAAGCAACAAAAAATAGGGCACATAAGGGTAAAACAAAATGAACTAACAAAAGCCACATTTCATACGTAATCAACAAATCAAGAATAGGTAATACAAACTGAGAGAAGTAATATGATTTTATGCATGAAGTTGTTGCATGTTGAAAATCTTATAGTGAACAGTGTTTCTTCTCCACTATAGCCCCTATAATTAGGGCACAATTTGCAAGGGGAAACTCAACCAACATTAGAGCACTTGCAATAAATGAGGAATATGGAGTTGAAAGAGTGGAGAATCACCTGATTTGTCGCTCGATGGTGGAATTTGTAAGAGAAGAAAGGAGTTTCAGTGCTTATTCTCTATTATAAGAGTCACAAAATGGAGATTCAAAAATGATTTCCAGTTTTTTATACTCAAGATCTCACATTAGGGCTTGGAAACGCACTGTGCGACAAGATTTCCAATGTCAAGAGCCTCATCTGGAGTCATTGATCGATATTGATTGTAGTTAACTTGGCTCCAAGGGTTTGTCGGGGTTTTGCAAAAATGGAGGAAATGTTTGGCGTACTATGAAGTCGTGGGTGAGAATGGGAAATATGTGAGCCATATATAAAAGTGTTATTTTGATGTCACTTTTATAGAGTGCCAAGGTAAAAATAAATAATAAAGACACTTATAAAAAACCTGGTGCTATAGGAAGCATCGTTATCCTTCAGCATAAAGCGCCATGGTCTAACATTTTCCTTTTAAGCGTCAACTTCGACCACTTATTTACTCAATTGCCCCTCTAAAAGCCAAGTAATGAGATTTTTTTGAAAGCGCCAAGGAATCAAGCGCCATAAATTGTGTTTTTTGTAGTAGTGTGGAGGTCTTCCTATACCCTATTTAACATAATATAACCTTGCGTACATGCTTTAGAAAAATAAGTAAAAGTTTAGAAAAGTATTTACATTTGATTTGAGTTGAATCATTCCCTTATTTGACCTATTTTGGGTCTAAACTTTAACTTATGTAAGCCTCATGATGCTTTCCGAAACCTTATTTAGCATGGTAGAACCCTAGATACATCATTTACAAAAATAAGTACATTCTTAAGAAAAAGTACATCATTTACAATAATAAGTATATTCTTAAAATATATATATATATATATACATACATACATTCATAAGGAAAATACATACATTTGATTTGAGGTTAACCATGACCTAATTCAACCTAATTTGGATCTAAGATTTGACTTATGATGCCTTAGAATGTATTTTATGCCTTCCAAAACTCCGTTCGACATACATTCTTTAGAAAAATGTGTATACCTTAAGAAAATTATGTTAGAAATATGAATTTTCCGATTTGAGGTCTCTTATATATATTCATGTAATATATAGTTGTAAATTAGATTAGAAAAGTGTGTATAATTGTAAATTATATTAGGAAGAACAATCTTTGATTTATAAGGATTTACTTGATTTATAAGGATTATTAATTTTCTTTTCCTTTAAATTTCTTTGTAAATATAAGATATAAATTAAGATTGTAACAATTGATTGAATAAGAATCTTTTACCATTTTCTCTCACATGGTATTAGAGCCACTTTGACATCCTTCATCAGCCTTCATTGCTGATCTTAGTTCAAGTTTTTTAGCCTTCATTGTTGAATATTTCAAGCCTAATTCTTTCAACCTTTATTGTGTGTTTTGTTTATTTCTTTTTACATATTTCATTCGTTCTACCTGCATTTCTGGGATTTCACCATGTCTAAGATGTATGATATTTCTTTTAAAACTAATTTCATAATTTAAATTAATGATTTTAAAAAATTAAAATGTTATAAAAATGATTTTTATTTATTTTTAATTCCATTTAAATATGATTTTTTAATCTCTACTATTATATTTATAAGGGCAAAATAGTAAAAATATATATTTCATTTAGTTTACTTGTAATGAACAATTCAAAC
This sequence comes from Vitis vinifera, assembly GCF_030704535.1. NCBI lineage: Eukaryota > Viridiplantae > Streptophyta > Magnoliopsida > Vitales > Vitaceae > Vitis > Vitis vinifera. Next base: position 20,698,486 of record NC_081823.1, on the reverse strand, counting down.
ATGATTAATTTTAATTTTATTTCCTATGTGTTAATTTAGGTAGGGAAGGTCTTAATGGCATAGTTTGTTTGTTTTTTTTTTTAAATACCGATAATCGTCCTAATGGCAAGTTCAAGTTGTTTAAAAATCGTACAAAACATATTAGGAGCCTTGTACACCCTGTACACTTAACACATTTCCTTTATAAATTAGTGTAATACCCTTGTACAGTAATGCAAATTCCATATCCCTTCTAAGTTATGTGTCCATATAGGTGTGTTAACCATATTTTCAATGGTTTGGTTGAGAAAATGATGGATGACTTAGGGTCAAATTTTTTTTCCCAAACATCATTATTGGGGAAAACATTGGAATTCCATGTGGGAGTTAAATAAAGTACATGACATAGGTATACAATCCTTCGGTGACAAGGAAAATAAAGGAGTGACTCAAAATTGATTGAAATCTTTCATAAAGGGTAGTCTTGTACACCCTGTACACTTAGTATATTTCCCTTCTATAGTTAATGTAACACCCTTGTACAATGACACAAATTCCATATCTCTCATAAGTTATGTGTCAACGTAGGTGTGTTAACCATGTTTCCAATGGTTTGATTGAGAAAATGTTGGATGACTTAGGGTCAAATTTTTTTCCCTAAACATCATTACTGGGGAAAGTATTGAAATTTCCATGTGAAAGTTAAATAAAGTGTATGACATGAGTGTACAATTTGTGGGTGATAAGGAAAATAAAAGGAGTGGTTCAGAATCTTTTACAAAGGGTAGCCTTGTACACGTGTACACTTAGTGTAATACCCTTGTACAGTTCATGTAATACCGTTGTACAGTAGCACAAGTTTCATATCCTTCCTCCTAAGTTACACATAGGTGTGTTAGCCATGTTTCCAATGGTTTGGTTGAGAGAATAGTGGATGGCTTAGGGTCAAAATCTTTATCCCAAACATCATTACTGGGGAAAGTATTAGAATTTCCATGTGGGAGTTAAATAAGGTGCATGACATGGGTGTACAATCTGTAAATGATAAAGAAAATAAATGAGTGGTTCACAATCGATTAAAATCTTTCACAAAGGGTAGCCTTATGCACCCCTTATACAGTTAGTGAATGCCCTTATATAGTGACGCAAATTCCATATCCCTATAGTGAATGTGTGCTTATAGGTGAATTAAAAATGACTTTAGTAGTTTGGTTAAGAAAATGACAGAAAACTTAAATTCAACTTTTTGTGTGAATATATTATATTATTGTGAAAAAAAAATACACAATTGGCCGATTCCTTTGTTTAATTGTGAACAAATTATATTTTTATTTTATTATTAAAATAACTAATAGAAAAATAAAATAAAAAAGAATAATTAATAAATGAAATTTAATTCTTTTTATTATTTTCATATAAAAATAGTACTAAACAAGGTTTTCAATTTTCATTTTTAAAAATAGTTTTTGTTTTTTTTTAATTAAATGTATTTTCAAAAAGAGACAATATAGAAAATAAAAATTTTAAAAATATTTTAAAACCAAACTCAAACATAATCTATATAATTTTTAACTACTTGTTTTCATCTAAAATGAGTAAATATATCATTCAACCCTTTTATATAAGAAAAAATCAATCTCTACTATACTATGTATTGATATAATCCACTACTAAAATTAGGTTATATGAAAACATTTTAATTAGATATTTAAAATAAAAAATCTTCATCCATCATCTTTCTTTCTTTTTCTTTTTCTTTTTCTTATTTTGATAAATTTTCAATTAATTCAAATTATTAAAAAAAAATCCTTAGTAAACAAATTTGCAACATTTCATATAACTTATTACCAAAAGTCATCTTCAAAAAGTTATTAAAATAAGGAAGGAAGAAGATTAAAAGAAAATTTAAACTTTTTATTTTATAGTAGTAAAAAATAAATTTTAAAATACTTTTTAGTAAAAAGGGAAAGAAAATAGTGAATATTTTTATTTTAAATAGTATTTTAATCATTAAATTATTTACTTCTAAAATGTAAAAGATAATTTTTTTATTTATTTAAATTAACATTTTTTGAGAAAGTATTTTCCAAAATAGTTTTTGAATCATTAATATAATTTTTGTTTATTTATAATTTTAAAATAGAAAATAATGTTGATTTTTCAATTATTTATAAAAGAGTTTTAAAAAAAAATGGTTAAATAAAAATGAATTTGTTAATAGTGGCATATGGAGAGTTGTGAAATGAAGACAAAAATGAGTTAAAAGGATATTTTTGTCAATTACTATTTCATATCCTTGAAATCAATTATGGGTGTTAGGAATACCTTACATCAATCATCAAATGCCGGCACAATTCTCCCCTAGATCTATATTGACCATAGATTTTGTATGCTAATACTAAATAAAATTAAAATATATTTATCACATAATTTTTATGTTTATGTTATATTTTGTTTTAAATTTTTGTTAGAAGAAATCCTATTATGACAACAATAACAGATGAGAAAAAAACCAAACATAATACATATACTTCACTCTCAAATGTGGGAGACATGTCACTTTGTTGTTCCAAAATTTCCACTATCATAAAAAATAAAAATAAAATAAAAAAAGTGTGATCTCACCTTTTACATGTCTCCTTTATCATAAAATCAGAATAATTGAATGTGGTTTTGGCTTCACCATGGTTCTAGATTTTTTGCTTGATTAAAATTTTTAATTTTCTGTTTACATCAAAATAAAATAGAAATATATTTTTCATAATAAAATTGTATTAAATATTTTATATTAATTTTCTTTTAGTTTTAAAATATTATTACGGCTCTCTGCTCTTAAAAAATAAAAGACAAAAGATTTAGTTTCAATTTGGTAACTATTTTCAAAAATAATTTTTTTTTTTTAAAAAAAAAAGAAAAACCAAGAAAACATGTTTGACAACTAAAAAAAATATGAAACAATTTTTTTTTTTATCTTAAAAACAAAAATATGGTATTTTTTGAAAACTTCTTTTAGTCGTTTTCACTTGGTTTTTTAGGGCTATTTTTTTTAAAAATAAGTATACAAATATGGAGAATGATTAAAAATAAAACACTACATATAAAATTTATTGTTAAAATGTATTTAAAAACATAGAAAACAAGTTAAAAATATTTCAGGTTTCAAAACAAGCTTTTGGTCTACAAAATATCAAAGACCAAATTTCAAAAACTATTCCGAAAAACTATTTTTTAAAAACGCTTCCTAAACAAAGCATTAATAACTCACTTTTGCTTCACCAAAATTTGAAAAAAAAAATTAAAATTTTATATTTCATTAATTTTAGTTTGAAAAATAAATAATTGATTTATTATTAAGGAAAAAGGTTTACTAGTAAGATTAAATGTTTATAAAATGTCAACCATTATAAGATAATGAAATTAATTTTAAAAAAATATACATCTAATATGTAATTCTAATTTGTAGAAAAGATTTTTTAATCAATCCCCTCTCTAATATTAATTTAAATTTTTTTAAATTGTGTAAAATTATTGTTATAAATAAATTTTTCTTTAACGTAAGGATAAGGCCACCAAGTGTTTGTTTTTATTTATTTATTTATTTTATGATTTTTTTTCTTTTTAAATTAATGGCAATTTTTTTTTTTTTTTTTTGAGGTGTTATACTTTTTTGGGGTGAGTAGTATGAGAAAATAAGGTTGATCTTAATTAGGAAAACATCTAAGATGGGGGGAGCGGGGTTGAATTGAGTTTTTAAAAAATCTTTTTTAAACACAACAAATTCAAGAAAAAGAAGCACAAATATAAAGAGATAAAGTTAGAGGAAGCAAACATAGATTTTATAGTGGTTCGACACTCCTTACTTATGTCCACTCCCCTCAAGCTCCTAACTGAGTGAGAGTTCCACTATCCTTGAAGCTTCAACCAAGCTTCCAACGTCTTTACACTTGGATTCCGATTCCAATGGCTCTTACACAATCCTTCAAGTATTCACTAATTTGAAGCTTTCTATTCACATGATCTCACTTAAAAATAATGAAGGAAACTCTTAACCTAACTTAATAAAGGCTCAAATACAACCGAAATGCTAGGAAGAATGACAAGAGTGCACTAAAGAGTATGCAAGTAAGGATTTAATGCATCAAGGAGAGAATGAGAGCTTTTAAGAGAAAAACATGTAGTTAAACAATTGAATTCAGGTGTTCTCATGTTCATAAATGAAGTAAAACTCTCAATTTATAAGTTCTAACCTCGGGAGCCAAAATTGCCAAAAAGTTAGCCTTGACTGGTTAAGTTAGAGGTCAACTGGTTGACTAGTCATTGGGCAATAAATGTATGGTAGGTGACCGTCAAGCCTCAACCAGACCTTAACTAGACCTCAACTAGGAAAACCTGCCATCGATCGGGAATGCATAGCTATTGGAAGAGAGATAATACTTTTTGCATCCCTCAATCGGTCTTCAACTAGGAAGGCTTAATTGATCGACTAGTACCCTAACCAGTTGAGCCGGTTGGATAGTCCCATGATTGATTTACCTATTTTGGTCTGAAAACCTATTTTTTTTATATTCCTTTTATTTTTAACACTTAGGCAAAGTCTTTAAGAGTATTAATAGATTAAATTTAAAACAATTTGCATAAGGTTTGTATAAGAAAACTTAGGTTTTAATGGAAATTTAATTTTAATTAATAAACCAAGTTTTTTAAAAATGCATAAAAAGATATGAAAATCCTAAGTGTATGCATTCATTTATCTTACATATGTTTCTTAAGATTAGAAAGCCTTCTATATGTTTCAATCTTGTATCCATTGGATCCTTTGATAAGTTTCTTGGATATCCTTTTGAATTTCCAAACTAAAACTTGAAATTCTTTTAATTTAAAATAATTAACAACTTAACCATGGTTTGTTATCATTAAAACATGATTAGGAGAACCTTTGGGCTAACATAGTATGTTAATGAGCCTATTTATTTTTCAAATTTTTTATATGATTATTTAATGAGATTATTGTTCAATTACTATGGATGCAATTTAGGGAAGACAAAGACCCTAATTATTTTATTTATTTTTATTGTTTGCAACCTTAATGAATTATTTTGAGTTATGTTATTTAAATTTTTGGATTAATTTTATATAATATATTATTGTGACATTATAATATAAAAATAAGTAATATAATTATTTTGTTACCTTCAATTCTATTACTATAGCTATTTGATAGACAATATTAATTTAGTAATGTTATTTTAATAGTTTAAACCATAGGAAATATAATCTAAGCTTAAAATATTAATATTTATGTTTTTTAAATGATATATAATGTACTTATTTTTCTAAGGAATGTATTTATTTTTAAGCTAAGATGTACTTATTTTCAAATAGGATGCACTTATTTTTTCCAATGACGTACCTAGTATCAAAGCATGATAGATGAGATGTGTGAACATCATAAATGCATGCCTAGACCTATAAAAATGGATGATCTTGTCCAATATCTTGTTCGATATGCTTTGATAAAAGGTACATCGTTGGCAAAAATAAATATATCCTATTTGAAAATAAGTACATCTTGTTTAAAAATAGGTACACCATATGTATATCATGCATGTGACTCATTTGCTCTAATTTGGACATGATCTTCCATTTTTGTAGGCCTAGGCATGCATTTATTGACATAAGCTATATTGGAAAAGGGCTTTCACTTTTATGGGCCTTGGAATACATTTGAAGCTTTCAGACATCCCATTTTGCATCCTAGAACCCTAGGTACATCAATTGGAAAAATAGATACATGGCATTGAAAAATAAGCACATCTTCACAAAAAATAAGTACATCTCATTTAAACTATATACCTAACGCATTTGTCCTATTTTGGACATGAGCTTTTACTTTTATAGGCCTCAAGATGTATTTAAGGTCTTCCCATATCCCATTTTGTATCCTAGAACCTTAGGTACATCCCTTGGAAAAATAGGTACATTGTGTTAAAAAAATATGTACATCTTCTGAAAAATAAGTACTTTGCATTTAAATTGTATAACTGACTTATTTGGCCAATTCTAAGTATGAGTTTCACTTTTATAGGTCTTGAGATGCATTTGAGGCCTTCACACATCCCATTTCACATCGTAGAACTTTGGGTATATCCTTAGGAAAAATAAATACATCATATAGCAAAATAGTACATTCCCTTAAAAAATAAGTACATATTATTTTCATTGTATGGGTGACTTGTTTGGCTTATTCCTATCATACACTTTCACTTTTATAGGTCTCAGAATGCTTTTGAGGCCTTCACACATCTCATTTCTCATTCTAGAACCTTGGGTACATCCCTTGAAAAAATAGGTTCATCTTGTTGAAAAATGAGTACATCATCTTAAAGCATAAGCACATCAAATTTACATTGTATAACTGATTTATTCTACTTCTTATACACATTCATTATTTATTTGAGTTATAGGTTCAAGTGACTAATCCTGGAACAAGCATAAAGCATAATCAAGTTGCTTAACTTTACTTATGTAGTACTAGTTAAGCACGACACATTATGGTATATCATTCATGAATATGAATAGGTATAAGACTCATCATTCATTCTATAGGAAAAAGGGTACATTTTATTAACACTATGTACGCAAGTCATTTGATAGTAATTAAGACAACATGTATGTTCTTTGTCCTATCACGCATTAAAAAAAAATTAGTTTAGTTTTTAAGATCAATTTCATTATTATTTGGTTTCGATGTTATGTAGCTATTTTTTTCCTATGGATGTACAAAAGGTTCTATGATATACTAATTTTTCCGTGTCCAAAATAGGCCAAATGAATAACTTAATGTAATGTAAATGCAATGTACTTATTTTTTAAGTGAATGTACTTATTTTTTAACACGATGTACTTAATTTTCCAATGGATGTAACTATGGGTTCTAGGATGTGGAACAAGATATGGGAATACCTCAAATGCATCTCGAGGCCTGTAAAAGTGCAAGCTCATGTCCAAAATAGACTAAATGAGTCACCTATACAATTTAAATATTTAAGAGGGCGTAATTAATTTTCAACACAACGTACCTATTTTTCCAAGGGATGTACCTAGGTTCTAGGATGCTTAATGAGATATGGGAAGACCTTAAATGCATCTTGAGGCCTATAAAAATAAAAGCCCATGTCCAAAATAAGGAGAATGTCACCTTTACAATGTAAATGCAATGTACTTATTTTTTAAGTGGATTCACTCATTTTTCAACACGATGTACTTATTTTTCCAAGGAATAAACTTATTTGCAACACAATGTACTTATTGTCTATGTAGGACGCCCAGAACTTGACCTGAGCTCTCTGGTATGGGTTACTAGGCAATAAGGATGGCAACGGGGCGGGTTTTTTAGGGTACCCGTCCCGCCTCGCCCCTAATGGAATGGGGTTTAAATTTAATAAACAGGTTTAGGACGAGTATGAGATTTTTTTTAAAATTCGTGGCAGGTTCGGGTATTGCCCAATCCCGCCTCGTCCCACCCCGTTTACATATAAAATTAATTTTAAAATTAAATTTAATTTAAAATTTTATTTTACTATTTTTAATATATAAATAATAATAGAAAATTTTAATAAAATAAGTTATTAAAAATATAATAATTTTATTATTTATAAATTATATTTATTTTAATGTAATTAAAAAAAAAAAAAAAGCTAAACGGGGCAGGGCGGGTTGGGTTTGGGAATTTCCCATACCCGCCCCGCCCCGCCCCGCACCGTTTAATTTTTTAAATGGGACGAGGATGGGAGGGACCCGTCCCGAACCCGCCCCGTTGCCATTCCTACTAGGCAACAACGGAGATTTATCGTTCCAAAGCTCATCAATATACTGAACTATTATCATAGACTCACAAATGGGCTTTCGATTGTGGATCAGAATTGGGATTTTCTTATGAGCTGGGTTCATCTCAAGAAGCAGAGGGCTCTTGTTCCTCGGGTCCTCCTCTCTATATTCAACTGTGACCCTAATACCAAACATGATAGGCCAGAAATCCGAGAAGATAATCTCGTCTGCCATTGCTACTACTGATAAGATTCAAACTCAAGCATTGATGAACAACACAAGGGAAATTGTTGAGTATTTACAGCAAATTTCAGGGAGTGGGTTAAACCCTTGGAAACTTCTAGGAGGTGGTGATGCTCATTAATCCCTTATCTAAGTTTTCATTTTCCTTTCTAAACTATATTCTTATCTCCGTATCTCTCCAAAATTCCTATATTTTCAGTTTATTTATTTATCAGCCAAGTATTTTTAATTAAATATAATGCTTTCAAAATTTTTAAAAAATTAGAAAATTATACTTCAATCATTTGTACAAAAATAATTTAATTTTAAAATTATTATCATATTTGATAATTTTAATTTTACAACTTACCTTTAAATCCAAAAATATTATCAGATAGAAAGAAATTTAGTGTTTATTTTTGTAATATCTGCATTCAAAAAAATATCAGCAGATTTATTTATTTTTTAAAATTTATTAAACTTTAATTTTATTCCATAGGAAAATTCTATAGATTTTTAAAAAATAATATTTCTAAAAAAATATAAATATAAATATAAATAAATTACATTTTAGTTGTTCAATAAAGAATGCAATCGTGGGTTGACACTCAATGTGAAGAAAATATGAATAAATAAGAAAAAATAAAATAAAATAATAAATAGAGTTTATGATAAAATGAAAAATTTTTCTCAATAAGAGTGAAAAAAAATGACAATGTTTGCTTTGGTATGATTGGTAGACAACGATAGAAGTAAAATAAATAAATAAATTATGAAGTGTACCATGGAGGAAAAAAAATTAATTAGGGTAGTTGGGAAAAAAAAATATATGTTGATGTATTACTATAAATTAGGGATAATATATTAAAAAGAAAAGAATAAATTAATAGGATATGATGTAAAATTCTTGTTACGTTAGAATAGGTTTTTATTAGTGAGATTTATCTTATTTGTTTAGGCAAATTATAACTTTAATTATAAAGAAATTTTATTTTGTGAAAAATATTATTTCTATTATGTATTATGATATCTCACCTTATAAGTTAAGAGGGGTTGCGTTATTAACTTTCATTGCCTAGTTGTATGAAGATTGGACAATCTAGTTAATTGGGGCAATTATTGAATTTGTTGTACCCTTTGATTGGCTAGTCTCTTTTAACTTGAAGGGTCATATGTTTCCAAGGGTCCCATTAGTTTCGAGAAAATTTATTCATGTTTAATATGTTGAGCTAAAGTTCACTATCTTTGCCTTTTAAAACCCCTTTCAAATATCCTAGATGTAGAGATAATAATACATTAGGGCCAAGGGTTCTTATTAGTTTTTTTTTTTAAGATATATATATATATATATATATATATATATATATATATATATATATATATATAACCTTAAAGTCTTTGTTTAGACATGTTGATTTAGATTATATGTTATGTTTTAATTTTCAACTTGACTTGAACTAAATTAGTATTTCATAGTTATGTGAATCATTAAACTTCTATATTAGAAAGATAGCTTTAGCTCTATGATTTCACTCTAAAAGGAGTATTTATGACTTTTGTTCACTTTGACCATTTAGTCATTTTTCTAAATAGTAATTCATTCATACTAATATGTTCATGTATTATTGTAAATCAAGGATAATGTATTAAAAAGAAAACAATAAATTAATAGGATATGATGTAAAATTCTTGTTACATTTGAATAGGTTTTTATCAGTGAGATTTATCTTATTCGTTTAGGTGAATTATAACTTTAATTATAAAGAAATTTTATATTGTGAAAAATATTATTTCTATTATGTATTATGATATCTCACCTTATTTAAGAGGGGTTGCGTTATTAACTTTCATTGCCTAGTTGTATGAAGATTGGACAATCTAGTTAATTGGGGCAATTATTGAATTTATTGTACCCTTTGATTGGCTAGTCTCTTTTAACTTGAAGGGTCATATGTTTCTAAGGGTCCCATTAGTTTGGAGAAAATTTGTTCATGTTTATTATGTTGAGTTAAAGTTCACTATCTTTGCCTTTTGAAACCCCTTTCAGATACCCTAGATGTAGATAATAATACATTAGGGCTAAGGGTTCTTATTAGTTTAGTGTTTTTTTTAAGATATATATATATATATATATACACCTTAAAGTCTTTGTTTAGACATGTTGATTTAGATTATATGTTATGTTTTAATTTTCAACTTGACTTGAACTAAATTAGTATTTCATAGTTATGTGAATCATTAAACTTCTATATTAGAAAGATAGCTTTAGCTCTATGATTTCACTCTAAAAGGAGTATTTATGACTTTTGTTCACTTTGACCGTTTAGTCATTTTTCTAAATAGTAATTCATTCATACTAATATGTTCATGTATTATTGTAAATCAAGGATAATGTATTAAAAAGAAAACAATAAATTAATAGGATATGATGTAAAATTCTTGTTACATTTGAATAGGTTTTTATCAGTGAGATTTATCTTATTCGTTTAGGTGAATTATAACTTTAATTATAAAGAAATTTTATATTGTGAAAAATATTATTTCTATTATGTATTATGATATCTCACCTTATTTAAGAGGGGTTGCGTTATTAACTTTCATTGCCTAGTTGTATGAAGATTGGACAATCTAGTTAATTGGGGCAATTATTGAATTTATTGTACCCTTTGATTGGCTAGTCTCTTTTAACTTGAAGGGTCATATGTTTCTAAGGGTCCCATTAGTTTGGAGAAAATTTGTTCATGTTTATTATGTTGAGTTAAAGTTCACTATCTTTGCCTTTTGAAACCCCTTTCAGATACCCTAGATGTAGATAATAATACATTAGGGCTAAGGGTTCTTATTAGTTTAGTGTTTTTTTTAAGATATATATATATATATATATATACACCTTAAAGTCTTTGTTTAGACATGTTGATTTAGATTATATGTTATGTTTTAATTTTCAACTTGACTTGAACTAAATTAGTATTTCATAGTTATGTGAATCATTAAACTTCTATCTTAAAAAGATAGCTTTAGCTCTATGATTTCACTCTAAAAGGAGTATTTATGACTTTTGTTCACTTTGACCGTTTAGTCATTTTTCTAAATAGTATTTCATTCATACTAATATGTTCATGTATTACTGTAAATAAGGGATAATGTATTAAAAAGAAAGAATAAATTAATAGGATATGATGTAAAATTCTTGTTCCATTAGAATAGGTTTTTGTCAGTGAGATTTATCTTATTCGTTTAGGTGAATTATAACTTTAATTATAAAGAAATTTTATATTGTGAAAAATATTATTTCTATTATGTACTATGATATCTCACCTTATTTAAGAGGGGTTGCGTTATTCACTTTCATTACCTAGTTGTATGAAGACTGGGCAATCTAGTTAATGGGGCAATTATTGAATTTATTGTACCCTTTGATTGGCTAGTCTCTTTTAACTTGAAGGGTCATATGTTTCTAAGGGTCCCATCAGTGTGGAGAAAATTTGTTCATGTTTATTATGTTGAGCTAAAGTTTACTATCTTTGCCTTTTAAAACCCCTTTTAGATACCCTAGATGTAGATAATAATACATTAGGGCTAAGGGTTCTTATTAGTTTAGTTTTTTTTTTAATATATATATATATATATTATACCTTAAAGTCTTTGTTTAGACATGTTGATTTGGATTATATGTTATGTTTTAATTTTCAACTTGACTTGAACTAAATTAGTATTTCATAGTTATGTGAATCATTAAACTTCTATATTAGAAAGATAGCTTTAGCTCTATGATTTCACTCTAAAAGGAGTATTTATGACTTTTGTTCACTTTGACTATTTAGTCATTTTGCATGTTTTACCTTTCTATTAGATTTTCAAAATTAACAAGGTCACCCTCGACCTCAAGGTAATTTGGGTGTTACAAAGATGTATAAACACTCTCCTAATAAATTAAACCATGTAATTCACAAAGCTAGAAATTATATCAAATTATTTAAGATATTAATGGTAAAAAAAAAAAAAAAATCATAGCTAAAAATGGATCAATCCTACATAAAGCTTAATCAATCTTAAAAGATGGTACTAAAAATACCTAGTAAGAAAGGGCCACCCAAGACTCCCAAATCTTCTTTTAAAAAAATGATAACCATTAGTTTGGAAAAACCTAACTGATTCAATTTCATCCATCCATTATCCTAACTACATACTTAATCTTTAAATGTTTTTAACACATTGATTTTCATCAGGCATGTTATTTAAGGAAGGATTTGGAAAACCCAAATTGGGAATACATTTAGGAATTTTTTAACCAAAATTATCAACCTAATTGAAACTCATTGGATAAGTCTCAAATTCTTATATTTTATATAAAAGTTTGATTTCCATTTTTAAAAACAGAAAATAACAAGTGTATCCAAATGAGCACTTAAGAATTTATTTTTTCTTTATAAAATAAATCAATCATAAAAATTATTCTAGAAATAATTTTGAGAAGCATGAAAACAATCCAAAATGTATTCTATCTATGGTACATGATTAAAGAGATTTCACATTGGCATAATAAGAAAAAATTGAACCTATATTAGGAAATGTAAACTTACAACTACATGAAGAATCATTCTTAACGCGTAAAAATAAGGGAAAGATTTGCCACGTCCTTGACTAATTCACAATGTTTTCAGAACCAGATCGGTCATTAAATCAGAAAAGTTACTGGTTCACAGTTCATTGGTCGGATTGGCGGTCAAACTGGTGATGTCATAAATACATATTTTATATATTATTAAAATTTTTAAAAATTAATAAATTCTATCTAAATTTTGATAGCATCTACTCTGTTTGTTAAGTTTTTTCACAAAGTTTTTTACCTGTAAAAGTCGTTAATCATCATATATCATATCTATAACACAATATAAGATGTTATACATTCATAATGTCAATCAACCCAATTTTTATCAAATAGTCAAAGCATTGCTACCCTTCATCCAAATATGAGCAATAAACCAACAATGACCAAATTATTAAAGAGTTGTTAACATATTATCCATAATAGATAATACAAATGTCAACCACAACACTTAAATAGTTACTCAAAATATAACATGTCAATGTTTGAGTATACAAAGCACATAATAAAAAAAAATTCTTTTTAAACACAATAAAATTAAGCTTAAGAAGCACACAAACAAAGAGATAAGGTTATACAAAGCACACTCAAATTTATAGTGGTTCAACACTTCCTTGCCTACATCCACTCTCCGCAAGCTCCTAACCAAGTGAGGGTTCCACTTATACTTGAAGCTTCAACCAAGCTTCCAATCACTTTTTACACTGGGATTTAGGCTCCAATGGGCTCTTACACAACATCTTCAAGTCGCTACTCACTTTAAGGTTTTAACACTCTATTAACAAGTTTGAATCTCTCAACCTAGCTCAACAATGGCTCAAATAGGTTAGGATGAATCACAAAGGTGCACTAAAGAATATGCAAATGGATATTTAATGCATCAATAAAAGAATAAGAGCTTTTATGGCAAGAAAAAATAGGTAAACAGATAAATAAAGGTGTTCTCTTGTTCATAAATGAAGTGGAGCTTTCAATTTATAGCTTTCTAACCTCGGGAGCCAAAAAGTCAAAAAGCAACCTCGATCGGTCGAGTTGGGGATCGACCGATTCACTAGCCATTGGAGCATTAAATGCTTAGTAGGTGACTGTTACCCTTGACCGGACCTCGATCGGGAAAATATATCCCTCGATCATGAAAAAAGGGCTACTGGAAGAGAAAGAAGGTTTTTTACATCTCTTGACCGAGATGGAGTAACCGGTCGACCGGTTCACTATTTTTTACCCACAAAAACCTATCTTTTTCTAGTCTTTTTGCTTCTAGCACTTAGGCAAGGTCTTTAGGTACAATAATATGCCAATTTAGAAATGTTTTGCTTAAGGTTCATTTGATAGAACTCAAATTTTGATGGAAATGTGACTTTAATGCATAAACTGAGTTTTCAAAGATGCATGAAATGATATGAAAATCCTAAGTACACCCATGCATTCATCTTACATAGTTTCCTATGATTAAAAAGTCTTTCAAAAGTCTTGATCTTGCATCCATTAGGTCCTTTAATGAATTTCCAAATTAACACCTGGAATTCTTTATAGTTCAAACTAATTAGTAACTTAACCATGGTTTGTTATCATCAAAACACAATTAGAAGAGCCCTTAGGCTAACAATCTCCCATTTTTTTATGATGACAAACCTTGGTTATCTAGGAGAAGAATAATCTCCCCCTCAAACCAATCATGGATCAACAATCAATATTTAAGAACTTAAAATCAAGATGATCAAGACATATTAGAGAGAAAGAGCTTAAAACCAAGATGATCAAGACATATTAGAGAGAATTTGCAACAAGAAACAATGTAAGTCATCAAATATATAGGCATATCATATATCATAAGTCAAATGTATCATTGTCCAATATGTACGATCTAAAAAAAATGTATGTGTGAGTCTCCTATATCTAGTTTCCTAGATCTTAAAATATCTCTCCCTTTTGGAAACATCAAAAAGGAAAAAATGGGGGTCTCTAACGAATCAAGGCAAATGAGGTGGAGATGGAAACACAAAACGCAGATAAATCATCATCTCTTCATGCTAACTCTCCAAGCGATCATCAATATGATCAATCCTCTACTGGAGATACTCAAACTGCGAAATGAAAACAACCTAATACTGATCCATACGATCCTTTATGGAGTAAAAACGTGTATCACTAACCACAACAAGCTCCTCCATGTGAGTGCCAAGAGAGCTGATCTGAGCAGATAAATCCATCCATGGAGCATGGTTAGGAACGAGAGGTGCTTGAGGAGGTGGTATCTCAGTATGGGTAGGCTCAATGAATGCAAGTCTAAAGTAGGAAGGTTTAGTGTATGACAGTTGAGTAGATGGACCCTCTATAAAAGTCGGCTCAGTCATCATCGGCTCAAAGAAGGTAGTCTCAAACTGAACACCTCCGGTCAATGAGGGAGTCTCTGTTTGGAGTGGGGCAATGTTAAGCTTGGGTCTTCTCTACTGATAGCCACTCTAAGGATCTACTCCACCCTCCATCTCTTGAATCTCTTCCTTCTCTTCAACTTTAGGATGTGCTTGTCACTATCCCCGGGCCTGTGTTAGTGCTCTCTCTGCTTTTCTCACCCAAGAACCATCTAGGGCCTTCTTAAATTTCATCATCCCCATGGACCGATCATCATATGTATCATATGCACTAGGGGCCTCAAAATCTGTCTCTTTACTCAGGTCAACGCCGACATCCTTTAATACTCTGGTAAGAAAACGGTCGTAGGGGAGTGCACGAATTGTGCTCTCGCAACATGCAATCATGTGCATCATCATCAAATATCCCAAATGGATCCGTCTCCTAGTTAGAATGGAATTTATAAGAAATGCCTCATAATAAGAGACCTCATCTCGGTGTCTACCCCATGGTAAAAGAATAGAGCATGACATATGTTAATGACTATCAAGTTGTGAATTGAGGATTTGCCCATCTTGTGGGCGTCTAGAAGTCCACAAATCCTCTAAATGGCCTCTTTAGGCTCAAATCTCGGCATAGTGGGCCATGTCTTAGACTCATATACTATGAGTCCAATTGGAGCAATATCAAAGATACGACAGATTTCCTTTAGGTCTAGACGAATCTCAACTCCTCTAACAGTAGATGTGATCAGGCAACCCATGCCATAAGTCACCCTCGAGTAAAATGCTCGCACCAATTTCAAAAAAATCGGCTCAAAAATAGTAATAACCGACGACCAGCCCATCCTCGTGAATAATCCCTCAAATCCAAAGTGTTGAAGCTAGGGAAAGTTGATGTTTCTCCTGGGAACTACTCATCTCTGAGCAAAATGCTACTTGTACCATTGGTAGTCCTCCATGGTATTGAACAAGCCGATGCCAAACAGTGCTTTTTGGCGTGCCTCTAGCTGAGACGACTCAACTAGGTACTTGCCTTGTGCCCTGGAGGCTACGAGCTCTCGTTTAGGGGCCATAGAAGAAGGGAACAAAGCAAGATGAAGAGAAAGAATTGGTAGAGGCTCACACTTGAAACGCTGATGAACGAAAATGGAAATGGATCGGTGTTGGAGTTGATTGTGATGCACTGAAGGAAGAGAAAATGACCCAAAATGGAAACCTTAGCCTTCAAAGTCTTCAAAACTCTTCGAAAATCAGGTCAATAAGTCCGAAAGGCACTGAAATTAGTCTCTAAAAGCCAAAACCAAAAAAACCCTGAAGAATGGAGGAGAACAATGCATAAAAAAAAGTGCGGAAGCCTCTTAAAATTCCCAGCCCTGATGAACCGATCGATCGACTGAGGATCAGTTAACCGTCTAGTCAACGCAGTTAATGATTTTGACTTTCCAATTTTTGCACACTTTTTCATTTTGTGATCTCCCTACCCTTTTCAATTAAATTCCTCAATTTTTGATGCCTAATGCCAAGGGAATTTTGATAATGGTCAAAAATTGACCATTATCTAAGTATATGTCTATATGATGTATATGACATGAAATTTATGCAATCATAAGGTATATCATCAAGAATTCATTAAGCAAAAATTTGATCATAATGAAATCACCCCTAGTTGTCTTCTAATATCAACAATTTTTTCTTCACTTAGAGGTTTTATAAAGATATTGACAAGTTGATCTTTAGTGCTTACAAATTCAAGTGTTATGTCATCTTTTTGTGCATGATCTCTAAGAAAGTGATGTCTAATCTCTATATGCTTAGTCCTAGAGTGTTGCACGAGATTTTTTTATATACTTATGGAACTAGTATTATCACATTTAATAGGTACATGCTCAAAAAATAAATCAAAATCTCTAAGTGTTTGTTTGATCCACATGATTTGTGCATAACATAAACCGGCTGCTATGTATTCAGTTTCTACCATTGACAAAGCAACTGAATTTTGTTTCTTACTATGCCAAGAAATAAGTGAGTGTCCTAATAAATGACAATTGCCACTAGTGTTTTTTCTTTAACCTTACAACTGGCAAAATCAGCATCCGAAAAACCAATTAGTTCAAAGTTATCACTCTTAGGATACCATAACCCTATGTCCATTGTCCTTTTCAAATATTTGAGAATTCTTTTTACGACACTTAAGTGAGATTCTTTGGGACAAGATTGAAATCTATCACACAAGCATACACTATATATAATATCAGGTCTACTAGCGATCAAGTATAGCAAAGAACCTATCATGCCTTTATACATAGTAGAGTCAATGGATTTACCTTTCTCATCCTTATCAAGCTTGATGGATGAGCTCATTAGAGTCTTCACTGTTTTAGCTTCCTCCATGTTGAATTTTTTGAGAAGATCTCTTATATACTTTGCTTGATTGATGAAGGTTCCTTCATTTAGTTGCTTGATTTGAAGTCTAAGGAAGAAGTTGAGTTCTCCCATCATGCTCATTTCAAACTCACTATGCATGCACTTATCAAATTCTTCACAAAGAGAGACATTAGTAGGACCAAAAATGATATCATCAACATATATTTGAACTAAAAGCATATCATTTTCTTTGGATTTTATGAAAATAGTTGTGTCAATTTTTTCCATTTTAAAACCATTTTCCAAAAAAAAATAAAAATTGTTCAATCTTTCATACCATGCTCTTAGTGATTTTTTCAAACCATAAAGTGTATTTCTAAGTTTAAAAACATGGTTAGGAAAGTTGAAACTTTGAAATTCGGTTGGTTGTTCAACATACACTTCTTCATTTATAAAACCATTAAAAAAAAAACACTTTTCACATCCATTTGATATAAAATAAAGTCTTTAAAACATGCAAAGGCAAGTAGCATCCTAATGGATTCCAACCTAGCTATGGGGGCAAAGGTTTCTTTATAATCTATCACTTTTTCTTGATTAAAACAGTGGGCTACCAACCTTGCTTTGTTTCTAACAATTATGTCATTTTCATCAATTTTATTTTTAAAGACCTATCTAGTTCCAATAACACTTTGATTTGAAGGTCTTGGTACTAATTCCCATACTTCACTTCTTTCAAATTGATTTAACTCTTCTTGATTAGCAGTCATCCAATTTTTATAATTTAAAGTATCATTTATAATTTTAAGCTCAATTTGAGAGATAAAAGCTAGATTATTGCAAATGTTTCTAAGAAATGATCTAGTTGTTACTCCACTAGATGGAGGTTTCAGTTGCAAGTTGATATTTAAATGTTATAATAATAATAATAATAATAGGATCTTGGGTTTTTTTTGGCTAAAAGTGATATTAAAATAATGAAAGAACCTAGAGAGAGATTGGGTTCTACTAAGGTTTTGGGCCTTGGTGTAAAAGGCTATTGGGCCTTTTGGGCTTAATGCATAAACAATGGCCCATTTTGAATACTAAGGGTTGGGTTTCTAATGAAGCCCACTAAAGTTTGGGTTTAAATATGGATTGACCGGTAATGGCCTAGAAATAAAATTTGTTGGGCCATGGGGCTCAATGTGGGCATGTGGACCAATTTAGGCCCTTTTTGGCCTGATTTGAATTTGAATTTGAATTTTATTGGGCATGGAATTGATTGTGTTTTATTTGGATTTAGGCACTCATTCATAATTTGAAACCTTTAAATTATTTTTAAAATTATCATGTAAATTTTATACATGCAAAATAAATAATTATATATTGTTTTATATGTTTGTAGCCTAAATTAAAGTTGTAGCTTTTAATGCATGCAATTATTGCCTAAATTTGTGTTAGATATATTAAAATTATATCATATGGTTTTAATGTCTAATGAAACCATATGATTTTAAATAATTAAGGAATAGCCACAGCATCCTTAATTATATAAAATTATATATTAGGTAAATAAGGATCACATTATGGACATTAATTGTAATTAATTATATAAATATGATGGATTTTACCCCACAAGGTTTTCATTATGTTTATATAATTAATTAGGATAAAATATTAAAATTAATTTTTCCTAATTTACCCACAGGAGTTAGGAAGAATTAATTTAATAGGTTTATCATAAAGATTATAGATAGAAAATATCAAACTATATTCATAATAAATTTCATAATTCAATAAAATAGTTTGATAAAGTCTATCATAAAGATAATGAATCTAATTGAATTAAAGATTTAGCCCACATGCAATTTTTAATAAAATTAGATTCAATTTTAAGCATGTTCTACATTGGTAAAGCATGAATTTATATTAAAGCCTCAATTTTTTTTTTTAAGCTTGTAATCTTTTTGTGCAGCTTTACCTAGCATATCTGATATTCGTTGTGAAGTTCCCGAACTTAGGGGAGATAACTTTAAGATATGGAAGGAGATAATTCTTCTTCAATTAGGGTGCATGGACATAGACTATGCCATAAGGAAAGATGAACCACATAAGATCACTGATACCAGCATACCTAAAGAAATACTATTATACGAACGCTGGGAGAAATCTAACCGCCTCAGCGTGATGTACATTAAGACAAAAATTAGTGCTAGTATATGTGGTTCGATCAAGCAACATGAGAATGTCCGCGAATTGCTCAAGGCTTTTGACGAGCAATTCATCACTTCAGATAAAGCCTTGGCAAGCACCTTGATTATGAAGTTCACATCCCTGAAGCTCACCGGTATAAGAGGTGTATGCAAACACATTATGGAGATAAAGGACATAGTGGCTCAATTGAAGAAGCTCGAGGTAGAAATGTCTGAATCCTTCTTGGTGCACTTTATCCTTAACACTCTTCTGCCTCAGTATGGACCTTTCAAAATCTCTTATAACACACATAAGGATAAGTGGTCTATCAATGAATTGATGACCATGTGTGTTCAAGAGGAAGGAAGGTTATTGATGGAACAAGGAGAAAGTGCCATGTTGGTGACGCAAAGGAAATGAAAGAAAGAAAAATCTCAAGCCAGTCAGGAAGGGAAGCAACAAATTCCTCCCAAATCTGACATTAAGAAAGACGAAAAGTGTTTTTTCTGTAAAAAGAAAGGACACGTGAAGAAGAAATGTCTGAAATTTTAGAAATGGCTTGAGAAGAAAGGTAACCCTACCTCATTTGTTTGTTATGAATCTAATATGGTTAATGTAAATGTCAACACATGGTGGATTGATTCTGAATCTACAATCCACATTTCAAATTCCTTGCAGGGTATGCAAAACCTAAGAAAGCCAGTGACAAGTGAGCAATTCATCTTATTTGGAAACAAGATGGGCTCACATGTGGAAGCAATAGGGACATGTTATTTAAATTTAAATGGTGGTTTTGTTTTGGAATTGCAAAAGACCTTTTATGTACCAAGTTTCTCACGAAACTTGATTTCAGTTTCTAGATTTGTACCGTTTGGATATTCCTTTCATTTTTCAGAAACATCTTTCAGTTTGATTTATAAATCTGATTGTGTTGGGAATGGTATTTTGTCTTATGGTCTTTATTGCATATTCTTACAAAATGATACCACTCATAATTCATTACATGTCCAAACTGGCATTAAAAGATGTGTTGTTAATGAGGATTCCTCTACATTGTGGCACCGAAGATTAGGTCATATCTCCATGGATAGAATCAAAAGGTTGGTGAATGATAGGGTACTTAGTACTCTAGATTTTACTGACTTTGAGACTTGTGTGGACTGCATTAAGGGAAAGCAAACCAACAAGTCAAAGAGAGGTGCTACTAGGAGTTTTGCCATATTAGAGATCATACATACTGATATATGTAGTCTTGACATGGACTCTCATGGTAAAAAATACTTCATCTCTTTCATAGATGATTTCTCATGATACATGTATCTCTACATACTTCATAACAAAAATGAAGCTTTAGAAGCCTTTAAATTTTTCAAGGTAGAAGTAGAGAAACAATGTGGTAAACAAATTAAGATCGTGAGATCAGATAGAGATGGAGAATATTATGGTAGATACTTGGAAGATGGACAATCACCTGAGCCATTTGTGAAGTTTCTTCAAGAACATGGGATTGTTGCCCAATACACCATGCCTGGTTCTCCAGACCAAAATGGTGTAGCAGAAAGAAGAAACCAAACTTTATTGGACATGGTGAGGAGTATGCTTAGCAGCTCAAAACTTCCTAAATTCTTGTTGACTAAAGCACTTAAGATAGCAGTGTATATATTAAACCGAGTTCCAACCAAGGTTGTCCCAAAGACACCATTTGAGTTATTGAAAGGTTGGAAACCGAGTTTGCGACATATGCGCATTTGGGGATGCTCGTCTGAAGTGAGAATTTATAATCCACAAGAGAAGAAACTGGACCCAAGGACTATTAGTGGGTATTTCATTGGATATGCTAAAAAGTCTAAGTAGTACAAATTTTACAGTCCATCTCACAACACTAGGATTGTGGAATCGAGAAATGCTAAATTTCTTGAATATGACTTGGTCAGTGGGAGCGATCAATTCAAAAACATAGTTTCTGATATTGATCATACAGAGTCTCAACCTTCCACTTCAAGTGATAGATTGTTTATTATTCATAACACTCTTCAAGTACAAACGGGTGAAGAACGAACAATCGCTGAAGTTCAACCAGTCATTGAAGTTCCACAAGCTATTGACAACATTCCAGTAGATCAAGTTGATCAGGAGTTGCCTGACACTTCTGAACAACAAGTTGAACCTCATACTTCCTTAGAAAATATTGGTGCAACCTTAAGAAGGTCTACTCGAACTAAAAGGTCAACAATTCCTAATTATTATGTAGTGTATCTACAAGAATGTGACTACAATATAGGAACCGAAAATGATCCCGAATCTTTTTCACAAGCCATGAGTTGTAAAGAATCAGAATTGTGGTACAATGCCATGAAGGATGAGATGAGTTCCATGAAGTGCAACGATGTTTGGGACCTTGTTGAGTTGCCTAATGGTGCAAAAACCATTGGTTGTAAATGGGTTTTTAAGACAAAGAAAGACTCATTAGGCAACTTTGAGAGATACAAGGCCAAAATTGTTGCAAAGGGGTTCACTCAGAAAGAAGGAATCAATTACATGAAAACCTTTTCTCTTGTATCTAAGAAAGATTCCTTGCACATTATATTGGCATTAGTAGCCCACTTTGATTTAGAATTGCAACAAATGGATGTGAAAACAAAATTTCTTAATGGAGAGCTAAAGGAGGAGGTTTACATGAAACAACCTGAAGGATTCCCCTCTAGTGATGGTGAGCAATTGGTTTGGAAGCTTAAGAAATCCATATACGGTTTAAAACAAGCATCCCACCAATGGTATTTAAAATTCCATAACATAATTTCTTCATTTGGTTTTGTAGAAAATGTTATGGATCAATGTATATACCTTAAGGTCAGTGGGAGTAAAGTTTGTTTTCTTGTTTTATACGTGGATGACATCTTACTTGCAACCAATGATAAGGGTTTACTTCATGAGTTGAAACAATTCCTCTCTAAAAATTTCGACATGAAGAATATGGGTGAGGCATCTTATGTCATTGGCATTAAGATCCATAGAGACAGATTTCAAGGTATCTTAGGTTTGTCTCAAGAAACCTATATCAATAAAGTTTTAGAGATATTTCGGATGAAGAATTATTCACCTAGTGTTTCCCATATAGTGAAGGGTGATAGGTTTAATCTGGACCAATGCCCGAAAAACGATCTTGAGAGGGAACAAATGAAGAACATTCCATATGCTTCTGCAATCGGAAGTCTGATGTATGCTCAGGTCCGCACAAGGCCTGACATTGCATTTGCTGTTGGAATATTAGGACGATATCAGAGTAACCCAAGTATGGACCACTGGAAAGCTACAAAGAAAGTGATGAGATATCTTCAAGGAACCAAAGATTACAAGCTTATGTACAGATGGAGAAGCAATTTAGAGGTTGTTGGCTACTCAGATTCAGACTTTGCTGGCTGTGTTGATTCACGTAAATCAACATCTGGATACATTTTTATATTGGTTGGTGGAGCTATATCTTGGAGGAGCGTTAAGCAGACCATGACTGCTACTTCTACTATGGAAGTTGAGTTCATATCTTGTTTTGAGGCTACTTCACATGGTGTATGGCTTAAGAGTTTCATTTCCAGGCTTAGAGTTATGGATTCAATATATAGGCCATTGAGTATACATTGCGACAATTCAACTGCAGTCTTTATGGTGAAGAACAATAAAAGTGGAAGTCGAAGCAAACACATCAACATTAAGTATCTAGCCATAAGAGAATGTGTTAAAGAAAATAAACCGGTTATTGAGCACTTTAGCACTGAATTGATGATCGCTGATCCTTTGACTAAGGGCATGCCGCCGTTGAAATTCAAGGATCATGTAGTGAACATGGGACTTAGTTCCCTTATGTAGTTTCAATTGTACAAACTCTTATTATGATGTTTTCTCATATTGATGTGCACTTTTATTTAATTTTGAGAAAATTCAACTTCATTGGACCAAGAATGAACATAGGGTTTATTCATTAAGTAATATTGCCACATAAAGTATAATGTTAAGAAATGAGTACACTGTAATACATGGAAGGTAACACTCATTAAATAGAGGACTTATCACCATGATTCATGTATTTGTTACTTAATGGGATAATTGATGGATTAAGATAGGACATTAGGTTAAAGGTGTGGACCAAGTGGGAGAATGTTAGCTGAATACACATTTACCACTTGCTGAATACACGTTCACCATGTCGTCCAACACTTCAGATGTGGTCTAGCACTTTGACCACGTCCTCCACCATTACTCTTCCGTTGCGATTAAGGAGCACATTCCAGCAACTGCTCAACATGGTGGCAAGAGCAATGTGGTATGATGGAAGCCACGGTTATAAAGATTTTAAAAATGGTCCCGAACTCGTCTGCTGTAATTATCTTCAGAAACACCATCTAAAAAGGAGATTAGAGTTTGGAAATCTGGGTTTTTCAAAACCGATTATAGTAACACATACAATGACTAGAGGTAAGTAGACCATTCTTAGTCTTTTAAGTTTTTATTCATGCTACAAATTCATTGGAATCATATATATATATATATATATAGCATGTAAACAACTTACAATAACTGTGAAAAGGAACCCTTCAATCTAGGGATTTTAAATGAAACAAAAAATAAATTTTATAAAATATAACTTTACTAACTAGAGTACAATTATCTCGTGTACTTGCGATGTTCTTTAAGTGACATCTTTTATATTTTATTGTTTGCCTATCCATAAAAAAACCAATAAGCCTAGAGTAGAATTTATAAATATTTTCAAGAATAGAATAGAGGAATTGTAAGAATTGATGGCCAAGTGACTATTTGGTTCTCTTTCAACTGATCATTGATATATGGAGAATGAAGTGAACATTAACTACAAGATTAAAGCATGATAGATGTTGTGGGAAAGTAGTTTTAGGTTGTTAGGTTAACATTAAAGGGCAATTTACCTAGATACAGGCCTTGTACTATTGGTGTCTACCCACATAAAATAAGCATGCTAAAATAGAGATGTTAAGATAGATAAATGGCTAGAAAATGAATATGTTAGTTGAAACCTAGACGCAGGCATCTATTCAGGACAAGAGGGAAGAAGACCATATGACCCTAAATTTAGAAAGGAGATGATCCTCAATCTAGTTTGATGGATAAATAGGATTTGTGTAGCAGAACAATTATAATTGGTAGATAAACACTTTTTGTAGTTCAGTGCCTAGCTTTTCAACTGTTGACTTGTTTCCTAGGTCAGCTTTGTACATTTGATAGAAATTTGGTTCGTATTTTTCATGATGGATAACTTGTAACTTTTAATTACTCATTCCATTCAAAGTCAATTGATCTAATAATAGGTAATAACACAAACATATTTGGTTACTTTTTGTGTATTTTGTGTTTTTTTCTGTTATATTGACAATTGCAATGACATGGGCTAAAGTGCAATGGGTGCCTTATCTGACCCTAAGAGATGCTCACCTTAGCATGACTTAGTGTTGGTCAATTTTGAATGTTTTTTTTTTCTCATAAAGACAAGCATGAAAAAAAATATAAAACATTCTCTAAAATCATAATAATGCATTGAAAAAAAAAACGAAAATAACAAATACATAAGACACAGTAGTTGTTGAAACATTTAACCTAGGAATTAGAATATCACTTCTACTACAACTTTTAACTACCATGCCATAAATCCTAGCTTCCTCAATAACATATATGATCTTATGCTCCATAATCTTCATAAAACCAATTCATGTTCCTATGAATGAAGTACGTACCCTACTAGGTCTTTAACCTTACATTGATGAACTAATTTGAGGTTCCACACTTTGTTCATAGCATCATATGCACCTATGCTCATGCACATATGACTCAGAACTACTAATAGAATAAAAAACTTACTATCATTAAATCAAACTTAACGTTGATTCAGAGACTTGATTAAGAAAACCAAGTCCAATCAATACACTTGACATTGTTCAAGTAAACCCTTTTATTTATTGAAGTTAAATCATGATCTGAAAACAACTTTTGAATAAGCACTTTTTCTTTGTGAATGAAGATAAGAGTTTTGATTTTTAGTTCTTGTAATGCATAGGAGTTTGATTGTTCATATATTTTCAATTTATTCTTACAAAAATTTAAAAATTGACTTGGTATGGGACTTGTAGTGATGTTGTGTACATTTTATTTGATGAGTACTTTTTCTGATGTGGAAATCAAACCCTGAGCCAAAGGTTTGGAATAATAAGGAAAATAGTAGTATATAATTTCCTTTTTCATTAGAACTTTATTTTCATATTCACATGAAAATCTCTAAAAGTTATTTGAAGTTTGTTTCAGTTTGTATTATTTTGTTTATTTTACTAAAGAAATGCCAATTTTGCTAGTGAAATTTGTTATGTGCTATGCAGTTACAAATTGGTGTTGATGAGTAATATAAGCTATCTATTCTTTCACATGAGACACAGGTTTATGCTCATATTGAGGTAAGTGTGAGCCAATGTTGATTGAATCTAACCCCATGACCTTGGTTTACAAGTCTGAAGGGTAACATGGTTAATAATATTTTTTTAAAAAGAATATTGACACATTGTATTTCTTGGTGCCATCATAGAATTCCATTTAGATACTCACTGTATTCAAGCGCATGAATAGTTTTAATTTATGTCAAGAGGAGAACAATTCATAACCACTTATAAAAGGCAAATAGCAACTAAGCTTGTTTATCTTGGAATAAAAAATGAGGGCCACTAGTGAGTATCACCAATAAAACAGAGTACTGATGAATACTACTATCCAAAAATTATGTAAGGATGGTGCATAATTTTGATATATTCCATCCCCAGAATTTGGTTCAATTGTCGAAAAAATCCATTAGTATAAAAAAAGAAAAGCCAAGGACCCAAAATTCACAAGTCACCTATGTATCTTAGAATAAAAAACACTATAATAAATAAGAACTATTTCCATTATGAGATAGGTTGCAACAAATATTAATAGCACCCAAAATTGACTTCGTAAAACGTAGGTTAACAGGAAAAAAAATCTCTCTCCTCATACCAATGAGGATTAAACAAAATATAGGATTAAGCAAATCTAGGGTGAGATTTAGCGAGCCCACTAATCTCAAATATCCAACTATGATTTGCATGGAAGGCAATGGTGGTAAGGATCGATGAGGGAACGATAGACAGTGAACTGATATCGGGAGAGAGATTAGGTCAATGTATTTGGGTTGAAATCAAATGGTCGGTAGAGATGAAATCAAGAGAAAAGAAAATCGGAGAACCTACTAACCTCAAATAGCCAACTACGGTCGACACGGAGGGCAATGCCAATAGGGATTGATGATGGAACGATAGATGGTGAACTGAAATTAGGAGAGAGATTATGACAATGTATTTGAGTTGAAATCAAATGGTTGGGAGAGATAAAATTGAAAGAAAAGGAAAGAAACACAAATATGAAATAGAAGCGAGGGAGGAAATTGAGAGGGAGAGAGGAAAACAACCATTGTCTAGGGTTGAAATGTTGAAGAAAGAGAAAATTACGGTAAGAATTCAAACTTGGATTTTTAAAATTTTTTTTAATAGTCAGCAAAGGCTATTTCTAGAAATATTAAAAATTCATATCATTCTTCTCAATTTTGACACTTTCTTTGGGTCTTGGCCTTAAATGGTTCACTTATATGAACCAAAGCTTAATTTTTGGGCCCAGCTGGGTCCAAAACACAATTATCCCTTAAAGAAATGAAAGTCTTTAACTATCTTTCCTTCTTGTCATGTCACATAAACAACTATTAAAACAAGTTTTATCTATATATATATGGGATAAAATAATCTTGAAAGCATGTGCTTCAATTCTAAAATCATCAAACTTTTAATAGTGTCCCTTAACCCTTTCAAAAGTTTCTTCTAACCTTTCTCTCATCTTCACGTCAATTACCACATTTAAATAATTTTTTTTTTGACATGATAAGCCTAAGAGACTATTCTTGTTGTTGTTTTATTTTGTTTTTTTGTTTTTTCTTTTTAAATAAAACTTTAATATATGATAAACAACCATATCACATGTTTTTTTTGTTTTGTTTTTTTTTTTACTCCATGATATCTCCATATTTTTGTTTGTTTTTTTTTTTTTAATGTGTAGCTTCATGAAATTTTTCTTATTTAATTTTTTTTCACTATTCCTTTCTTTATATTTATTGATTTTAATTATTTATGGATGTTTTAATCACAAAATAATAATATACAATAAATAATTAATAAGAACAAATTTAAGATTAAAATAATTACATAACAAACAAATTTTGACACATAGGACACAAGATATTTTATATTCCTCTTAAATAAAATATTTATTTATTTTATAAATCTGATTACATTGTCATATTTTTTTAATTATTTATATTTTTAAATTTTTTGAAACTTTCATATGAAAATCAAAGTTAATGATCACGGTTTTAGTTTTCTTATGCTTGTAACTTGAGCACAACTTTAACTTTCATCTTCGTTAAAATGTTTAGTATTTTTAATTATGTAAGATAAAAACTTCATTGTGGTTCTAAACTTTTGTTTTGTTTAAATTTTTAATTTTTTATTTATATAAAATAAAAAATAAATATATTTTCTTATAAAAGTTGTATTCAATAAATATAAATAATAAAATAATATGACAATACAATAAGATTTGTAAATTAAATATATATGTTATTTAGCAGGAATATAAAAAATCTTATGTCTTAAATTTCTAAATTTGTTCATTATGAATTTATTTTTGTATTAAATTTGTTTTCATTAATTATTTATTATATATTTTCATTTTATGTTTAAAATATCCATAAATAATCGAAATTAATAAATGTAAAAGATGAAATAGTGAAAAAATAGAAATAAAAAATTCAAAATCATGTGGCATGATTGGTTGCCATGTGTCAATTTTTCTTTCTAAAAGGAAATAATGATAAGCTCTTTGACTTGTCATGTCAAAACAAAAGAAAACAACAAATTTTTTTTATAGTTGGCAGAAAATGAGGAGATGAGGGTTATAGGGTAATTTTATTTTTTTTCTATTTTTTTTTATGATTTCACTATTGAAATACATATTTCTACGATTAATTTTTCTAAAATATATGTACTTTAAAATTTAAAATTTAAACCTCTCAAATATTTTATCTTTTTTATATGGTGCATTATTACATGTTGTTTAATGGATTGAATGTGTTAGAACATGGTTTTTAATTCACTTTTATAACAATTTTTTTATAATTAATACACTTGGAAAAAGGTATTCTTAAATGATTTAATTTGTCTTCCTTTCTAGTAGCCAATTTAACGAGATAAAAAAGCAAAGGCTTTTCAAAAGCAAATTTGAAGAACTTGGTCAAGTGCTATGTGCAGTTGTAGGGCCCTCCCAATGGCCTTCCCATTTGGCCTTCATGTTTTATCATTTTGTTCGGGCAATAAGCTAACGAGCTTTGTCTTGCAAGATATTTTGAGACTTTGATATATTGTTTTGTTCATATTGATTGTATTAAGGAGGTAAAAGAGTTTTTAACCACTATTCCATTTTGCACTAAAAAATTTGATAAAGACATGAAAATTGACTTTGTGTGTCAATTATTGTCATGATGCATATGAGAAAATAATGTGTCACTTAACTCTTTTGAGTAAAGTCTTGCCTTTAAGTATTGAGAAATATTTGATAAATCATAGGCATTCTTTCTTTATTGTTCATTAATATGTGGAGTAGGTTGGCCTTTGAATTAGTCAAGGACGTGGCATGTCTTTTGCCTTAAATTTACCCCAATTTATTTGACTCAAAACTAAAGTAGCATTAAGAATGATACTTCAAGTGGTTGTAAATTTACATTTCCTAAAATAGGTTCAAATTTTGATAATTATGCCAATGTGAAATCTCTTTAATCATGTGCCATAGATAGAATACGTGTTGGATTTTTTTTCATGTTTCTCAAAATTGGGAGAGCTCTATAAACTTAGCCTCATACTTCACCACTAACATATCACCTTGTTCCAATTATGAAATCTTAATCTCCTTCTAGCATCATAAATTCTCATGAAAATACTTTTTGTTGAATTCTTCCTCAAACTGGTCCCATAAAGTTGGATCCTGACCTCATATAAGTCTTTTCTCCATTCTCCACCAATGTTCTACCTCACCACTACCATGAAAGAGGCAAAGGTCACCTTTTAAGTTTCTGAGTAACCTAAAACATCAAAATGCTTCTCAATATCCAAAATCCATGCCTCACCTTCTGAAGGATTTGGCTCCTTATTAAAGGAAGGAGGGCCCATCTTCTTGAATTACTCAAATGAATCCTCAATGGAAGAAAATGACCGACACTATGTATGTATCTCAATAGATTGAGTCTGAGTCTTAGTAGCATGAGTTTGGTGCTCAACCAATCTAACCCAAGTACCTAAATGTTGAGCTACCCCATCAGTAGGCAAAAGAGGTGCCTCTAAGCCTTCATTTGCCTTGGGTATAGCATTCTCATTTCTAATGGTCTTAAAAGGTACAATCTCCCTTGATGTAGGGCTACCATGGGAGATATAACCTAGTCATTGCATGGTTTGAACCAATTAGTAATATAAATAATACATAAAAGATTAAAACAAGAGTAGCAGGTTCTGAAACCTCACAAGATCTAACTTAAACCTCAACCTAACTAAGAAGTCTATAGGACCTTATCTTGTTGCTTTGATACCACTTTGTAACATCCCTAACCTTGAGACCAAGGGCAACCTTGTCAATTTTACACATTCATGCAAAAATAACGAAATAGTCAAAGTGAACAAAAGTTATAGATACTCTTATTAGAGTGAAATCATAGAGATAAACCTATCTTGCCAAGATGGAAGTTTAATGATTCACATAATTACAAAATGTTCATTCAATTCAAGTCAAGCTAAAAATTAAAAGACAACATATAATTCAAATCAACATGTCTAAACAAAGGCTTTAAGGCTAAACAAAAATACTAAACTAATAAGAACCCTTCCTAGCCCAAACTCACTCATTGCCATCTACAAATTGAAAAGGGTTCAAAAGCAAAGATAGTAAGCTTTAGCTTAGCAAGGAATATAGTAACAATTTTTTTTTTCTTTTTATACAAATAAAAGTAACGTAATACATAACAAAACTTTCAAACATAAAGAACCTGAACAATTTTTTACCAAACTAGGGTAACCCTTAGAAACATGTCTTTCAGTTCAAAAGGCACTAGACAATCAAATGGTACAATTAGGTCATTGATTACCCTATTGACTAGATTTTCCAATTCTCATACAATTGGGCAATAAGGGTCAACAACAACAGAAATAATGGTTTTCACAATATAAAATTTCTTGGAATGGTATAATATTTTCATGCCCTTTCAAAAAAATAGTATTGAAAAATATATTTAAGGGTGATAATTTCTTAGCTAATGCAAATGTAAAATTTGAATTGAGAAATAAAGTCGATTAAACTTCAAATTCACCTAAACAAATAAAATAAATATCATTAATATAAACCTAAATAAATATTTCTTACTTAACGAGAATTTATCACGTGCTATTAATTTATTCTTTACTTTTGTATACATTATCCTCAATTTACATTTCCAACTACCCTAATTAATTTTTTATCTATTTATTTTACTTCTATCATTGTCCGTCAATCACCTCAAAACAAACACACACACACATATATATATATATTTCACTTTTACATAATAAAACTTTTTCATTCTATCATAAATTCTATTTATCTACTTTTTAAATTTTCCTTTAGTCATAAATATTTTCTGTTGATATATTAGGAATGCTTTCCTTATATCATTTAGTGTTGAGATATTAGGAATGTTTAGATATTAGGAAAGTTGAGATATTAGGAATTTTGAGATATTAGGAAAGTTGAGATATTAGGATATTAGTTGTTATTTTCTTATATCATTCTTTCCTTGTATCATTCTTTCCCATTCTTAAAATGGTGATTACCCTCTATATATACTCTGTACATGAATGAATGAAAGAATGAATGAAAAAACTACCATTTATCAATTTGAAGATGGTATCAGAGCCATGGAACTGAAATCCTGGATATTTTGTCGCTATGGTAGTCTGACAGTGATCAACCATCCTAAGACAAGCCCTAATATTGATAAGTCAACCTTCAAATGCACTCACTGCAATAAGACTGGTCCCACCAATCTGGATATCCCACAATTTCAAAGCAACGACTCTTGGTATGACCAAGAAAGCAATGAGGAACCGAGGGTTTGAACCATGGACCTTTAGATCATGTTTAGGCTATCAACACTTTGTTATTAATGATAATAATCGTGATCAACGGAAGAATGATTCCAAGAAAACCTCGACTACAACTGTTGCCGAAATAAAAACAGAGGCTAATGTTGCTGAGAAAGCCTCTACATTGGTAGCCGCTATTGATCATGGTGGTAAGTTTTTAAATACTTTTACACCTATTATTAATAGTGCATGGATAATTGATTCTGGTGCTACAGATCATATGACTTTTGATTCTAGACAGGTTTCACCCCTTAGACCTTCCTTACAAAAAATTGTTTCCACAGCCAATGGTAACACAACCCCAGTCATTGGGGAAGGATCCTTAACTCTTACTGATACTTTGAATTTGGATTCTGTTTTAGTTGTTCTATCTTTAGATTACAATCTTTTGTCAGTTTCTCAAATCACTGCAGCCTTATCTTGTATTGTCATTTTTTGGCCTGAATTTTGTGTGATTAAGGACATCCTAACAAGACAGATGATTGGTTGTGGTATTAAGCGGGGAAAACTCTATTACTTCGACTTGCAGTCAAAGGATTCAAATAAGTTGCAACAAGCCTTGATGGCAGATGGATCTGAGGGGGAGAAGAAAAAGTCTGAAATTTGGTTGTGGCATCGACGTCTGGGACATGCTTCCTTTGGTTATTTAAAAAAATTGTTTCCTAGTTTGTTTGCAAAGAGTGATATTTCTGGTTTTCGTTGTGATATTTGTGAATTGGCTAAAAGCCATCGTGCTTTATTTTTGTTAATTTTGAATAAAAGTCTGTTTCCTTGTATGATTATACATTCTGATGTTTGGGGCCCATCCAAAGTCCCAACTTTGAGTGGCTCATGTTGGTTTGTTACTTCTATTGATGATTGTACCAGAATGACATGGTTATGCTTGATGAAGACCAAAAATGAAGTGAACTTGTTGTTTAAAAATTTTCATAAAATGATTGAAACTCAGTACAATGCAAAGGTTCGGGTTCTGCATAGTGATAATGGTGGAGAATATCAAAGTTTTGATCTTCAAAAGTATTTGGAAGGACATGGCATCATTCATCAGACTACTTGTTCCAATACACCCAAGCAAAATGGAGTCACTGAACGAAAAAATCGGCACTTGTTAAAGGTTGTTCGTGCTTTCTTGATAGCAGCAAAAACACCGATATCTTATTGGGGAGAAGCAATCACATCTGCCGCATACTTGATCAATCGGGTACCTTCTAGCTCAATTAACTTTCAAACACCTCTTCAAGCTCTTACTAATGTCGTAGTTACCCCAACCGTCCTAAATCTACCTCCTCGTGTTTTTGGTTGCGTGGCATTTGTGCATCTACACAAGCACCAACGCACCAAGTTAACTTCCCATGCATTGCAATGTGTGTTTGTTGGATATGCATTGCACAAAAAGGGATATCGATGTCACTGTCCTCCAACTCGACAAATGTATATTACAATGGATGTGGTGTTTCATGAAGATTCGATGTATTTTTCATCTGAGTCTGAACTTCAAGGGGAGTACTATAAGGAAATTCAGACTCTCGATTATGATTATCATATCTCTCAGGAAGATGAATCTGGACAATCTGAACTAGTGAACCAAGAAGCGGGTGAGTTGGATATGAGTGGTCAACAATTTGGGTCCGAAGATGTCTTCACTGAAATACCAAATCATTCGTCGTCTGTTGAGGGTGTTCTTAATTTGGAACCTAATCCATTCATGAAACGGTTACCACACCGTCATAATAGAGGTATTCCTAAACCCACATATGAACCTGAATTGTCTACCAAAGTCAAATATCCCATGAGCAACTATGTGTCTAACCATCATTTGTCTGAATCAAATAAGTCATTTGTAAATCAATTATCTACTGTAGCTATTTCTAACGGTGTGCAGAAAACCTTAGCTGATCCAAGGTGGAAAGCAGCCATGAATGAAGAGATGAAATCATTGCAGAAGAATGAAACATGGGAACTCGTAAAATGTCCACCAGGAAAGAAGCCAGTTGGGTGTCGTTGGATCTATACTGTGAAGTACAAGGCAAATGGTAGTATTGAATGATTTAAAGCAAGATTGGTAGCAAAAGGGTACACTCAAAATTATGGAATTGACTACATAAAGACATTTGCACCTGTAGCTAAGATCAACATAGTTCGAGTATTACTGTCTTTAGTTGCAAACCTAGATTGGCCATTACAACAATTCGATGTGAAAAATGTCTTTCTGCTTGGCAAGTTATCTGAAGAAGTATATATGGATCTTCCATCAGGATGCATGATGTCAGAAAAGCAATGTCAGAAGGTGTGCAAATTGAAGAAGTCATTGTATGGGTTGAAGCAATCCCCGAGAGCATGGTTTGGAAGGTTCACAAAGTCAATGAGAGCTTTTGGCTATCGTCAAAGTAATTTAGATCACACTTTGTTCTTGAAAAAGCAACATGATAAGATTATGACACTCATCGTATATGTGGATGACATGGTAGTTACAGGAAATGATCCTGAAGAAAGAAAAGCTCTACAAAATTATCTATCTAGGGAATTCGAAATGAAATATCTAGGTCATCTGAAATACTTTCTTGGGATTGAAGTTTCTCGATCAAGTGAAAGAATTTTTCTGTCTCAAAGAAAGTATGCCTTAAATCTTTTACAGGAGACTGGAATGTCGGGATGTCAACCTGTTAATACACCAATAGAAGAAGGTCTGAAATTGTGTGTTGAGCCTAATCAAGTATCAACCAATAAGGGAAGATACCAGAGACTTGTGGGGAGATTAATGTACTTAGCTCATATAAGACCAGATCTTGCTTATGCATTGAGTGTAGTGAGTCAATACATGCATAATCCTGGAGAGCAACATATGAATGCAGTCATGCGTATTTTGAGGTATTTGAAAAATGCTCCTAGGAAGGGAATTTTGTTCACTAAAAATGTTGATCATCAGAGTATAGAAGTATATACTGATGCTGATTGGGTCGGTGCAGTGGATGATAGGCGATCTACATCTAGTTACTTTACCTTTGTAGGTGGTAATCTTGTGACATGGAAAAGTAAGAAGCAGAATGTCGTCGCTCGTTCAAGTGTAGAAGCGGAATTTAGAGGTATGGCTCTAGGACTTTGTGAGGCATTATGGCTAAGACTCCTCTTGTAGGATTTAGGTTACCTATCTAGGCAACCAATCCGATTGTTTTGTGACAATAAAGCCGCATGTGACATTGCTCATAATCCAGTACAACATGATCGTACAAAGCATGTCAAGGTGGATAGATTCTTCATTAAGGAAAAGTTGGATGATAAGATTGTGGAATTGTCTAAGATTCGATCAGAAGATCAATTGACCGATACCTCACCAAAGCTGTCTCAAGTCAAGTGTTCTCAAAATTTTTAAACAAGTTGGGCATGTGTGACATCTATGCACCAACTTGAGGGGGAATGTTGAGATATTAGGAATGCTTTCCTTATATCATTTAGTGTTGAGATATTAGGAATGTTTAGATATTAGGAAAGTTGAGATATTAGGATATTAGTTGTTATTTCCTTATATAATTCTTTCCTTGTATCATTCTTTCCCATTCTTAGAATGGTGATTACCCTCTATATATACTCTGTACATGAACGAATGAAAGAATGAATGAAAAAACTACCATTTATCAATTTGAAGATTTTCTGCACATTGAGTATCCATTCTCCACTGCATTCTTTTACGGAACAATTAAAATGTGTTTTTTTAGTTTATATTTATATTTTTCCACTAAACCTCACTTCTTAAATCTGTAGAATTTTCTTATGGACAAATACTCACATCTATTTCAGAATTTTATTGTATATCAATTTCTCTTAAATAATAATAAAAACTCTCACCTACAATATTTTTGTATTAGTTTAAGGTTAAATCAAAGACCACATTTATCTTATTACCATTAATTTGTTAATTTAACTTCCTGATCTTATACAAATCATTAATAATAATTTGTTTTACACATCTACTCTAGAAAATAGAAATCCTGAAATACTTACCTTATATTTTACTTTTTAGAGAGTAAAAACAATCAAAATTTCTTTTTATGGTGAAATCTTAACTTTTATCTTGCCTTTTTCTCTTTGGTTCTCCTTGTTTTTGTAGTGACTCTAGAGATTTGTTTTTTATTTTTTATTTTTTTAACCTAAAACTTCTCAATTTTTTTTTTTTATTATTTTAAACCATGAAAGTTAAATTTCATGGTTTGTAATGCCCTTGGCTTATGTTAGGGGTATTACAATCTATTCTTGCATGCCATTTGGCTTGGTTGTGAAGAAAAATTGATATAGTGAAAGAAGAGAGAGAATTATTCTTAGGAAATCATTTTAAATTATTAAAAATGCATATTCATCTTGTTTGGTGTAGTTCATCGTTGAGATTCATTCACATATTTTTAAAAGATAAAGACCTTTAAAAACTATTTTAAAAAATAGATGTATTAAAAAAATTTATATTTTAAAAGCAATTTTCAAGAATGTAAGGTAAGTTCTTCACTTTTATATAACAATTCTTATATTTTTTTGTATAAGTTACAATTCTTTTTTATTTTTAAAAATAGAAAGCAGAAAATATATCCAAACAAGTACTAAATAATTTAATTTCTCTTTTATGATAGCGATTTTAAGAACCATAGTTTTTCAAAATCAAGTTTTGAAGAATTCAGGTCAACACCAAACAATTCATGTTTGGCTTTGATCATGTCATCTTTTGTGAACTTATTTGAAAGACTTAAGATTATAGGCTCACGAGCTTGGTCTTATTTCATGGATGATTTTCATTTTCAAGTTAACTCATCCATAACTTTCTTTTTGGGTTTGAGGCAATCTCAAGAAAAATATAATTTTTTTCCTCTAAAATTCATTTCCTATTTTGCTTTATGTTTATTTTCTATGAACTTAAGTCCTATTTTGAATATTTTCTCTAAGTACAAATTTTAACTTTTATATAGAACTTGAAGTCTAATAATGATTTCCCATCAACTTGTATTCACATGTTAATAAATTAAAATCTATTCAAACATGAGAGATAAATATCTCTCTCTCTCTCTCTCTCTCTCTCTATATATATATATATATATATATATATATATATATTAAGAGCCTGTTTGGTAATTTTAAAAAAAGAAAACAATTTCGAAAAATAGTTTTTGAGAATAGTTTTTTAAAATTGTTTTTTGATTTTTGTAGAACAAAAATCTGTTTGAAAACCTAAAATGTTTGAACCATTTTTTAACATTTTTAAATATGTTTTAAAATTAATTTTTAGATCTAATGTTTTATTTTAATTATTGTACATGTTTGTATAATTATTTATTAAAACAGTCCTTAAAAAACAAGCGAAGATAACAAAAAAAATAACAAAAAGATGTTTTTTAAAAACATCGTATCTTCTATTCATAAGAATAGAAAACAGAAAACAGCTTTGATTGTCAAACATAGTATTTGTATTTTTTTTTAAGAAATTTTCTTCCCAAAAACAGTTCCTAAATAAGCCCTTAGTTTTCTATATAGAAAAACAATGATGATTATCTATTAGAAACATAAAAATTTGAGAAAATACACTGTGATTGTGGTTAACTTTTTAGGATCATAACCAATTAAAAGGGAAGGTTTTTAATATCCTCCTTATGCTAGAAAATCCATTTAAGGTAATTTATTTTCTTATTTAATAATGAAATATAAATAAGTCAATAATTAGGTCAGCAGATTTTCAATGGATATGCATTCATAGAAAACAAAATTTCCTTCCTTTTCTTTTCTCATTCTTTGAATTTAAAGCAATTTTCTTTTCTTGTTTATCAAAAAATTATCTATTTAATTAAGAATAGCATAATTTAGGAATATGAATTAATTTGGTAACAATCTTCTATGGAAGCACAATTAGTTCCTTTGAGGTAATTTGAAAATAGTAGAGTAGAATTTATATAAACATTACCTATTTAGGTTACAAATTTTCTTAACCGTATGTATTACCTATAAAAACACATGGTTTCCTTTTTAGTTATTTCTTATTTTATATCTATTTAAATTTTAAGAATCTTAGAAATTAACAAAATATAAGGTCCTCTCTCTTTTGAAATTTTTTTGCACTCAAAGAAAACATAAATCAAACCCATATTTATTGAGCTAAAAATGACTTATGGTATAAAAGAAATATGAAAAAAAATATTAATATTAACTAATATGTATTTCAAATAAAAATTATCTCATAAGAGTCTATTTGACAATAATTTTAGAAAACGTTTTTAACATTTTTAAGACAATCATTTTTTTTTTCATTTTTAAGGTGAAGTACTGAACCAAAAATTCTTTCTTCATCATCAATCGAATTCGCAACCTAGGATTTTGTTTTATCATCAATCCAATCACCATTTACGATTTTTCTTTTTCTTATCAATAAATAGATCTCTTTATTTGTATGACTTAGACATCATGAATTTCTCGAAAAAGTGATTGGATTGATAGGATTGGTATGATACTTAAGAAATCGATGATATCGATGAGATTGATATTCAAATATTTCTTCTTAAAATGTATTGATTTGATATTCAATAACATGTTGAAAATTTTTATCATTCATCATTTAAGTATTAAAAAAGTTAAAAACGTTTTCTTAAAATTATTGCCAAACAGTCTCTAAGTTTATCATATAAAATTTTAATTATATATATATATATATATATATTTGCTAATGAAAACAAAAAAAATAAAAATCGAACAAGGTTTTACAAATTCCAGTTTGTAAAACAACGTTTAAAACAAAACAAAAAGTGGAGACCAAAGCTATTTTAGAAAATAAAAATAGAAAATGTCTCTCAAACCAAACGCAGCCTTAGGTTTTCTCTATATAAATATTAAGAATTCTCCTTCCCTTTTTCAGTTGATTCTGATCGGAGTAGTAACAATGGCAGACGAGATTATTTTGCTGGACTTCTGGCCGAGCATGTTTGGTATGAAGGTCAGAATTGCACTAGCAGAGAAGGGTCTCAAATATGAATACAGAGATGAGGACTTGTTCAACAAGGGCCCTCTACTTCTAGAGATGAACCCAATTCATAAGAAAATCCCAGTGCTGATCCATAATGGTAAACCCATTTGTGAGTCTCAGATAATAGTTCAGTATATTGATGAGGTTTGGAAGGATAAATCTCCATTATTGCCCTCGGATCCATACCATAGAGCTCAAGCCAGGTTCTGGGCTGACTACATAGACAAGAAGGTATGTCTATGCTGATTGCCTCACATTTTGATTGTGGTCAGATATGTTGTTATAATTTTACTATACAGACAAATCATGATTTTTTAAATTTTTTTTTCACATAATCTGATAATAACTGTGAGATTTTTCTGTGTAACGGAATCTGAAAATTTTATCAAACTAGATAAGTTCGATAGAAATGCAGCAGAAAGGGGCATTCTTCTGCCCATAATCTCCTTATGAGTAAGTTTAAGGTGCCCCATAATAATTGTTCAACTGCTCCAATGCTCTTTTGTTGGGGGTTGGACCACAGTAGGTATGGGAAAAGAAGTGAGGGGGAGAAAATTGGAAAGGATGGAAAATGTTACCAAGGACAATAAGATAAAAAAGAGGTACGTTTTGTTTTATGAAAATTTGAGAGAAAGAAGGGAAAAAAAAAAAGAGAGAAAAGAAAAAGGAAAGCAATGAGTATTTACTTGATTGCATATGAATAAAAAGGAAAAAAAGTTAAATTATTAAGGACAGTATTTTCTTCAAATTTTTCAATTATTTTTTAGAGAAAAATTGTACAGACTAAACTTCTAACCAATATTTTCAGAATTGGATTAGTAATTGAATTAGAAGAATTATCAGTTTATGTAGTTGAACCGACATATGACATCATAAATATATTCTTATAAATTATTAAAATAAAAATAATTATACATATTTTTAAAAAATATATAAATAAATTAAAAATTAATAATATTTCTTTTTTATCTTATGCATACATATAAATGTATTTTGAATGAAATATGTATAATATTTAAATATAAATATATTAAAAATAAAAAAATTTATTTAATTTTAACTAATTTTATCATTTTTAAAAATATTATATTATTTTTATTTAATATTTTTTTTTTTAGCAAATAGTAAAATTCTTGCATTTGTTATATAAAGCAACAAATTGGATGTAGCTTAATGGTGTTTCAATTCATTCAATGATTTGAGGTCGAAAGTTCAAAATTTTGAGGTGAAAATATTAAAAATTTAAATGGAAATTGTTTAATGGTTGGATAGGTAGTTCTAGTCCAGTTGTTAACACACTTCTAACCCCACCCCTCTCTCTCTCTCTCTCTCTCTCCTTTTTTTTAATTGTTTTTTACCCTTTCCTATGTTATTCAAGTCTATTATCTATAATCTAATATTTATTGTCTATTATTTATTATTTATTACAAGTCTAAAAGTACGACCTCCTGCTAAAACTTTTCTACCCAAACATGTCTTTTCAATTTCTGTTGGTTTTCCTAATTTTTCTTCAGAAAAACCTATAAAAAAATTAATTCTCTTTCATACATACATGGGAGACCCAAAGTGAAACCCTTCTTCATAAACCTCTATAAAAAATTTAATTCCCTTCTAAATAAAATTGCTTAATATATTAAAGAAACAACCCATTAGAAACAATTCTATATATTTTACATCATCTCTTTCATATCCCACGATCATTCCAAATTATACATTGCCCTTTAGATGCCTCACCATTCTTCCTGTGGACAATCTTAACTCTCCCTTCTACATGCAAGATAATATCCAAAGTAGAAACAATGCTAGTAGACTTAACACAGAGAATGACAACCAAGTCTAAATAGTGAAAACAAGTTCTTTTTTTCCCTTATCCCTTTCCTTGTGCCCCTTATTTTGGTTAATAATAATATGGATGAAAAGTAAGAGAGAGATGTCAATTGCTTATTATAATCTATTATTTATTAGGCTAAAATAGATTTGGTTTCTTGGTTGATTGATAGTAGAAAATATCACTCGAGAAACCCTCACATCCTTAAAGATTGCACTTCTTGGGTTTGTTTCTGATTTTCCTTATTAATTTATTTATCCATTAACTTTCTTCTTTTGTAATTCTAAATCCCGTCTTTTTAATGATTGCCAAGAGGAGGAGAAAAAATAACCATCTTAATATGAGGTTTTTGGTTTGGGTTTGCTTTATTACTTATTTATCTTCTTAAGAAAGCTTTTCTAATTCAAAATTTGCTTGTGCCCTCTATTTTGGTTACTAAAGAAAAATAAATAAAAGAAAGAAAATGACATTTTTAGTCTCTTGCTTAGTAAGGTTTTCAGTCCACAATGAGTGAAGCAATATCTTTGGCTTGCTTGTTCAATATCTTTTGTTTTGTTATCTAGACATTTTGCTTAAGTGAAAATCGATGTCTTTGATGTCAATGCTTTTAAATTGCTTTACTCACTTTTTTGCATCTAGGAAAGAGTTTTTTAGATTCGAAAATTTGAATTTTTGAACTTTATTTTTTTAGCATCTAAATGGGGTATTTAACAAAGACTTTGATTCCTAGCATTTTCTTTTGCTTTGGAATTTTTATCTCATATGTCCACATTTTTTTTGCCTAACACCTCTAGTATGAAATAGAGAAAAAAATTATAAAAATTATAAGGATAGGTTCTAATTCTTTTTTAACCCATACTTTTTATTGGTAGTCAAAAAAAAAAAAATATTTTCTTGTGTTAATGTCACTAGGAAAAGGCAAGGAAAAATCCTTTAAAAAATGAAAAAAAAAAAAAAAAAAAACAGATGGAAGTTTGAGAAAAATAAATTTTTATAATAATTTCATTTTTCCTTAAATTTTTTATGGATGGTAAATTTCAAAGAAAATAAAATTTATAATATATATATATATATATATATATAGATAGATAGATAGATATAGTAAAGATAGGAGGATTTAAAGATTTTAAACAATGTTTCAAGTGTTTGTTGTATATAAAAGGAAGCAATTTTCTTAATAGGATTCTTTTAAACCAAAAAAAAAAAAAAAAATTATAGACACATGCATTTTATATATAATATAGAGTATAGATAGAGAATTTTCCTTTTGAAATTATACTTAAAAAATGCTTATATTAGAAGTCAAAATATGGTTAGTGAAGGTCAGAGATAGAGAAGTGCAAGAACAAATAGCGTTTTTAATAGGAGATTTAAGATTATAGAAACTAAGAAAAAGAGTTCAGGTAACTTTAAGTTGTTATCATCACTATGTTTGGCAGATTTTTCTCATAGAATAACTATGTTTTTGCATATATTTTCCATGCATTTACTCTACCCTTATTGATTTATTTTTTATTCGAATTTAGTGAAATTAATTTTCATACTGTTTATTCTTTTCTTTTTTTTTTAATATATATATATATATATATATACACATATATTTGTTTCTTAGCAACTAAATAAATTATTCATGAACATATGATTATGATATGAATATTTTCTCTTGTTTGAGCACTAATACTAAGTTTGATGATCAAACTTGTTCAATTGGATAATTCCTTTAAGATATTAGATCTTGTTGCTTTCATGCCATTACTTCATTTTTCTTCTTTTTACCTTATTTACTTTTTGTGCTGTAGTGAGCTAAGTTATGAAAAGATGGTGAAAAAAAAATGACCATTAAATGATATTTTTGCAAAATAATGGTTTTTTTTTTTTTTTAACTCTAAAATTTTGTTAGCTATGGAGACATTTGCATATGGTGAAGTATTGGAACCCATAATTCACATGCACCATCCACGTGCATCACACGTGAAACCGTTCTAACATAACAAAAATCAATTTTTACCTATTTTTACTTTCCTCAATACTTTCAAATTAAGGATCAAGGATTAGACATAACAAAAATGTTCAAATGTAAATTTATGGTTTTTCATGATCCTTAAATTTGATTCATTTTTACATGTAGAATGAATAATGAATAAATATGCATGTACGTGTTTTAAAATAATTATGAAAAATTACATAAGAGATTTTTTTTTTTATAAATTGTTTCACACACATATATATATTTTTAATTATAATAGTGTATAGGCTAATAAACAAATAAAATATTTATATCATACTTTTAAGATAATAC
The DNA here is from genome assembly GCF_030704535.1 of Vitis vinifera. NCBI lineage: Eukaryota > Viridiplantae > Streptophyta > Magnoliopsida > Vitales > Vitaceae > Vitis > Vitis vinifera. Next base: position 20,655,542 of record NC_081823.1, on the reverse strand, counting down.
TTAATTTCAAATATATATGAGATACTTTTTATTTATTTTAATTTTTCTTTCATATTTATAATATTTGCATTCCTTTTATATCATGGGTCCTAAAAGATATTTTTTTTTTAATTTATTCCATTTTTTGTTTTAAACATTTTAGAAGTTTTCACTTTTCTTAAAAAAAATTGAAAATATCGAATTCGTATTTTCAATTTTTCTATCATCTAAACATGTTTTTAGCCTTGATTTCTCTTTTCATTGAAAAATGAAAAGAGAGAATAGTCTAAACAAACAATGCCTAGGATTCCTATCATCCAATTTGTTTTTTACCTAATTGCAAGATTCAAATTGAGTGGTCAATTTTTTATCATTAAGGAAAGAAAGCAAACTCAGGGTACTAATTTACAAATGAAAAGAGAAAAGAGTCTAAACAAACAATACCTAGGATTCCTATCATCCAATTTGTTTTTTTACCTGATTGCAAGATTCAAATTGAGTGGTCAATTTGTTATCATTAAGGAAAGAAAGCAAACCCAAGGTACTAATTTACAAATGAAAAGAGAAAAGAGTCTAAACAAACAATGCCCCGGATTCCTATCATCCAATTTGTTTTTTACCTGATTGCAAGATTCAAATTAAGTGGTCAATTTTTTATCATTAAGGAAAGAAAGCAAACTCAGGGTATTAATTTACAATGTTACTAAGAGTATGTTTGATAGTGTTTTTCTCAAAGTATTTTTAGTAAAAGTATTTTATCTAAACGTGTTTTAAAAAAATTATCTTCCAAGTGTTTCTCCAAAAACCATATTACAAATGATTCTACAATATTATAAGTGACTTTTCAAAATTTTAAAAGTGTTTCGTAAAATTTGTCAAATATCTATTTTTTTTATAAAAAAAAATTAGAAATATTTTTTTTTCTTTCTAAAATCATTGTCAAATAGGCTCTAAAACCCACTATTGATGTATAGCATTACCCATTCCCTAGAAAATGTTTTTTTATATCAAAATGGGAAGAATTAACAATCAGGACGTACTTGGAATCCATTCATCTTTTATAAAATCATAGTGTTTGTTTATGATAAAATAATTAACCTCCATGAGACTATATATGAAATGCAGCTACACCTTCTTGGGAAAAGGTTATGGAGAACCAAAGGAGAAGAGCAGGAGGCAAACAAGAAGGAGTACATTGAATGCCTTAAGCTATTGGAAGGAGAGCTAGGAGATAAGCCATATTTTGGTGGTGAAAATTTTGGTTTTGTGGATGTGAATCTTATGCCATATTTTAGTTGGCTTTATGTATTTGAGATCGCTGCTAACTTCAGTATAGAAGCTGAGTGCCCAAAGTTGATTACATGGGCTAAAAGGTGCATGGAAAAGGAGAGTGTGTCCACTTCTCTTCCTGATCGTCAGAAGCTTTATGACTTCTTTTTACAATTGAAGAAGTGGCATGGTATAGAGTAGAACAGTGAAAGCTAGCATATAAAATGTTGGGGAGAACACTTAGGTTCAATTCACTTGTGTGAAGTTGGAGTTTGTTTTATTAATAAGGAAGTGCTTTCTAAGTGTGATTTAGAAAGAGATGCAAAACATTGGTAAATCCTTTCTTCATGTGTACTCATCAATATTTACATTGTTTTATTATTATATTATTATTATTATTATTTGAGATTTTTTTTCTCTAGAAACATTATAAAGTAAGAATTTGAAAAAAAGAAAAGAGTTTATTCTAGTAATAATAAGTTAAAAATAAATTCATATTCTTGATAATAAATAAATCAATAATAAATTTGTATTTATTATATTATATTAATAATTGTTTAATATAATAGAGAATAAAATTTGTTGTAAGAGTTTTTTAGATATAAAATGTTTTGTAATACGGTTGTAATTTGATATATAATATAAAAATAAATAAATAATGATTTTATATTAAATAAATTAATCATAATTAAAATAATTATATATTATTAAATTTATTATTTAATAAACAATCCTGTTACTTTTCAAATTAGTAATTATGATTAAATAGGATTTGTTTGACAATATTTCTTCTTAAAATTCTAAGAAATAAAAAAAAATATTAATCATATTTAAATAGGATTTTTTACACTATTTTCTAAACTTTTAGGGAACTAAAATTGTTAGAAAAATTAGGCTAATCCAACTTATGGTAATCACCCTAGAGGGGGGGTGAATAGGGTGATGGTCTCTTTTTGCAAATTTAAACTATGTGAATGTAAGAGACAAATATATGCAAGTATATAATAAAACAATATAAAGACAATTGCATATAAAGTAAAAGAGTAGAGAAGAGAGAATGAAAACACAAGATTTTATAGTGGTTCGACGCAACCCGACCTACATCCACTCTTCTCTAGTTTCAATCCCAAGCTTGAGGTTCCATTAGTTCAAGGCTTCCAAACCAAGCCTTCAAGCAATACAATTGGATTATGGTTCCAATTCACCCTTTTGGACTTTTGGCTCCAAGCACCCTTTACAATCCTCAAGAGATACCCTACTCTTGAACAACCTCGATCTCAAGTGATATCCCACACTTGAGAATCTTACTCTCAAAGATATACAAATAATTGATCTCACAAAATCCTAGTACAAAAAATTCAAGCTCAAATGATACAAGAAAACTAGGATTGAATGGTGCACTAATTATATGCAAGTTTTAGAACAATGGTGCCTCAAAACACTCTTCCAAGGCTCAAATATATTCAAGAAAGGTTTGGGAAGTGTTAGCCCAAGGGTTCTCCTAATTAGGTTTTGATGATAACAAACCATGGTTAAGTTACTAATTGGTTTGAATTGTAAAGAATCTAGGTATTAATTTGGAAATTCATCAAAGGAGCTAATGGATACAAGATTGAGACATTTGGAAGACTTTTAATCATAGGAAACAAATGTAATATGAATGCATGGGTGCACTTAGGTTTTACATTTCATTTCATGCATTTTTGAAAGCTCGGTTTATTCTTTAAAGTTACAATTTCATTAAAACCCGAGTTTGGTCAAATGTACCTTAGGCAAAACGTTTCAAAATTGGCATATTAATTTACCTAAAAACCTTGCATAAGTGTTAAAAAATAAAGGAACTGAAAAATATAGGTTTTTGGGGCCAAAAGATTGAATCAGTCGAGGCACTAGCCAACTGGCTCAATCGGCCAAGGAACCAGTTGACCGATTGCCCTTGTACGGTCGAGATCCAGTCGAGGAGTTTAAAAACACTCTCTTTCATCCAATAACTTTCTCCTTCCCGGTCTGATCGAGGTTCGGTTGAAGCAACGATAACCTGCTAAAGTATTAAATGCTCTAACGGCTAATGAACTGATCGACCCCCAAATCAACCGGTTGAGGCTACTTTTTGTTTTTCTTGGCTCCCGAGGTTAGAAACCTATAAATTTATAGCTCCACTTCATTTATGATATAGAGAACACTTGCAACCAATTGTATACCCACTTGTTCTTGCCTTAAAAGCTCTCATTTCTTTCTTCGTGCATTAAATCTTCACTTACATATCTTTTAATGCACCCTTGTGAGTCATCCTAGCTTTGATTTGTATTTGAGCCATTATTGAGCTAGGTTGAGAGAAGATCATTCTTGTAAATTGAGTATTAGAGCCTTCAAGTGAGTTGAATCTTGAAGGGATTGTGTAAGAGCCTATTAGAACCGGAATCCAAGTGTAAAGAAGATTAGAAGCTTGGTTGAAGCTTCAAGTTAGTGGAACCCTCACTCGATTAGGAGATTAAAGAGAGTGGACGTAGGCAAGGAAGTGTCAAACCATTATAAAATCCGAGTTTGATTTCTCTAACTCTATTTCTTTAATTTTTGCTTCTATTGTGCTGGAATTTGTTGTGTTGAAAAAGATTTTGAAAAACCCAATTCTCCCCCTTTTTAGGTGTTTTTATCATTTAAGTTTAACCCTTATTTTCTCAATTGGTATCAGAGCAAGGCCTCTTGTTTAAGACTTAATCGTCTAAGAGGAAATGGGTATTCCATCAAGCTCATCTCACACTGAAATTTTTGCAAAACATAGAGCTCCATTTTTACGGGAACCAACTATCCCTATTGGAAAACTAAAATGACTTGGTATTTACAATCAACCGATTTAGATGTATGGAACGTCATTGAAGATGGCCCAACTTTTCCTACAAAACTAGTTGATGGAGTCATGGTTCCAAAACCCAAGCAAGAATGGAATGAGCTTGATATAAGAAATTTCAATTAAATGCTAAGGCCATTTTCACATTGTAATATGCTATGGATAGAAATGAATATAATAGAACATGTCAGTGCAAATTGGCTAAAGAAATTTGGAGATTGCTTGAAATAACTCATGAAGGAACAAATCAAGTGAAAGAGTCAAAAAATAATTTACTTGTTCATAGCTATGAATTGTTTTTTTATGAAAGAAAGTGAGACTATTGTTGAGATAATCACTAGGTTCACCGACATTGTCAATGGTTTTGAAGCATTGGGAAAGACCTACAAGGAATCCGAAAAGGTGATGAAGATATTGAGGTCACTCCCATCAAAGTGACATACAAAGGTCACCGCAATTCAAGAAGCAAAAGACTTAACCAAGCTACCTATGGAGAAGCTCATAGGGTCATTAATGACATATGAGATCAATTTGGAAAAGAAGCTACAAGAAGGTGAAGACAAAAAGAAAAAGAGCATAACTCTCAAAGCTACAACTAAGGAAGAAGAAGATGTTGAAGAAGAAAAACCAAGTGAAGAAGATGATGATTTAGCCCTCATCATAAGAAAGCTCAACAAATACATGAGGAGTGAAAGGTTTAGAGGAAGAAGGTTCACCTCTAGAAGAGATCTTTCTAAAAAGGAATCTTCATTTCATGGTGACAAGGAGAAATGAGAAGAGAAAAAAGATTTGGTGTGTTTCAAATGCAAAAAACCGAGACACATTAAATATGATTGTCCTCTTTACAAAAGTGAAGCCAAGAGGAGAATGAAGAATGCAATGAAGGCCACTTGGAGTGAAAGTGAAGAATCATCTGAAGAAGAAAAGGAGAAAAAAAAGTGGCAAGCATATGCTTCATGGCAATAGATGAACTTGATGAAGTAAACTCTAACTTTAGTAATGAAAATATGCATAATGTTTTTGAAGAATTGTATGAGGATTTTGAAAAACTTAGTTTGAAAATTAATTCTGTTAAAAAGAAAATTCAAGAACTTGAAAAAGAACTTGAAGAAGTGAAAGAAAAATTTTCAATTGTTGAAATTTCTAAAACTCATCTTGAAAAGGAAAAATGAGATTTTGAGAAAGAAAAATGAATGGTTGACCTCCTCTCTCTTAATATTTTCTTGTGGACAAAAATCTTTTGAAATGATTCTAGCTAGCCAAAAATGTGTTTTTGACAAACAAGAGCTAAGATTCAAATCTTCAAAAAAATCAAAAGTATTTTAAAAACTATTTTGTAAAAGAATCTACAAGTACAAGTCCTTCCATTACTTGCAACTTTTGTGGAAGAGGAGGGCATATTAGTAGTACATGTCCTTTAAGAAATGGTTCTCAAAAGAATTCAAATGCAAAAGCTAAAAAGGTTTGGATTGAAAAATCCAAGGTCACTAACCCTCAAGGACCCAAAAAGATATGGGTACCTCAATCAACTTGAGTTTTATTTTGTAGAGTTCAAAGAAGGATAAGTGGTTCTTGGATAGTGGATGCTCAAGACACATGATTGGAGATGAATCTAAGTTTTCTTTCCTTACAAAGAGAAATGGAGGATATGTTACCTTTGGAGATAGTGCAAAAGGAAGAATCATTGGTCAAGGCAACATTAGTAATGGCACATCCTCTCTTATTGAAAGTGTTTTATTAGTGGATGGTTTAAAACATAACCTTTTAAGCATTAGTCAACTTTGTGACAAAGGTTTTAAAGTGATTTTTGAAGCATCTCATTGCATCATCAAGGACATTCAAAATGATAAAACCATCTTCATGGGCCATAGATGTGATAATGTTTATGCTATAAATATTTCAAAATATGATGGCCATGATAGATGCTTTTCAAGCATGCATGATCAAAGTTGGTTGTGGCATTGGAGGTTGGGACATGCTCACATGGACCTCATTTCCCAACTCAACAAAGATGAAGTTGTTAGAGGCCTTCCCAAAATTAATTTTCAAAAAGACAAAGTTTGTGAAGCTTTTCAAGTGGGAAAGCAAATCAAAAACTCTTTCAAAAACAAAAACTTCATTTCCACATCTAGGCCACTTGAGCTGCTGCATATGGATTTATTTGGTCTCTCTAGGACACCAAGTCTTGGAGGAAAGTCTTATGCATATGTTATTGTGGATGACTTCTCTAGATACACATGGGTCTTGTTTTTATGTCAAAAGAATGAAGCCTTTTATGAGTTTTCAAAGTTTTGCAATAAGGTTCAAAATGAAAAAGGTTTTACAATTACTTATATAAGAAGTGATCATGGGAGAGAATTTGAAAATATTGATTTTGAGGAATACTGCAATGAGCATGGTATCAACCACAATTTTTCGGCTCCTAGAACTCCTCAACAAAATGGGGTATTTGAAAGGAAAAATATAACTCTTCAAGAAATGGCTAGAACCATGCTAAATGAAAACAATTTACCAAAATATTTTTGTGCCGAAGCAGTTAACACTTCTTGTTATGTTTTAAATAGAATATTATTGAGGCCCATTCTTAAGAAAACTCTCTATGAGTTTTGGAAAAACAAGAAACCCAACATTAGCTATTTCAAAGTCTTTGGGTGCAAATGTTTTATATTAAACACCAAAGACAATCTTGGAAAATTTGATGCAAAATCGGATGTTGGAATTTTCTTTGGTTACTCAACATCAAGTAAAGCTTTTAGAGTTTTTAACAAAAGAACCATGGTTGTAGAGGAGTCCATCCATGTTATTTTTTTTTATGAATCTAACAATTCTCTCCAAGAAAGAGAGAGTTTTGATGATGATTTAGGTTTGGAGACCTCCATGGGAAAATTGAAAATTGAAGATAGAAGGCAACAAGAAGAAATTGGAGAGGATCACAAGAAAGAAGAATCACCATTGGCACTACCCTGTCCTCAACAAGTGCAAGGTGAATCAAGCAAAGACCTTCCTAAAGATTGAAAGTTTGTTATCAACCACCCACAAGATCAAATTATAGGTAGTCCATCTAGTGGGGTAAGAACTAGAACATTTCTTAGAAATATTTGCAATAATCTTGCTTTTACCTCTCAAATTGAGCCTAAAATTATAAATGATGCTTTAGTTGATGAAAATTGGATGATTGCTATGCAAGAAGAGTTAAATCAATTTGAAAGAAGTGAAGTATGAGAATTAGTACTTAGACCTTCAAATCAAAGTGTTATTGGAACTAGATGGGTATTTAGAAATAAGATAGATGAAAATGCCATAATTGTTAGAAATAAAGCAAGACTGGTAGCCCAAGGTTTTAATCAAGAAGAAGGGATAGATTATGAAGAAACCTTTGCCCCCGTAGCAAGGTTGGAAGCCATTAGGATGCTGCTTGCCTTTGCATGTTTTAAAGATTTTTTTTTAATGGCTTTATAAATGAAGAAGTATATGTTGAACAACCTCTTGTTTTTCAAAGTTTTAACTTTCCTAACCATGTTTTTAAACTTAAAAAGACACTTTATGGTTTAAAACAAGCACCTAGAGCATGGTATGAAAGATTGAGTAAATTTCTTTTGAAAAAGGGTTTTAAAATGGGAAAAATTGACACAACTCTTTTCATAAAGACCAAAGAAAAGGATATGCTCTTAGTTCAAATATATGTTGATGATATCATTTTTGGTGCTACTAATGTTTCTCTTTGTGAAGAATTTTCTAAGTGCATGCATAGTGAGTTTGAAATGAGCATGATGGGAAAACTCAACTTCTTCCTTGGACTTCAAATCAAGCAACTAAAGGAAGGAACCTTCATCAATCAAGCAAAGTATATAAGAGATCTTCTCAAAAGGTTCAACATGGAAGAAACCAAAATAATGAAGACTCCAATGAGCTCATCCATCAAGCTTGATAAGGATGAGAAAGGTAAATCCATTGACTCAACTATGTATAGAGGCATGATAGGTTCTTTGCTATATTTGACTGCTAGTAGACCCGACATTGTGTATAGGGTATGCTTGTGTGCTAGATTTCAATCTTGCCCTAAACAATCTCACTTAAGTGTCGTAAAATGAATTCTTAGATATTTGAAAGGGACAATGGACATAGGCTTATGGTATCCTAAGAGTGATAACTTTGAATTAATTGGATTCTCGGATGCCGATTTTGCCAGTTATAAGGTTGAAAGAAAAATCACTAGTGGCACTTGTCATTTCCTAGGACACTCTCTTGTTTCATGGCATAGTAAGAAGCAAAATTTGGTAGCTTTGTCAACGGCGGAAGCTGAATACATAGCAATCGGTTTATATTGTGCACAAATTATTTGGATGAAACAAACACTTAGTGATTTTGATTTATCTTTTGAGCATGTTCCTATTAAGTGTGACAATACTAGTGCCATAAATATTTCAAAAAATCTCGTAGAACACTCTAGGACTAAGCATATAGAGATTGGACATCATTTTCTTAGAGACCATGTACAAAAGTGTGACGTAACACTTGAATTTGTAAGCACAAAAGATCAACTTGCCGATATATTTACAAAACCTCTAAGTGAAGAACAATTTGTTGATATTAGAACACAACTAGGGGTGATTTCTTTATGATCTAATGATTACTTAATGAATTCTTGATGAACATACCTTCTAATTGCATGAATTTCATGTCATATGCATCATATAGACAGATACTTAGATAAATGGTCAAATTTTGACCAAAAAAAAATTCTCTTGGCATTGGGCATAAAAAATTGGAGATTTCAACTGAAAAGGGCAGAGGGGGGATTAGAAAACAAGAAAATGCACAAAATGTGAAAAGTCAAACTCGTTGACCATGTTCGTCGGGGCTAGGAATTTAAAGAGACTCCCGCGCTTCGTTTTCTCCATTGTTCTCCTCCATTTCTTTAGGGTTTTTCACATTTCTGCTTCCAGAGACTAGTTTGAGCAAGATTTGGACTGATTGAATGCTTTGGATTGGATCTTTAGGATAATTTAAGGCTAGGGTTTCAGCTTTGGAGTGCATTCTCTTCTTTCCACACATCATAGTCAACTTCTTCTCTTTTTTCTTGCACCTAGGGTTTTGGTTGTACTCGTTTCTCTCTTGGTTGTGCTTGTTTCTCTCTCTACCAATTCCTTCTTCAGTTTTTTGCTTCTTCTCATGGCTCCTAGGAGAGAGTTGACTGCCTTTAGGGCATAGGGCAAGCGCCCATTTGAGCCGTCTCAACCTGCTCAGACAAAGGCTCACCGAAAGGCAAGGTTTTACACTGCCCTATTGAGCAATGTGGAGGATTATCAGAGGTACAAGCAAATGTTTGCTCAGAGGAAAGTAGTTCCAGGGAAAAGTATCAATTTATCCCAACTCCAACATTTCGAGTTTAAAGGATTTTTCAGCCGGATGGGGTGGCTACCTATAGTGACTGTTTTAGAGCCGATTTTTCTGACATTGGTGAGAGCGTTCTATTCGAGGATGACATATGGACTTGGTGGCCCGATTATTTCCACTGTTAGAGGAGTTGAGATTCAGCTGGACCCGGAGAGCATCTACCACATTTTAGATATTGCTCTAATTGGAATTAGGATGTATGAGTCTAAGGTTTGGCCCACTGTGCCGGGTTTCAAGCCTAGAGTGACCATTTAGAGCATGTACCAATTTGTAGACGCCCAGGGGATGGGCAAAGCATTGGCCCATAGCTTGACCATGAGCAACAGAGTACTACACCACATGATCTACTCCATCCTACTACTACAAGGCGAACACCGAGATGAGGTCTCCTACCTTGAGGTATTCCTCGTGGACTCCATTCTAACAGGGAGACGGATTCACATGGGGTATTCAATAATGATGCATGTGATCTCATGCTGTAAGAGTATGACCCACGTACTCCCCTACGGTTGTTTCCTCACTAGAGTGTTCAAGGATGTCAGGGTCAATTTGAGCAGAGAGATGGATTTTGAGGCCCCAGCACTTACGATACATATGATGAGTAGTCTTTGGGGCGGATGAAATTTGAGAAGGCCCCCGATGGTTCCTGGATTAGGAGAGCAAAAAGACTACCAGCCTAGGCCCGGGGACAGGGATAGGTGCTTCCTGGAGTAGAGGAGGAGACCGAGATACGAGAAATAGAGGGTATAGTAGACCCTCAAAGAGACTTTTAGCAGAGAGAGCCTAAGCTTGACATTTCTCCACTGCAGTCTGAGGGTGTTCAATTTGAGGCCACATTTCCTGAGTCGATGATGTCTGAGTCGACTTAAACAGCGGGACCATCTTCTCAGCCATCATTCACTGAGCCTCCTCACACAGAAACACCACCTCATCAGGCACCTCACGCTCCTGATCATTCGCCTTGGATGGATCTATCTGCTCATGTTAGCTCTCTTGGCACTCGTATAGAGGAGCTTGTGGTAGTCATTGATAATCGATTCTACTCCTTGGAAGATCACATGGATCAATATTAGACTGGCTTCATCTCACATTTTGAGAGTCTCGAGGCTTGCATGGATCAGCAGCAAGTTGCGGTTGAGCTTCTCCAGTAGAGGATTGAGAGTCGCCAGGAGAGTCAACATGAGAAGATGATGGCTTACCTACACTTTGTGTTTCCACCTCCACCTTCTCAGCCTTGATTTCATAGAGATCCCCAGTCGTTTCTTTTTTATGTTGCCAAAAATGGGAGATATTTAGATCTAGGAGACTCACATGCATATCATTGTCATATCATTTGTTTGGATTGGCTTATATGTTTATGTTTGATGTGCATTTGACTTTACTATATATATGATATGCTATATGTTTTATGAATCACACCGTTTCCTACTGAAAATTAGCATGTCTTGATTATCTTTGTTTTATCATCATAAATTTTGATTGATTGATCCATGATTGGTTTGAGGGGGAGATTTTTTTTCTCCTAGATAACCAAGGTTTGTCATCATAAAAAAGAGGGAGATTGTTAGCCCAAGGGTTCTCCTAATTAGGTTTTGATGATAACAAACCATGGTTAAATTATTAATTGGTTTGAATTGTAAATAATCTCAGGTATTAATTTGGAAATTCGTTAAAGGATCTAATGGATAGATCGAGACATTTGGAAGACTTTTAGTCATAGGAAACAAATGTCAGATGAATGCATGGGTACACTTAGGGTTTACATATCATTTCATGCATCTTTGAAAACTCGGTTTATTCTTTAAAGTTACAATTTCATTAAAACCCGAGTTTTATCAAGTGTACCTTGGGTAAAACGTTTCAAAATTGGCATATGAATTTACCTAAAGACCTTGCCTAGGTGTTAAAAAAGAAAATAACTAAAAAAAGATAGGTTTTCAAGGCCAAAAGACTGAACTGGTCGAGGCACTGGCCAACCGGCTCAACCAGCCAAGGAACTGGTCGACCAGTTGCCCTTGCCCGGTCAAGATCCAATCGAGGAGTGTTAAAAACACACTCTCTCATCTAGTAAATTTCTCCTTCCCAATCAAAACAATGGTAACATGCTAAAGCATTATATGCTCCAACAGCTAGTGAACCGATCGACCCCCATCTCAATCGGTTGAGGCTGTTTTTTGTTTTTCTTGGCTCCCGAGGTTAGAAACCTATAAATTGAGAGCTCCACTTCATTTATGATATAGAGAACACTCACAATCAATTGTCCACCCATTTGTTCTTGCCTTAAAAGCTCTTATTTCTTTCTTGGTGCATTCAATCTTCACTTACATATCTTTTAGTGCACCCTTGTGAGTCATCCTAGCTTTGATTTATATTTGAGCCATTATTGAGCTAGGTTGAGAGAAGATCATTCTTGTAAATTGAGTGTTAGAGCCTTTAAGTGAGTTGAATCTTGAAGAGATTGCGTAAGAGTCTATTAGATTAGAAGCTTGGTTGAAGCTTCAAGTTAGTGGAACTCTCACTTAGTTAGGAGATCGAGGAGAGTGGACGTAGGCAAGAAAGTGTTGAACCACTATAAAATGTGAGTTTGATTTCTCTAACTCTATCTCTTTAATTTTTGCTTTTATTGTGCTAGAATTTGTTGTGTTGAAAAAGATTTTGAAAAACCCAATTCACCCCATCTTGGGTGTTTTTCTCATTTAAGTTTAGCCCTTATTTTCTCAGGAAGGTTTAGCTTTTCAACAATGAAAATTTAGAGTCTTTTTATAGAGGAAAAAAATCAAACTAGCCATTGAGAGTTCGACCGATCGAGTTGGGGGTTAACCGGTTGACTAGCCATTAGCATTTAATGCTTGATAGGTGACCGTTAGACCTCAACCGGACCTTGATCGGACCTTGATCGGACCTCGATCGGTTGAGGTGTGGGTTGACCAATTTTTCATTTGGTTGAACAACCATTCTGGAAGAGAGAGAAGGTTTTTTGCACCCCTTGAACGGTTGAGCTAGTGGTCGACCGGTTATTGTTCACACCATTGACCAATTGAACTAGGAGTCAACCTGTTCCTAGAGAGCTGGTGGTCAATCAATTCCTTATCCGATTCAACCGGTTGAGTCGTTTTTGGCTCAACAACCAACTTTTTCAACTTAAAACCTTTTAAACAAGTTTGAAAAACATTTGACACAAGATTTTAGTTGAAAACATGAAATCATCCAATTTTAAAATATTTTTTTAAAAAAAAACTCTTGGATGATTTTGGTGCATAAGTAAATAATGTAATGCATGAAAATCCCAATGCACCAACAACCTTACAAAGAGATCTTATGAAGCTTGGGTCATGAAAAACACTTCTCTTTGAGGTGGTCTTCTTCTTCATGATTTCTCCTTGGCTTGATTTGTCTTTGTGATTGCCATTTTGGAAATCGTCTTGCCTAGTCACACTTGAAATATAATCATTAGTTCTAAACCATGTTTTGTTATTATCAAAACCGAGATTAACCAAACCTTGGTTTCACAAAAATAATAATCCTATGAGGTGTTTGTTTGTAGAGAGAAAAAAAATCCCAAATAATAATAATAATAATAATAATAATAATAATATAGTAATAATAATAATAATAATAAAATATCTAAAAGATAGGGAAATATCTGTATGGAGAGTCTAATTGTCAATTGATTTGAATAACATGATAAGTTAAAGGGGCATTTTTGGGAATGATTGGATAACTCATTAAAAAATGCATATATTTCAAATTAATTTTAAATAGATAAAAATAATACTAAGTTTAAAAATTTTGGATTCTTTTTTCATATATTTTCATATTAGTGAATCAAATCCCACTTTTCCCAATTATTAATGTTAATGAAATGTCATTTAACTTCTTTTGTCAAATCTTATCATTAAGCATGACAAACTATTTGATAAGCAAGACATGCTATGTATATTTATGGTTAGTGGTGCTCTTTAGTTTGCCTCTTGGCTTGATGTTAAGTGCTTGACTTTACGGTACCATTAATTGGATGAAAAATTTAGTGTACAAATCTAAAATAAAACTTATTAGATGCAAAATGTAATATCTTAACATTTCATGGAGATTGTGAGATTGAAAATTTTATAGCAAAAGTAGTGTTTGTAAAGTCAAAAAGTCAATTTTATTGAAGATAATTTGTTAGAAAGATAAGTTTTACCTATTATTATAATGAATATTTTTTGTTTTGAAGAATTAATTATATTGGTAAAAATATAGGTATATAATTTAGTATTATTAGTAGTTAAATTTTGTTAAGATATAGGAAATTTAATTTAGGGAATAAAAAAAATGCAAAGTTTGAAACACAAATAAATATAATAATAATAATAATAATAATAATAATAATAATAATTTATTTTTTGAAAAACAAACAAAAGAAAGGGAAAGAGAAATAGTGAAAAGGTCAAAACCATTTGAGAAAAAAAAAGGAAAAAAAAAGAGACAAAGAAGTTCATGTTTAGTAGAGAGGTGAGACAAAAAAAGAAAAAAGAAAAAAAAATTAAAAGGGAGAGTTCCATACCATGGATCTTTGGAAGACCGTATCATAGAACATGACCTATTTTGTATGAAATTTTAGGAGGACGTTCTATTTATGTAGGAAACATTGATATAAAGTCTAATTTTAAAGTTAATGGTTGGATTCTTGATTTTTGATAGGGTGGTATATCCTTAAAAAATTTATTTAATATATTTTAGAAGAAAAAAAAATCATCGTTATTGATGTTGTGGAATAGATCTACTTATATAATTGTGATGCCTACATGTGATTTGGTATATGAGTGTTGTTTAAATTTTGTTTTCTTAGTAATTTTATGAATTTTTTATTGATGTTAATGAAATAATGGTAGAAGAAAATGAAAAATCATTAGTTGATAATTTAATTCATAATTAATAATTTCAATATATATGTATGTATGTATTTATGTATAATAATGAGAAATAGAAAAGGATGATGCAAAAAAGGCTTGGGAAAAGTATTAATAAAGAATAAGGAGCAAGATCTTTAATGTAAAAGACATAAAAATTAACCTCGGAAAGACTCTGAATGGAAAGTGTATTTGGGTACAAACACATATCTTTAAGTGAAATCAAGAGAAAAATAGTGCATTTTATGATTGAGTGTATCCATCTTCATTTGCATTTTCTATTAATTATCAAGATATATGTATGTTATATATTTGGATTAATGTTTAAATGTCCATTTTTATTTTAACATTTGATTATTACTTTTTAACAATTTTGGCTATATTTGGTTGGCTAGATATGATAGAATATGATATGTATATCTTAAGATATCATACTCTATTAGATAGGAAATGCATATATTAGAATATGATTTCTAATGGGATATGATATATTTGGATATTATATTCAATAGACATACTATCCTAAGATAGCATATCGAATGGAATATGTTACATTATATTATGTTCATATTTAATTTGTGAAAACAAATAAAAAATGGAATATATGTTATTTTTCAATGTTTAAAATAAGAATTATATCGCATTACAATATTTTTCTATTTAAAAAAGTGAAATTCCTCTTATGTTTAACAATATTCATGATGAAAATATTTAAACTTTATAATTTTTTTTATTATGTTATTCAATATATAAAAATAATATATATAGTACACATTAATATTATTTTATCATTCTTTTTTAGTTTTTTGACCAAAATTTAATTTATAATTAAAAAAATTAATTTGGAAGATGAATATATGAAAAAAAAAATTGATAAAAAAAAAAAATGCATGGGATATCGATATCCTATATGTTAGTATAGGATTAACATATACCATGTGGAAGAGATATAAAAAAGAGGGTGGATGATATATCCCACCATTTATCTTATCCCATGTTTGGTTGATGATGTGATAGGATAAGTTATGGGATAGGATATAATATCCATATCTTATCCTATCATGATATATCCAAGCAACCAAACATGACCTTTAGGTATTAGACACCCTACTAAGCAACATGGAAATATTCATCCCTTTCTCTTTAATATTTTTTTTTTTTAAGATACAAATATTATTTATAAGGACCCATAGGTGAATATACCAAGGAGGGTTTTAGAATATCCTAGGAGATTCAAGAGTTACTTAAAAATATTAGTGCTCACTTGTGTTAAACTTTTGGACATGTATTCATTTGGTAAATTTGGGTAAATGTAATATAATTACACTTTGGTTGGTTGTAAATGAACTATAGGAACATTTTATTTAGAAATGATTGTAGAGACTTGGACGATTATCTTAAGTTGGAAATCAATACCATTTATAAGCTAGTGAAACCTAATGGTAGGAAAAATTTATTTAATTGAATTTTTAGTTTAGCGAATTTTATTGAAAATTAAATTAGGATTTATTCTAAGATAAAAAAGAAATTTTGGGTGTACAGGTTGACTGTTAATTTGAGTAAGAGTAACCATAAGGGTCAAACCTTTAACCTAGGGTTAGGGTCAAGTTCCAAGTCACTTAGAATTTGGGTTATAACAATGTGGTATCAAAGCCAAGGTTGCAATAGTACATTGGGGGTACTATTTATGTGTATTATTCTATTTATGGATTTATTTATTTATTATGGACTTGTATTTGATGACCTTTTTGTGGTAGTGTTTGTTGATGGAAGTAACATGTGATACCATAATGACTATGATGGTTATGGCTATATGAAAATTGTCATAGATATTAAAATTGTTAGATTATTTTATGTGAATCTGTTTTTGCTCACCTTGAAGTGTGATTGGATTAGGTCTTATCATATATTTGAAAATGGTAGGAAATACACAAATCATAACAAAGAGAGATGAAATGGATTTAGTTAGAGCAGAATTAAGAGAAGTAATAAGGGAACTACAAGAAACTACTCAACT
Source organism: Vitis vinifera (assembly GCF_030704535.1). Lineage (NCBI taxonomy): Eukaryota > Viridiplantae > Streptophyta > Magnoliopsida > Vitales > Vitaceae > Vitis > Vitis vinifera. The sequence goes on along the minus strand of NC_081823.1, from coordinate 20,639,140 downwards.
ACTAAGAGGTTAGAGTTAGGAAATTAGGGGTATCTAGACCTAAGTAGATTTTAATCATTCTTAGAGGAGAGTTCACCTAACTACGACAATTATGAGTCAAATGGAGGCTATGAAGAGATTCATGGTGATGCAACCCCTATAATTTACTAGGGAACCAAATGCTATGGTGGCAAAAAATTTGTTAAGGAGCATAAAAAGAATATTAGAGAGTTTAGACATTCCTAAAGAGAGAATAATGAGTTTGGTGAAGTATATGTTGATGAAAAAAGTAGACCTTTGGTGGGAGACAATAAAGAGAATATATAACAAATAAGTGATGATTTGGAGCAATTTGAGAGGATCTTTTTAAATAAATATTTTTTGGAAGTGGCTAAGCATGCCGAGAATGAATTTTGAGCATCTCATCTAGGGGACCATGATAGTGTTGGAGTATGGGTCTTGTTTTTCTAGATTGTCCAGATTTTCTTTTGACATGACTAGTGAGGAAACAAAGAATGAAAAGATCTTCCAATAGGGATTAAGGCCTGCTATAAAAAAAAAAAAATGGTGGTTCTATTAGCTGTAAGGTACTTTAAGTTAGTCAAAAGAGTCTTGATGGTTGAATAAGATATAGATGAGATCAACAAAATTCGAGACTAGAGGGGAGATAGGAAGGAAAAGCAAAAAATAGGGGAAAAAAAATCCTAGAAGAGGCCTTAGAATCAATAGCAAAGGCAATAATACCAATAGTATGATGGACGTCTATCATTTTATGTTAGGAGTGAATAAGTTGTTTAAAGGGTAGTAACCATTTATGGAGGGTTTGCTCATTGAGAGGTGCATCTTAGACCCAATTTCAACCCTTAACAAAAATGAACCTTACTTTTTCAACTTCCTTAAGTTCAATTGCCTTACTGCCTATCATCCTAGTTACTGTCATCAATGTAGGGAACCAAAACATCTACTACAAGTAGTCAAGCTAGATCATTTCAAGGGTCAAGTGTTAAAGGAAAAAAAAGACAAGAATAAATTAGAGTTTTTGCACTAACCCTAACAAAATTGGAAAACGAGGTCATTTTGGTGGAAAGTATGATTTTAATCCATAGAACTTGGATGCATGTTTTGTTTGATGCGGGTACAAGACTTTTTTTTATCTCTGTGTCTTATGCATAAGCATTAGGGTTGAAAGGGTAGAAAACTTATTATACATTAAGTCTCCTATTGACATGAATTCTAGAGTTGACACAAATGTAAAGGGTGTGTAATCACCTTAGCGATTGGAGTGCTTCAGGTTGATTTGAGGGTTCTAGACATGACTATATATGTTGTTATCTTAGGTATGGATTGGCTAGGAGTTTATATAGAGGTCTTATTGATTATCATCATTGTAAGATAATATTTCGTTTGCTAGATAGATTCAAGATTTGTTTTGCAGGAAGTATTAATTTACCATTTACACTGTCCAATCCATATTATCAATATGTGTTAAGGAAAGGATCAATAAGTTTTCTACCATGTCTCCATAGTAGGAAAAATACCTAAAAGAACATTAAAGAAATTCCAACGATGTGGAAGTTTCATGAGATAATTCTAAATGAACTGTCAAGTTCACCAATGCATAGAGTTTGATTTTTGTATCAACGTATATCCAAGAACAGATCTTATTTCAATGGCACCCTTAACTCCTCTTAAGTTGAAGGAATTGAAAACTTAGCTAGAGAAATTGTTGAATAAAACCCTTATTCGACTAACTACATCACCATGGGGATGTAGGGAAATATGGATTATCCATTCTTTGGCCTTAGATTAGCTAGGTGTATGAAAAACATTCTTTAAGTTTATAGATCTATGCCCGCTCAACGGAAAACATAGGTATCAAAACAACCTTGATATAGAAGAAAAATGTATTACCTTAAATGTAGATATTCCCATATCAATTCTTATAAGAGTAGAAAGCTCTAGATCCACATAAGATCTCGTAAACTCATCTTCTACTCGATGCCTTTTTCTAAATCTTGACATAAAGGGATGGAAAACTCTAAGAGGGTTGTGACTAGTGTTCTCTCTCTCTTTCTCTCTCTCTCAAATGTACAAAAGAAAGAGTGAATGGTAACATCAAGTTCTAACCCCCAAAAGGTGGGTATTTATAAGCTTCTAGTGGGCTTAAGTGTCTTAAGCCCAAATGTTTTCAAAATTGGCTCGTTTGTTGTCTTATTTTTTATGTCCCAAATGTTTTAGTAAATCTAGACTTTTTGGCTTGTTAAAAAATATTTTGAAACTTGGATTGTGTTTCAGACTTCTCAAATATATCAAAGAATTTTTGTTTTTTTGAATAAGTCATCTCCAAGTTTATTAAATAAATTGGTTTTACAAATCAATCATAGTTCTTTGGTTTTTAATTAATTTTGATGTATTTTTCTCTATTCCAGACTTTTTAAATAAGCTTGTAAGCTTTGCTTTTATTCAAAGATCATTTGTCAAGCTTATGAATTAATTCCATCTTCTCATGCTTTCTATTTTGACCTAAGTCTAGAGTTGTGAATTGTTTTTTAGAGTCTAGGTTAATTGGTGCATGTTTGGGCCCCTTGGAATTTTGTAATGTATTCTAGGCATCTTGAGCATGTTGTAGAATTTTTGTTTTGATTTTTATCTCACTTTCATGTTTATTGAATAATTCAATCTTTGCATGACTTGTTGTCCTAACCTGCTTTTGTGCATGAAAGCTTGTGAACTAATTACCTACTTGTAAGGAACACATGACTTGGATTTTTCATGCACGAGAGAGAATTTTTTAGTAGAAAGTTCATGTGTTTCAAGATCTTCTTCATTGACTATATTTGATGTGGGAACATCTAAATCAAAGGTAAAGTTTTCAAAACTGTTGGATTAATTTATTGTTTTAATGTATATATGCTTCTGTTGCTATTAGATCTAGCATCTTAGTATGATAGATGCAAGCACCCTTGCGATCCAAAGCTAGATTGGAATAGATTTTTTTTTCCTTTTTTTTTCTAAATATCCCAACAAATTCCTCTGATAGGGGTCATGTCGCACTACTCAATAGACTACTATTATTGTAGTATCCAACTAATATATACACCAATGGAGAATGACTAGTAGACCACCGTCAATATGTCAAACACTCTCTAGTTATTAGGTACAAGCTAATCAATGTCATGAGGGCTAATTCTAAAGTCTCTTGTGAAGCCGTATAGTTGGGAAACTACAATCAAAGTTCTATAAAACAATACCCAGTACAAGGCCTTTGGGAGACTTCCTTGTTTGAGGTGGAGTCAACAAATATAGTGTGGTATGATCGATATTAATCGTGTTCTTAGTGAAATTTCTTTTAATTAATTTAATAAGAAACTCTATTTTAAACTATTTCTCTCTAAAGCTCAACATATAGTAAGCTAAACTTGGGAGAAATCCCTAGTGCATTGGCTTTTCTAATGGCAGCTTTATTTTTAATATTTTATGCTTTTGGCTAATAATTGTTACTATCTTTTTTATCTTAGTACTGGTGCAAAGTCACTGTGTACAAGGGGTCCTAACATAAATTCACAATCATCTGAGTAAGAAAAGACATAGGAGCATTCCTAGGCACACCACACTCTACTTCAAGAAATTTGAATATTTGGGGAAGATTGATAGTAACTCTAATACATATAAATCAACATTACTAAAGATTAAGAGTTTGTTTAGTAGTAATTTTAGGAAGTGTCTCTAACATTTTTAACATTTAAAAAATTTTATCTTTCAAGTATTAGAAAGACTAGAAACATTTCCTAAAATCATTGTCAAACACACTCTAAAAATGTATTTTAACAATGTTTTTATTTGAAGTGTTTTTAGTAAAAATAAATAAATCTCTAAAAGCGTTTTTAAGAAAATCACCTATTAATTGTTTTTCTATAAAACATTATAAGTGATTTTCCTATACTATAAGTAACTTTCCAATACTATAAGTAACTTTTCAGATTTTTAAAAGTATTTTTAAAATTTTTTCAAACATCTAATTTTTTTTTCTAAAACACTTTCTATCTTAAAAGCGCTTCCTAAAACCCACTATAAGAAAAAAGATATATGGTGACATTTATAATGAGTCACTATAAACATAGGGTGTCACTACAACATAGCGTCACCTTATCCACTGACACCATAGAGAGTACCAATTGGTGACGTATTTGGAAGCGACACCAAAGCAGATAAATGGTGACACATTCAGAAGTGACACCATATATTTTTAGTGATATTTAATTTGATATAGAGTTGTGTGAGATATATAAGGTGTCATATTAAATGCATCACCTTTGAGTTATAGTGTGATGTTAAATGCATCACCTTTGAGCTATGGTGTCGCATCATTGTAAATGATTATAGAAAATATGGTTGTTTTTTGGTTAATTAGCTTGTAGATTTTTGTGATGCTTATTAATAAATAAGATCAACTTGTGTATATTTTGTCCATAAATATAATAATCATATCACATTTAACTTATATTTTCGTAATGCTTATGGATTAACCTGTAATACATTACATCATTTAGTAATATTTGTATGTCAAATGTTCACAAGATGATAGTACATCAAACCCACAGAAACCAAAAAGAAAAGTGAATACACATTAAAATATGATTTGGAAATGTTAAGCATTCCAACATTCATGTATACCGGCATTTCATATGCATAAAACCGGCTAACCATAAAATGACACAAGAGTTGCATCCAAAAACTCAAAATTCTCAACACCAAATAAAGTAACGTTTATGTCCTATAATGTATGGCATAAGAGTCACATCTAAAAATCCAAAATCTTGTTGCCTCTTTTTCCTTTCTTTTTATTCTTCATAATGTCCTCCCAAGAGTGTATACTCGCATTTCATTGTTTAATGAGTTTTAGAGTTCTTATTGAAAATAAAAATTAATCGATGTTATAAAAAATAAACAAATCTAAGTACTAATGTTTTCTTTTTTACTTTTTCCCATTTTGATATAAAAATAGTCCGTAAATAATAAGTAATGTTATACAATACCAATGGAAAATTCATATAACAACTAAGGGACTCACCATGCATGATCATGATAATGATCAACATGATTCATGATTAGTTATAACACCAAAGTAGTTCATTCTCCTCTAATTTCATCAAATTCTAATTGAGAATATGTTTTTTTTATAATCAAAATGAAATCAAATGAGAATAACATTGATATCACAATAATTGGAAGTATGAAACTATGTACAATTCATTAAATAAGTAAAACCTTTAATACAATAATTGTAGAATCAACAAGTATCACTATCAAACGGACTCTAAATAACACTTTAATACACTAGTAGATCAAATCAACATTTTTAGCTAGATCTAGTGTATCCTTTATGAAATGTGAGGCATTTTTCTAGAAAAAGTTCTCACAAGGATTTGTTTTTACTTATTACAAAAAGATAACATACTCTCAACAATGAAGCGCATTGGACATATCCAATATATGGCTACTCCTAAGCAATGATTAGACAAAGTTGAGGCTATTCTCAAACTCATCTATCTATATGACTTTTCCTTTATATAAAGAATTTAGCTTTTATCTAAATTCCGAAGTTCAAATGACATTTTGTATTTATTTTTATTCAAATTTTAAATAAATTCAAATTCATTTAGACTTCAATTAAAATAAAATAAAAAAAGTAACCTAATGTAACCATAAGTTAGATCGATATTTTGCTATAGAACATTCTGAATAAATTTTTAAACATTTCTCCAAAAATTTAGTATTAATAAAAATCAAGGAAATTACAAAATTATTTTTATGTACACTAGAGATAAGGAGAGTTTATGGCCAATGATATATGTGGCTAGAAAAACAATATAGGATGGTAGACCATTCGACCTTAGAACATTCAAAGTTGAAGAGACTTTGTGAATTATTAGATATGGTATAGTAGATCATTCTTCATCCCTTGAACTCCTTTGTATCTTAGCACAGAACCAGAAATGGCAGATGAAATAGTTTTGCTAGATTTCTAGTTAGCGTGTTTGGTATGAGGGTCAAAATTGCATTAGTAGAGAAGGGTATCAAGTATGAAAATAGATAAGAGGACTTGAGAAACAAGAGCCCTCTCCTTCTTGAAATGAACCCAGTTCATAAGAAAATCCTAGTCTTGATCCATAATGGCAAACCCATTTGTGAATCATTGATAATAGTTCAGTATATTGATGAAGTTTGGAATGATAAGTCTCCATTGTTGCCCACTAATCCTTACCAGAAAGATCAAGCCAGGTTCCGGGCTGATTACATTGACAAGACGGTATGTCTCTTCTGCTATTCATTCAAAATTATATGTATCAGCCAGTTTAAGCTCATTTTTGGACAATGAATTCTTGCTTAATCTGAAAATTAATGTTATTTTGCTGCTTACTTTTCATGTCTTTTTAATTAGTGGTGTTCCATAATGTTGATCTATATTATGTGGGATTTCTTTGTGGTTGTCATATCTCTAAGGGTTTGCCTTTTTGTTGTAATACGTGGCTCATATTTAAGCGAAAGACATATGGAGAAAGGGTAGTACGATTCAGGGGTATTTTTGGAATTTTATTCCTAAGGGTTAGTATAAATACCCTTTTATGTAACCCTAATTTGGTACATAGTGAAAGTCATTTTCCTTGTTCCTGTGGACGTAGGCAATTTTCCATACCACATTAAATCTACATGTTCTTTTTTTCTCATTTTTCCTAATTTTTTCACCATAAATTGTTGCACGAATTCCAACAATTGGTATTAGAGCGCCAGGTTCAATTTCTGGGATTTCTTCTATGAAGTTCGATGTGGTCAAGTTCGATGGATCTAGGAATTTCGGCCTATGACAGAGGAGGGTTAATGATCTATTAGTGCAACAAGGTATGGTGAAGGCGTTTTACGGAAAACAACCAAAAAGAATGAATGATGTGGATTGGAAGGATATGGAAGCGAAGGTTGCGACAAGGATCAAGCTTTGTTTGGCTGATGACGTGATGTACCATGTCATGGATGAAGAATCACCGACGACAATCTGGTTGAAATTGGAAAATCAGTATATGTCTAAGTCATTGACGAACAAGTTGTATCTTAAGTAGAAACTGTATGGTCTTAAGATGGCAGAGGGCTCAGATCTAAGCTAGTATGTCAACGTATTCAATCATATCATTAGTGATTTGAAGCAAATTGATGTGAAGTTTGAAGAGGAAGACAAGGCATTGATGTTATTGAATTCCCTTCTTGTTTCTTCTACGTATGAAAATCTGGTTACAACTATGGTGTGAGGTAAATAAACTCTTGATTTGGAGGAGATCACGAGCATTCTTTTAGTATTTAATCAGAGGAAGAAAGCCAATGATTAGAGTTCTCAGGGTAAAGGGCTTGTGGCAAAGAAAAATCAAGAATGTGGGAGAAACAAGTTTCGGAGTGAATCGAGTAATAATAAATCTCAATCTAAATCCAAGAAGAGAAAGGACATACAATGTTATAAGTGCGGAAAAAAGGGGCACATGAAACGAGATTGTCCAGAGAAAAAGAAAGGGGGCTCAGTATTGGAAAATAAAGAGAGTTCATCAAAGTCTATGAATGTAGTGGCAGAAAAAGACTCAAAAAGTGGTAATGGTGACATGCTGTCGGTTTCATCCAGTTCAAATCATCTTACAGATTCGTGGATCTTGGATTCAGCATGCTCTTATTATATGACACCCAAAAAAGATTGGTTTAACACATACAGGTCGGTAAATTATGGTTCTGTTCTGATGGGTAATGACGCTTCATGTAAAGTTGCTGTAATAGGGAATATCATAATTAAAATGTTTGATGGTGTTGTTAAAACGTTGTGTGATGTTAGACATGTACCTGATTTAAGGAAGAATCTGATTTCTTTGGGGACTTTAGACTATAACGAGTTTAGTTACAAATCTACAAGTGGAGTAATGAAAGTGAGCAAAGGTGCTATGATAGTGATGAAAGGTCAGAAACTAGTAGGAAATATTTATAAACTGTTAGGTACCATAATTGTAAGTGGAGTTGCAATCGCAGAGTCTGCGTCAGACAATATAGTTTTATGGCATATGCGGTTAGGGCATATGGGTGAGCGTGGGATGATGGAGCTTCATAAGAGAAATCTGTTGAAGGGTATCAAAACATGTAAACTTGATTTATGCAAGTATTGTGTTTTTGAGAAATAAAATAAAGTGTAGTTCAAGACAGCCACACACAAGACAGAGGGGTTTCTTGACTATGTTCATACAAACATTTGGGGACAAGTAAGGGTAGCATCATTGGGAGGAAATATGTATTTTGTGAGTTTTACTGACGATTACTCACGAAAGGTTTGGGTGTACTTCATGCGACACAAGTCAAAAACATTTGCCAAGTTTAAGGTGTGGAAAGCTGAAGTAGAAAACCAAACATGGAGAAAGATAAAATGCCTTAAGTTAGATAATGGTATAGAGTATACAGATTCAAAGTTCACGGAATTGTGTGAGCAACATGAGATTAAGAGACACTTCACAGTACGCAAGACACCACAACAAAATGGTATAGCAGAAAGAATGAACAGAACGATAGTTGAAAGAGCTCGATGTCTCAAATTGAATGCAGGCCTTGAAAAGAAATTTTGGGCAGAAATAGTGAACATGGCATGTTACTTGATCAATAGGTCACCTAGAGCAGCATTAGATAGGAAAGTAGCAGATGAGGTATGGACAAGCAGTCTAGTAGATTGTTCTGGTTTGAGAGTATTTGGGTGCCCAACCTATGTGCACATTCCTAATGAGGAGAGATCAAAGTTTGATGCGAAGTCTAGACAGTGTATCTTTCTGGGGTATCAGAAATGGGTGAAAGGCTTCAAGCTCTGGGATCCAAAGGCAAATAAGGTGGTGATTAGTAGAGATGTAGTTTTTGATGAGAAACCCATGTTACAGTGTACTCAGAAATGCAAGAAACAGGAACCAGAAAATTGCAGCAGTAATGAGCAGCTGATACATGTGGAATTTGAGACTCATGATATAGAGGATCGAGCTTAGAATACAGGGAAGTCTAGTTTAGAAGATCAACAGCATCATAGTATAGACATAGACAAACACAGATGTACTATTAAGCCACCTACTAGGTATGGTTTTGAAGATTTAGTTTCTTATACATTGATTACTAGTAGTGGGGATCCTACTACCTTTCAAGAGACAATACACAACCAAAAGAAAAGTAAATGGATGAGTGCTATGGTGGAGGAGATTCAGTCTTTGCATGAGAACCAGACATGGGATTCGGTGGAGCTTCTAGAGGGTAAGAGAGCAATAGGATGTAAATGGGTGTACAAGAAGAAATAAGCAATTTAAGAAAAAGAGGGTGAAAAGTTCAAGGCTAGTTTAGTAGCAAAGGGTTACTCACAAAGGAAAGGGATTAACTATGATGAGATCTTCTCTCCCTTGGTCAGACACACATCCATCAGGACAATGTTGGGTTTGGTAGCACATTTTGACATGCAATTGGAGAAAATGGATGTAAAGACAACTTTTCTTCATGGTGATTTGGAGGAGTTGGTCTATATGGTATAGCCAGAAGGGTTTATTCAACCTGGACAAGAACACTTGGTCTGTAAATTGAGGAAATCACTTTATGGGTTAAATTAGTCCCCAAGGCAATGGTACAAGCGATTTGACTCCTACATGATCAGGATTGGCTACAAAAGATGTGAGTATGATTGTTGTTTTTCTATAAAGAGCTTAGATGATGATTAATCGTTTATTTTTCTATTACTCTATGTGGATGACATGTTAATTGCTGCAAAGAGTTTGGTTGAGGTCAATAAGTTAAAGTCTTTGTTGAGTAAGGAGTTTGACATGAAGGATTTAGGTGCAGCCAAGAAGATCCTTGGAATGGAGATTCACAGGGATAAAGCTTCAGGGAGATTATGGTTATCTCAGCATAGCTATGTCAAGAGAATGTTAGAGAGGTTCAAAATGGATAATGCAAAACCAATAAGTACACCTTTGGCAAATCATTTTAGGTTGTCTACTAGTCAATGCCCAAAGACAGATGATGAAGTGAATGACATGTCAAAGGTTCCATATGCAAGTGCAGTGGGATGGTTGATGTATGCTATGGTTTGTACAAGACCGGATTAGGCACATGTTGTTAGTGTGGTGAGCAAGTTTCTATCAAATCTGGGAAGACTGCATTGGGATGCAGTCAAGTGGATTTTTAGATACATAAGGGGTACTACAGACTATGGCATCACGTTCAGCAAACAATAGAGTGATCCTTCAATTAAGAGATAGGTTGATACAGACAGTGCAGGAGACTTGGATGACAGGAGGTCTACCACAGGTTATGTATTCACCCTTGGTGGGGGACCTATTTGTTGGAAGTCTATGATACAGTCTTTAGTTGCACTATCTACTACTAAGTCAAAATATATGGCAATAACTGAGGCTACAAAGGAATCATTATGGCTTACAAGTTTGGTTAAGGAGTTAGGTATTCTACAAGGTGGAGTTCAATTATATTGTGATAGTCAGAGTGCCATTTATTTAGCAAAGAACCAAGTGTATCATGCAAGGACCAAACACATAGATGTGAGGTTTCACAAGATTAGGGAATTGGTTTCTTTTGGTGAATTGTTACTTGAGAAGGTTCACACCTCTGAGAATGCAGCAGACATGTTGACAAAGCCTGTTACCACATAAAAGTTCAAGCATTACTTGAACTTGATTAATGTCTCCAGATGCTAGATAGGAGATACCCTAACCTATTGTCCCAGATGGAGTTATAAGCTATGTTTTTTGTCTCCTAAGGGAGGGGAGGGGGGAGGGAGTTAATATTCGTCAAGGTGGAGATTATTGTAGTATGTGGCTCATATTTGAGCAAAAGACATATGGAGAAAAAGGGGTAAATGCAGGAGCGAAGTGGAGTGACGACATTTGCCATTCAAGCTTGTATTTCTATTGTTGTGGGTGAACGATAGGTTGGGGAGGGTGCGGGAGCAACACCCCCGATGGTACGATTCAGGGGTATTTTTGGAATTTCATTCTTAAGGGTTAATATAAATACCCTTTTATGTAACCCTAATTTGATACATAGTGAAAGTCCTCTTCTTTGTTCCCGTGGACGTAGATAATTTGTCAAACCACTTTAAATCTGTGTATTCTTTCTTTCTCGTTTTCCCTAATTTTTCACCATAAATCGTTGCACGGATTCCAACACTTCCTTTTTTGCCTCTCCTTATCTCCAGAGACATAGAATTCATTAACAAACAAATTTTTTCTAGCTAAAATATTTACCGGACTTGAAGAATTTGGTAATTTTATTATTTGACAATAGAATTTGGCATTTATGGAAATATTGATAGAAGTAGACTCATATCATTATTTTATAAATTACCTTTATTGTTGCAATTCCATGTTCTGTCACTCCGTGTTCTCTTTTATTCTTTTCCTTGATAAGACTGACCGTGAAATGTAGATATACAATCTTGGGAGCAAGTTGATACGGTCAAAAAAAGAAAATCTGGAGATACCCAAGAAGGAATTCATAGAATGCCTTAAGCTGCTGGAAGGAGAGCTTGCAGACAAATCCTACTTCGGTGGTGTAAAGTTGGGATTAGTGGACATTGCTCTGGTGCCATTTTGTAGCAGTTTTTACGCATACGAGACCTTTGCCAACTTCAGCATAGAGGAAGAGTGTCCCAAACTGAACTTATGGGCTAAGAGGTGCATGGAAAAGGAGAGTGTGTCCTCTTCTCTCCCTCACCAGCAGAAGGTCTATGACTTTATTTTGCAGGTGAGAAGACAGTTTGGACTGGAGTAGAGAAAAGTATAATATCAAAGGAAAGTTGTTGTATGAGTAAGCACGAATATTGAGGACCATATAATCTTATCCTTCTTGATGAAAAATGCATCCACCCCTGGGCCATATCAATAATTCATCCTACTTTTCAAACAATGATTCCTGTCGATTGTCTTTACATTCAATGAAGGAGTGCATGGGTATCTGAAACCTTTCTTTGTATGCAACTTGATACTGTCCTTGTTGTAGGAAGGTGAATGACTTGTGGGACATGTGGGAGGCCAAGTCGCGGCTAAACATGAACATGAAATGTGGACTAGGTGTTTTATTTGATAGTGATTGTAGGGAGTTATTTTAGCTTAAAAAAATGTTTCTCAAAAAAATTAGATGTTTGACCAATTAAATTTTAAAAATATTTTTAAAATTTTTAAAAATTATTTAAAATATTAAAAAATCACTTATAATGTTTTTAAAAAAAAATACTTTATGAATGATTCTCTTAACAACACTTTTAGAACAAACGATTTTACTAAAAACACTTTTAATAGAGACACTATCAAATACACTTTAAAAAATAATTACGAATTAAATATATTTTATAAAAAAAATTAATTACATATATATATATAAAATAAAATTTGAAGTGATGTTTTTCCAATAAAATTTAATTATAATTATTTTATTGTTAATTTTTTGGTTTTAACATTTTGTTCAAAGTAGGCTCTTATTATGTTCGGCCAAACAAAAAGGAAAACATCACCCTTTATTTATCAGAGCCAGGTTTCGATCCTGGGACCTGTGGGTTATGGGCCCACCACGCTTCCGCTGCGCCACTCTGATTTATTTGAGAGGTTACTGAAACAAAATATATTTGATTATATTTTCCGTCGTTGAATGTTTTGTTCATATCTGGACGCTGGTTTCTCTCTACACACTAATCCCTTCAGTAAAATTGAAAATTTTGCCACTCTGTTTGGATTAACAATAGAGGGCTCCGTTATTGGCATCTCCTACTCGTCTCTCTTAGAGTAGGGGACGCGGATTAATACTATTTAGGTTGATCTAAGGTAGCCTTAGGTGCTTCTTCCATTTGCTCTATGGGATCGAAAATGTGACGGCATCATCAAGTGTATAATTGGCTTTTGTATCAACCAACTTATTTTCTATAGATAAAATAACCTTCGAGTTAGTTGTCTTTTGGGGCTTTCGATATAGTGGAGTGATAAAAAAAGTGAGTCCGCCATAAATGGTAGGATCAGAGGGACGGTAATCAATAATAATGGAGGTTGTGCTGAGGAGAGTGACACATCCATATCATAATCCATGTCAAGAGTGGTGCAAATGTATGATCGGAGGGACACTAATCAATAATGATGGGGGTCGTGCTGAGGAGGGCAACACGCTCATATCACAATCCACATAAGGAGTGGTGCAAATATATGGTCGGAGGAGCCTCATAGTTTCTGAGGATCTTACTTGTCAATGACCTTTTAAAGATTATATCATATAGCAATGGATCACTTACCATTGAAAAATGCACCATCAATGTTACCTAGGGAGAGGGTAGTTGTTTGAATAAAAAATTCAAAGATGAAAATGTTAGAATGAGATTATATGTATAATTTTCAATATATTACTATTATCTCATCATTTTAATCAAAGTATTTCCTAATCTTTCCAGCCATAGGGACTTGCCAAACCATGGGTTTGACCTAACTCCTAGTTTGCCATGCATTAAGAGTGAATCAATCTACCATGGAGGACATGGATCGTGGGCTAGCAAAGCTTGTTATGGTGTGCAGTGCTGACAAAGGTTGAGCACTGGTGGACTACAAGCACACGCATATTAAGTTAGTTGGCCTTATTGGACCAGTTTCTCCCCTATGATCTAAACGTGTCCATTCATTCCTCCATGGTATGGCCTTTATCCTCTTGGAGCTTAAAAATCCCAGTTAATTAGGGCCCGTTTGGCCATGTTCTCGGATGCTTATTTTTAAAAACTATTTTTAAATTAAATGGCAAAAAATATATTTTTTTAATATTTTTTGAAAATAAGAATGTTTGACAATTATTTTTAAAAATAAAAAGTAGAAAACCTATTTGGATAAGTTGTTTTTAAAAGTAATTTTTGTACTTTGATTTCCTAAAAACATTATAAATTCAATTTATATAATATTAATTAAAGTCAATTCAAATCTTATTAAAAATAAAAATAATTTTTTTATAAATAATTTTTTTTAAAAAAAATAGTTTTTAGTAAAATATGAATAATGATATTATAATAAAATTATAAATTATATTTTTTTTTTAAAATATATATTCGATTTTAGAATATGTTAGAAGATATTAATATCTTTGTAAATTTTTTATTAAAAATAAATAATGAAAAAAATTTAACCTTTTGACATATAAATGTACCAACTCTTTCATTATATGCACACATTTAGTACTCAATTACAAACATAATATTTTAGAACATTTTGATTTAATTTACCATTAATTAGATTAGTTTTTTGAATTCCAAATTATTCTTAAAAATTAAAAGATTCATTAAAGAATTTAAATTATTAATTATATCTTATTTAATTTATAATCTATTTACCTAGTGAGAAATTTAAAAATATAGTTGCATGTAGAAACGATAAAGTCATGACTCAAAACATATTAGATTTGATCTATTTTCTTTTCGTAATTAGATCTATTTTTTAATTTCCAATTATTTAAAAAAAATTAAAGCCCATTAATAAATTCAATATAAAGTGTCGCATAATTTGAAGTTCATTTTTTGGATGAGAAATTTAAAAAAATATATATAATTATGTGTAAAAAATAAATAATAGCCATAATGAAGCAATTTTAATCCATAAATTTATGGTATTAATTGATTCACTATTTAAGTTTTATTACTAGACTTGTTAATGAATCCAATGCATTGAGTCTTGTTTAATTTTGGGTTCATTTACCTAAAGAAAAAAAAAATAATGATTCTATGTAGAAAATAAAAAACAAAGTCGTTTTGGATCAATTTTTATCTATAAATTTTTTATATTAATTGGATCATTATTTCAGTTTTAAGTTATTTTTAAAAATTATTATATTCATTAATAAATCCAACACATTAAGTCTTGCTTAATTTGGAGTTTATTTACTTAGTGAAAAAATTTGTAAAAATGTATTATATGTAAAGAAGAAAATAACCAAGTCATTTAAAACAAATTTTAATCTATAACTTTCTAATATTATTGAGTTCGACTTTTAAATTCTCTTCAAATTAATTTTTAAAATTAATGAACTTTATGCATGAAGTATAGTTTGATTTTGAATTATTTGTTTAATGAAAATTTTTAGAGAAATTAAAAAAAAATAGAAAACTACATGTAATTTAAAGAAATAATATATTTGAAGATTTTTTATATTGGCATTAAATCATAGTGAGAGAAAAAAAAATGATATAATGCTCAATTTTATTTATTTTTTATGTTTTTTTTTTAAATCTTCATGTTTTTCCTTTGTTTTAAAAAACAAATAAAAACAACTTCTACTTATTTTCTAAAAATTGTTTTCTATTTCACTTTGTTTTTTAAAATTGGAAACATAGAACTACAGTCAAATAGTGTTATGAATTTTTAAAAATAATTTTCTATTTTTAAAAAGGAAAAACTGTTTTTTAATCACATGACCAAACAAGGTTTTATTCTCTTTACCTTTTTCACAATTTTCTTTTTTTACATATATTTTTCTTTCTCTCATCCTCTTGGGAGCATGGTCTCTTGAAGATTTATACTTTATACTATTCATTGTAAATCATAAAAGAAAACTTCTAATATCATAAACATGCTTACTTGAATTTAATTAAAATAGAACAATAGGAGTATTCTTTTTAAAAAAAAAATAAAAATAAGATTGAAAATGCTAAGAATTGTCTTCTAAATAATACCATGATTTTGAAAGAAAGGTTGATTTTTATATCAAAATAAAGAAAATTGATTAAATTTTTTAACATATTTATATTTGCTATGTTATTTAATGATTATTTTACCCTAATCAAAGTTGATGTTCAATCAAGTTCATAATGATATTTTTAACAATGAAATCAATTGCCTTTTTAAAGTGAAAATTTTCTTAATTACTCCTTTCATTTTCTTATTTGCTCTATTCGATTTCCAAGAAATAAAGTAAAGAAGTTTTCAAATCACAACAATCCATGACCTCAATCTTTCTCTTAACCGGATAATTTATTGTCCCAATGGCACCAATTGTAGTTGTGATCCCGTCTTTGTCATCAACCTAAAAGGGTTTTCTTTTCTTCCCTTTTCTAGAAACACTTGTACTAGTCAATCTCTTCTTTGTTTTATTTGGTTGTTGAGAAAATGAGAAGAAGATTGAGAATGAAATTTGATTTTTGTGATTGTTGTTGCCTTGGTGTTCAAAGTTTTGAAACTTAAGTCAAATGATTGTTCTTTACTTTGTTTGGTTGTTGAGAAAAGGAAAAGAAGATTGGAAATGAAATTTGAGTTTTGTGCTTATTGTTTTAATCTTTAAAGTTTTAAAACTTGAGCTAAATAGTTGTGCTCGTGTAGATTTTTATTGTATGGATTATGATTGAATCATGGTTAACATATTAGTGCACACATCTAAGAACACGGATATGGAATTTAAACAATTATAGACAATAATTGTACTAACTATACAAGGTTAATGAACTAACTTTATAAGGAGTGTACAAGGCAACTTATTTGAAGGAATTGAAGTATTTCTTGTCAACTTCCCTACTTCTTTCCCTCACCTAAAGGTTATTCCCTTCTAAGAAATACATTGACACATTACATACCCATCTCATGCATGTTTGTCAATCCATACATTGAAGTTTCAAATCCCTACTCTCATTAAATGTACAAGGTTTCATCTTTGGAAGCAATCGGTCTATGGTTACTTTTGACCAAACCACTTGAAACACGGTTAACACACTTGTGCACGCATCCAAGAATATATCAACTTTTCTGGGGTTTTTCAGTATATTATTTACATGGAGAGAACACAAAATAAATAAGAAAATTGCAATCCTATTTTTGTCTATACAAATATCTCAGCAAAGATCATGCCATACTTGTATGGCATGATTCTATATTTACGTCTACAACTATATCCTTCCTAAGTTGGTTTCTAACAGCTCACGCTAACACTCTCCCTCAAGTTGATGCATACAAATCTCTGATGCACAACTTGTTGAGTGAGTTGTGGAGCTCTTTGCTTGATACCACATTTGCGAGTATGTCTGCTAATTGGTCTTCAGACTTCACAAATGGAAATCAAATTATTTTTGCTTTTAAGTTTTCCTTGATAAAATGTCGATCCACTTCCACATGTTTTGTACGGCCATGTTGGACTGGGTCTTGAGATAGTGCAATAGCAGCTTTGTTGTCACAAAAAAGATCCATTTCTGAGGCAGAGGCAAAACCTAGTTCAGTAAGTAGTCTCTTGATCCAGAGTAGTTCACACACCCCTTTTGTCATTCCACGAAATTCTGTTTTAGCGCTAGAAAGTGCTACCACCTTTTGCTTCTTGCTTCTCCATGTAACAAGATTCCCACCTACAAACATAAAATAACCTAAAGTAAATCTTCTGTCTAAGATATTTCTAGCCCAATCTGCATCTGTATAGACATTAATTCTTAAATGACCATTCTTTGAAAACAGAAGTCCTTTCCCAAGTGAGGACTTCAAGTATCTTAGTATCCTAATTACCGCATCCATGTGGTCTTCACTAGGGTTATGCATGAATTGGCTAACTGCGCTTACAACATATGCAATGTCTGGACAAGTATGTGAGAGGTATATGAGTTTGCCAACTAACCTTTGGTACTTCCCTTTATCCATTGGTGCTTGATCTGAGTATTTTCTAAGTCTATGGTTTTGGACAATTGGAGTATCCATCGGTTTGCATTCCAACATTCCTACCTCAGTTAATATATCCAACACATACTTCCTTTGGGAAAGAAATATTCCTTGTTTGGACCTGGCAACTTCAATTCCCATAAAATACTTGAGTCCTCCCAAGTTCTTCATCTCAAATTCTGTGGCTAACTCCTTTTATAGTCTAGTTATTTCTTCTTCATCATTTCCTATGATAATCATTTCATCCGCATAGACTATCAACACAGTTACCTTTCCCACTTTGTGTTTTATGAATAGTGTATGGTTCGAGTTGCTTTGCTTGAATCTGTATTTCCTCATTGATAAACTGAACCGCCTAAACCACACTTGAGGTGATTGTTTCAATCCATATAGTGCTCATTGTAGTTTGCACACAACCTTGGTTTCAATAGATGTCGTATATCCCGAAGGAAGTTCCATGTACACTTCTTCTTCAAGATCTCCGTGTAGAAAGGCATTTTTACATCAAATTGATGTAATGGCCAGCCAAGGTTGGCTGCGAGAGATAACAATACCCTTACAATGCTCAGTTTTGCAACTGGTGAAAAAGTTTCTTGGTAGCCTACCCCGTATGTTTGTGTGTAACCTTTTGACACCAGTCTTGCTTTGTATCTTTCAACCGTACCATCTGCCTTGTGTTTGATAGAAAATACCCATTTCCATCCTACTGCTTTCTTCCCTTCAGGTAATGGAACTATGGTCCATGTGTTGTTATTTAGTAGTGTCTCCACTTCCTCTTTTATTGCTTGAGTCCATTGCGGTTCAGACAAGGCTTCTTGAACTCCAACTAGAATTTGACTTGAGGAAAGTACATAGAAAAATGCTCTAAGGGGTTCGGATAATCTCTTGGTAGACACATAGTTGGCAATTGGATACTTTGATTTTCGCTTTTCAATACCAGGAGAATATCTAGTCTGTGGCTTGCCACAATTTTCCTTAAAAGGCAATGTATATCCAGTAGAAGTATTCAAGTCACTTATATTGGAAGGCATGTCAAGAATTCTTACCTCACGGATATTTTCAGGAGATGGGTCTGCATGTACTAAGGAAGGAGGAGGGGGAGGGGGGAACTTAGTTCAGTTGCTGAAGGCATATAATTTTCTGAAGTTGTATTTTGCTCTATGGGTCCATCTAGTCTTGTGGGATCAATCAACACTAGGCTTGGTACTTCATCCACCATAGTTTCACTATTTGGCTAGTCAAAGTGCAACCATTTCTGCTCTTCATCTCGTGTCTCCCCCTGAAGATAAGAAGTGGGGGTTGGGAAAAAAGGTTTAGACTTTAGGAAGGTGACATCCATAGTTACATAGGTGCGTCAGGTAGAGGGATCATAGCACCGATAACCCTTCTGATGCACAACATAGCCTAGGAAGAGACAACGACAAGCACACTGATCTAGTTTGGTTCTTTGATTTTTGTGAAGATGTACATAAGTTACACACCCAAATACTTTAGGAGGAAACATTAGGGTTGTAGGTAAAGAGAGGTGTGATGCCAGAACTTGGAGCGGAGTCTTAAAATTTAAGACTTTTGAGGGTAGTCTATTGAGTAGATGAACGACAATGGATACTGCATCAGACCAGTATTGGGGTGGCACATGCATTTCATGTAGTAAAGCTCATGCAGTTTCAAGAATATGGTGGTGCTTCCGCTCAGCTATGATATTTTGCTGAGGGGTATGAGGACACAATGTCTCATGAACAAGTCCATGATGTTCGAAATAAGTACGGAAGCGCTAATTAACATATTCACCACCATTATCGGAGCGGAGAACTCAGAGCTTAGAAGAAAACTAAGTTTGGATCATCGCATGGAATGATTGAAACACATGTAATACTTCATCTTTATGTTTCATCAAGTAAAGCCAGGTCATACGGGTACATTCGTCAACAAATATACAAACCAACAAACACCAGAACCAATCGAGATATGGGAAAGACCCCACACATTAGAGTGAACTAAAGCAAAGGGAAAAGTGCTTTTATTCATACTTAGTGGATAGGAAGTCCGATGAATTTTGGCTATAATGCAGGTATTACATTTAAGGTCAGAAAACCTTGTATTAGAAAAAAGATCAAGTCGTAGATGCTTCAGATAATCAAAATTTGGATGCCCCAAATGTCGATGCCAAAGTTAGATTTTTTGTTCTCTCACATCACTTTGTATTTGGTGAACATGACCTGTGCTAACATATTTCATGTAGTATAGACCCCCCCCTCCCTCCCTTTTTAGTACCACGCCCAATTATCTCCTTGGTGAGAATATCCTGAAGAATACAAAATGTAGGATACATTAGGACAACACAATTTAGTTCTATTGTAACTTGATTAATAGATAGTAATTTATGTGAGAGCGATGTAACAAGTAATGTATTCAATAATTGGAATGAAGGAGACAAATACACAGATCCGACCCCTATGATAGGAGAAACAACCCCATCAGCATTGGCAACACTAGTGCGTCACGGGGAAGATGTTGTAGTAAAGTCGATAGCTGCAAAATTCATATGGTCTGTGGCTCCAGAGTTAAGAAGCCATGTACCACAATCAACATCATAGAAGGTAACTAAATTAGAACCACAGTTACCTATATCAGAGACGGGTCCTGCATCCTGAGAAGACTCAGCCTAAGGAATCAAGGAAAGGTGAGGTTCGATTGACATTATAGCCACTTTGCCCTTGTTTGCATCCGCACCAACTGAGTCCTTCTTTTTCTTTGCCTGCAACTTATACCACCAATCGGGATAACCATTTTTTTGAAACAATTCTCACTTGTGTGGCATGGGAGCATTTCATTCCATCAGGAATAGTTCATGACTTAGAGGTTGTAGTGCATTTCCCATGGTTGGGGGCTACAACAGAGTTTGTGTTGGCTAAACTCAGTTTCAGCCCTTTGGTAGTCAGAACCACACCTGAGGTATTGTCGGGATCACTAGTGCTCATGACTGCTTATCGAAGAGCCTCTCTGTGAACATGAGCATAAGCTTGCTCGATTAAGGGAAATAGGCGCATTTGAAGCACATTGCTGCGGATGTTGTCAATGCGATCATCAAGACCATCAAGGAAAGTGTAAACATGATCTTCTTGGAGTAGGTTGTTGTAGTGGTAGATGTCAGTGGTGCATTCCATCAGATTCGAATGACAGAAATCAATTTCCCGCCATAGTCCTTGTAGTTTAGTGTAGAACTTCTCAAGGGATCCACTACCTTATCATAGACAAGTCACACATCGCTGGAGTTCATAGACTTGAGAAGTATCGTTGCCATCGAAATAAGTTGTAGCAATGGCATCCCAGACCAATTTTGCTGTGGGAAATCAGATGAAATTGTCCATGAGTGTTGGATCCATAGAGTTTATCAACCATTATTTGACAATGGAATTATCAGTACGCCATTTTCGAAATGATGGATTTGCCTATGGCAGTGGTGGACAATTGTCGTTGATATAACCTAGTTTATCTTTGTCGGAGATGTACATCTCGACAACCTGGGCCAAAGGGTGTGGTTGGAACCTTCCAACTTGATACCAATTCGAGCAGTTGAGTTTTCGGTGGTTGAATTCAAGACTTAGACTTTGGATAAGGCTTCAGTCATTTGGCTGGTAAGGGTGGTGATGATGGAGTAGGTATGTGATGGAGGATCACCAGAATTAGTGATAATGTCGATGTCTATCATAGATGAAGGGCATGGATCAAACAGACAAAACTAGAGTTTTTCCGATGAAGAGAGCCAAAGATCGAATTCCATGATCTAATACCATATCAGCTTTTCTGGGTTTTTTCAGTATATTATTTACATGGAGAAAATACAAAATAAATAAGAAAATTATAGTCCTATTTTTGTCTATACAAATATCTTGGCAAAGATCATGCCATACTTGTATGGCATGATTCTATATTTATGTCTACAGTTGTATCCTTCCTAAGGTAGTTTCTAATAGCTCGCGCCAACAAAATATAGATGTAGAATTTGAACAACTATATAATACAATTGTACTAATTATTCAAAGTTAATGAACTAACTATATATATAAGGGGTGTGCAAGACAATTCATATGAAAGAATTTGAGTATTTCTTATCAACTTCCCTACTTCTTTCCCTCACCTAGGGGTTCTTCACTTCTAAGAAACACATTAACACATCACATACTCATCCTATACACGTCTGTACACCAATACATTGGGATTTTGAATCTCTATCCGGACTAAATATATGGGTTTCCTCTTTGGAAGCAACCGGGCTATGAATTTCTTTTACCAAACCAGTGGAACATATGATTAATATACTTATGTAGATGTCCATGAATTATGAATTCCTTTTATCAAACCAGTGGAACATATGATTAACATGCTTGTGCACATTTACATGAATTTGGAGATGGATTTTGGACAACAATATAAGACAGTTCCACAACTTACAAGGCCAATGAACTAGTTGTACAAGAGTTGTACAAAACCAACCATTGTGAAGGAATTTGAGTGTTTTTTTACAACTTGTTGGCTTCTTTCCTTCACCAAAACACTTGAAACATTTTTACAAATGACAATAAAATAAAAAAAGCAAGTATCAAATTTTGTTTTCAAATTAAAAAAAAAATTCTAATTAACATAAAAATAGATTGTTATTTTTTGAAAGATAAAATTAAAAATAGAAATATAATATATATATATATATATATATATATATATATATATATATATATATATATATATATTTATCTTTCACTTGATTTGTAAATATTTTAAAAATAAATAGGAAAATAAAATATTTTAATTAAATTTTAAGATAAAATTTGAAAACATGAAATAATAATTAATTTTACATAAAATATAAAAACTTTTAGAGGCTTATATTAAAAGAGTAATGGTTTTAAAAATTAAAATTTTGAGGTATTAAAAACTTTTACCATCTCAAATTTTAAAAAATTTAAATTTAATTTTTAAGGATATAAAATAAGCATATATTTTTTATATAAGAAATTTTATTTCTTAAGTTATAAAAATTATTATTAATTTCTATTTTTAAAAACAAAAAAACAAGAAATATATTCAAAAGAAACATTTATTCAAAAATTTTAAAATGCATAGTAGTAAAAAAAAAATTTAATTTTAAGCTAATAACAAATATTTCGAGATTTTAGGGGTTTTGAGTTTTAAAATTATAAACCACATTTGGGATTTTGACATATTTTGGTCTTCTTCCCATTAAATAATTGCCACTTCATCTATCTCCATGTATAATTTTTTTAAAACTCTATTAAGGGTATTTTGGGCATTTTTGGTTCACAAATTATGGATATACCCTTAAGGGCATTTTAAAAACTTGCTCTATCCCTTCATAGCAATTGTGCAAAATTTTGTGGATATTTGACATGTCTTTAGGATTACCTAAGGAAACATGTTTACTCAAACCCTTGTGATATCATGATATCAATATTGAATATATCTATTGCCATTAGGCTCCATCAATAGTGACCTAATCTATGGGAAATATACGACCACTTTAAGATCTCACTCATAGGTCAAAACCACTAAAAACTTTGGCATAAACTCAGTATCTTCTCAAGGTTGAGAACCCATATAATATGATAGTTTGGTGATATCATGACTACTTGATAATCAATATCATAACTACCTGATTGTAAATATCACGATTCACCATAGATTTTGTTCAATATATAACCGTACACACTAGTGAATAGGAAAATCATCTGAATGGTCAAGACCAGTCATCCCTACAATGAATTAAGAGATAGTACACTACAACCTCAATTGCTTAAGTCCATGAACTAACTATGAACTAACTATCTACTTGCAAGGAACTCATGATTTGGATTTTCCGTGTAACTGTTAAAGCACCAAAGTCATGTACAATGCAAAAGATATCAAGTTAAAATGCTTTAAAAGGGTAATGCATGACTAAGATAGATTAATTGAGAACTAGAATCTTATTAATAAATAATAAATCCATTATTATTGCATCATATTATATTTTAAAGGTTCTATCCTAATAAGGTGTATTTAAATCAAACCTCATAGGTCTAAGTAAAATTAACATTTAGTAAATTTTATAAATGACTATAAGATGATACACAATTATCAAACTCGAATGGATAGAAAATAATAGGACTTCTTATTATCATATTAAAAGTCTTTTCACTTAGCATGAATGTTTCTAAGTGTTATATTTCCTTTGGTATAGTTTTGATTTTGGTTGGAGATATATGAAAATTACTAGTGGATATTGGATCAACTATTTATTACTTTTATAGTTGGAGGGAATATATATATATATAACATTAGGTCACATATAAATTAAATTAAAATTCTAAATGATATGAATTCAAAAGAAGAATTAATTATAAATGCCGGTACATTTATAAAGGGAAATTTAATAATATATTTTTTTCCTTTGGATGAAATTAAAAAAAAAAAAAGATATAATTATTATTAACATCCTTATTTGATCTACATTACTTATTGGAAAGGTCCTATGAAATATGTTAGCCCAAGGGTTCTCCTAATCAGGTTTTGATGATAACAACCTATGGTTAAGTTACTAATTAATTTGAATTGTAAAGAATCTCAGGTATTAATTTGGAAATTCATCAAATGATCTAATGGATACAAGATCAAGATGTTTGGAAGACCTTTAATCATAGAAAACAAATATAAGATGAATGCATGAGTGCACTTAGGTTTTACATATCATTTCATGCATATTTGGAAAACCCGGTTGATTCCTTAAAGTTAAAGTTTCATTAAAACCCGAGTTTTATCAAGTGTACCTTAGGCAAAATGTTTCAAAATTGGCATATTAAATTACCTAAAGGCCTTGCCTAAGTGTTAGAAGAGAAAAGAATAGAAAAAGATAGGTTTTCAGAGCCAAAAAGTTGAACTAGTCAAGGCACTGGGCCAACCAGCTCAACCGGCCAAGGTACCGATCAACCGGTTCCCTTTGCCCGATCGAGGTCCAGTCGAGGAGTGCTAAAAAAATTCTCTCTCATCCAATAGCCTTCTCTTCTCGGTCAAGGTATCCTCCTTCCTGATCGACCTCCGATTGAGGTTCAGTCGAGGTCCAGTTGAAGCAACGGCAACCTGCCAAAGCTTTAAATGCTCCAACGGCTAGTGAACCGGTCGACCCCCAACTCGACCGGTTGAGGCTGCTTTTTGTTTTTCTTAGCTCCCAAGGTTAGCAACCTATAAATTGAGAGTTCCACTTCATTTATGACAAGAGAACACTTACATTTATTTGTCTACCCACTTGTTCTTGCCTTAAAAGCTTTCATTTCTTTCTTGGTGCATTAAATCTTCACTTGCATATCATTTAGTGCACCTTTGTGATTCATCCTAGCTTTGATTTGTATTTGAGCTATCATTGAGCTAGGTTGAGGGATTCATTCTAGTAAAATTGAGTGTTAAAGCCTTCAAATTAGTTGAATCTTGAAGAGATTGTGTAAGAGCCCAATGGAGCCGGAATTCAAGTGTAAAGGAGATTAGAAGCTTAGTTGAAACTTCAAGTAAGTGGAACCCTCACTTGGTTAGGAGCTTGAGGAGAGTGGGCGTAGGCAAGGAAGTGTCAAACTATTATAAAATCTGAGTTTGATTTCTCTAACTCTATCTCTTTATATTTGCTTCTATTGTGCTTGAATTTGTTGTGTTGAAAAAGATTTTGAAAAACCCAATTCACCCCCTCTTGGGTGTTTTTCTCATTTAAGATTAGTCTTTACTTTCTCACAATACCTCCTCATCTTAATTTATCAAAACGAAGTTGATTGTTGTTGAAATGTTAAAAGTTTATGACACAACATTATTGCATCATATTATCTATAGGAATTCACTTTATCAGTTAAGAAAAGTGAATTTATAAAATTACAAAAGTTGTAGAGTTAGAATGAAAAATTGTAATTATTAACTCACTATTTTAAAATATGCTTACAAACGGATGAAAGAGTGTGATTTTGAATCATCTCTGAATATCTCTTCTATGTCTTTCGCTTTTCTCAAATTTTGGAGAATCTAACAAAGGCTAGAAGGGCAAGTTTATAAACTTTTGAAGAGTTTTGCGGTAGTGAAATCAAATGAGTCGAAAAGAAATATCTTCTTTAGTTATTGAATTAATGTATTAACACACTGTAAAAATCAATGGACAAATCCTTCCTTGTCAAGGGTTTCTCTTTGGTTATTCAACATTTGGGAGGCATTGCCTTCAAACTCTAAGTGGAGAAATACAGTTCAAGAGCATAGTGACTACCTCATGAATGTAGATATACCATTATTGGTGTCATCTATAGTTATAAGCGTTTTTTACTTGATTCAAGGGTCAAACATAGTTGATCATTATTTTAGAACTTAGAAAAAGTTTGTGTCGAAGTCATAATTATTTGCTTTGGTTTCTGGTTTATATTTGGAAATCCTGGTTAAGCATATTGAATCCCAAATTATATGTATGAAGGAGGAAATGAAAGAGGACAAGTTATTAATTGGTTCCCTAAAGTATTTTCTGTGAGTCCTCTTGCTTAGAACAAGTTATGATGGAAGGTGTGGTTTCGCCAAGTCTAAAGTTTCATCCACAAATATTAGCACTATAAAGTGGCATCCCCTACTTCTTGACCGGCATCAACCCAAGATTATTCCCAAGGATGTCTGACTTTGGTCACTCTTTGTGGGCTCTGGTCGACACCATCCCATCCTCTTCAAGGAAAGTTGTATCAATATTATTATTATTTTTAAGTTGGCAATCATGGTAACAGGCTTGAACAGGTTGACTACTTCGCCAGAAAATAAATGAAGGAATTGCAAGCAAGGAAACCAGATAACTGGGCAAGAGAGCGCTTTTCCTTCACTCCAGTGGAAGTGCGGATTACATTTCATATGCTGAATTAAGGGGTTCAAATATTAAAGAAAACCACAAAGTTTCAACACATGGTACGTACATTAGTTTTTATTAGGCCTCGCAGCCTGATTTCTCACTTGAAATTTAAGAAAAACATGAACCCAGAAAGGGGATCGATTCTATTTATTTAATTTGTCTCCGATTAGTACACAGATAAAAGTTATTGCCAACACTGAAATAAGGTTGGAGCTTGAAAACTTTTCATCCCAGAGACCAGACATAAAACACTACGTGGTTCACAAGTAAGAAGAGAGCAGTACTAGTCTAAGCACCGACATCAGTCCTCAGATTCATTTATTCAACTCTGCCGCTGACCCATGACTAGGAAACAGTTCATGGGGTTTTTTTATTTATCTCACTTCTACATGACTAAATACTAGCTAGCTTGCAGGCTGATTACTAGTTGTTCAACAAGAAAGACCTCTCTATCTGTGTGGAGAGGTACAATGAAGCTGAGCCATGAATGGATGAAACAAGCTTCTCATCCACATTACACTCTTTTTCTTCCTCCATGATCGTGTCCAAAATTTTTGTTAATTGGCGCTTGGTTACAGAGATGAATCGTGGGGGAGCAACCTCCATAGTGAACCTTGTATTCTGTGACTTCGCCATTTCATGCATCGGGCAATAAAATGGTGATAGGATTCCACCAAATACAGAACTAGAAAGTGCCTGAAACTGAACCCCAGAATAAAGAATGAGTAGGAAAGAAAAAGTAAGGGAAGCAGGCATAGAGGACTCAAGGATAAGAGGGAAAAACAAATGGAAGAAGTAGAGAAAAG
Organism: Vitis vinifera; assembly: GCF_030704535.1. Taxonomy (NCBI): domain Eukaryota; kingdom Viridiplantae; phylum Streptophyta; class Magnoliopsida; order Vitales; family Vitaceae; genus Vitis; species Vitis vinifera. The sequence goes on along the minus strand of NC_081823.1, from coordinate 20,611,745 downwards.
AGAGGAGTGATGATTTGTGTTGGTGGACGCTCATTCCAGTGAATTTATAAGGCTGAAGTTGTGGTAGTAGGCATTTTTGGGAAGGGAACATAGCTATCATGTGGTCCATAGGCATGTGGGTTGAATACGATCAGACTTTAAGGCCCTTTTAACATGCTTGGCTCAAGAACTGCTGGCTATGAGGTTAATTGCGTGTCCCACCTTTCCGCGGAAACACGATTTCTAGAGGGGACCAAACCATGGAGGTGACTCTCCATGGTACTGCATTGTCACTCCACTTCCACTTTTTCTTGTGATTAATGCTGAAAGGATAAGTCATGCATGAATAAAAAATCCATGTGCAAATACTGCTACAAACTTTCTTTTCTCCATCCGGTCATTCAAGAGGTATTTGCCATTGAAATCGACCAAAACTTTGTGATGAGTTAACAGTCACGACTGCCCCTGTTGGTGAACCAAAAAACAAAAGCGTTTTGGTCTCTTTGAGGTGTGATCCTTTATTTCTCTTTTCATAAGCCCCAAATTCTGATTTATGAAGTAGCGTTTATACTTCAGGGGCCATGAAGCCATGGAAAAAGTATAGATATAAATTACTGTTTTGTGCCGATAATCAATAGTTATGGGGGATAATTCTATGATCGAAACATGAGTTGGGAGGTTTCAACTCAGTGGGCTTACCAGGGTGAGCCATTTTCCAAACCATGCGAAATAATCCGATAAAGCTTACTCATCAAGTTGATCAGAATGCGAGGGAAAAGAAACCAAGATTTTTTTGTAAGATTTGCTACCTGTAAGATGATCAAGCATTTCCTTTGTGTTGCTTCCAAAGATTTAAACAAGCTCACTAGCATGAAGATTAATTTAAATCAGTACATATATAGGGATAAGGATTGTTATCACAATATTATTAAACTCATGATCTTGAAATATCAATTGCTTAAGAGTGCTTTTGATAGTATTTCTACTCGAAGTGTTTTTAGTTAAAGTGTTTTCTCTTAAAAATGTTTTTAGATAATCACCTATCAAGTGTTTCTCTATAAAACATTACAAGTGATTTTCTAACATTATAAATAATTTTTCAGATTTTTAAAAATATTTTTTAATTTTGGTCAAATACCTTCCTTTTTTGTGTGTTTTCAAAAATATTTTTTAAACTAAAAATACTTTCTAAAATCAATGTTAAACGAATTCTAAATCCCTCAATAGAATGAAAGTAGGATATATATATATATATATACTCAGTTTTCAAATTAAGAGTTTTTCAAAACATTTTTGTTGGGGGGTGGAAAATCTAAAATTTTGAATTTTGAGTTCAAACAACCATTTTTTCTAAAAGTTTAAATTCTTAGGATTTGAGTCCGAAATACACCTCAACATTTCTCTTATGGATAATCTCATTTGGACTTTATAAATTGGAAAAATAAAGCGATTTATCTTTTTTTGGATTTAATAAATTAAGAAAATCTTACCAAGGAGGTTCTGATGTCATGTTAAACAATTTAACTAACAATGTATAACATGTACTCTGACATTTTCAATACTGATAAAAATAGTAATTAAGTTTCATAAATTCACACCCAATTTCACTCTGATACCGAAATGGTAGTGGTGGGAAATCAATGGAGAAATTTGAAGATAATGTTAGGAATTTACATGAATCCAACAGTAGCTTCGAGCTCAAAAGGATTACGACAAGTGTGAATAAGAGTTCCTTAACCAGGAAAATGTACTACCTCCACAACTTAAATATTTGTGATTAAGGACAAGAGAAGCAAGAGAATAATCATAGTGTTTGGCATTGAATCCCTGGTCAAGAACCTGCTTTCTAATTCTCTTAACAAATTTTTGGTCATAATGCTTGGCATGCATATCCATATGGTCTATTTCTATTATTTCTTGCAAAAAAATGATGGTAGTACTACCTTTTGGCAGCAATTAATGTCAGCAAAAGCTTGTGGTCTAGCTTCCGGTTGACAGATGAGTATCGGTAACAGGACCATTAATGATACTTCACTGTAACTTGGGTCAGCACCATTTTTTTTGTGTCTCATCACATATCCAAATCTTATGTGTCATTTCATATATTTTTCGAAAATGTCATTATAGCCTTACTCTAACAAAATTTCTATCTTACATTTTTAGTTTAATCATGGCTTAGTGCTAGAAAATGGCACATTGTGAATCACGAGTGAAGCTGTACAGTGGAAGAAATGCAAAGTACTTTCTTCCACAAATGATGTTGCTATATCTTGGAATAACGCCATACTCCAAATATTCTTTGCTTGACCTTATCTGCCTCATAAATTTATTGATGTAAATGCTCATGCCGTATCTATTATGTGCTTCTCCGGGCAGAAATAAGTAAACCCAATAAATAACTATTCTAATATTTTCCACCTTTCTTTTGCCTTTTTTTTTTTTTTTTTTTGGGAATAATTAAAAAAAAATTATTTTTCACTTTAATTTTATTTCTATGGATCTATTCCCAAAATTCAATACCTAATTTTCATTTTAAAATGGAGGTGATATAAGTTTTTTTCCTTTGAAATAAGAGGAAGGTGATAAATAGAACATGTAAGGATATAATGGTATACGTGGATGGATATCGATTGTGAGATTTCTCGCATTATCTTGTGGTTGGAAATCATTCTTGAACCAACACGGCAAGATACATAATCAAGAGTAGGGGACCAGTACACCAGTTCAGTGATCAGCTGTAATTTTCCTTTCAAAGAGTTAAATTGTATCTTTTTCTATCCAAACTGGCTTAAAACAGACAGAAGAGACCTTTAGTTAGGTGTCTTTCTCTCGCAAAGACAAATAGCTTTCAAACAAGAAAGGGCTATCCTCTTCTTTTCTTTATATATTATTTATTTATTTATTTATGGATATATGTGGTTGGAACCGAGATTAAAATATTTGAATGAAATTGTAAAAATATTAGACTCTACTAGGGAAGCGTTTTCATAAATAGTTTTGAAAAACATTATTTTATGATGTTTTATAAAATAAAAGGTTGTTGCAAAACCTAAAATATTTTTAACCTATTTTTTATATTTTTAAATATGTTTTTAAAATAACTTTTATATATAGTGTCTTATTTTTAATTATTCTTTATAGTTATATAATTATTTTTTAAAATAGTTCCAAAAAACAAGTGAAAACAACTGAAAAAAACTAAAAGATGTTATTTGAAAACATCATGTTTTTTTGTTTTTAAGAATGGAAAATGATTTTTTGTTTTCAAATTGTCAAATTTATTTTCCTATTTTTTTGTTTTGGAGAACAAAAATCTATTTTAAAAAATAGTTACCAAATAAGGCCTTAGTGGTTAGAATTTGCAAAAAAATATTAAATAGAAATTGAGAAAAATATTATTAGAACATAAATTGATCAAAGCTAATAAAAATATTATAAAAAACTTTTTTTAAAATGATAAAACAAGTAATAACATATATAATGAGATTGATTTATTAAAGAAAATAATACTTGTATCATAAAATTTGTAACATTTGTAATAATGTTGTAAACCTTCTATTTTGTCCACATGATTTTGATCATGTTTGGTGCCTATAACTTCATTCCTTGCATAAATGTGCACATTGGATCCTCTTTAGTTTCTTTGTTCTCCACACTCCTTAGTAGTCCACTTATTACTCGGCTTTGGCATTGGCTTTCGAGATACTTTTGGAAACCTTTTGGAGGGAATTTTGGATCTATGGAGTGACTTGAGCAACATCCTTCTTTTTTTTTTTTCTTTTTTTTCTTTTTTTTGTGTGTTAGGAGTTCCCTAAGCTCAATTTAGGAGTGTTTTTATGAGCCTTAACATTAGGTTATTGCATTTTAGTAGCTTAGGCTTGGTTTAAGGGGGTTTTAAAGAGAATTGGGCTTTAGAGGAGATGAGGACAAGTGTCCAAATCTCCACCACTCCTTACTTTATAAAAGGGGTTCTTATGTTAGGATTAAGCTCCTAAAAGTAAGACGTGATGTAACAAAGTCAGACTTCACTGTCCCTAGGCTATCCCTTTTATGCATTAACATTGATTTGAGCATTCAACTCATTTTTCTTATATTGTACATGACTTAGGTGCATTAGTAGTTGCATAAAGGATAGAAGTCATGGGTTCCTTGTAAGTAGATAAGTTGTCTACATTTAGTTCATGGATTTGGGCTATCCAATAGAGGTTGTAGTGCAACACCTCTTAATTAGATGTATGATTTGTCTTGGTCATCAAAATGAGTTTCTCATGGTGAGTGCACCAGTGTATGTAATATACACTAGATAAGACCTACGATAAATCATGATGTAAGACGATCAATTATTATGATTCACCAAACTACTATACTACATGGACTCTCAACCTTAAGAGAATATTTTTTGTCCCTTCTTGAAATAAGAGAAAATGTGATAAATAAAACATGTGAGGTTATAATTATATATGTGGATAAATATCGATTGTTAGATTTCTTATATTGTCATTTGGATGGAAATCGTTCTTGAACCAACACAACAAGATACATAATCAAGAGTAGAGGACCAACACCAGTTTAGTGATTAGCTGTAATTTTCCATTCAAAGTGTTAAATTGTATCCTTTCTATCCAAACTAAACTAAAACAAATAGAAGAGATCTTTGGTTAGGCGTCTTTCTCTCACAAAAGACAAATAGCTTTCAACCTCTTTTTTATTTATATATTATTTATTTATTTATTCATGGATATATATGGTTAGAACCAAGATTAAAATATTTGAAATTACAAAAATATTAAGCTCTATTGGGGAAGTGTTTTCAAAAACAGTTTTGAAAAACAATTTTTGAAAACCATTTATGTTATTTTATAAAAATAAAAGTCTATTTAAGAACTTAAAACATTTTTGACTTATTTTCTATGTTTTTAAAAATAACTTTTATATAAAGTGTTTTATTTTTAATTATTCTTCATAGTTGTATAATTATTTTTTAAAACAGATCCTCAAAAACAAGTGGAAACAATTGAAAAAAACTAAAAGATGTTCTCTAAAAGAACTTTGTTTAATGTTTTTAAGAATGGAAAATGATTTTTTGTTTTTGGATTGCCAAATGTATTTTTCATTTTTTTTTGTTTTGTTTTTTTTTTGTTTTTTTTGTTTTTTTTTTTTTTTTTTTTGTTTTTAGAGAACAAAAAACTATTTTAAAAAACAATTATCAAATAAGGTCTTAGTGGTTGGAATTTGTAGAAATATTGAATAGAAATGGAGAAAAATATTATTAGAACATAAATTGATCAAAACTAATAAAAATATTGTAAAAAACTTTTTTTTAAAATAATAAAACAAGTAATAATATGCATAATGAGATTGTTTTATTGAAGAAAATAATACATGTATGATAAAATTTGTAACATTTGGTAACAATGTCATGAACCTTCAATTTTGTCCCTATAACATATAATTTTGATCATATTTAGTACCTATAACTTCATTCCTTGCATAAATGTGTGCATAAGATCCTCTTTAGCTTTTTTGTTCTTTGTGGTCCTTAGTGGTCCACCTATTACTTGACTTTGGCATTGACTTTTGATCCAATTTTGGAGACCTTTTGGAGGGATTTTTTATCTATCGTGTGACTTAAGAGTCACCCTAGATTTTTTTTTTTTTTTTTATTAAGGTCCTTAAGCTTAGTTTAGGAGTGTTTTTATGAGCCTTAACATTAGGTTATTGCATTTTAGCAGTTTTGTCTTGGTTCAAGGGGGTTTTTAAAGAGAATTGGGCTTTAAAGGAGATGAGGACAACTGTCCAAATCTGCACCACTCCTTGCCTTATAAAAGGGGTTCTTATATTGGAATTAAGCCCTTGAAAGCAAGATGTGATGTAACAAAGTCAGAGTTCATTATCCCTAGACTATTCTTTTTATGTATTGAACATTCAACCCATATATCTTACATTGAATATGACTTGGGTACATTAGGAGTTATGTAGAGGATATAAGTCATGGGTTCCTTGTAATTAGATAAGTTGTTTACATTTAATTCATGGATTTTGGCAATCCAATTGAGGTTGTAGTGCACCACCTCTTAATTGGAGGAATGACTTGTCTTGGCCGCCAGGATGAGTTTCTCATGGTGAGTGCACTAGTGTAATTAATGCACACTAGATAGGACCCATAGTAAATCATGACGTAAGACTATCAATTGTCATAATTCACCAAGCTACTATACTACATAGACTTTCAACCTTGAGATGATATTTTTTCTCCATTCTTGAAATAAGAGAAAAGGTGATAAATGGAACATGTGACGTTGTAATTATATATGTGGATAAATATCGATGGTTAGATTTCTTGTATTATCATGTGGATGGGAATCATTCTTGAACCAACATGATAAGATACATAATCAAGAGTAGGGGACCAACACTAGTTCAATGATCAATTGTAATTTTCCATTCAAATTGTTAAATTGTGTCTTTTTCTATCCAAACTCAACTAAAACAGACAGAAGAGATCCAAGAAAAAGACAAATAACTTTCAAATAAGAAAGGGGTGACCTTTTCTTTTATTTATATATTATTTATTTAATTATGGATATATACATGTGTGTGTGTGTGTGGTTGGAATCCCAAGATTAAAATATTTGAAACTATAAAAATATTAGGCTCTATTGGGGAAGTATTTTCAAAAGCAGTTCTGAAAAATAATCTTTAAAAACTATTCCATGATGTTCTATAAAATATAAGTCTATTTGAGAATTTAAAATACTTTAAACATATTTTCTATGTTTTTAAATATATTTTAAAAATAGCTTTTTATATAGTGTTTTATTTTTAATTATTCTTCATAGTTGTGTAATTGTCTTTTAAAACAATCCTAAAAAAATGAGTTAAAATTTTGAAAAAACTAAAATTTATTCTATGAAAACACTTTGTTTTTTGTTTTTAAGAACAGAAAATGATTTTGGATTGCTAAATATGTTTTCCTTTTTTTTTCTTTTTTTTTCTTTTTTTTGAGAACAAAATACTATTTTAAAAATAATTACCAAATAAGGCCTTAGTGGTTGGAATTTGCAGAAATATTGAATATAAATTAATCAAAGCTACTAGTTGTAACAACTTGCACTCAACTGTGTATATATTGTCCACTTAGACCTAAATGAGCTTTAACGACTTTAAAATGTGCAAAGTTAAGAGGAGCTATACTTATATAGCACTAGGAACTCTCCCCCTTTCCTCCTCCCATCCATTCAATGTGGGATATCATAATCATCCCCTCATACAGACATAACATCATCATTATGTCCCACAAGATTGTAGGGCCAAACAGATAGACACATCGGGTTAGGGATCAACTCTAATACCATTTGTTGGCATCTTAGATCTAAGCAATTGAAGTAATACCAATTTTATAAAAAAAAATTGATCTTTAAGGTTAAAATGCAAACCTTTAGATTTAGATGTTCCCAAACCTTGAATCCAAGTATTGAAGAATCAAATCGATGTAGTCAAAAATCTCGTAGACTCAAGATTTTTCGCTCAATGGCTCTTCCTTGATCTTGACACACTTCCGATGTGGGGGAAGAGGAGATAGGGGGTGATGACTCTCTTTCTCTCTAGAGATGGAAAACAACTCTATGGAAAAACTATGGAAACCCTAACCACTAAGGGGGTATTTATAAGGTTTCTCGGTGAACTTAAGTTAAGCCCACTAAGGGCTTGAATAACTTAATCTAACTCAAAATGGGTTCTAATTAATTAATTAACTCAATAAGACCTACTAATTAATCAATTAGCCCAATCTAAAGGCCTTGTATCACTTAACCCTATGCAACCTTACGTAATTACCAAAACGCTTTTATGCACAAAAGTGAACCTAAAGCCAACCCAACCCTCATAAATCGTGCCACAAGGTATATGAACTTGAGTAGGGACCATAAGGACCCATAAGACAATACTAGCTCCCTCAAAATCCAATTATAAAGTTGATTCAATATCCCACTATAGATAATCAGTTGCAATCTAGTAACTTATGTAAACAACAACAAGACACTAAGTGCTTAGATCCATGACCTACTATTCATTGCTTTTAGTCTCCTTATGAACTAGTGCCCTAGTCTAATAAGGTAAAAGTTATCAATCTTTCAAAACTACCTCTACTATCCTTGAATTAAAAATCCTCCTATTGTGTGTTCAACTTACATGTCTTAGCTCTCAAAGAGCCTGTGTCAAGTTCCACTTAAAGAACTACTATGACCATAGGTTACATGAACACACCTCCTTAGGATCACCCAATATGACACTTTGTCTCAATCTCATGAGATATTAAGGTGCTTCTATTGAGAATACCTATTTTTATCAGCTTCCATCAACAATAACTCAATCCATAGGGAATATATGATCAACTTACAATTTCACCCATAGGTCAAATCAATTACTAACTTAGCACAAACTCAATATTCTCTCAAGGTTGAGAGACAACATAATAAAGTAGTTTGGTGAAGTCATGACTACTTGATATCCTTATGTCATGACTTATTGTAAGCCCTATCCAATGTGTAACCATATACACTAGTGCACTCACCATGAGAAACTCATCCTGACGGCCAAGACAAGTCATCCCTCCAATTAAGTGGTAGTGCACTACCACCTTCACTACTACAAAAAAAAAAAAAAAAAAAAAAAAAAAAAAAACAAGTTTATAGTCATAGCCAAATCCCACTATTAAACTTAGGAGAAAACATGACTATAATATTTAAGTGTGAACAAAGTCCACTGTGACAAAGTGTGACCATTGAGAGTGCAGATAAATCATATAGTTGCAGTCACGTGTAAAAGTGCAACTGAAGGTATGAAATTATAATCATGGCCATGTTTATTTCTAGACTAAAGGTAATATATAGTCGTGACTACTAGTGTCTGTGAGTGTATGGTACTATTTAAAATTATGGTGCTATAAACAGGAGCTGTTATTTTATACTAGTGTATAGCTTGATGTGGATGTGACTTCTCCTTGCCCACTATTGTAGGTTGAGTCTTTAATAATTTTTATTAAAATTCCCATTCATTGCAGAGATCCTACTACCTTCAACTTTATACTTTTAAAATTCTTATGCAATAATGATAGCACGTTTTAATATTATATATATATATATATATATATATATATATATATATATATACTGATAGAAGTTATCACAAAATTGCATATTTCATATATAAAATTACATATATAAAAACTCAGTTGAAGCAACAAAATTTCAGATATAACTACAAATATCCAAATTACATTTTCTCCTTGCAAGTAGAAAAGTTCATCATCCTACTTTAAAACAAAGAACTTTAACTTTAAAAAAAATAAAAAAATTATTTCCTCTAATACAAAGTTTTGCTGCCAACTAAAATTGTGGATAAAAATGCTTAATTCATAGATATGCTGCTAAAGTCTTTGAATATTTCCAAATATCAATGATAATCACCTTTCCTGCAACATCCGAACTCTGAAATTACTTTAAATATCAAGACACTCAAATGAAACAAACTGCACCAAATTCATATATATATATATATATATAAATAAAATGGGCAAAAGAATCATATAAAAGTAGGACTGAAATTGAAAATAATAATAAGATTTTATACTATTGAAGAATAGAACAAATAAAAATAAAAATGTTTCCCAATAGTATGAGATGTACACCTTGGTTCCATCAACATAGTGAGGCATCACTCCAATCTTTGCGTAGTCTTCCTTATCATACTTTGGTTAATCTACATATGAACATGGCTACCCCATAAATTAGGAAAACTTTCATGAATTTTAGCTGTTGGGGAGTTTTCGAAAATTTACATGTTAAACTCCCTAGATTAGTCTACTTATGCCTACTGTAAGGGGATAATCCATAATTACGTTGTACCTCATAGCTATTAAAAGAGAAAGAATGACCTTAAGGAAATAGGAGGAAGAAAAGAAAGGGAAAAAAAAAAAAAGGCCTTTATATACTAGATGTTTGCCCATTCTCCTTTGGAAATTGAACCTACAGAAGCAATTCCTAGATAATAATATTTTTATAGTTCAACAAAGATGGTAACAAAGACGACAAACTTACCTCTACGTAACCACTATCTCGTGGACGAAAGTAGCTCTATTGAACTTGAGATCTACCTTATGAGATAGTTTATTTCAATCCACTAAGACCAATTGAATTAAGTCCATTAATATTAGCATATCAACTATTAGTGATATATTGGCTCTTGTTGAAAACTTGGACTAGTACCGACATTATATATTGAATCAAATATAGTATATGCGAGAGACAACTCCAGCCACTACAAAAGGATTCTTTCCATCTATCTCGATGATAACTAGTTCCCCAGTTCTTGGAGCTTTATGCATCTCTAGAAATGAGTGAATTATATAAAATGCAAAAAAATATAAAAATAAATTAAACTTAATCATGGACATGATATTTTCTTTATAAGAGATAAAATAAAAGGACCTTTAGATGGCTAGTGAAAGGTCGGTTCCAAGCTCCATTGAGATCCCACTCCTTCAAGGTCTTCAGAGTAAATATGCACTACAAGAAATTTGACTTTTTGTGAAGGAATAGAGCCAACCACCGTAACAAATATAAGCAATAATGGATTAAAAAAATATACACACAATGGTCCTCTTATTCGTGTAGTTTAGGTTATTATTGTGACCCTGCACATACAAGTTTTATGTCGTTTAAATTTTCTAAAAATCAAACCTAACCTAAAACATACTGAAAATTTCACTAAACATAAAATTATGAAAAACAATCTCATAAATTAACATTGACTTCAAATTTTAGGAACAATACGAGACTTTTATTGCCAATTCGCAAAATATTTCTATCTCATATATGGTTGAATGAGCTTCCTAAATAAATGACAATGAGAAGTTTGATGCTCAAGCCAAGCCTCCGTGCCGACCAATGCTACTCAGTGGACATGACATTGACCACTGACTCAATTGCTCCACAACTACACACGAGAGCAGTGCAAGAGTAAGGTGAGAATACCCTACTCATCTAAGCCTATTATGATTAAAAAATAAATAAAATTAAAAGTAAATTAAATAAAATTCAGAAAAAGAAAATAAGAAAGCATTCTGGGTTTAATAAATGGAAATTAATTTGGGCACTTAGAGATTGAAATCACTTGGATTATCATTGAAATTACTAGAGATAGACATGCAGCCAAAGCTAGCAAGATGCCTACTGCTTCATGAGTTGAGGACTATTGGGATGTTGGCATGGCATTGCCATGATGGTGTAGTGTGGACTTGGATTTTTCACATGCATCCCCACTCAACGGTGAGACTTATTTTCTTAATGAAAAACTTATTTTTATAAAATTGGAATCACCACTCGACGGTGAGCAAAACATTTCAAACAATCACAAAGCAAATCTTCATACATTATCAAAAATTAGTTTGAGGTTAAGAGAAACATTGACTATCACATATGACATATAAATAACTCATTATTAAACTCAAACTAATGTACAAGAGAACAAAAATATCAAAATTAGGGACTAAGATAAGACATATAGCGAAATGGGCAAAACGGTAGCATTCACAAAAAAAAAAAAGTCCTAAATAAATATCTAGAAGTATTATTTCAACACGGAAAAAATCATACAACATGCTTATTATGTTTACATTAAAAAAACACAAGCTAAAACCAAGTCAAGATATGTAAAACGATACCATATTAAATAACAAGATAAGCACTATACAAGAAATTTATAATACAATCAAAACATGAAGGTTTTAAAAACAAATCCTAAAAAAAAAAAAAATCTAAAATGTGAATTTAATAACAAAAACTTTCAAGGAACATCTCCTACATGTCTAGTTTATCATCTTAGTGGCCAAACAATTTATTGAAGCCTCAATTAATTTCAATTTATAAAAATATCTCAAAAGGTTTAGAATTGGACAGAATTCAATAACATGCATAAGTCGATTTTTTAACCAACCTACAAGTTCTATAAAATCATACAAAACATCATGCGACATATTCAGAATGTCTAATTTAAAAATAATAATAATAATAACAATAATAAAAGTAATGGCAAGGCTAGAAGGCATGTGGTTCAATTTTTAAAATAAACAAACTATCCCTCTATCAAATTGGGACAATGCAGTAGGTGCAAGAAAGGAAAATTATATCTTTTAATTGAGAAAACATTTTTCAATATTTTATGTGTTTAAATTCAACTTTCAAGAAGTCTAGAATGAAGGAAAAATATCAAAATAAATTTACAAAGTCACCAAGTAATTTAAAAACATAGAAAAAGTTTGAGTGTCCAAAATTGGGTAAAAACTGAACACACTAAAAAATGAATTCATAACTTCCATTTGGAAAAAGCTTTAACTCAAACAAGATTCTAAAATCAAGTTCAGAGAGTCTAACATATCATACAATCATGGGAAAATTTTTAGGAACATCTTAAGTTAGTTAAATCAAAATTTTATTTCAGATGCACTACAAATACAACAAGCTAATAATAAAAGGTTTTTTTTGAAAAATAATTGTATGTAGGAGTCTCACCAAATCCCCTTTTGATATGCACAAACTTAGCCTATGTATTCCTAAGCTAGCATGAGTATTGATAATCTCACCAAAGCCAAGAATTATCGCATCTATTTAGGACCACAAGCTTGGATTCATATTCCACTCAACATCATATTTTTATTGAAAACAAAATGATGCAAATTGAATGAGATATAGTTGCATATTTTTGAAAAAAAAGATATTTTGACCCCAAGGGTCCTAAATGGATTTTTTAAATGGATTTTCAATGGGAATCTTTTGAGAAAAAACTTTCTTTTTAGAAGAGAAAAGTTGCATTTTAAACCATAAAAGACGAGGATAAAAAAAAAACCAAGTAAATCAAGAGAAACTAAAATCACAAAGGGAAATTTTTTTACAATTAACTAAACTGATGTGGTGAGAGTGGAGGTCAATCTTCATTATTTTTTAGGATCTCTGAAAATCAAGTTTGATCAACAAAGCAACAAAATAGTAATTTTTAATTCAAACAAACTAATATGATATCAACCAATAATTAACAACTAGGATTCTATAAGTACATAGACTAAGATAATATCAATTAAGAATTAACATTAATGATTTTAAAACACAAGCTAATAATGTGAGATTGATCAAATTAATAAACTAAAATTCTAAGAAATACCTAAACTAATGCAGGATCAATAAAAAAACTAAAGCAATAAATTTTAAAACATGAGCAAAATAATACTATATCAATTAAACTAATTAACTGAAAATTATGAAAAGCACATAAACTAAAGAAGATAACTCAAAATCCAAAGTTAACAAACTAAAGGCATGAATATGGTAACTTGTGATAAACTAAACTAATCAACTAGAATTCTAATAGACATAACTTATTATTTTTCATCCCATATTTCGTGTCAAATATCATAAACTAAAATAAGATGAATCAAAACTAAAGTCAACTATTTTAAAGCATGAACGAAATAATATGGGATCAATTCAACTCACTCACTAAGATTCTAAAAAAGAAAAAAAAAAACTAAAATATGATGAGTCAAGAATGAAAACTAACGATTTTAAAACATAAGCAAAGTAACATAGGATCAATAAATTAATTAACTAGAGTTCTAAAAAAACATGTGAACTAAAATAGGATCAATCCAAAAATGAAAACAAACCTAAAACATGGATATAATAACATGAGATCATTTAAACTACATACCTAAAATTCTGAAAAACACATTAACTAAAATATGATCAGTGAAGAATTAAAATTAACAACCAACTTGAAACCTAAACAAAGTAACATGGGATCAATTAGATCAATTGAATACAATTATGGAAACTATAAACTAAAATAAGATGAGTCATGAATTTAAATTAACAAACTTAGAAACGTGAAGATAATAACATGAGATCAACTAAATCAATTAACTAAAATTCCAAAACACACAAAAAAAATATCGATGAATCACGAATTAAAAATAATAGACTCAAAGCATGAAATTAATAACATGGAATCAATTAAATTAATAAACTAAAATCCTAAAACAACTAAACTAAATAAGTTGAATCAAAACTAAGATTTATAATTTTAAAACTAAAATATCATAACATGGAATCAATCAAATTAATTAATGAAAATTATAAAAACTTTTCAAACTATCTAAAATGAATCAAACTTGATTAAAACAATTTTAAAAAAACAATTAATCTAGTGAACTAAAATTTAAAAAAAAAAAATCTAAACTAATTAAAATGAATTAAAATAAATTAAATCACAAGTTTCAAAATAAAAACTTCATCGCATAGAAGCCAATTTACTAAGATTATAAGGAGCACTTTGTTAGTACATTGGGTCTTTTTTGTATATTGGCAATTTTGTTCCTTTTAATTTTGGTCATAAAAGTCCTTTTACATAGTGACTTGGTCTCCATTGAAGATCAAGGTTGTTGGTCGTCCAATTAGGAAGTTACAAGTACATCTAAAAAGGTTTGTCTTGTGACAAGTTAGGCTCCTATGAGAAATAGAGATAATTGATTTTGTTTTTGAACTTGAAATATTTTAAATTAATGTTTTGAAAAACGGCAGGACCTCTCAAGCGGCCTAAAGCGCTCAAGCAATGAAGACCACTCAAGTGATCCTTCAGTTGGCTCAAGCAATCATGCTGAATTTGCTGAAATTTTTTCATGCAAATTTGATTTAGAACTATTTCAAAACCGAAATTAGTTGTTTGCCTATAAATACCTCATTATAACCCCTTTGAGGGTAAGAGATTTTATTTTCTTTAGAGAGGATTTCTTTGGAAAAAAAAAGCCTAACGAGCCACAACATTCATGATCTCTCATTCAAGGATTCAATCTTTGAATCTTGGGTTGAAGACCTTCATTCCTTCAGCAAGGCTAAAGTGTATTCACTAAAGCAATCAAAGGTTGTTGCGTCGTGTATCAAGTTATAGGTATTGGAGAGTAAGTCTTTAAGATAAAGCAGTTAGATAAATCTATATAACTTGATCTCATATAGTGGATTTAGATTAACGGTTTTAGATCTCGTGGTTCTTTATCTCCATAGTTAATGTGGGGGTTTTCCGCATAAAAATCCGTATGCTTCATTGCTTATATTCTTGATTATCTTGTTTGTATTACCTATCTTTAATTGAATTGATAATCTCTAACTACTAGTAGGGAAGAAGTTGATAATGCATATAAATCTTTATTTAAATTTTTATATACACCCCATCCACCTCTCTTCAGGTGTTACCGTACCAGACTTCGAGGCTTTTTCACACTCAAACTAAATGAAGGGGATCAAAACAAATGAAAATGTGAACTATAACACAAAGGATCGGTTAAACTAATGATTTAAACTAAACTAAAACAAAAAAAAAAATTTTAAAATTCACCTTCCAGAATGCCTACGTGAAAATCAAAGCGATGATTGTCCTGGAAGCAAACTGTGAATGCTCCACTCAACGTGCGCGAACTATCTGTCTTTGAGAACCTTTTGTCGTGGCTTAATGAACCTGAATTGCAACCTGTATATAAAGTGAACGTGGTTGTGGACTGTTTGCAAAGATCCCCCAAAGTGGCCTGTTGTCGGTGCGTGTCTTCTTGGAGAATAACCACCAACTGTGTGTGCTGTGAATTTTCAACTTATGGTACCACCCTTCCCTTCAGAATGCGTGCCTTTCCTTCAAAGCGACCTGGTGTTTTTTCATCCCCTTGCTAAATGGCAGCCCCTTTCCGTGGAACCGGGTGCATGGAGAGAACAAAAAGTGCCATGGGGATTCTATCCATTGAAAAAAATCTGCAGCCCTTTCCCAGTCTCAAAGTCGCAACCCCTTTTCTTTTCCAAACTGATGTCCTCCTCTTTCAAAAGAAAGAATCCCTTTTCTTTTTAGAAAGTGGCCCCCATCATCCTATGCGTGTTGTCAGTTTCTTTTTTAAAAGAAATCTATGCATCACTTTCCTCATCTATCACAAGGCAGCCTGCACTTTTTTGAGTAAAGAAACCTTTATGTGCGCTGTATGAATATCTCTTTTCCTTTTGCATAGACTGTGCATCTTGCAGAAGATCGATGGGTGTGTGTTGTCCACATGCAGGCTGCAAGCTGCGGGCTGTATCTCTTCAACCCAAAAGGGATTTCCAAAGTGTCTTGATTTCCATCCAATTATGGGGGAAGATGTGTACGCCAAGGGATCTTCTCCAATGTGAGCATTCAAATCTCATACAAATTTAAAATAAAGTTTAAAATCAGTAAAAGCCCTGAAATTTTAAATTAAAACAAATTAAAGGTTAATCATATCCATATTCGTTCAAGCATCAATTCAAGCAATTAAAAGTCATAACATTAGTCTCACATAAATTTTCTAAAATAAATATATAAGTAAATGAAACAAACAAAAATATAAGAAATTAAACACATGCAATCAAAATTCAAATATTAATCTTAATGCAATACAGAATAAGAAAATCGACATGTTGAACTCACACAACTAAAGATCTGTACTCACCCCATGCATTAAAATCCGAAATCAAGTCAAGAACTCATCTAAACCTAAAACTTAGCAATGAAACTCAAGAAAACAAAGCTAAGTGAACTAGGCCTAGTGAAGTGTAAGTGATCCTATAAAAGATAAGCAGGTGTCCTAAGTGGAAAATATCTAAGTGACCTATCCTAGAAAGGTGCTTAAGCGAAACCTAAACTAAGCTTGAAGAGTGGTCAAGGTTAGTGTGAGGGTCTAAATGAGCCCTAAACAAAAGGTCCCTAAGGGTGGCTTAGAAAAATTAGGTCATATGACTATCACTGGGCTACCAAATGATGACTATAAGTCAAAAGAGAAGCATAGGAAAGTACCTAATATCACATGTGCTAAGAGGATAAAATGAAGGATCTACACATAGCAAGTTAATATTTGTGGACCATAGGTTGAGCTCCAACCCTTTATAAAATGAAATAATCATTGCCCTGCTTATGCTTAATGTTGTGCCCAATACTTTGGCTTGTCCAGGTTTTCTTCCAACGCCTAACTTTTAAAGGAAAAAAATATTAGAAGGTAGGAGGTACAAAAATTACTTCAAGATAAGGACTAGGATAAATGTAATACCACGAATGATGTTAGTCATTGCTACTACAAAAATTGTAGATGTGAAAGTGAAGCTCCCAGCATACAAATTATGGCCCAATGCTCCTATGAAATGAAAACTCTTGATAAAATATAAACGAATGGCCTAAGCAAGATGAAAAAGGAAAAAATTGTTGTGTAATAACTAAATAAAAAAAAGAAAAAAAAACACTATATGTTTAGTGCTTATGAGATATAAGAAAAGAAAAATAAATACTCTTATGTGAAAGCAATATTTTTAGAACTTAATATATCATTGAGTCATAAAAGGTTTACAAAAAGGGAAAAGAATTGTAAAATTTATTGAAGAGCACTTTGTTCTCTATTTCCATAAAATGGGGAAATGAAAAGCATATATTTGGGGTTGCGGATAGATTGCACATTAACCTAATTCCAACTCACCAAGGATAACAAAAGAAGAAAAAAAACTTCTCTAACTAATTTATTTATTTTATTTATTTATTTACAAAAAGGACCTCAACTTTAATACTTCCCCTCAGGATGGAGTGTGTATATTATGAACACTCATCTTGTTAAGTAAAAGAGAGAACTGAGTTAGAAACAGGGGCTTTATCAACAAGTCTACTATTTGGTGTCGTGAAACAACGTGCATAGTCTTCAATGTTCCTTTTTGAATTTTCTCTCATATCAAATGGCAATCGATCTTGATGTGCTTGGTTCTTTCATGAAAAACTTGATTAACTGCAATGTGTAGGGCAGCTTCATTGTCACAAAACAATATTGCAACTCCATCATGATTTACACCAAGATCCTTGAGAAGAGAAAACAACCACACTATCTCACAAGTTGCATTTTCCATTGAACAATACTCAGCTTCAACTGAAGATCTCGACATTGTGTGTTGTTTCTTAGATTTCCAAGAAACCAATGAGTCTCCAAGAAACACAATAACCACTTATTAATTTTCTATTGTCAAGACAAGTACCCCAATCAGCATCTACAAAAGCCTTTAGCTGCAATGAAGTTGAAGCAAGATAAGAAAGACCTTGGCCAACTGCGTTCTTTATATATTACAAAACATGAACAATAGATTTTAAATGCAATACCCCCAGTTTAGCCAAAAATTGGCTCAAGCAATTCATTGCATAACATAGGTCTGGTCGAGTGATTGTCAAGTACAATAACTTTCCAATTATACACCTATATTACAAAGGATCATCAAGAAGTTCTCCATCATCTTGAACAAGTTTAACATTTACATCCCTATGAGTTTTGCGAGTCTTACACCTAAGATGCCCTGTTTCTAACAGGAGTTGTAAAGCATATTGGCGTTGGCAAATAGAAATTCCTTTAGAAGATCTTGTCATCTCAATGCCAAGAAAATATTTCAAATTCCCTAAATCTTTCAAATTGAATTGGCTATTCAAATATATTTTCAAATTTTTTACCTGCTCAAGACTATTACTTCCCATAATGATGTCATCAACATACAATAAAAGTGCAATGAAGCTTTGTCCTTCAGCCTTAGTAAGAGTGATCTACATGAGATTATTTGAAACTAATTTCAAGGAAAGCTGTAGAAAATTTTGAAAACCACTAGCAGGAGGCTTGCTTTAACCCATAGATAGATTTATGCAATCTACACACAATGTTTTCAGGTAGAGAAATCTCCCCCTCACAGCTATATCCTGGTGAAAGTTCCATATACACTTCCTCTTGCAAATCACCATGCAAGAAAACATTATTTACATCTAGCTGTGTCAAACTCTAGCCATAAACAATAGACAAAGAGAGGAGAACCTTAAATGTTACTAACTTTGCAACAAGAGAAAAAGTGTCCAAGTAGTCAATACCTTCCTATTGTGTATACCCTTGGGCCACTAAGTGCGCTTTGTAACGCTTTAAACTACCATCTGACCGATACTTAATATGATACACCCATTTGCAGCCAACAGGGCACTTACCAGCTAGAAGAGTAGTCAATGTCCATGTCCCATTGCTTTCAAGAGCTTTCAGATCTACTATCATAGCTTCATTCCATTTAGGAACCTTAGCAACTTGTGAATAAGTGGTTGGTTCAAAATGAGAAAAAATGGAACAAACAAAGGCTTTATGGTTAGAGGAAAGAAGATCATAACTAAGAACATGGGAAAGTGGATGAGCTATGGGAACATTATTATGGGATACAGAGTAGCAACGAAAATCCTTCAGGTAGGAAGGAAGTTTAATGACTCGAGAAGGTCAAGAAGATTCAAGATTTTGTGAAGATAGAGCAATCATAGTAGTGGTGGAATTATCATTTAGACCAACGAAATAAGAAAGAGGAATGACTTTTGGTATATGACATGGTAACACTCGATCAGGAAAAAAAACAAAAAATGTTAGAAGATTCGATAGCTTGTGGAATAGCTGTGAAGGGAAAGAAAGTCTCATGAAACACAACATCTTGTGATATGAAAACAATATTGGTACTAAGTTTTAGCAGTTTGTATCCCTTATACCCAAGTGGATACCCAAGAAAAACAACAAGTAAAGCTCTTGGAGAAAATTTTGTTTTATGATGCTTAAGAGAAGAGGCATAACACAAGCAACCAAAGACCTTTAAGTGACTATATGATGGTTTCTTATTCCACAGGACTTCAAAAAGGGTTTTGTTAGAAAGAATTGGAGATGGTAATCGATTAATTAAGTATGCAACAGTTAAGACACAATCCCCTCAATATCCTAAAGGTACATTTGATTGAAAATGCCAAGTTCTCGCAATGTTTAACAAATGTTGGTGCTTGCATTCTTCCACAGAGTTTTGTAGTGGTGTGTCCACACAAGAATGAAAAGAATTAATGCCTTTGGAATGAAAAAAAAAAATCTATAAAGGCTAATTCAGGGGAATTATTAGTTCTCACAAATTTAATTTTAGCACCAAATTGTGTGTTTATGAGAGTGTAAAAATCAGGAAAGATGGTCAGGACATCGGATTTTTGTTTCAATAAATAGATCCAAGTAAAACAAGTCTTATCATCCATAATCGTAAAAAAAATAACGATGCCTTTCTATAGTTTGTGGGGTAAAAGGATCCCATATATCACAATGCACAAGATTGAAAGGTTGATTAGACAAAGAATTTGATGAAACAAATGCTAAACGCTTTTGTTTAGCAAGGGAACAAACATCGCAAAGCAAAGAATCACTAAAGAATTGTGAAAATTTAATTCATTCTTCAAAATTTAAAGTTTTACATCAGATGGATGACCCAAATGAAAGTTCCATAATTCCTTTCGAGTCAATATGAATTATTACAAACACTAGAGAAACAAGAAATAGTTGAGAGCAAATTGTTTGGATTCAAAATGTAGAGGTTGCCAACACTGATTACTACTCAAAAAGTGTTATTTCATAGCTTGTAATTAACTCTTTTAAACACTCTTGAGTAGTAATTATTACCTTTTAACTCAATAGACATGTTAAGGACCCTTGCAATAGTTTCTAATCAAATTGTGTTAAGTTTTGGTGTTTTGATAGCTTTTTTATCACCAAAGCAATCCAAGAATGAGGGAGAGCTATATATAGTTCATGGCAAAGCTTTTGGAAGCTCAAATTCATGAAGAACCAAGCTTGGGAGCTCCATATCCCTTTTCCAAAGTCGTTCAAAGTATGCAAGGAAAGAACAACGGAGAGAGGAAAAACAGAGTGAAGAAAACAGAGGACAGCAACTGCAGTCTTATTTCACACTTTTGGAGCACTTTCCGAAGTCCATTTTCTACATGCTATATACCATTTCAAAGCTCAGGAAGTCAAGAATCCAACGCTTCAAATGGTACGCAATTCGAAGTTGAAATGAAGGAGTTACAGCCATTGCAAGCCGATCACTCCAAGCTGAAGAAAGAATTTTGCACAGCGCTGCGAAATCACCCTTTTGTTGCAAAATGATTTCGCAGCCTTTTTGTACAGTGCTGTGGATTTCCCCTTGAAGTATCCCGTCACGTTGGAAGCTGAGCACCGCAATCTCAAAGACTACTTCGCAGCAATGCGAAATCAGCCGTTTGCTGCGAAGTGATTTCGCAGCCCTTTTTGTGCATCTGCGAAATTTCGCAGACCTCGTTTGCACCTGCGAAATGGTCCTTAGTGCTTCCCGATAGTTGCGACCGACACTTTTGGATATTTTTCTTCAGATATTTTTGTATAAATTTCCATTCTTCTCCTTGTAATCCACCAACCATAAGATTTCTTAGTTAAGAAGGTTGGAAAAACGTCTCTATATATATTCCCTTGCATCCACTGTAATAGATATAGGGCATCATGTAATCCAACGGAATATAGATAGATATATAAATATATAGAATATACAGAGCCTTGCTCTGTTTTTTCCTTCTCTTTCATTTTCATTTTCTTGCTAACCAAACTCTGAGGATTTTTTCTCAGAGGATGAGAGGCTAGGCTTTTCGTCTCTTGGAGTGAGGAAATCCGGGTAAGTTTCCAAATGCATAAATTGGAAGTTTTGTTGTTTTAATTTTTAATGAAGAGAAAGTGTGACCCGTTAATGGTTTTTATATTTTTAGTTAACTTAAAACGCCTTTAAATCACCTCGGCCAACACTTGGTAAGGCAAGTGATCTCCGTCCATGGAGATTCACTAGTTTATCTCTTGCGAGCCTTTGGGAGGTGGTTTGAAGGTAGGATTTTCTAGAATAGCCAACACTTGGTAAGCTTTTGGACTCCAAGGAGACATCCATTAGTTATCTCTTGCGAGCTTTTGACGGGTAATCCAAGGTTAAAGATCACCTTGAATGGCAAGTGCTAGGTGAGAGGTAGGAGTCATTGCAAGGTGCATGAGTGAGAGGGATTTAGTGTTTGAACCCATTAATGGGAAGCATCTGTACAACACCGGTTGGAGAAGGAACTATATGTTAATTCTCTAATGCGAGGAAAAGAAACAAGTGATCGGAACTCTCCTTTTTGTATGAGGAACCTGAGCCTAGTGATCTGAACTCCAAGAAACACTTTTCTTTGTAAGTAAAATCAGTTACTATTTTTGGTTAGTTTAAATCTAAACCTTTTTCATTCAAACATCTTTATGTTTTCTTTTAAAGCTAACCTTGAAATGAAAAGGCACCAATTCAGCTTTGAATTAATATCATTTGCAAAGTGAAAACTCATCCCAGTGAACGATCCTAGAGCCACTATGCTATAGTAGCTTTGTCTTTGCTACCCTAGTTTATGGTGTAATAGGTTATAAATTTTGTTGATTACTCCCTCAATCAAGGAGCACCAGCTGGACACGAATCAGCTGAGACACCAATTGGGCACGAATCAAATGGCGCCGTTGCCGGGGATGGTGCCACTTTATAGTGATATCACCTTTTCAGAGTACTTGTGATCTTCATCACAAGTTTGGTGACTTTTCTTTTCCTTTCACTAACTCTTTTTATTTCTTTATTGTTCATATTTTAGTATATCTTTTATTTAGTTTTTAGTTTACCTTAATTTTTTTCCTTTATTTGAATTATTTTTCTTTTGTTTTCTTTTGTTTTCTCTGTTTTTAATTCACAAATTGCTAGTTGTGCATGCCATGTTGAATACGAGATAGCAGAGGAAGCCATGAACTTCATGAGTTATGTGGCTGAAGTTTCAAGAGGATGGGATGAACCAAATGCTAGAGATATGGGAAAAATGACGTCTCAACCTAATGCTAAGGGTGATATGTATATTTTAAATGACGACATAGACATGAGGACAAAGTTTGCAGCTATGGAAAGGAGATTGGAAAAGCTAGAAATGACGAATATGCAACCAGTGCAAGCCATCTCTCAGACACCATTACAACCTATGCCTTGTTCCATTTGTCGATCATATGAGCACTTGGTGGATGAGTGTCCTACCATTCCAGCCGAGAGGGAAATGTTTGGTGATTGCAATACCTATAATTCCAATTAGAGGGACCATCCAAATTTCTCTTGGAAACCACAGCCGCCTCAGTACAAGCAACATGTTCAAGCACTTCCGCAAGCCTCAAGCCTTGAACAAGCTATGGTGAATCTTAGCAAGGTCGTGGAAGACTTTGTTGGAGCTCAGAAATCCATCAATGCTCAGCTCAGTCAAAGTATTGACAGTGTAGAGAGTTCATTGATTAAAAGGATGGATGAAGTGCAAAATGATCTATCTCAGAAGATAGATAATCTCCAAGATTCAATCTCAAGGTTTGCCAACCTCAACACAGTGCAAGAGAAAGAAAACTCTCCTTCTCAACCTTATCAAAATTCCATGAGTATCCATGAAATGGAGGCTAAGGAGGGAGAATCTTCACAAAAGAGGGAAGTCAAAGAAGTGATCACTTTGAGGAGTGGTAAAGAGGTTGATCTGCCTACATGCAAGCTAGAACATTTGGTAGAGAGTGAAACAGAGAAAGAAAAGAGGGAGGAAATCAAAGGAAAGAAAAAGGGGAAAATCATAGAGAAATATGACTATGATCTTATTATAGATGGAGAACCACAGAGGATAGTCATCAAGGAAGAAATGATGAAACACATGCATCCACCTTTTCTCTAAGCTTTGTATGGGAAAATCATACAAACCAAGTCTCAAGTGAAGGATGCAAACTTCATATGGGATCCGGGCAAGCTAAATCAGGAGCAATTTTTTGATGGACTTAGTTTTTTTAAAGATTAGCTAGTCCATATCTTTTTGTTTTGTTTTTTACTTGTTTTAATTTTGATTTCAATGCTTTAATTCTAATTTGTTTTGATGTAATATAGGTTTTTGGATGATCTCAGGTAGGAGGAATTGCAAAGAAATTGAAAGGAAGTCTTTCAGAGCAAAAACGAGTCAAAAACAGGGTAAAAATAGGGGAAAAACAGGGGTCTGCGAGATTTCGCAGCCTCTACGAAATCAACACTTTGCTGCGAAACCATTTCGCAGCCTTAGGCCCCTCTTTGTGAAAATTTTCGCAGCTGCGAAACCAATTTTGGCACACGAGTGCCACTTCGCAGCACAAGAGCCCCCATTTCGCAGCTGCGAAACGGCTGCGAAGCTCCAAAACGTGAAAAATCCCAATTTCGTAGCCAAAGCTCCATTTGGCAGGGTATTTCGCAGCTGCGAAACCAACTTTTGGCACACGAGTGCCATTTCACAGCACAGTGAATCTCATTTAGCAGTTGAGAAATCCAAAAAAAAAAAATAGAGCCTTTGCTCTGAGAAAAAAAAAATTTCGCAGCCAAAGCCCCATTTCACAGGGTGTTTTGCAGCTGCGAAACCAACTTTTGGCACACGAGTGCCATTTCGCAGCATAGTGACCCTCATTTCGTAGCTGCGAAATGCCAAAGCGTAAAAACTCCCAATTTTCGCAACCAAAGCCCTATTCCGCAGGGAGTTTCTCAACTGCGAAACCACTTTTTGGCACACGCGTACCATTTTAAAGCCCCGTACACTCATTTCGCAGCTGCGAAATGAGCTGCGAAAATGGACTTTAGCTGCGAAATCACCTTTAGGCTGCGAAATGGTCTACGAAAATGCCACTTTTCTGCGAAATGATCTCTAAGCTTCGAAATGGCTGCGAAATGATCTCCAAGCTTCGAAATGGCTGTGAAATCACCTCCAAGCTTAGAAATGACCTTCAAATTGTGAAATTGACTTGCAAAATGGAGGAAGGTTTGCAAAAACACCTTGCAAAGCCAAGGGAAGTTGCTAAAATGCCATCAGAGCCCCGCAACCATGCATCTGAAGAGGAGAGCCCCGTGCACCCTGGGATCACACACACTAAGCCTCTCACTCCATTTCTTACCTCCTTAAACCATCAAAGCCCATAGCTCCAGTTGAGAGCTCCAGCTATGGAGACTATGCCATCTAAGGAGACTACCAAAACAGAGGTCAAAGTCTTGATCCAACCCATTCAAGAGGCCACCACAGACGCATCAGCTCCACAGGACCCTACCATTACTTGATCATCTCTTTACTTTTTGTCTTTACATATTATATTAGTATAGATAATTCCATGTTTTGATGTCTTATATTCTGGGATTGGATGTATTACTGATGATACATCATATATAGACATCATTCTTGTTTAAACTTGGCATTTTCCTCTACTCACTAACTCTTATGTTTTCTTTGAAACATGTGGTTTCTCCTATACGACTCAGACTCCATGTCACTCAGGAGGTACCACTTCCTCCCTATTTTTCAATCCCTGTTGTCACATTGAGGACAATGTTCAGCTTGGTTGGGGGGAGAGTTGAGGAAGTAAGTATTGTTAATAATGCTAAGTTATTTTGGTAATTTAGTTGTTTTTTGCTTAATTTTTAAAATTTTTGAAAGTTTTTATTCTACTCTCCATGGTTATTAAGGAAAAATTTTCAAACTAAAAAGGGAGAAATTGAATTTTTGTCTTTTTACTTGACTTAGAGTTTGTATTATGCTTACTAAAGTTGATGAATTATTGAAACTTCTATTGAATTCAACCTCAGTTCTTCCACTTTAAGCTATTCACACACTGTGCACAATAGGTTCCGAGTATAAGATGAAAAACTATTTCCCTCTTGACTTAGGAAATTTTAGACTTGGTACCTTTGACCTTATTTAATAGTGTTGGGACACCTTGTAAAAGGCTAATGAGTCTTTGAAAAAAAAAATGTTTGCTTGCCTTGAAACCCGAGCAAGGTCTGAGGGGTATATGGTGAAAATCTTTAAAACCTGGTGCCCTAAGCCTTAATTGGTTGGGAGTCACCAACCTCAATGCTCGTTACAAGGGTGGATAGGTGGAGTTTAACATACTATAGGTGCTTGGGTATTAAAATTCATTCTCAAAACTCCGAGGTAAAATCCGAGGAGTTAGTGGTTGAAAGATCCTTAAAACTTGATGCCCTAAACCTTAATTGGTTGGGAGTCATCGATGGACCCCCGTTACATGGACAATTTAAAAAAGAATACCTTTAAGCCTTGTACTCCTACAATGAAAAAAAATTGTGAGAAAAGAGGTGCATTCTTAACCTATTGGAGCTTGATCAGTTTGCTAAGCTTTGAAAAAAAAACTAGGTTGGGGGGTGGGAGATTAGTTCAACATACTATATTCGGAAACTAATAAATAACACTTAGATTTTTGTGGAAGAGTAAGGTTTGACCCTTTGGGAGTGGAAACTCTTTTAAAAGCTTAAATTTGCATAATACCTTCTCTTTATGAATTGTGATTAGACAAGTTATTTAATAACTCTTGTTGAAGTTTGAGTTTTATTTCTTTAATGTTCCATGTGAGAGTTAGATCATCATGCCACTTGAGAATTGTTTTTTGACCAGCATGATGTTGTAAATTATAGTATTGTTTATTTTTATTTTTCTCTCCTTCATTGCTAAGGGACTAGCAATATGTCGGTTGGGGGGAGTGATTACTACTCAAAAAGTGCTATTTCATAGCTTGTAATTAACTCTTTTAAACACTCTTGAGTAGTAATTATTACCTTTTAACTCAATTGACATGTTAAGGACCCTTGCAATAGTTTCTAATCAAATTGTGTTAAGTTTTGGTGTTTTGATAGCTTTTTGATCACCAAAGCAATCCAAGAATGAGGGAGAGCTGTATATAGTTCATGGAAAAGCTTTTGGAAGCTCAAATTCATGAAGAACCAAGCTTGGGATCTCCATAGCCCTTTTCCAAAGTCGTTCAAAGTATGCAAGGAAAGAACAACGGAGAGAGGAAAAACAGAGTGAAGAAAACAGAGAACAGCATCTGCAGTCTTATTTCACACTTTTGGAGCACTTTCCGAAGTCCATTTTCTATATGCTATATACCATTTCAAAGCTCAGGAAGTCAAGAATCCAAAGCTTTAAACGGTGCACAATTCAGAGTTGAAATGAAGGAGTTACAACCATTTCAAGCCGATCACTCCAAGCTGAAGGAAGAATTTTGCATAGCGCTGCGAAATCACCCTTTTGTTGCGAAATGATTTCGCAGCCTTTTTGTACAGTGCTGTGGATTTCCCCCTGAATTTTCCCGTCACGTTGGAAGCTGAACACCACAATCTCAAAGACCACTTCGCAGCGATGAGAAATCAACCGTTTGTTGCGAATTGGAGTGAGGAAATCCGGGCCGGGTAAGTTTCCAAATGCATAAATTGGAAGTTTTGTTGTTTTAATTTTTAATGAAGAGAAAGTGTGACCCGTTAATGGTTTTTATCTTTTTAGTTAACTTAAAACGCCTTTAAATCACCTCGGCCAACACTTGGTAAGGCAAGTGATCTTCGTCCATGGAGATTCACTAGTTTATCTCTTGCGAGCCTTTGGGAGGTGGTTTGAAGGTAGGATTTTCTAGAATAGCCAACACTTGGTAAGCTTTTGGACTTCAAGGAGACATCCATTAGTTATCTCTTGCGAGCTTTTGACGGGTAATCCAAGGTTAAAGATCACCTTGAATGGCAAGTGCTAAGTGAGAGGTAGGAGTCATTGCAAGGTGCATCAGTGAGAGAGATTTAGTGTTTGAACCCATTAATGGGAAGCATCTGTACAACACCGGTTGGAGAAGGAACTATATGTTAATTCTCTAATGCGAGGAAAAGAAACAAGTGATCGGAACTCTCCTTTTTGTATGAGGAACCTGAGCCTAGTGATCTGAACTCCAAGAAACACTTTTCTTTGTAAGTAAAATCAGTTACTATTTTTGGTTAGTTTAAATCTAAACCTTTTTCATTCAAACATCTTTATGTTTTCTTTTAAATCTAACCTTGAAATGAAAAGGCACCAATTCAGCTTTGAATTAATATCATTTGCAAAGTGAAAACTCATCCCAGTGAACGATCCTAGAGCCACTATGCTATAGTAGCTTTGTCTTTGCTACCCTAGTTTATGGTATAATAGGTTATAAATTTTGTTGATTACTCCCTCAATCAAGGAGCACCAGCTGGACACGAATCAGCTGAGACACCAATTGGGCACGAATCAAACACGATTACCCATCCTAATCGTCCTCCCTTATGAGAGGTCCTGAATAGTACAAGAACCAGAAGGGAGTGTTGATGTGAAAGGGAACTAATAGAAAGCAAATTAAATGAAAACTAGGAATGAACAAAACATTGGCAAGAACAATTGTATCCATTATTCAAATAGATCCTATACATGCTATGCTAACAGAATGACCATTTGGTAACATAATAAAAGAATTTGAAATTGGTTTGGAACTAGTGAAAAAATCTAAAATATAACAAACATGATGCGTTGCTCTAGTATCCAACACTCATGAATAAAGAGAAATAGTTGAAGAGTTGTAGGTCAGAGAGAGAGAAAGAAATATTACCACTGAAACTTGACACAGATGGACCAAGTTGTGGAGTATCTGTCAAGGTTTGAGATCCAATTTGAAGTTGTGAGCACAAGAGTGTAATGAGTTGTTTATCTTCAAATTGATGAATGGTAGTTTTTCATTTAATTATTTCATTCGTTCATGTACAGAGTATATATAGAGGGTAATCACCATTCTAAGAATGGGAAAGAATGATACAAGGAATGAATGATATAAGGAAAGAAAAACTAATATCCTAATATCTCAACATTCCTAATATCTCAACTTTCCTAATATCTCAACACTCCCCCTCAAGTTGGTGCATAGATGTCACACATGCCCAACTTGTCTAAAAATTTTGAGAACACTCGACTATAGACTGCAGCTTTGGTGAGGATATTTGCTAATTGATCTTCTGATCGAATCTTAGGCAATTTCACAATCTTATCATCCAACTTCTCCTTAATGAAGAATTTGTCCACCTCGACATGTTTTGTACGATCATGTTGTATTGGATTATGAGCAATATCACATATGACTTTATTATCACAAAACAATTGGATTGGTTGCCTAGATAGGTAACCTAAATCCTATAAGAGGAGTTTTAACCATAATGCCTCACAAAGTCCTAGAGTCATACCCCTAAATTCCGCTTTTGCACTTGAACGAGTGATGACATTCTACTTCTTACTTTTCCATGTCATAAGATTACCACCTACAAAGGTAAAGTAACTAGATGTAGATCGCCTATCATCCACTGCACCGGCCTAATCAGCATCAGTATATACTACTATACTCTGATGATCAACATTTTTAGTGAACAAAATTCCCTTCCTAGGAGCATTCTTCAAATACCTCAAAATATGCATGACTACATTCATTTGTTGCTCTTCAGGATTATGCATGTATTGACTTACTACACTCAATGCATAAGCAAGATCTGGTCTTGTATGAGCTAAGTACGTTAATCTCCCCACAAGTCTCTAGTATCTTCTCTTATCGATTGATACTTGATTAGGCTCAACACACAATTTCAGATCTTCTTCTATTGGTGTATCAACAAGTTGACATCCCGACATTCCAGTCTCCTGTAAAAAATCTAAGGCATACTTTCTTTAAGACAGAAAAATTCCTTCATTTGATCGAGAAACTTCAATCCCAATAAAGTATTTCAGAGGACCTAGATCTTTCATTTCAAATTCTCTAGATAGATAATTTTGCAGAGCTTTTCTTTCTTTGGGATCATTTCTTGTAACTACCATGTCATCCACATATACGATGAGTGTCATAATCTTACCATGTTGCTTTTTCAAGAACAAAGTGTGATCTGAATTACTTTGACGATAGCCAAAAGCTCTCATTGACTTTATGAACCTTCCAAACCATGCTCTCGAGGATTACTTCAACCCATATAATGGCTTCTTCAATTTGCACACCTTCTAACATTGCTTTTCTGAAACCATGCATCTTGGTGTAAGATCCATATATACTACTTCAAATAACTCACCATGCAAAAAGGCATTTTTCACATCGAACTGTTGTAATGGCCAATCCAGGTTTGCAACTAAAGACAGTAATACTCGAACCGTGTTGATCTTAGCCATAGGTGCAAATGTCTATGTGTAGTCAATTCCATAAGTTTGAGTGTACCCTTTTTCTACCAGTCTTGCTTTAAATCATTCAATATTACCATCTGCCTTGTACTTCACAATATAGATCCAGCGACACCCAACTGGCTTCTTTCTTGGTGGACATTCTACGAGTTCCCATGTTTTATTCTTCTACAATGATTTCATCTCTTT
Source organism: Vitis vinifera (assembly GCF_030704535.1). NCBI lineage: Eukaryota > Viridiplantae > Streptophyta > Magnoliopsida > Vitales > Vitaceae > Vitis > Vitis vinifera. The sequence goes on along the minus strand of NC_081823.1, from coordinate 20,581,583 downwards.
ATTCATGGTTGCTTTCCATCTTGGATCAACTAAGGCTTCCTGCACATTGTTAGGAATAGCTACAGTAGATAATTGATTTACAAATGACTTATTTGATTTAGACAAACGATGGTTAGACACATAGTTGCTCATGTGATATTTGACTTTGGGAGACAATTCAGGTTCATATGTGGGTTTAGGAATACCTCTATTATGACGGTGTGGTAACCGTTTCATGAATGGATCAGGTTCCAAATTAAGAACACCCTCAACAGACGACGATTGGTTTGGTATTTCAGTGAAGACATCTTCAAACCCAAATTGTTCATATGGTGGTGATGGTTCAATTGTACTTTCTCTTCCTTCTTCTATCTCTTCTTCAGTTTCTGGGTGGTCATTACTACTTGGTTCCAAAGTTGTACCACTCATATCCAACTCACCCACTTTCTGGTTCACTAGTTTAGATTGTCCAAATTCATCATCCTCAGAGATATGATAATCATAATCGAGAGTCTAAATTTCCTTCTGGTACTCCCCCTGAAGTTCAAACTCAAATGAAAAATACATCAAATCTTCATGAAACACCACATCCATTGTAATAAACATTCGTCGAGTTGGAGAATGGTAACATCGATATCCCTTTTTGTGCAATGCATATCCAACAAACACACATTGCAATGCACGGGAAGTTAACTTAGTGCTTGGTGTTTGTGTAGATGCACAAGATAAGGATGCAGTGATTTGAGAAACTGACAAAAGATTGTAATCTAAAGATGAAACAACTAAAACAGAATCCAAATTCAAAGTATCAGTAAGAGTTAAGGATTCTTCCCCAATGACTAGGGTTGTGTTACCATTGGTTGTGGAAACAATTTTTTGTGAGGAAGGTCTAAGAGGTGAGACCTATCTAGAATCAAAATTCATATGATCTGTAGCACCAAAATCAATTTTTCATGCACTATTAATAACAGGTGTAAAAGTATTTAAAAATTTACCACCATAATCTGTAGCGGCTACCAATGCAGAGGCTTTCTCAGCAACATTAACCTCTATTTTTATTTCGGCAACAACTGCAGTCAAGGTTTTTTTGGAATCCTTCTTTCGTTGATCACGATTATCATCCCACCAGTCTAGATATCCCACAATTTCAAAGCAACGACTCTTGGTATGACCAGTCTTATTGCAGTGAGTGCATTTGAAGGTTGACTTATCAATATTAGGGTCTATCTTAGGATGGTTGGTCTTGGATTGGTCCTGCCAATTCTAGGTTGATCGTTGTCGAACTACCATAGCTGAGGTGTCAGGGTTGTCAAATTCTACTTTCATACTAGCATGATGCACTGCCTCTTATTGAATCAGTGCATAATATTCTTCCAAATCAGGAAGAGGATCTTTGCGTAGAATCTCTCCTCGAACTTGCTCAATGTCACCATCCAATCTAGCAAGAAAGATGTGCACCCATTGTCGTTCAATGGATTTCTGGTATGCTGCAATGTCATCAGGGTCTTTCATGACTACCTTATCCCGATGATCCAATTCGCAAAAAATTTCAGTTAACTCTCCATAATATTCAGAAAGAGACCTTCCACTTTGTTTGGCAGTGAAGGCTTTTTTATTCAAAGAGAAAACTTGTAATTCATCATAGAAGGCCTTTGATAATGCTCTCCAAATTTCTTGAGTGGTGGGTAAGCATAAGTAACCCTTCATAATTTCTGGACTCATGGACATTAACAACAATCTCTTCAACTTTTGATTCTCAACATACCATTTTTCATATCCATTTTCTGACTATTTTGGTGGATTTGTCTTACCTCAAATGTAGGAAAGTTTTTCCTGATGGGCAATATGCATCTCCACGAGTTGTGAACAAACATCATAGCTTGATTCAGTCAAAATAATTCCTGGATTAAAAGTACCTTCAAATTGAAAAACAATAGTATTTTTTTCACTCTCATTTTTTTTTATCGCTAAGGAGGGGCGATGGTTGGCCTTACTGACAAAATATCCAGGATTTTAGTTCCATGGCTCTGATACCATCTTCAAATTGATGAATGGTAGTTTTTCATTTAATTATTTCATTCGTTCATGTACAGAGTATATATAGAGGGTAATCACCATTCTAATAATGGGAAAGAATGATACAAGGAAGGAATGATATAAGGAAAGAACAACTAATATCTCAACAGTTTACACTAATCACTAGTTAGAGTGTTCAATGGTGAATCCTGTGGACATAAACCAAATCCATTGAGTACATTGGAGCTCGTTTTATTTATTTGGACCTTTAGTGGATTCGATTTTTCTCTAGTTTTATAGCTTGGTGGGTATCTATGAAGCTTGTAACATTTATCAACTATATGTCCTTGAATACCACAATTAGAGCATAAAGGTCTTTCTCATTTTGATTTTGAATTGAAGGAAGCTATAGCAATAGAAATGCCAGAATCACCCAAAATCTGAGAATCATTAGAGAGTGACAAACCTTGATTGACTGGACGTTGACTTTCTTCTTGAACAACCAGGGTAAAAACTTTGGTGATTGGAGGCAAAGGGTTCATCATCAAAATCTAACCCCATGTGAAGGCATATGAGTCATTAAGACCCATTAAAAATTGAATAACACATTCCTTTTGTTGATACTCCATCCAAGGTTTCATCCTTCCATAGTGACATACAAGAATAGGTTGAAATTCCTTCATCTCATCCCACAAAATCTTGTGCCTAGTGTAATAAGTGTTGACATACAAGAATATGAGTCATTATTTCTATCTCATTCCCTGCCTAGTGTAATAAGTGCACCTTGATTCAAGGCCATAAGAGCCTTTATGACTTGGAAAATTTGTGGAGCATTGGTTTGATGAAACTGTTCTCCCAGGCCGTTCCAGATCTCTGTAGTAGTAGAGATGTAGAGAAGACTCGCAACTATCTCCTTAGCCACCAAGTTCAAGATCCATGAATTAACCATGCTATTGCATCGATTCCAAGCTCCATAAAGCAAATCATTAGTAGTTGCAGGTTGAGGAATGCTATCATCAATGAAGCCCATTTTGTTCTTGGCTATGAAAGCTAGTAGCATCGCCCAACTCCATGTGTTGTAATTGGGGCCATGAAAATGATGGGAAACAAAAATAAGCCTTGGATGGTCTCCATTATGGAGAAAGAAGGAACTGGAGAAATCTTCCACTGGAGAAGAGGTGGAGCTCATAACAACCCAATTATTGTTTTGTCTTCCACGAGCCATCAGGAAGATTTAGAAACAATAAACATAGAATAGTTGCAACAGAGAAGAACGCTTTGATACCATTTTACAAAAAAGGTAAAGAAATTTCAAAATTTGATGAGGAGTACTATGTTCTCTATTTCTAGAGGGAAAAAAAGGGGGTGGGGGAATGACAAGCATATATTTGGGACTGGAGACAAATTGCACATTAACCTAATTCCAGCTCACCAAGGATAATAGAAAAAAAAAAAACTTCTCTAATTAATTTCTTCCTTTTTATTTATTTACAAAAAGGTCCTCAACTTTAATAAAAAGTCATTGGATCATGCCCTCTTCACTCATAAAATTATTCTTATTCCTATCATAAACTAAGAGAAGTAGGGACGGGGAATCCTTGATGAGGTATAAATTTCCATCCCTAATAGGAATCTTCATTAGTATTTTTGATTTGATAATTTTTATTTAATTTTAAATTTTATACATACACACACACATACAATAGGGCCCTATCTTTGTCCCATTCTTAGTTTAAGTTTTTACAATTTTCCCCATCCTCAACTTGAAAAATACTCCTAGTCTCTGCCTCAATGAGGTTTTTTGTCATCCTTGCACTTGGTTTGTGCACTTGACTACCTAGCTGAATTTCATGTGGGCTACACCTAATTTGAAATAAAAATTATAGTGATAAAGGGAAAAATAATTTTAAAAAGCAATTTTCATTGTTCCCACTATAAGAAAAAAGGGCTTTCGTTGACAGTTTTTCACTGTCAAGATAAGATATATCTATTAAGATGGATCAATATTCATATATGTCATCTATACCAATGTCAAGAAAAAGTAAAAGCTATCTGGACATAATATATGTATATATATATATATATATATATGTGTGTGTGTGTGTGTGTGTGTGTGTGTGAAGATTAATTTATCTTATGTCAAGGTTGACTTAGACTTCTGTTGAGCTTCACTTAAATATATGTTAATGTTGCTTTATCTTCTTTAAGGTTAAATTCATGTGTCAAGGATGTTTTTTTGTCACGGTTGAACTATTTATATGTCAAGGTTGGTTTAGTTTATGTCAATGTTGTGTATAGAATATATCGATAAATAAATCTTTATTCTCTTCAAATATATCCAAAAGTCTAATAGTGGTATGTGATTAAAAGAACCTATGCATACACTGAGCAAACATTGATGAAATATAAAACCTGTAAAAAATAAATGTAATATTAATTAGCTAATTATTGATTAAAGATGAAGCCATAGAATAAAACCTTATGTAAATATATGAACTTTTATCTTACATTTATTTACCCCTAAAAAAAAGTTTCTAATATATACATATACACATACTCAAGAATATTGAGTTTTAAGATATACCCAATGCTCTTAGTTTAGGTAGACACTTATAGAATTTATTAGATACATCACACTCATGAATTTTGAGATACAAGCAACACTCCATTTTAGAAAGAACACTCATACAATCCATGAGATACGGGGAAAGTTTTGGGAGGCCTAGATATCTACGTTTCATATGCCCGGATTAGGTTAAGAACATGCAAAAGCTTATTACAAGATAGAAATAAGATCATGTTTGATAACCAAGAAAAAAATTTCTTCACAAGTACTCTAGCTCATCTCATCTTGTTCAAGAAAGAATAGACCTTTTGACAGTAATTGGAATAGAATTTCATATGCATATATAGTAACCTAGATGACCAAAAGGGCTTTCATAAGCACTTCAAACAATGATATCTTCTAGATAACCTTTTTATACAGCCATCCTAAACTTTACTCAACTTGCTAGTAAAAACAACCTCTAATAGAATGCCTAAATCTATGAACTAATTGTGAACAAGTCATCTACTTGGAAGGAACCCATGACTTAGATTTTTCATGCAACTCTTAATATACCTAAGTCATGTACAATGCAAAAGATGTTGTCTAGAATACTAAAAAAGTACAATACATGGAATAAGGATAGATAAAAGTGAAACTAGAATATCATTAAATAAATAATGATTTCCAAAACTATTATATCATGTCATGCTTTTAAGGGTTCTATCCTAACACGTTCCCTATCCCAAGATTAAGTTAGGTTTCTCCCTAAGGCTCTAAATCCTTGTAACAAAAGTAAAATATACAATTTTTAACAAAAGGATCTAGATTGCAAGTGCTTTAGAAAACTTTACCACAGATTTCGACGTTCCCAAATCTAATATGTGCGGTAAAGATGAAACCTAAAGTATTTGGAGATCTTGTACACCCAAGATCTTCCGCCCAATAGCTCTTTTCAGGACATTGAGTCTAGTTTGTATGTTGGCAATTTTGTTAATGTTTATCCATATAAGTCTTTTTAGATAGTAACTTACTCTCCATTGAAGATCAATGGTTTCTATTCTTCCAACCAAGAAGTCATAAGTACATTTAAAAAAATTTAGTTTGTGGCAAGTTAGACTCTTAGGAGGTATAAAGAGGAACGGTACTTTTTAAATCAATAAAAATTGTTTTTTTCTTTTTACAAATTAAATGAAACAAGGGACGCTTGAGCAGGCAACAGTGCTTAGCACTTCTCAAAGCACTCAAACAGTGGTTAAGTGCACTCAAGCACTCATGTATTTTCTGTCAAAAATTAGAGAATATTTTTTAGATTTTCATGCAAATTGGATTTGGAAACCTATTCATACCAAACCTCTTCGATTTATTTTCCTATAAATACATGTCCATAACCCCAAAAAGGTTAAAGATCTCAATTTCATTAGAGAAGGTTTCATTAAGGGGAAAGCCTCATGAGCCACACCATTCTCGATCTCTCATTCAAAGGATTCAAGTTTTGAATCTTGGGTTGAAGACCTTCATCCCTTCAACAAGGTTGAAGCGTATCCACTAGAGCAATTGGAGGTTGCTACATGTAGATGTGGATCAAGTTATAGGTACTGGAAAGTAAGTCTTTAAGGTAAAGTAACTAGGTAAATTTTTGTAACTTGGTCTCATATAGTGGATTTACATTAGTAGTCTTAGACCTCATGGTTTTTTATCCCCATAATTAGTATGGGGGTTTTCCATGTAAAAATCCTTGTGCCTCATTGCATATTTTTTATTATCTTGATTGCATTGCCTATTATTGAATTTCCTTAGGATTTAGTTTCCTTGTTACAATTCATGATGTTTGATTATTTATTTTTGAAAGCATGTTAACTTCTTTAAGATTTTGTCTCCTTGTTAAAATTTATGATGTTTGATTATTTATTTTTGAAAGCATGTTAACTTCTTTAAAATTTTGTCTCCTTGTTAAAATTTATGATGTTTGATTATTTATCTTTGAGAGCTTGTTATTCTTTAGAAAAAGTTTTCTTAATTGATTCTGAATTAAGTCAAAATTTCTTTTACTAAAAAACAAAAAAAAAAGAAAAAAAACTTCTCTAATTAATTTCTTCATTTTTTATTTATTTACAAAAAGGTCCTCAACTTTAATAAAAAGTCATTGGATCATGCTTTATTAGTTGGATTGGTGATTCAATAATGGTCAAATGATGGTGAAGTTATAGTGATATCATATATATAATTTATATGTCGTAAAAATTTAAAATATGTATAAATAATAAATATAGTTAATATATATATATATATCTTTTATATTTCTATCTTTACTACTAATGGATTCAATCATGATAAGGTTAAAACGTAAATGTATTATTAAATAGTATAAATTTGTAATATTTTAATTTGCTATGTCCTAGAATAAAATTAAAATTATTTAATATATTATACTATTCTATTATCTAAAAAATTAATTTTATTAAATAAATATTTGTATGTATGCATTATTAAGAATGATAATATATGATATTATATTCAAAATAATATATGATCACAATAAAGCTAGGAGGTAGCATTCAGTCATGGAGAGAAGAAAAAACAATGTCTTTCATTTTTCAAAGAAACATTGGACTAGTGATTCAGGCCATTCTCGTCTTGTTGAAAGTCAAGGATGATCTAATAATTCAATTGAATCGATACTAAGATGGGTCAGCAGTTCAGATGGTTTTCTATCCATTAAAAGTTTGACCAAATAAGCCCCGGAAAAAACCTTGGAAGAAGATCGTCAATGTCAATTTTGGTCTGAAATTATGTTACTTATTATCTCTTTGACAATATTAATTTATTGTATTTATAACAAATTGGCTTAGTATCTATAAAATAATAATATATATTATTTATTTATTTTTAATATTAAATAAATCTCAACAGCCACTCCTAAAATTTAAATATTTTTACTAGTTTTTTACTCATTTCAAAATTTTCAAAATTGTCTCATTTGAAAATATTATTTTAATTTTTTAAAATTCAAAAGTAATTATTTCAATTAAAATAAAAATTTATGATTTTAATTATTTTTTAATATTTAATATTTGAAATTTAAATTTTAAAATACATAAATGTGACTCTATTATTATGCAAGGTAGTAATTACAATTGACTATGCTTTTCTGGCAATTGACAGCGTATGATAAATACAAACATATTAATTAAATTATTGTAAATTATAAAGTATTACTTTATATAATATGAAATTTATATTATAATTGTATTAGTACTTTATAAAAGTATATTCTTTGGCATTGGCTTTGTATTGTAATGATAAAAGAAAAAATGATTTTTAGTAAAAATTATTCATAGAATTAACCTACTATTGTTATGTGCAATGATGAACATTATTTAATTATGTGGGATGAATTATTTATCTTCAAGTTCAAATACTTAAAGTGTTGGGTATTACATATACTATTAAAATAGTCAACCATAAAATAGATGCAAATTTACAATTTTCTTCCTTAATCATAGTTTATATTACTTTCATGATAATTTTCTTCCTTAAACTTTGTTACACACACTTAAAATTATTCTCATTCCCACCCCTATTCTCGACCATAGACTAAAAGGCCATGGATGCAAAATCCTCCTATCCTTGATAGGAATCCTATTAGTATTTTTAATCTAAAAAATTTTTATTTAATTTTTAAAAATTATATATAAATAAATAAATATATATATAGCAAAATTTAAATATATAATATTAACTTTATTAATTAACCATAGTCATGGTTAGTGCACTTGCCTAGGGATATAAACCAGGTTGGGTCAAGAAAGGCTCCCTCATCCCCTCTCCACTCGTAAAATTATTCTTATTCCTATCTCATTCCCTGTCATAGACTAAGAGAAGTAGGGACGGGGAATCCTAGATGGGGTATAAATTTCCATCCTAGTAGGAATCCTCATTAGTATTTTTAATCTGATAATTTTAAAATTTATACATATACACACACAATAGGGTCCTATCTTTGTCTCGTTCTTAGTTTAAGTTTTTAAAATTTTCCTTATCCTCAACCTGAATAATACTCCTAGTCTCCGCCTCGATGAGGTTTTTCGTCATCCTTGCACGTGGTTTATACACTTGACTACCTAGCTGACTTTCACGTGGGGTACACCTAGTTTGAAATAAAAATTATAGTGATAAAGAGAAAATTAATTTTAAAAAGTAATTTTCATTGTTCCCACTATAAGAAAAAAGGCTTTCGTTGATAGTTTTTCACCGTTAAGATAAGATATATATGTTAAGGTGGGTCAATATTCATATATGTCATCTATACCAATGTCAAGAAAAAAAATGTAAAAGCTATCTTAACATATAATATATTTGTGTGTGTGTATGAAGGTTGTCTCTATTTCTACCAATTATGAAATCTTGTTAGGATGATATATGTCAAGATTTCTTCCACTTTTGTTAAGTTTTCTTATTCTTATGTCAAGGTTAGCTTACTCTTTGTTAAGATTAAATCCAAAATATGTGAAGGTTGGATGAAACAAATGTCAAGATTAAATATATGTTAAGGTTGCTTTATCTTCTTTAAGGTTAAACTTATGTGTCAAGGATGTTTTTTTGTCAAGGTTGAACTATTTATATGTCAAGGTTGGTTTATTTTATGTCATGGTTGCATATAGAATATATTGATAATTTAACATGTTACCAAAATAAATCTTTATCCAAATTGAACATATAATCAAATTGAATCCATAACCAAATCCAATATTTAACTTTCATATCCACAACACATCTTAAATTTTTTCAAGAAGATATAAAGTACACAAATATACAATATATATATATATATACTTGAACCCAAGTATATAAAAAAGACCTAGCAACTATACATGAGAAAAGAGTACTCCATATATGATCTTATCCTCTCTTCAAATATATCCAAAAGTCTAATAGTGGTATGTGATTAAAAGAACCTATGCATACACCGAGGAAACATTGAAACATCAAACCTGCAGAAAAAAAAAAAAATTAAGATGAAGCCATAGAATAAAACCTTATGTAAATATATGAACTTTTATCTTACATCTATTTAACCCTAAAAAAAAGTTTCTCATATATACATATATATATATATACATAATCAAGAATATTGAGTTTTGAGATATACCCAATACTCTTAGTTTAGGTAGACACTTATAGAATTTATGAGATATATCATACGCATGAATTTTGAGATACAAGCAATACTCCATTTTAGAAGAACACTCATACCATCCATGAGATACGGGGAAAGTGTTGGGAGGCCTAGATATTTATGTTTTCCATGCTCGGATCAAGTTAAGAACATGCAAAAGCTTATTACAAGATAGAAATAAGATCATGTTTGATAACCAAAAAAAAATTCTTCACAATTACTCTAGCTCATCTCATCTTGTTCAAGGAAGAATAAACCTTTTGATAGTAATTGAAACAGAATTTCATATGCATATATAGTAACCTAGATGACCAAAAGGGGCTTTCATAAGCACTTCAAATAGTGATATCTTCTAGATAACCTTTTATATAGCCATCCTAAACTTTACTCACCTTGCTAGTAAAAACAACTTCTAATGGATTGCCTAAATCTATGAACTAACTATGAACAAGTCATCTACTTGCAAGGAACCCATGACTAAGATTTTTCATGCAACTCTTAATATACCTAAGTCATGTACAGTGCAAGAGATGTAGTCTAGAATACTGAAAAGGTACAATGCATGGAATAAGAATAGATAAAAGTGAAACTAGAATATCATTAAATAAATAATGATTTTCAAAACTATTATATCATGTCATACTTTTAAGGGTTCTATCCTAATACGTTTCCTATCCTAAGATTAAGTTAGGTTTCTCCCTAAGGCTCTAAATTCTCGTAACAGAAGTAAAAGATACAATTTTTAACAAAAGGATCTAGATTGCAAGTGATTTATAAAACTTCACCATAGATTTGGATGTTCCCAAATCTAATATGCGCGGTAAAGATGAAGCCGAAAGTATTGGGAGATCTTGTACACCCAAGATCTTCCGCATAAATAGCTCTTTTCAGGACATTAAGTCTTGTTTGTATGTTGGAAATTTTGTTTCTTTTAATGTTTAGCCATATAAGTCTTTTTAGATAGTAACTTACTCTCCTTTGAAGATCAAGGGTTTCTATTCGTCCAATCGAGAAGTCACAGGTACATTTAAAAAAATTTGGTTTGTGGCAAGTTAGACTCTTAGGAGGTATAAAGAGGAACGGTACCTTTTAAATCAACAAAAATTGATTTTTTTTCTTTTGTACAAATTAAATGAAACAAGGGACGCTTGAGCGGGCGACAACACTTAGCATTGCTCAAAACACTCAAACAGTGGTTAAGTGCACTCGAGCGCTCATGTATTTTCTGCCGAAAATTAGAGAATATTTTTTAGATTTTCATACAAATTAGATTTGGAAACCTATTCATACCAAACCTCTTCGAGTTATTTTCCTATAAATACATGTCCATAACCCCAAAAAGGTTAAAGATCTCAATTTCTTTAGAGAAGGCTTCATTAAGGAGAGAGCCTAATGAGCCACACCATTCCCGATCTCTCATTCAAAGGATTCAAGTTTTGAATCTTGGGTTGAAGACCTTCATCCCTTTAGCGAGGTTGAAGTGTATTCACTAGAGCAATTGGATGTTGCTATGTCGCAAACGTAGATCAAGTTATAGGTACTGGAAAGTAAGTCTTTAAGGTAAAGTAGCTAGGTAAATTTCTGTAACTTGATCTCATATAAGGAATTTAGATTAGTGGTCTTAGACCTCGTGGTTTTTTATCTCCATAATTAGTGTGGGGATTTTCCATGTAAAAATCCTTGTACCTCATTGCATATTTTTTATTATCTTGATTGCATTGCCTATTATTAAATTTCCTTAGGATTTAGTTTCCTTGTTATAACTCATGATGTTTGATTATTTATTTTTGAAAGCATGTTAATTTCTATAAGATTTTGTCTCCTTGTTAAAATTTATGATGTTTGATTATTTATCTTTGAGAACTTGTTATTCTTTAGAAAAAACTTTCTTAATTGATTTTGAATTAAGGCAAAATTTATGTTACTAAAAAACAAAAAATGAATTTTCTTCTTCATGTATGAGGTTCCTTGATCACAAATGAAAGGTGGTAAAAAAGGGGATCCAAGTTAGTATTTCTTTTATTTTGAAATCCCTTTAAGTTAGAAATATAAAAATCCTTTATTTGGCCTATTGTTCAGGATTTCTTAATTCACTTGTTTCTTTTTGCTTCTCCCAAAATCATTGTTAAAGGAATTTAAATCATCTAAAGTGTGAAACCAAGGTTTGGTTAATCTTAATTTTGATGATAACAAAACAAGGTTTAGAACTAATGATCATATTTCAAGTGCGATTAGGCAAGACGATTTCCAAAGTGGCAATCACAAAGACAAATCAAGCTAAGAAGAAATCATGAAAAAGAAGACCACCTCAAAGAGAAGAGTTTTTCAAGACCAAAGCTTCATAAGATCTCTTTGTAAGGTTGTTGGTGCTCTAAGACTTTCATGCTTTTCATTCTTTATTTATGCACCAAAATCATCCAAGAGTAATATTATTTTAATTATCTTAAGAATTGGATGATTTCATGTTTTCAACTAAAACCTTGTGTTAAATGATTTTCAAACTTGTGTTAAAAGGTTTTAAGTTGAAAAAGGTTGGGTGTTGAGCCAAAAAAAATGGCTCAATCGGTTCAACCGGTCGACCGGTTGTGCTCGTCCGGTCGAAGACCGGTTGAGGGAGGCCAAAAAGTTTATCTCTCTCCTAGTGGCCTTCTCTTGCCGGTCAAGGTTGAACCTCAACTAGTTGAGGTCCGGTTGAGGCCCAACAATCACCTGCCAAGCATTAAATGCTAACGGCTAGTCATCCAGTCGAACCCCCAACGGCTAGTTTGGCTTTTTTCTTCTATAAAAAGGCTTCAATCTTCATTATTTCAAAAGCTTAACCTTCCCAAATCTTTCTTGATTATATTTGAGCATTGGAAGAGTATTTTTGAGTGCACCATTATTCCAAAACTTGCATATCTTTAGTGCACCATTCAATCCAAGTTTTTCTTGTATCATTTGAGCTTAAAGTTCTTGTACTAGGATTTTTGAGAGATCATTCATTTGTAAATCTTTGAGAGGAAGTTTCTCAAGTGTGGGGTATCACTTGAGGGGTTGTTCAAGAATGGGATATCTCTTGAGAAGTGCAAAGGGTGCTTGAAGCCAAAAGTCCAAGAGGGTGAATTGGAACCATAATCCAATTGTATTGCTTGAAGGCTTGGTTTGGAAGCCTTGGATTAGTGGAACCTCAAGCTCGGGATTGAAGCTAGAGGAGAGTGGATGTAGGCTGGGTTGCGTCGAACCATTATAAACTCTTGTGTTTGCATTCTCTCTTCCCTACTCTTTAATTTATATGCAATTGTCTATATATTGATTATTATATACTTGCATATAATTGTCTCTTACATTCACTTGTTTAAATTTGCGAAAAGAGACCATCACCCTATTCACACCCCCCCCCCCCCCCCCCCTCCCCCCTCTAGGGTGACTACCATAGGTTGGATTAGCCTCAAATTCCTAACATAAAGAATTTGGAAAAACAAAATACATTCTAAGTTTAGGACAAAGATCCCACTTTCTTTTAAAAAAAACATGCAACTCATTTCATCCAAGTTGCTTTTTTGCTTTCTAAAACTCTTTTATATTTTTATTTTTATTTTTTAACATACGTTTGAACTTGAGCCCCCAAGCTAATGAGAATGTTCTTGGCCTTGATGAATTTCTAAGTATTCATTTGAGGTTGAGGATGCACAAGTTGAGCTTGTGTAGATTGAACGGGGACTAAATTGGAACCCCAACATTAAAAAATGTTTTCAAAAATCATTTTTGTTGCTAGTTTCAACCCAACTACTATCCCTTCAAAAAGAAAATTCATTTGGATTATTCTGAAGTGTTTTAATTTTTTTTTCAAAATTTGTATGATATTATTCACTTTTTGAAGTTGCTTCTAGAATGTTGTTTGAATCAAAAAGCTTTTCTCAAAGCTGAGTTATGATATATTATTTTAGCATGTTCTGTTCTAGCCTGATTCTATACATCTGAGAGCATTTTGTAAAATTAAATTGCTTTTTGACTTTTGAATTTAAATGAATATTTTTTCCAAATTCTCTCAAATTGAATTTTGACATATAAAATATTGAAATATATGTTTTCTACAAGGAGATATGATTTTTCAAATTCACACCTACTATACTTGACCAATTCTGGAGAGCTGACAAATTTGAATGTTTTAAAAATTCTTTTAAGTGCTCCCTAGTCTTGGCTTTATTTTTTATATAATCTAGACACCTTAAAGGACATATGTGATTTTTTTTTTTTTTTATGAACTTAGAAAGCCTCTAGGTATTTTTATTTTTAAATTCAATTTATGTATATCATTGTTTTTTGCCTAGTTTTGGACCTTGTAGAACTTTTAATTTTTTTAATTAAATCTATTGTTTGAATGAGTGTTTGGAATTTTTTTATATTGTTGTAGACGTATAGGATAAGTTTTGTGTGCTTTGGTATGGTTAAATTTATCTTCTTAATATTTTTTTGGAATTTATTTTTGAAGACAATCTATTGTGGTCATATGTCGAATTCTTGCATACTAATTGTTCTTAATGTTTAATTCATAATGAATAGATGTTTCATTGATTATTATTCATTATTGAATTATGATATATTATATATGATAGGGTTGTGTAGTGTGCAAATCCCCTATACTAAAGCATATTCCCCCACTTTGAGTTTATCAGATCCACATCAGATTCAATAGGGTCTTATTAGAGACTTACTCTACTCTTGAGATTATGAAATCCCTTGTCATTTCAATTATCCTTTTGAGATTTGATTTGGAGTATTTTTGCTTGAGACATGAACAGATTTATATTTTGATTTCTTAGAATATATTTTTTTCCTTGTCAAAATTTCAAACCAAATCATGATTGTTGAATTGGTGGATGTAAGGCAAAGAGAGCACAAGAGACTAATTGAAACAAAAGAGTCTCCCTACCGTCATTAATCTTTTGCCTCTTGTTATTGTTTTATTGTTATCGATGTCGCATTACTGCCAAAATTCCACTATCGTTGCTTTTGTTGTTTCGCCCCTATCGATGTCTTTGTTTCGCCACTTGTTCACCATTCCAACCCCTCTCCTCTGTCATTTGGATTTTGGGTAGAGCACATCGCTTTCAGCCTCCTCATATCTCTCTCATACATGACTTCCTATTTTTTATAAATAGTAATTATTTAATCAAATATTATATTTTTGTCTGTGTAGTAGATATTTTTATTCATTATTTATTGAATAGGTAATTTTATTTTTCAAATGATCATAGACTTAAAATCCAACTCTATTTGGATTCACAACCAACTAGTAATAAGTGATACTTCAAAAGAGGCAATGGAGATTCGTGATGTTTGCTTTTTTAGTCCTAAAACCTATAAACATTGCAAATGTACAAACCTTCCCAAAATTTATAAGTCTTCCCAAAATACTTGAACTTGTTAGTTATTCCTGTATGTGGGTAGAATCTCTAACCATGTTAATAATTGTTATATTAATATTTAATTCTTGTGTATCAAAGACAATAGTATATGTTGGTCAATGTTGCACTCAATGATTAAAAAAAAGTAAATATAGCTAACAATTTTTTTACAATTTATAACTATAATTAAAATTGTGAAATTATATGTTTTCTTAAATTGACATTTGATAATTTATTAATCAAGATGGATGGGAGGTTCTTCTTGGTTTTTCACTACAAGAACCCCCTTATAAAAATGCTTAATTGAGGAGGCAAAATAGAAGTTATAATTAATGTTTTTGTTTAACTTGAATTTAAGCTTTTATCCTTATGTGGTACTTCCATTTGTTTTTAAGGAGTTAAAAAAAATATTTAAATGAGGTTTTTGTTCTTGATTGGATAAAGAATTTAATATAAAAATAAAAAATAAAATGATTTCTCCTTAGATATATATATATTGATTCATGAAGAAAGTTGTTTCATGGTAATTTTATCATATTACTGTTTTTTATAATTATGGTTTTGGTAGTCTTGGTGTTGATTTTAGCTAGGAACGATGGTGGGATGAGTTTTGTTAGGTACAAGTTTCGTCTTTCCCATTTTGTTAATATGTATAGGGACAAGGGTGTTTAAAAGTTATCCCAACATTGTTAAGGTAAGATAATAAGCTTTGGTATTCACTCCTCCGATCAATGTAGATACTTAATCTTTTTGTCAAATTGTCTTTCCACAAAGGATTGAAAATATAGGAAGGTTGTTTTTGCTTTAGATTTTGTAAGAGGTAGATTCATGTAAACCTAGTAAAATCATCAACAAAAAGAATACAATAATAAAATTCCTCATTTGATAAAATAAAAGTTGGACAGTCAAAAGATCATAATGCACAAGTTGTAAAGGCGTTATTCATTGAAGAACAAAAAGGTTGTTGACATGCCTTATCATATTGACAAGTAGTACAAAAATCAAGTGTATTTGTATTAAGGATATGCAAGTACTTGAGAACAAGATCAAGAATAGATCTAGAAGGATGTCCTAGCTTGTGATACTAAAGTGCAGTCTTAGTATTGATTTTGGGTTCAAAAGTACAAGGCTTCAAAACTACTAAGATGACATTTATTTGTAAACATGAAAGTTGAAGTACCTAAATAAGTTGAAACACTTGAATCAATTAATTTAGTTAGGTATATTGATGGCAAAACAACATTTTGAGAACTTAGAAAAGACTTTAACCTTGAGTAAAAACCAAATACATTTAATTAGTACAACCCATTCCTATGAGAGTCTTATAATAGTACTACCTCAAGTTCTTGTCCTTCACATAAAAACAATCAACATAAAATTCAACAATGACATTATTATCATTAGTAAACTAAGAAATAGTTAGTAGGTTCTTGTTTATGGAAGGAACATGAAGAATATTTTTGAGATGTAAAGGTTAGGAATCAATGTATAAAGTAAAAGAAGTAGAACTAACATGTTTAATATCAAGATTTTGACCATTACCTATAGTGAGCTTCTCTTTACAATATTTGTTTGTAATTCTTAATTGTTGAGTTCTATAGTAATGTGATTAGTAGAACCATTGTCCATGTACCAATTTGAATCCATGACTATTTCAAAGGAGGCTATGTAGGCTTGATGTTGACCAACTCCTTAAGAATTTTCTACTTGTGACAATTTAGATTTGATTTAAATATCTAATGAAGCTAATGTCAAATTTGCTATAACATTTTGCTGCCACATGTCCAACCTTGCCACAAAGCTAGCAAATTGGTTTATACACTACAAGAAAATAGACTTTTAGTGATAAAATATTTTATAATTGAAAATCTAAAATTTGTTTGCAAAAATATGTCCTGACAAAAAGTGTTTTGTAACATGTCCATTCCCCTAAACCCATTGTTAAAAGTATTCCAACAAAATTCACATTTCATCTCCAAAATCTTTTCATAATTGAAATTTCATCATTTAATATTTTTGCCAACAAAATATTTCATTAGCGAAGTAAGATTTTTTTGTCATTAAAAAAACAAAATTTATCCCAAGAGTTGTGAATATTCAACCGTGGCAAATTCATTTCATTGTTAAATATTTTTTTCTAACAAAATAATTTAATCAAGAAATAAATTTAACAATGAAAATTTTTTGTCAGGTAATGTACTTACTATTTTCATTTTCCATATTATAATTATACATTTTCTTCTTCTATCTAAACTCGGTTAAAACATTTTAATAAAATTTTTCATTCTAAAATCTAGTTACAAAAATTTAAATATATATTGTATAACTTTATTTTTAATACATATAACCATTGTGAGTGATCATAACAATAGAATGTGTACGTCAATAACTACATAAAAAATAAAGTATTTGTTTAACAAAATGTCAATTACAAAATAACCATAACAACATGAACAAAAAAAGGTAAGGAGGATTCATCATATGTGTATAAAAAAATGAGGGATTATGACAACTTTTGACTTGATCATAGATGATATAAGATCTCTTCAAATTGTTGTTGATGTTTTCTATGTTGTTACTATAGTAGGCTCTCTAGTTGATCGATATATTCTTGTTGGGTATCAAGCCATTATTGTTGAGTCACCAGAAATTTTTATCTCATTCATGGCCTTAGCTCCCCCCACTAATGGCTAGCATTGGAGCTCTAGCACCTTCTCTTATGAATGCAAAAAAGAAAAAAGAAATCTAAGAATACAATTTTATGTATCTATTTAGCAAAAAGAAATAACAAAATGACAAGAATAATAACAAAGATAGAACTATATAACAATTAAACACACCATAATATAACAATTCATTATGTCAAAATGTCTTTCTAATAAGATTGACTTCCCATTATTCCTCCCATTGGCCAATATACCTCACATAGTGATTCACTTTAAAGTTAATCCACTTTATAAAGGACATATAGAGTTAATTTAGTAAGTGACACTAGATATTATTGTTTACTTTATAAAGGACATATAGATATTATCTTCCTTCCAAATTTAACTTGTTAAAAACAAGTTGAGAGGAAACACAAGAATATAGTTGAAGTAGGCCTAACTCTTTTAGCTCAAGCTCATAAGCCTTTTCAATATTAGTGTGATTCATTTTCCACTATTGTGTATTTGATAAATCGATTTCCAACCTTATAACAAACATAAATTTGACTTTCACACATCCAAATGTGTCTTTCTATGATATAGTTCAAATCACAAAGGGTACAAGTGCCTTCATTCATTTGGTCATCTTTGCATTACAAGGAATATTAATTTTAATGAATCTAAAATTTTTTTCCAGTAATCTCTTCTTTTCTTTATTAAAATCCAAACATGGTACACCTTTATCTCAAATGCCTTTTGTTATTCCAACTCATTCTCATAACTTTCATTAAGCTATATCTCATTATTCAAAATATGTAATTGGTACAACAACTGAAGTAGCCATTCCAAGAGAAGCCTCTACATATGAGCAAGTTCCTCATAATCTGCATATAAAATTTGTTCCATCCATTGTAAGAATTTCCTCCCCTTCGTCTAATATTGAACCTAATCCTTCTTCTACTTTATTCTATCCTCCTTCAACCTCTATTCATCCTATGCAAAACAAGGTCAAATTTTGATATCTATAATCCTAAGGTCTTTAACTCCATCACCAAAACACTAGCATGTAAGTGACCATGTTAATCAAAATCGACTAATATTGCTCAGGCCCTTAATGATCCAAGCTAGAAATATACAATGGTGGATAGATATAAAACTCTTATGTTCAACAAAACTTGAAATTTGATGCCTTATCCAATAGGAATGAATGTGGTTGAGAATAAATAGGTGTTTTGAGTTAAATACAAATCATGTAAGACTATTCAAAGGTATAAAACAAGGTTGGTGCCAAAAGGTTTTTATCAAACATCTAGTCTAGACTATTTAGAAACCTTTAGTCTTATGGTTAAGCTCTTCTATGATTGGATTTATTTTAATATTGGTTGTTACAAATGGTTGGGATATTCAATAAATTGATATCATCAATGCATTTCTTAATGGTGATTTACAAGAGGTGGTATATATGGCATAACCTATAGGCTTTGTTGATGCAACCAAACTAAGTTATGTTTGCAAGTTACACAAGGCCTTGTATGGCTTAAAACAAGCCCTAAGAGCTTAATTTAACAAGTTAAAGAATGCATTACTTGACTGGGGATTTCAAAATTTTGTAATTGACACTAGCCTATTTATTCACAAGAAAGGCAACACACTTATCATTTTGCTAGTGTATGTTGATGACATCCTAATAATAAGCACTAATGCTACTCAAGTCAATCAAGTGGCTAAACATTTATTTCTTGAATGGTTTTCAGATGTGGATTAGGCCAACAACTTAGATGATTGAAGGTCGACTAGTGGCTAGCTATTGTGTGTTCTTAGGTGGAAATTTGATTCAATGAAGCTCAAGGAAACAAAAGACTGTTGCTTGCTCTAGCATAGAATCAAAATACCAGTCATTAGCTCAAGTAAGCGCAAGGATTCTTTGGCTTTAGTTGTCACGCCCCAAGACCCACTCGAAGGGCGTGACGGTCATTTCACACCTCAAACCCGAAGGCTTAAATTGTAACCTGACCCAAATAATCATATTGTAACTAGAAGTAACCAATTACCAAAAACCTATTCAGAGTAGCGAAACAAAATTCTAAAATCTTCAAACTTAACTTTAAAACTAAGCATCCATCAACCAAAATCCATTATCCAAATAGATAGCAAACTCAAATAAATCAAGTGCTAACAAATTGTCATAATCTCCAAATCTCAACTTCAAACTTATCAAAAAAAATATTTAAAAGCTCAATATCTAAATAGCTTCCAAAAACCAAATAATCCAAATGAACATAAACTTATAAGCTAACAATGTCCAAATAACATCCTAAGCAAAATCCTAATGATGACCATTTCCCGACCTAGCCATCACTCCTCGCCTGAACTAAGGGTGCTTGAAAAGTAATCAACAAATAGGAATGAGCTCAAAGCCTAATAAGGAACATTAATGCAGTCCATGGATCAAATATTTCAAGTTCACTTGCAAAATAGGAGATATTATAACTAATTATTTTCATAAACCTTTCAGTCAGTTTTGCCAATACATTCAAAACTTTTAATTATACACTTTCATTTCTGATTCAAGCATTTCCGTATCAAATTCGATCAAAACATTCAAATTATTTATTTACTCTGGTCATCAAACATCAAATGGTGTCCAATTAGATGGGATTTTTCAAATAGGTGGCTAGCCTCAAATTGTTCCTTTAAAGTGGACGGAACCAAACACTACTAGTACTAGTAACCTCTAACAGAACCCCTAAAGGCTGGGGTCCAAATCAATTACATTCCCCACCAAGAAATGTAAAGGTCAACTATTATATCCCGTTGACAAGGGTCAAAAAGTCATAAGTCAACTATTATATCCCGTTGACAATGGCCAAACAAACTAGAGTCAAACACTTATTTCAATTATTCGAATTTGCAAAACATAGTATCTTCACATTTCTCTGTTGTAAACAAATTATAAAGTTCTAACATACTTTTCATACAAAACATATTTGATCCATGCATAAAACGAATATTAATTCAAAATATTTCCAAATAATGTATATAAAAATTTGTTTCTAAAAAAAATAATAACTGCATTAATTTCCCTTACCTCAAAAGAAGTCCTTGAAAACTTAGGAGAAAAATAATTCTGGAAAATCTACTCTTCACCTAATATAACATTAGAGAAATAACTATTACTATTTATCTATAATTTAATTAATCTATTCCTTATTTAAATAAATTAATAAATTCCCAATTTGTTTCTAATAACACATTACTAATTTAATTAAATTGCAATTTTATTTCATTATAAAATTCTATAGTATATATATATATATATTATTGTTGACGTTTCTACATGTAAGTGAAGTTTCTTTGGAGTTCATTAGTTATTTAAGTAGTAACAATGTCTTGGCTATTTCAAGCTTTTTTTTTATTTTTTTATTTCTTAGGCTGGTGTACTTTTTGAGTCATGCTTCTAGCACACATGGATTGCACCCCCTGCAACTACCTCATTCTATTTATTACATTAAACCATTATTACTATATCTTATTTATTAACCTAAAACTAATCAGTTCCCACACGCAGGCAACCATTTTTTTTCCACAATTCTTCTATCTTCCAGTGCACACGCGTTCTCCCTTTTTTTTTTTACCATTCTTCTATTTTCTAATGCACAACCGTTCTTTTTTTTTTTTTTTTGTTAAATCAAATTGTTTTAATATTATTCTAATCCCTTAAGCCACAATTAAAAATATATTTATTTTTTATTTTTTAAAATAAATTAACCCTAGTCTAAATCGAAATCTTCCAAATATTCATTTTTTTTTTCATCTAAAAACTTAAGATTTCCCAATTTCCAACAATAAATCAAAATCTTAAATTTTCACTATTTTGATATTAAAATGAATTAAAAAATAAATAAATTAACCCTAATCTAGATTTGGATTTTCTAAAAAAATATCTAATCTGCTTAAAATTAACTAATGAATCTAAAATATTAATCTAGGGGTTAGAATCTTACCTATAGAGATCTATTCTTCAAACCCTGAAATCCGACTCCGATCTTACGTTCTTAGGAACTATCTGCGAACAGGAACGCGATTCAAAAAAGAATAGGAAGAACAGAATTCTAGTTTATACCTAGGGTATTTATTCGTAAAATTACCTTTTCACCCCTCTTTTATTTTATTAAATTAATTAATGAATTAATTTAATAATATTATTATTAATATTTTCCTAAAAAGAAACTTGGGCGTTACATCCTCCCCTCCTTAACAAAAGTTTGGTCCTCTAAATTTGACATACCTGAGTCTTGAAATAATTGAGGATGTTTTTCTCTCATCTCTTCTTCTAACTCCCAAGTGGCCTCTCGAATACTATGATTGCTCCACTGGACCTTTACCAACTTGACAACATCATGTCGTAGTACCTTATCCATCACATCCACAATTTGAACGGGTACCTCTTCATAGGTCAAGTCCTCAGAAATTTGAATAGGCTCCAACTCCACAACATGAAAGGGATCATAAATATATTTCCTCAAAGTCGAAACATGGAATACATTATGAATCTTAGATAGACTTGGGGGCAAGGCCAGTTTATAAGCCAAAGTGCCTACTCTTTCTAATACCTCAAATGGTCCTACAAAACGAGGACTGAGTTTCCCTTTTCTTCCAAATCTCATTATAGACTTCATAGGTGAAACTTTCAAGAAAACATGATCACCCACCTCAAACTCTAAATCTCATCTGCGATTATCAGCATAACTCTTCTGTCTACTTTGTGCTGCTTTTAATCTTTCCTTAATTAAAGAGACCTTTTCAATAGTCAACTACACAAGTTCAAGCCCTAAAAGTTTCTTCTCTCCAACACCATCCCAACAAACAGGAGATCGACATCTCCTACCATACAACTCCTCAAAAGGTGTCATCCTAATGCTAGCTTGAAAGCTATTATTATAGGCAAACTCCACTAGGGGCAAATAATCATCTCAATTACCATTTAGGTCCAAAGCACAAGCTCTCAACAAATCTTCCAAGACCTGAATTACCCTCTCTGATTTACCATCAATCTGCGGATGAAAAGCAGTACTAAAACTCAACTTAGTACCTAATGCTTTATGTAAACTATGCCAAAATCTAAAAGTGAAACAAGGATCTCTGTTAGATACTATAGAAACAGGTATACTATGCATTCTCACAATCTCCTTAATATAAATAGAAGTCAAACGATCCATATAAAAATTGACTTTCATAGGCAGAAAATGAGTAGACTTTGTCAATCGATCAACAATCACCCAAATTGCATTATTACCCCCCTAAGGTCCTTGGTAACCTTGTCACAAAATTCATAGTAATATGTTCCCATTTCTACTCGGGAATAGAAAGTGGTTGCAAAAACCCTGCTAGTCATTGATGCTCAGCTTTCACTTGTTGACACACCAAACATTGAGCCACAAATTGTGCAATATCTCATTTCATACCTGACCACCAATAATTTTGTTTCAAATCTTTGTACATTTTTGTCCCTCCTGGGTGGATCGCAAGCCTAGAACAATGAGCTTCCTCCAAAAGCTTCCTCCTTAAGTCTCCATCATTTGGGACACACAGTCTAGCCCTAAACCTCAAAATTCCATCATTTGATAAAATAAAGTCAGGCTTACTGCCCTTTTTAACCTCTTCCGTAAGTTGCACTAAATTCAAATCGTTCTTTTGTAGGGCCTTAATTCTCCCAACTAAGTCTGGTTGTACTCTAAAGTTTGCCGCAAGAGCTCCCGAGTCCAAAACTCTCATATGGACTTGTAAACTCCTCAAATCTTCCAATAATTGCCTCTCACAACCTCTAATAGCTGCTAAGGAACCGACAGATTTCCTACTCAAGGCGTCAGCCACAGCATTCGCCTTCCCTGGGTGATACTGAATAATGCAATCATAGTCTTTAAGTAGTTCAATCCACCTCCTCTGTCTCATGTTCAATTCGTTTTAGGAAAATAAATACTTCAAACTCTTATGATTTGTGAATATCTCACAAGTTTCACTAAAAGGAAAATGTATCCAGATCTTAAGTGCAAAAATCACTGTAGCTAACTCCAAATCATGAGTAGGATAATTTCGTTCATAAGGCTTCAACTATCTACAAGCATAAGCTACAACTTTCCCATGTTGCATAAGAACACAACCCAAACCCTAACGAGAGGCATCACTATACACCACAAACCCTCCTGAGCTTGAAGGGATAGTCAAAATAGGAGTTGTCACTAATCTGTTCTTTATCTCTTGGAAACTACATTCACAATCATTAGACCACTCAAACTTAACCCCTTTCTGAGTTAACCTGGTCAAAGGTAGGGTAATCTTAGAGAACCTCTCAATAAATCACCTATAATAACCAATCAGTCCTAAGAAACTTTGAATTTCGGTCATAGTATTAGGTCTTCTCCAACTTGACACGGCATCTATCTTTCCAGGGTCAACAGAGATGTCATCCTTGGTCACCACATGCCCAAGGAAAGAGACTTTGTCTAACCAGAACTCACACTTCTTTAGTTTAGCATACAATTGTTTATTTCTGAGAGTTTGCAATACAATACTCAAATGGCGCTCATGCTCCTCACTACTCTTTGAGTACACCAAAATATCATCTATAAAAACTACCACAAAGTGATTTAGATAGGGCTTGAATACCCTATTCATTAAGTCCATAAAAGCAACAGGTGCATTAATCAAACCAAAAGGCATAACCAAAAACTCATAATGCCCATATCTAGTTCAAAAAGAAATATTGGGTACATCTTCACTTCTAACCCTTAACTGATGATAACCAGACCGAAGATCAATTTTAGAGAACACATATGCACCATGAAGTTGATCAAACAAATCATCAATCCGAGGAAGAGGATACTTGTTCCTCACCATCACCTTATTCAATTCTCTATAATCAATGCAGAGTCTCATAGATCCATCCTTCTTCTTTACAAATAAAATAGGAGCTCCCCAAGGTGAAACACTAGGCCTAATAAAACCCTTATCTAACAACTCCTAAAGTTGAATCTTCAACTCCTTAAGCTCCAAAGGTGCCATCCTGTAAGGGGCCTTAGAGATAGGAGTTGTCTTTGGTGTCACATCAATGGTGAACTCTACCTCCCTCTTTGGTGGCAAGCCAAGTAGATCCTTTGGAAAGACATCACGATAGTCCCTTACAATGGGTATGTCTTCCAACTTTAAATCATTTTCCCCATTCACAACATAAGCCAAAAAGCCTTGACAACCTTTCCTGAGTAAAGAACTAGCTCGCAAGGCTGAGATCATACGCAGTGGTTTATCCACATGCTTCCCCTCAAAACTAAAATCAGGCTGACCAGGAATGCTAAACGTCACTCTTTTCCCAAAACAATCAACAGATGCATGGTATGAAGCTAACCAATCCATCCCCAAAATCACATCAAAATCCTGGAGGTCAAGAAGTACTAAGTCAACTGTCATCTCTCAATACCCAATCATCACACAACAATCTCTAAGTATTTTAGCACGTTTTGCATTTCCCATTTGAGCATGAAAGTCAATCTTAGATTCCACAAATATGCATAATATCAAATATCCACATTCGAGCATCAAGATGAACCCAAATACCAGCAGGAAATAGAATAGAACAATCCAAAATGGGAAATGCAAAGCATACTAAAATCATACCTGGACCAAAACGGCAAGCTCCTCCTCTGCTCCACTCCGACTGCCTTTTTCCCATTAATCTTTTTCAAACCTCCCCCTCTGCATCCTCTTGCTCTATTTTTCTTCCAAGTTGCCTTCTCGTTTCCTACTCCTACTCAAATCATCATTTCCTACTATCTCTTTTCAATCATCCCCCTCCCCAACTACTCCTCTACTCCATTGCTTCAACTGCCGCCATGGCCTCAAGGTGGTCACATCCTTGCCATGCGTCTCATACATGTAGCTTCATGGAAGCTATCCCCCACTTCAGAAAAATATCTTCAGCTCCTCTCTAGGGTGATATAAAATACCCTTTGGTGCTATTGATAAAAGCAATAATAATAAACACTAAAGTTGGTTTGCAAAAAGAAGGGGTCTACAACACAGCTTTAATTTTTTTTTTTTTGACTAAATTTTTTAACATTTTAATCAAAGAAAACAAAAACTCAATTGTAGTTCTAACATTTTGTTTTATTAAATTTTTATTTATATAAAATAAAAAAATAAAAAATATTTTTCATAAAAAAATGTATTTAATCATATATATATATATATATATATATATATATATTAATTTTATTAAAAATTAAAATTTTTATATATTGAAATTATGTATCGATCAACACAACCATCATAAAAAAAAATGTCAATCTTTTATTAAAAATGTAACATTAAACTGTGTGTTAAAAGTTGGTGTTACATTTTTCATATATATAATAATGGTACCCTCTTTGTCAAAAGTTATGTTTATCAATGTACAACTTTAATATGTAATAATTTTAATTTTTAACAAAATTTAAGAGAAAATTAACATAACTGATTAAATATAATTTTTATGAAAAATATATTTTACTTTTATTTATATACATAAAAAATTAAAAAATTTTACAAAACAAAATGTTAAAACTACAATCAAGTTTTTATCCTTTTTAATTAAAAATATTAAACATTTTAACCTAGAAAAAAAGTTAAAACTATGTTCAAGTAAGAATCATAACCAAAGAGTTAAAAATCATAATAATTGATTTTGATTTTCACATGAAAATTTAAAAATTTTTAAAAATCTAAACAATAAAATAATATGATAAAGTTATTTTATTTAATCTATATATGATAAGATTTATCAAATAAATAAATATTTCATTTAATATGAATATATAAAATTTTATATTTTTAAACCTTTAAATTTATGCATTATATATTTATTTTTATATTTATTTTTTCTCATTAATTATTTATCATATATTATTATTATTATTTTATGTTTAAAATGTCTCTAAATAATTAAAATCAATAGATATGAAAAAATGCATTATTTTTAGGTAAAATAAAATAAAAAAGAAAAATAATGTGACATGTTTGTTAGCCCAGTGGATTTCTTTTGATTTATCATTTCAAAATTAAAAATATAAAATAAAAATAAAAACAAATGAGTTAATTGAGTTGCGGAAGAGATAAGAATTGAGGGCAATTTTAGAGGCAGACCATAAGCTGACCTGCTGACCAAGAGTCACGTGTCGCGATCTGCAGCGCACTAGTATACTTTTTCTTGACTAGGGCTGACAAAAGCAATGATGTGCATGATTCAAGCAATGACGTCAAACCAAAGTTTAAAAAATTAATTTAATTATATTACTCCTTATATTTCATTTTCTGATTTTTGTCGGTGAAATTAAAATTGTGGAATTTTTTAGAATAATTAGAGGACAAGATTTAAAAATTTATTAATTTATTTTCTACAGATAATATAAATTAATTAATTAATTAATATAGAAGAAAAATGAAAGAGGAGATAAGGAATGAGCATACCCACCTTCTAGAAATTTCCCAGGTTTTAATCCTCTCTCTGGAATTTGCTATAAATAATTAACAATTTCCCTTGTGTTGTTCATCGAGAGTTGAGTTTGAAGCTTATCGATCCCAGTAGTAGTAGGAATGGCGGACGAGATTATCTTGTTGGATTTCTGGCCTAGCATGTTTGGTATGAGGGTCAAAGTTGCCCTGGCAGAGAAGGGCCTCGAGTATGAATTTAGAGAGGAGGACTTGAGGAACAAGAGCCCCTTGCTCCTTGAGATGAACCCAGTTCATAAGAAAATCCCAGTTCTGATCCACAATGGGAAACCCATTTGTGAGTCTCTGATAATTGTTCAGTATATAGATGAGGTTTGGAAGGATAAATCCCCATTGTTGCCTAGTGACCCATACCAGAGAGCTCAGGCCAGGTTCTGGGCGGACTACATAGACAAGAAGGTATGTTTTTGCGGTTGATTTAAAGCATTCTTTTACATCGATTCATGGCAATTGGCTCAGATTTTGATTATGGTGGGGGATTTGTTCAAAATGCTATGTTTTCTCACATATTCTCTTCTGATGGCTTGTTATCCATCTATACAGAAAGTTGAAACTTCATGAAATGCACAAAAAATAACCCTATTCTCTCGTTGATTTCATCATGTTTGATAGATCTTTGAACTTGGAAGGAAGATATGGACAACCAAAGGAGAAGATCAGGAGGCAGCCAAGAAAGAATTCATAGAGTGCCTTAAGCTTTTGGAAGGAGAGCTTGGGGAAAAGCCCTACTTTGGTGGTGAAAATTTTGGGTTTGTGGATGTGGCTCTGGTGACCTTTTCTTGCTGGTTTTATGCATACGAGACCTTTGGCAACTTCAGCATAGAGGCGGAGTGCCCCAAGTTGATCGCTTGGACCAAGAGGTGCATGGAAAGGGAGAGTGTGTCGTCTTCTCTTGCAGACCCCCACAAGGTCCATGGCTTCGTTGTGGTGTTGAGAAAGAAGTTTGGTATAGAGTAGAAGGACATTTGCAGCTATTTACTAGTGTTGTTTTGGTCATATGGAAGAGCGTTTGCTAAATGCTAAGTTCAAGCTTTAAAAAATCGGGATATATCCCCGATATTTCGGGTTTCAGTGGATGCTGACACAAATTCTGGAGAGATATTTCCATATTCCGATATTTCGGGATTTTTTTCACATTTTATCACCATTTTTTCGTGTTTCACTCGATTTTTCAGCGATTTACAGGAATTGAGCGGCGCGTGGACTCAAACCTGATTTTCCAGGTTTATAAAATGGCATGCCGGCCACTGGGGCAAGCATGTCTTGACTTCTTAAAAGTGGAATTAATTTTATATATTTTATATTCACACCTAATTTTATACATATTTGAAAAAAATAAAATATTAAAATAAAATTTTAATTATTTATTTTTAAATTTCATTGAAAACAGAAAAATCATGAAGTAAATATAAATATAATAATTATATATGTTATAAAATAAATAAATTATTTTTTTAAGTGTTAAATGAATTTTCAAATTCTACCTATTATTATAAAATATTATAAATTATATTATTAATAAATCAATTTTTTCATATATTAATTATAATATATGCATTATTATTTTTTATATTATTTTTTTGAGTTTTTTTTAATATTTTCATAAATATTAATTAAATTTTATTTTAATGATATTTTATGTTGAAATATTTATTAATATTTTTTAAAATTTTAATTATTTATTTTTAAATTTCATTGAAAACAGAAAAATCATGAAGTAAATATAAATATAATAATTATATATGTTATAAAATAAATAAATTATTTTTTTAAGTGTTAAATGAATTTTCAAATTCTACCTATTATTATAAAATATTATAAATTATATTATTAATAAATCAATTTTTTCATATATTAATTATAATATATGCATTATTATTTTTTATATTATTTTTTTGAGTTTTTTTTAATATTTTCATAAATATTAATTAAATTTTATTTTAATGATATTTTATGTTGAAATATTTATTAATATTTTTTAATAAATCCCGTTATATTTATAAAACCACCATAAAAACCGAATCAATGTTTACTATTTGCAGCTTCATTTATTTTCAAGTACCGTTTGTTTCTCCACAAAGACGTGTTGTATTAAATAAATAAAAAAATGGTTTCTTCCACTGTCTCATGTCACGTGAACAACTATTAAAAAAGTTATTATTATTATTTAAAAGATTTTATATTTTTATTAAAAATATGATTTTGAAGAAGTTTTCAATTTTTATTAAAAAAAGAAAAAAGAAAAAAATGTTATACAATTTTATTTTAAAAATCATTTTTGGACTGTTTTTTTTTTGGAAATAATTTTTTGGACAATTTTATTTAAAAATCATTTTTAGACCATTTTATTTAAAAATTATTTTTGGTAGTTATATTTGTTTATTAACAAAAAAAATTACGTTTTTTATTTAAAGGCCAATTTTATAGTTTTAAATTTTAAAATAATTATTTTGACAGTTTTTATTTAAAAAAAATTGATAGTTTTTATATTATACCTCTTATGGACAGCTCCAAGTACAAAATTAAATCAAACCACTCTCTCACCAAATAATACAAGAACCTAGAAAGAAAGAAGAGAGAGAGATAGATAAGCCTCTACAGTATTTGTCCCACCTTTTTGCCTTGGATTTTGTGCCATTTTATAATCTTCCCGAGCCTCCTTTTCTTTAACAAAATCTGACCCTCCATGCTCTACGCAAAAGTGTCCAAAGATGGGTCCATGCACCCAAATTAAACAATTCATCAATCCAAAATTCAATATTGCAAGCCCAAAACAGATAACATATGAGGCCCAAATGAAAGGAAACTAGAGGTTCAATAGAAATATCCAATTGCAAGCCCAAGAAATAATATAAGAAATGTTTGTCCCAATACCCTCAAAACAATGAATCAAATATCTAAGGGCTCAAACCAATAAATCAAATGCCTAACAAAAATATCCCATAATCCAAAATAAAATGAGCCTAAATCAATACAAAGTTTGAAGATCCAAATTCATATAAATTGGTCCAAATTAGTAAGGCTCGCAAACAATATCCAATTACACAAACACAAGCCATGAAGATAAAAAAGAACTTACCCATTTTCTCTAATAAAATATGGAATGAAAGAAAAAGCAAACACAGGAGAGAGTAGAGGGCGGTGATGATGAATTAATGGTGCTTTGGTCAAAAATGGGTGCGGGTATGTCAGTACAAGATGGAGAGAGAGAGAGAAAGATGGGAGATAGAGGAAAGGATGGGTAAGAAAGAGGAGATGGGAAAATAATCACCCATGATTGATGGCTAGCAGTGGTGGTGAGGATGCCAAGGTACATGGCTAGTGGAGGTGGGTATGAGTAGAAATAAAGAAAAAAAAAAAAAGAAGGAGAGATAGAGAGTGAGTGAGAGTGATTGTCGGCCAATGTCGTGGAATACTCATAAGAGGCCAAAGATACAAATATATAGTGGTGATACTCTAAATGACCCATAGATACCAATCTATGGTGGTGATATTGATAAAAAACCCATAGATTCCAATCTATGATGGTGATACTCATAAGAGGCCCATAGACCCTAATTTATGGTAGTGATGCTTATAAAAGGTCCATACATACTAATCTATGGTGGTGTTATCAATGATCAAAGGCCCATAGAAATTAGTTTGGGGGTGATATTATTAAGAGCCATTGTGATCTCATATTTTCACATGCATTCTCACTCGATGGTGAGACTCACTTTTTGTTTGTGAAAAACCAATTTTATAAATAATGGAGTTGTCACTTATTTTAGTTTTATTTTTTTAAAAGGGCAAACAAAATAAGAAAGAAAAACCCTAAAAAAAACTCATTTTTAGAAAGATCTATCTTTGAAAACTTGAGTCTAAGTCAGGAGATCAGGTTACTTATCGGGAAGGTACAGTGAAGAACTATAACACCTCTCTAAGCCCTAAAAGTTAGGTCTCTACTAAGTAAGTTGAAATAATTGTGAAGATTAATTGGTTAATTCATAGATATTATAAACTAAATAAGCACATCAATACAATTCATTAATTTAATAAGGAAAGATATACCTGATTTGCTTTCCAAGTGCTTTCAGAAAACACAAAAGTTAAATAACAAGTAATAGCATCACATTGTATTTTAAGCAATCACATATCCTATAACAAGTTGAATTTAAATTCATACAATCTCAACACAATTAACAAATACTAATAGACAATGTTCCATCACCAGCTTTAATTTAGATAAATGGTAAAGAAAAGATTTGCGTACCTAGTTTAGCATTTTAAAGCGCTTTCATAGAAATGAGTTTAACTCACAAATGATAATATTGCATTCAAAAAGGAATAAGAAACTAAACTTATATATAATTAATATCAAATTTATTTGCAAGTGAGGTTCTTTACAAAAAAAAAAAAATCAGCAAGTGGTCAAAACAGGGGATTATACAAAATAAATCTAAAACAAATATCTAGGGGTCAAGTTTCATCATGAAAATTTTTAGAGAATATCTTCTATGCGTCTAGTTTGTCATCCAAGTGATCAAATTAATCAACTAGCTCTCATTTAATACCAGATTTCATAATTGTTGATGGTGGGAGGACCCAGAGTCATTGTAACTTCCTAAAGCACTCGCCTCCTCAACTGAGAGTGATGCTTCCTTCCTTTGCCCTGCAAAAGATGTCCGGATAGGTGGTTCGGACACACTCTCTGAAGCTTTTGTTAGTTTGGCGGTCAAGCATATTCATATTCTTAGGCCCTTTTTAGGAATGCTTACCTCCCTCTTTGACTGGATCGTCGACGACCTTTTATAGTGTTTGGAGCCTCGTCACTTTGAAAGTGGGAAGACTCTTTGACTTTTGTGGTCATGATGGTGCTCAGAGGGTGGCAGGGCCATCATTATCCTGCAGGCAACTGATAGAGATTGTTGGGGGGATGATTTGTAGTCACACTTGTCTTTTCACTCTGCAAGTGGCATAGGGCAGGTCGTGGCAGGTCGCCTGAAAAAGACCTAGGAATGTCCTGTCGAGCATGCTTTTGGCGAAATGAGTCATGATTGCCCGCGAAATACAGTTAGCTATTTGGGACAACAACTACCAGGTCCGGACTAGACATCTAGATAGAGGGTGGGCGTGCCACGTGTCCGTCCATCGGCGAAGTACCTTGTGGTTGTCCGGATAAAGGGTGGGATGTGCCACGTGTCCACCGGAGGAGTGCCTTGTGAGGCTAGGGTGTCCTGCCACGTGTACGCTTAGGGGTGGTCCCTACAATAATGATATTAGTAGGTTCAAAGTAGGGCATTTTGTTAAAGTATTCAACAATTTATTTTTTTAATTAACTTATAAATGAAATGTCTTAAAATCATACAAAAATTCATACAACTAGCCTAACATGTCTATTTTGAATGAAAAATAATCACAAAGGCAATATTACACTCGTAACATATTTGAAAATAAGTAAATATCCTTAAGCTCCAAGAGAGCACTGGTGCAATAGGTTCAAGAAAAAAAAAATTATATCTCTCATTTCAAAAATATTTTCTTAATATTTTATGTGTAAAAAATTAAATAGAAGTCTTGATTTAAGAAAAAAATATTCAATGAATTTAAAGAAATTGTTTAGTAATTTAATTTCACAAAACAGGATTGAGTGTAAAAAACAAAGTGAAAGTTGAATCTTCCAAAAGATTGATTTATATCTTCAAATTGAGAAATTATTTTTGACGAAAATAAAATTCTAAAATTAAGTTTGAAGAGTCTCTTCTTATTATGGAATAATTATAAAAATTTTAAAGAGCTTCTAAATGATCATATTATAATTTATAAGTTCAAAAATGCAGTGAGCTGTCAATGGTGTCAATAGAAAACCTTATTTTTGGAAAATTTTGTATGTAGGGATTTATTAAATTCCTTTTTAATTTACATGAATTAATTCATAAAGAATCCATTAGTTGGAACTATGAACTTTAATTCATGTGTATTTAAAACCAAAATTCATTTTTAAAACTTTTCTAAGTTGCATACCGAATAAAAATGGGTTGCATTATTCTTTTTAAAAATTGAAATTTAATACTTAAAAGAGACTAAGATAGGTTTTAAATATAAAAAGCAATCCATTATAAAAGAGACTAAGATTGATTTTTTTATGAATGAGGAATAAAATCAATTTTCCAAAAAAGAAAAATGATTCATATGTATTTTTAAATTTGGATTACCAAAAATTGTAAGTATGCATGCGTGAAGTCGAATTTTCATGAATCAATCATTAAAAGAATTTGTCTAAAGCCAATTGTCATGTGATTCTCCAATGGCTTTCTTAAATAAAATGGATTTTTTCAGGTCTATATCAAAGTTTTATAATGTATTTTATTTTTAGTTTTCACAATTGTGATTGAGTTTTAAAACATGATCACATTTTAGTTTTAGAACACTTTTAGTAGAAGATTATTAGCATGCTTGAACAAAACTTATGTCTTTGTATTATTCTAATTGTTTATATGATTTTTCAAATTAAACAAACATATTTGCCAAAACACTTCATGGAAATTTCCAAATTATACACAACTTGTTGATATATTCTATTGTTGAAATTTCCAAATTAAACTAGGGTATTAATTAACATGGCTTCTATTAAAAAATTATAAAGTGAAAGAAAGGAGATGAATTAATATAAACTAAATATAATGTTAATTATAATATAATCTGATGCAATATTATCTCTTTACTAAAATAATTTAAAAACTAAGTTATTGATGGGATGAATTACTGGAAAACAATTTAAAAAAAAAAAAAAAGACACTATAAGATTTTTAAATTATGAATCAAAACTCGTTTTTAAGCATATATATGATTAAACAAACAAGTGTGGCCTTTGTTACATCCACACCAAGACACTAGTTCTATAATCTAATAAAATAAACATGAGAAGATAAGTTAAAATTGAATAAAATGATACTAACCTGTGTGCCTAATGATTCTTTGAAGTTGATGGAATGGATGATCAGGCTTTGATGGTGATGAACTGCTGAAATTACTAATGATGACTCAATGAAGCTAATGTATAGGACTTTCTAACATGTTGTGTATAGAGATGGATTCATCAAATAGCCCCACTAAGTAAGCCTTGACAACCTCTTGTAATGCGGCCTTGATGCTGTGATGGTTCCCTTAGATGAAGACGTCTGATGGTGAAGAGAATATCTTTCAAAGATGAATACATCAACAGTGATGAAGATGCAAATGAAAATTTGAACCATCATCTCATATGAAGACACTAGAAAAGGTGAATATGCACCAAAAATAGAGGCACTGTATAGGTGTGATGCTCCGAAATCATAAACGAAGAAGTAGTGATGGAAACCTATGTTCGATGCGATGATGATCAGTATGGTGTTGCAGGAACTTCTTGTTCTGGTGGTGAGCAAATGATTGAGATAGGCAAACCGCGGACCTCTGAATCAACATGTGATGCTCCTATGGTTCTCTTGAAGCTCCTAGAATCCCTAAACAGATGTCTCAAGATTAATCAATGATCTATTGGTATCCTTCAAAGTGACGCATTGTTGACAAATCCTCTGGCAGAACGAATCTATGCTGGTGAAGTTGGTCCCCTGCTCTAACGCTGAATGTGGTGATCAAGCGTCGATCTAGTGTTGCCGGAGATGAAGTTTGCTCCTCTAAGAATGCCAAGAAAAGCTTCTCCATTAGTGATAAAGCCTTAGATGTCAGTGATGATCTCTAATTGTTACTCATTCCCGGTGTCATGTGCATGCTCAACCGAAAGATTCTTCTTTTGGAGACTTCCTCAAGAACGAACTCATCGAATGCATGGTGGCTGGAAAACGCGATTGACAAGCTCCTTTACATGGCCTGTGGTGATGCTTCTTCACGTGAGACTCCTCTAGTTGATTAACATATAGAATTCTCCATGAAATGGTGAAGCAATAGTCAGACTTCACATAGCATGTCACAACCCAAATTCTGGGTGACCCAAAATTTGACCCATGACTTCAAGTCAAAGGTTTGATCCTAAGGGTTCCTCCTAATCCAAACTGGCAATTAACTAAAAGACCCTGAATTTTTATTTTTATTTTTCTAAACATAAATCACAACAAATATTCCTCCAATTAACATTCCAACTTATGTAAAACAACTACTTAAGAGCAACAAGCAATTTAATATCAATAAGATATCTAACCAAAGTCTAACAAGAGTGTCCACAATAGAGCAAGTTTAATTCAAAATACAGTCCATAAATATTTACATAATTTAAAAATCTATTAGAATATGTTCCAATAACCCAACACAACCAAGGATAACAAAATCCTTTAAACTGCTTCAAAATCTCTTGGGACATTCTCAAGCCCTTCCTGTCCCATCTACTGATCATCAGAAGCTACATCTACATCTAAAAAGATTTAAGAAGGAAGGGGTGATCATTCCACATTGCTCAATAGGGTGCCTTACACCTAAGGGTTAATTGGGATTACTAAGGTTCAAGTGAATACAAAATAAACAGTCCACCATAATTGATCAAGCCAAACATTTTAATCTATATAATTATAACAATTTAACAATTTTCAACAATTAAATAAAATGCATGTGGATTTGTAATACATAGTCATACAATGCACTATCATTTTCGGGCTTTCATCGAAGGATACACGTCCATACCCAAATACACTTCCCATTCATAGTCTTCCTTGGGTAGATTTTTGGGTATTTTACCCTAGGGATCTCACTCCCTTCTTAATTCACCTCTCACGGGCTTTTACTTTTCATTCCTATTTTATTTTTCTTTTTTTTTCCATTTCTTGCACCTTTCATAGTTTTTATTTTTCCTTCACACAACCATAATGCATATGAAATGCAATGAGATTAATTATCCTCAATCACAAGTATCACAAATATCATATAAAATTCCCATGAATTCAAATATCAATAAAATTACAATTTATACCATGATTTCCTTGTTTCTCAAAAATCCCAATAATTCCAACAATCAAACACAATTATTTCTCCACAATTAAATTACCAAAAACAACAGAATAAATTCTCAATAATTCAAATATCAATTAAACATAATTTCCACCAACATTCCATCATTTCTCAACAATCCCAATAATTCCAACAATCAAACACAATTATTTTTCCACAATTAAATTACCAAAAACAATCAAATAAATTCTCAATAATTCAAATATCAAATAAACATAATTTCTACCAAAGTTCTATTATTTCTCAACAATCCCAATAATTCCAACAATCAAACACAATTATTTTTCCACAATTAAATTACCAAAAACAATCAAATAAATTCTCAATAATTCAAATATCAAATAAACATAATTTCTACCAAAGTTCCATTATTTCTTAACAATCCTAATAATTTCAACAATCAAACACAATTATTTTCCACAATTAAACACTTCCATTATCAAACAAAAATCCCAAAGAAAATTCCTAAATCACCCAATAAAATTTCTTGTATCATAAATATTACCTATTTAACTTCCAACAACGAGATTTATAATTTTTTTTTGAAAGAAAAAAAACAATTAAATAAAAGTTTTAAGGTTAAGTCTTCCCACCACAGATTTAACAATCCAATCCTTGAAAACGAAATCTAACACCATACGAATGTTCTTCATGTTGAGTAGAGTATTCCCTCAAAATTTCACACGAAATGGAGTACATTTGGTCATCAAAACGGTCGGCCAAAAGTGGACTGTAGCACCATGTCCACAGTCGATTGAGAGCCCCTTGTTTCCTCATTTTCCTTTTTTTCTTCCTTTTCTCTTTCTTCATCCTTTTTCTTTCCTTTTTAAATGAGCCATTAAAGGTGGCAACAATCTAACCCAAACACACACACACACACACACACACACACACACATATATTAATTTTTTTTTCTTCAATTCAATTCATTTTATTTTCTTAATTCATGTTTTTTTTACAACACAAAATAAATTATCAAACACCATGCAAAAATTTTAATTTTCTCAAATTTATTATTAAACAATTTAATTTAATTTATACTTAATTATTTCTAATGGATTTTAATTAATTAATTTTTCATTTTTTGTTTATGTTTTTTTTTCACTTTTTGTTTTCGAAAATTTTCAATCTATGATCTTAAAGAATTTCCTACTAAAAAGTTGATGTGACACAAAAATTCAACTCGTTTGATTGACCAATAAAATCTTCCAAATAAACCAACCCAAAATTGATACTTGTTCTCCAATCACGTTTTTTTTTTTTTTTTTTTTTTTACTTTTCAACCACCACCAAAAAGGAAGAATTTTCAAACTTGAAATTCCAATGTGGCTTAAAATACCCGGTCATTACATTCTACCCCCCTAAAAGAAATTTTGTCCCAAAATTTAAATGAGCTTACCTTAAAAATTATAGAAGAGTTGCAGATAATGTCGCCTCATTTATTCCTTAGGTTCCCAAGTGGCTTCTTCCATCTCATGGTGTTGCCACCACACTTTGACTGTGGGAATCACCTTGTTCTTGAACCTATGCTCTCCAACTTCCAGAATTTGCAAAGGTTCCTCCACATAAGAAGCATCTTCGCTAATATGAACATCTTGTAAGTCAACTACCCAAGTTGGATCTAGAATACACTTCCTTAACATTGAGACATGGAAGACATCATGCACGTGGGACAATTGTTGAGGCAATATTAACTTGTATGCCATTGGGCCCAATCTCTTATCGATCTGAAATAGTTCCACAAATCTAAGGGATAACTTCCATTTTTTCCCAAATCGAAATATGCCTCTTCAAGGGGACACCTTAATAAAAACCTAATCCCTTTCTTCAAACTTTAAAGCCCTTCTCCTTTGGTTTGCATAGCTTTTTTGTCTATCTTGAGTGGTCTTAAGCTTTTCCTTGATGAGTTGTATCTTTTTTGTAGTCTCTTGGACAATCTCATGTCCTAACAAATGACTCTCAACCCACTTTATCCAACACAAGGGCGATCTACAAGGTCTCCCATAGAGTGCTTCATAAGGCACCATGCTAATGCTAGATTGGTAACTGTTGTTATAAGCAAAGTCTGCCAAAGGTAAATAGTCTTCCCAATTCCCTCCAAAGTCCAAAACACAAGCCCTTAACACGTCTTCTAAAATCTGGATAACTATTTTTGATTGACCATCTATCTGAGGGTGAAAAATAGTGCTAAAATTCAATTAGGTGCCCATAGCCCTTTGTAAACTCTGCCAAAACTGATAAGTAAACTTAGGGTCCCTGTTAGACACTAGAAAAAGGTATTCCATGCAACCTCAAAATTTCCTATATATATAACTTAGCCAAAGAGTTCATGGAGTCAGTAGTCTTCATAGCTAGAAAATTGGTTGACTTAGTAAGTCGGTCCATAATAACCCAAACTCCATTTTTCTTGCTTCTAGTTCTTGGCAACCCTATCACAAAGTCCATAGTGATATGATCCCATTTCCACTCAAGAATAGGTAAAGGTTGCAACAACTATGCAAGCTTCTGGTGTTTAACTTTCACTTGTTGAGAGATTTGATATTTTGCTATATACTGAGCAATGTCTCTCTTCATCCCACTCCACCAGAATTGTCTCTTTAAGTCTTGATACATTTTGGTACTCCTAGGGTGGATGGTATGCTTTGCCCTATGAGCATCTGCTAGAAGTTCATTATTCAACTCCACATCCCTTGGCACACACAATCTCCCTTTAAATCTCACACTCTCATTTACATGCATGGACCAATTTTCATCTACTTCACTTTCTACCAACCGGTCTTTAGATTTTTCTAAAAACTCATCATGAACTTAAGCCTCCACTATTCTTTGTATAATCATTGGTCTAATCGATATATTGTACAAGCATGGACCCTATCCTTTCCAACCAAGACAAGCTCAAAACCCTCAATAACTGCATGCATCTCAAACTCTTTCAAACACAAGCTAGATAACTGGCCATAGCTCGTCCTACTCAAGGCATCCACTACAACATTCATCTTTCCAGGATGGTAATGAAGAGCAAAATCATAATCTTCGAATGTCTCCATCCATCTTCTCTACCGAAAGTTCAAATCCTTTTGAGCAAAGATGTATTTCAAACTCTTATGATCAGAGTACACCTCAAACTTCTCTCCATACAGATAGTGTCTCCAAGTCTTAAGGGCAAACACCACTATTACAAGCTCCAAATCATGTGTTGGATAGTTCCATTCATGCGGCTTTAATTGCCTTAAGGCATAAGTATCACCTTGCCTTGCCGCATTAGCACGTACCCTAGCCCCATTGTAGAAGCATCACAATAAACCGTAAACAACTCTCCACTAATAGGGGTAGTTAACACTGGAGCAGTGGTCAATTTCTACTTCAACTCATGGAAAGCATTCTCATATTTCTCATTCCATTCAAATTTCACTCATTTTCTAGTCAATTGAGTCATCAGTGCTGCAATTCTAGAGAAGTCTTCCATAAACTTCCTATAATATCCAGCCAACCCTAAGAAACTCCTAACCTCAAATACATTGATAGGCATTTTCCACTCCTACACAACTTTCACCTTGGAATGGTCCATTGCTATTCTTGCCTCAGAAACCACATGGCCCAAGAAATTCACTTCAATAAGCCAAAACTCACTTTTGTCCAACTTTTCATACAACTGGTGTTTTCTTAAAGTTCTAAGGGTGGTCACCAAATGTTGCTTATGCTCCTCCAAACTCCTTGAGTAAATCAAGATGTCATCCACAAAGACAATCACAAACTGATCCAAGTAAGCATGAAATATTCTGTTCATTAAATCCATGAAAGCAACGAGGACATTAGTTAACCCAAAAGGCATGACTAAGAATTCATAATGTCCATATCTCATTCTAAAAGCGGTTTTGGGAACATTTTCTTCTCTAACCCTCAATTGATAATACCTGATTCTTAAGTCAATCTTACTAAAATACTTCACACCCTTCAATTGATCAAATAAGTCAATCTTAATATGAAGGAAAGCTGGTAAATTTATTGATCCCTTCCTCAACACATACTAATAACACGGATTAGACTGCAAAGAAGGCAATCTAACACACTTCCCCCCAATAAAGCAAACCTCAAATCCATCTGGCAAACAAAATATTATCTAGTGGTGATGACAGTCAACAAGTGCTCTATACACTGTCAACCAATCTATTCCCAAGATAACATCATACCCAATCATATACAAAATCCTCAAATCCACCTTAAGTGCTCTATTTGCCAAGGTAATAATGCACCCCTTGCATATTCTATCATCTCTAGAATTCGTACCTATAGGGGACTCGATAAGTAACAGATTTTCTACCATTTCCATTTTCAACCTCAATGCATTAGCACAAGATGCAAAAATAAAAGAATGAGTTGCATCAATATCAAACAAAACATACACCCAAGTACTATAGGCCAAAATCATACCTTCCACCAAAAGGGCGTCATCCTTTGGCTTTGTTGGGGTCAAGGTAAAAACTCTACCTGTTGCCAGCCTCCCCCTACCTCTAGCACTCGACCCTTGAGAAAATCGAGTATGATTACTCATAGTGGTTGTTTGGGCTCCCTGCACTACTAGGGGTAACTACGACATCTGGTAGTAGGGTAGGTGAAACTGAGGGGGTTGGAAAGGCAATGTTGGTTGCTGTTGGGGGCCTCCTTGAGGCTGAAATCGAGCATGTTATGCGCCCCTTAATGGGCAAGCCCTCCATAAATGATATCCTGCTCCACAACCATAACATACTCTAGTAGTAGCTGCCCTTTGAGCACCCTACCCACCTCTTGCATAGAATGAAGAATGCCCCTCAAATTGCTGACCTCTCTGCCTCTACTACTGGCTTTGGGATTTCCTCTAGGAACTTTCCCCCATTTTTTGTTTCCCATTTTTTGTCTCCCATTTGTTCTCGGATTTGGTTAGTGTCCTCTATGTCTTGCTCCACCAATAAAACTCTCTTAACCAACTCAAAATAGTCCCTTATAGCTAGTAGGATCAATCTATTTCTGATAGCAGGCCTCAACCCCTACTGGAATCTCTTAGTCTTCTCTCCTTTCTCATTAATCATCCCCATAGCAAATCTAGACAACTTTGAAAAACGGGATTCATACTCCAGTTGGACATAGTTCCTTAGATAAGGTGCTTAAATTCCACCATCTTGGCATGCTTAGCCACCTCTCTAAAATATTTATCCAAAAAGAGCCTTTAAAATTCCTCCAAAATCATCACATCAGTGTCATACACCCTATTAATTGATTCCCACTAAAAATCTGCTTTGTCTACTAGCATGTATGCGTCAGACTTACCCTCATTTCCTCAAGTATGTCCAATCCCACTAGAATTCTCTTCATTCTTATCAACCAATGTTCTATTACTCCAGCATTGGGCTCTCTATTAAAAGATGGAGGTTATGTCACCATAAATCTCTTCATTGCCTCCATCTGGATCATTACTGGCCTAGCAGAGCGGTTCCTCCTCCGGGAATGGTCAAAATCCTCCTAGCCTTGGGTATTTCCTAACCTCCTAGAACCCTGGCCTCTCATTAATTGAGCAGTCTCCCACAATTCCTTTCTAACTTCCTAGAGCTCCTCCTTTACTAACTCTAGCTCCTCATCTCTTTCAATCCTTCCTCTTCTTAGCCTTCTCGTCATTTTAAATCCCAACCACACTTCCAAGGTGAGCAAAATAAATTCACATGCAACAATTTAGCAACTTCAATAACTAATAATTTTTTTCACTTTCGTATAATCATAATACATAATTCAACATAATTAACATCATAACACTGCTTACTATCATCAACAAACACCATAACAAGATTTTTCAAACATCAAGAATAAGCAATTAAATAAATTAATTAATAATAAGCTCATTAACTAATTACATACATCAAATCATAAACATAACAATACATATGAACACACACAAACACTGACCCCAAGGTATTATTGCAACCTTGGCTCTGATACCATGCTATCACAACCCAAATTCTAGGTGACTCGGAATCTGACCCATGACCCTAGGCCAAAGGTTTGACCCTAAGGGTTCCTCCTAATCCATATTGGCAGTTAACTAAAATGCCCTGAATTTTTATTTTTATTTTTCTAAACATAAATCACAACAAAGATTCCTTCAACTAACATTCCAACTTATAAAATTACAACAACTACTCAAGATCAACAAGTAATTTAATATCAATAAGATATCTAACCAAAGTCTAACAAGAGTGTCCATAATAGAGCAAATTTAATTCAAAATATAGTCCATAAACGATTACATAATTTTAAAATCTATTAGAATATGTTCCAATAACCCAACACAACCAAGGATAACAAAATCCTTTAAGCTGCTCCAAAATATCCTAGGGCATCCTCTAGCCTTTCTTGTCCCACCTGTTGATCATTAGGAACTACATTTGCATCTAAAAAGATTTAAGAAGAAAGAGGTGAGCATTCCACATTACTTAGTAGGGTGCCTTACACCCAAGGGGTTAATTGAGATTACTAAGGTTCAAGTGAATACAAAATAAACATTCCACCATAATTGATCAACCCAAACATTTTAATTTCTATAATTATAACAATTCAACAATTTTCAATAATTAAATAAAATGCATGTGGATATGTGACACACAGTCATACAATGCATCATCGTTCTTGAGCTTTCACCGAAGGATATGTGTCCATACCCAAATACACTCCCCATTCAAAGTCTTCTCGAAGTAGATTTTTGGGTCTTCCACTCTAGAGATCTCACTCCTTTCTTAATTCGCCTC
Organism: Vitis vinifera; assembly: GCF_030704535.1. Classification (NCBI taxonomy): domain Eukaryota; kingdom Viridiplantae; phylum Streptophyta; class Magnoliopsida; order Vitales; family Vitaceae; genus Vitis; species Vitis vinifera. Next base: position 20,538,543 of record NC_081823.1, on the reverse strand, counting down.
TCACGGGCCTTTACTTTTCATTACTATTTTATTTTTCTTTCTTTTTCCATTTCATGTACCTTTCTTAATTTTTATTTTTCTTTCACACAACCTTGATTCATATGAAATGCAATAAGAGTAATTATCCTCAATCACAAGTATCACAAATATCATATAAAATTCCCATGAATTCAAATATCAATAAAATTACAATTTATACCATGATTTCATTGTTTCTCAAAAATCCCAATAATTCCAACAATCAAATACAATTATTTCTCCATAATTAAATTACCAAAAACAACAAAATAAATTCTCAATAATTCAAATATCAATTAAACATAATTTCCACCAACATTCCATTATTTCTCAACAATCCCAATAATTACAACAATCAAACACAATTATTTCTCCATAATTAAATTACCAAAAATAACCAAATAAATTCTCAATAATTCAAATATCAAATAAACATAATTTCTACCAAAGTTCCATTATTTCTCAACAATCCCAATAATTCCAACAATCAAACACAATTATTTTCCACAATTAAACACTTCCATTATCACACAAAAACCCCAAGGAAAGTTCATAAATCACCCAATAAAATTTGTTGTATCATAAATATTACCTATTTAACTTCCAACAATGAGATTTATAATTTTTTTGAAAGAAAAAAAACATTAAATAAAAGTTTTAGGATTAAGTCTCCTTACCACAAATCTAACAATCCAAATATAACAATCCAACCTAACAATCCAACCGTTGAAAACAAAATTTGACACCGTACGAATGTTCTTCTTGTCGAGTAGAGTGTTCCCTCAAATTTTCACCCAAAATGGGGCACGTTTGGTCATTGAAATGGCCAGCCAAAGACGGACTGCAGCATCCTGCCCACAGTCGACCGAGAGCCCCCTGTTTCCTCATTTTCCTTTTCTTCTTTCTTTTGTCTTTCTTCATCATTTTTCTTTCCCTTTTAAACGAGCATTTAAAGGTGGCGGCAGCCCAACCCAAAAACAATATCTATATATATATATATATATATATATATATATATATATATATATATATATATATATATATTATTATATTAATTTATTTTTTTTTCTTCAATTCAATTCATTTTCTTTTCTTAATCCATGTTTTTTTTTACAACACACAAAATAAATTATCAAACACCATCCCATAAATTTAATTTTCCCAAATTTATTATTAAGCAATTTAATATAATTTTTACTTGATTAGTTCTAATTATTTTTAATTAATTCATCTTTCATTTTTTATTTCCATTTTTTTTTCATTTTCGATAATTTTCAATTTCTACTATCATAAAGAATTTCCAACTAAAAAGTTGATGTGGCACAAAAATTCAATTCGCTTGATTGAACAATAAAATCTTCGAAATTCGCTAACTTAAAATTGACACATGTTCTCAAATCACTTTTTTGACTTTTCAATGAAGAATTTTCAAACTTGAAATTCCAACGTGGCTTAAAATACCCATTCGTTACATGGCAACATCTCTAGAAGTCATCAACGACGATGATTTGCGACGAAGCTATTCTCTTTCTCGGCTTGGGGGGGAGTGTCTTGAAGATGGGTGGTTCAGGTACAACGTGCGCACGATAGTGGAAAGTAAAGTGTCTATAACAATGTGTTCTTTGAGGAGGCAAGGTACTAAGCATGACATACATGAGCGGATGGAAGCATCAGTTGGAACGAAGATGGTGGTAGGTTTGCTCCAGGCAGTGAAGGTGGAGTCGGTAACAGAATGAATGGCCATGACAAGATCATGGAAGCCAAGGTTGATCAAGATGGGATTGAAGAGAGATGTAAGAGAGAAATGGTGGTCTTTGTCTCGTGGAAAGAGAGATGGTGGTGGCGGAACCGATGATGAAACTGAAGATGAAGCTGAAGTTTCGTCAATGGCCGAGGCAGTTGAGATGAAGAAGAAAGTGACAACAGTGAGTTGTAGAAGATTTGCCATGAATTGGGGTTTTGTTTTTTTGGCTTTGCATGGGGCTTGTTTTCTTGGGATTGGGTTTTGATTGGGAGCCTAAAACTAGGGTAAGAGTCAGGATCTTCCGGGGAGTATCGTGAAGAAGGTGGCCATTAGTGGTGGTGGTGGGTAGTGGCGTAGGTGGGAAGGTAGTTAACGAGTCCAAGAAAATGGGTATATGGCCGATGGTTTATGCATGCATGAAGGTGTGCTTTTCGGGAAAGGAAAAAAAATAAAATTCAAAAACAGCCTTGTGTGTGATATTTGAAGGAATATTTTAAAGTATATCCTATAGACTTGAATAATGTGGTCTTGAAATGCCTGGGTTATGATGGCTAGGTGGATGATCATATAAGAAATGAAAAAAATTATTCTTAGAATTTACAAATACAATAGAGATAATAATTTGTTATCAAATAAAAAGTAACTTATTTTCGTATTATTTAAACATAGATTTAATAATAATATAAAAACTCAAAACTATTATATTAATTTATAATTTGTGAGAAATTAGAAGAATATTATTTCAATGTGTTTAAAACTCATTTTTTTTATTTTTTATTTTTTATCATTTGAAGTATGGATTTAATAGTTGTAATAAACTTGAATTTTAATTTTAATTTTATGGTTCATGATGTATTGGGAAGAAGATTTTTTAGCATGTATAAAGAAAACTTAAAACATGCGTTATGTAATCATAATACATTAGTTTTCAATTTACCCATTTGACCATCTTTATTTCTATAATTTATAAAATGATAATAACAAGTATAGTTAAATTGAATTAAATAATGCTCATGAAAAATCCTTTCTTAAATCAATACCAAACCTTTATTGTACATTTTTTAGAAAATTAAATCTATTATCAATTGATCCAAATTACGAATTTATCTTGTGACATTAAAGATTTTAAAAGTTCTAAACAAGCCTAAATATGTTATAAATCAATCAAAACAAAGTCTTAAACTAAGATTCAAAAATCACCAAAATCAAGGTTGGGATCCAACTAATCTCTCTAAAATGTCTCTCATAGAAAATAAAAAAATTAGTGATCAACATGGTTATAGTGGACCACCAATAAGGGCTTAAAAATAGCTCAAAAAATGACCACAAATGCACATTAAAGCATCAAAGGAAGTAGGAGGGCAATCCTAGATGGAATGTCCCAAGATGACAAAATAGAGGGTCTACAACCACATAGGTGTCAATCTATGGTGGCAATATTGATAAAAAAAATCCCATAACTACATCTATGGTGGTGATATGTAGCAAAAAATTGTATCTATGGGGGTGATATCAATGATAAAAGGCTAACAAATACCAATCTATAGTAGTGATATTTATAAAAGACTCATAGAAACCAATCTATGGTGGTGATAGTTATAAAAGAGTCATAGATACCGATCTATGGTGGTGATACTTATAAAAGACTCATAGATACCAATCTATGATGGTGATACTTATAAAAGACTCATAGATACAACCTATGGTGGTTTTATCAATGATAAAAAAACCATAGAAACCAATCTATGGTGGTGACATGTTGAAAGGCCCATGGATACTAA